>NC_092699.1:20012332-20636041 GCF_964275005.1 Diadema setosum | reverse complement strand
TTTTGAGAAATAGTAATATAAAAAGAAATCAAATTCAATTAATGCCAATCTCTTGCCTTTAAATGCATCGATATCAACAACTTTCATTCCTTGAGAAGTGTGCTTTGTGTTTGAGGGCTCAAATACTTGAAGCATAAAGGGTGATGAAAAAAAGTCGGAAAGGTTGATGAAATTGATGGAGTCGACAATATGCTTATATCCCCAGTTATCCAACTTTCGTTTTGAGTTGAAGGTTTATCACTCCTCCGGTAAGGGTGACGAAATCGCTTTATTCCACAAAATGCATATCTTATAAAGTACATTAATACAGAAATATGTTTATAATTGAAAACAGCCCAATGTTGTTTATGATAAATTATCCTCAAGTGACTTGCACTTTTGATAAGATAGCTCAAATCTATTAGACAGTTGTAAATAAAAGTTGACGCAAAAGCGCGGCAAGGGTTAAGAAATCACATACGTGTTTTGAATATAAAGGGTGATGAATTCAAATGTGATACGTTTTGCTTGCTTAGGCATCACTTTGGTGAAATAGTGAAAGTAAATAGTATATGAAACGCTGTTACCACTTCGCTATGCTTTCTAGCTCCGATACCTTTCAATGTGTCCATACCAAAGTCTTTCTCAACTTGAGACATATTCTTTGCATAAAAGGTGATGAAAAAAGACGGGAAGGGTGACGAAATTGATGCAGTCAACAATGTGCTAATATCCCGAAAACTTTGGTCTGGAGTTGAATGCTTGTCAATGCTCCATAACGCACGCGTTCTCTCTTCCGGAGAGATGAAATATGCAATCGAGAGGGTTACATACATAAAGATTTAAACGTCAGTGGTAACGAAAAGAGGCGCTAAGGGTGACGAAATCGCTTAATTCCATGATGTGCCTTTTTTTTAATAAATTAAACAGATACACGAATTTCTTTACAATTTAATGCATGTCAATATAGTTTACGATGAATTATCTTCAAGTGACTTGCACTTTTGATTAGAGACCTCAAATATATTAAACAGTTGTAAATGAAGATTTACACAAAAGTGCGGCAAGGGTGAGGAAATCACAAACGGCAGTTGAACATAACAAGTCAAATTATGACATGTTTTGCTTTGCTTAGGCATCACTTTAAAAAAAAAGTAATAGTAACTATACAATTCGCTGTGGATACCACTTTGCTGTACTTTCAAGTTCCATGCCTTTCAATGTGTCCAAACCAAAGACTTTCTCAACTTGAAACATGTGAGGGCTCAAATACCAAAGACAGAAAGGGTGATGAAAAGAGTTTGGAAGGGTAACGAAATTGAGGCAGTCAACGATATGATAATATCCCAAAAACAGCTATCCAACTTTCATCTGGAGTTAAATACTTATCAATGCTCCATAACACAGGCGTTCGCTCCCGGAGAGAATCAATATGCAATCGAGAGCTTAGCTTAGCTTAGTTAGACGTCAATGGTGACAAAAAGAGTCGGTAAGGGTGACGAACTCGCTTAATTCCACGATATGCTTTCCTTATAAATTACATTGATGCACCAATTTCTTTACAATTGAAAGCATCTCAATGTTATTTATCTTGAAGTGACTTCTACTTTTGACTAGAGAGCTGAAATCTTTTAGACATTTGAAAATAAACGTTGACGCAAAGCGCAGCAAGCGTGACCGAAATCACATACGGCAGTTGGACATTAAGGGTGACGAATGAAATTATGTTACGTTTTGCTTTAATAGCTTAGGCATCAGTTTGGTACTGTACTAATAGTAAGTAATATAGTCAATATGCAATCGAGAGCTTATATACATGAAGAAGTTAAACGTCAGTGGTAACGAAAAGAGACGGCAAGGGAGACAAAATCGCTTAATTCAACGATATGATTTCCTTAGAAATTACATTGATACACCGATTTCGTTAAAATTTAGTACATTACAATGTGCTTTACGATGAATTATCTTCATGTGACTTGCACTTTTGATCAGAGCAAATACGCGGTAAGGGTGACGAAATCACATACGGCAGTTGAAAATAAAGGGTGACGAAGTCAAGTTATAATACGTTTTGCTTAGCTTTAGGCATCACTTTTGAGAAATAGTAATATAAAAAGAAATCAAACTCAATTAATGCCACTTTCTTGCCTTTAAATGCATCAATATCAACAACTTTCATTCCTTGAGAAGTGTGCTTTGTGTTTGAGGGCTCAAATACTTGAAGCATAAAGGGTGATGAAAAAAAGTCGGAAAGGGTGATGAAATTGATGGAGTCGACAATATGCTTATATCCCCAGTTATCCAACTTTCGTTTTGAGTTGAAGGTTTATCACTCCTCCGGTAAGGGTGACGAAATCGCTTTATTCCACAAAATGCATATCTTATAAAGTACATTGATACAGAAATTTCTTTATAATTGAAAACAGCTCAATGTTGTTTATGATGAATTATCCTCAAGTGACTTGCACTTTTGATAAGATAGCTCAAATCTATTAGACAGTTGTAAATAAAAGTTGACGCAAAAGCGCGGCAAGGGTTAAGAAATCACATACGTGTTTTGAATATAAAGGGTGATGAATTCAAATGTGATACGTTTTGCTTGCTTAGGCATCACTTTGGTGAAATAGTGAAAGTAAATAGTATATGAAACGCTGTTACCACTTCGCTATGCTTTCTAGCTCCCATACCTTTCAATGTGTCCATACCAAAGTCTTTCTCAACTTGAGACATATTCTTTGCATAAAAGGTGATGAAAAAAGACGGGAAGGGTGACGAAATTGATGCAGTCAACAATATGCTAATATCCCGAAAACACTTATCCAACTTTGGTCTGGAGTTGAATGCTTGTCAATGCTCCATAACGCACGCGTTCTCCCTTCTTCCGGAGAGATGAAATATGCAATCGAGAGGGTTACATACATAAAGAGTTAAACGTCAGCGGTGACGAAAAGAGGCGCTAAGGGTGACGAAATCGCTTAATTCCATGATGTGCCTTTTTTTAAATAAATTAAACAGATACACGAATTTCTTTACAATTTAATGCATGTCAATATGGTTTAGTATGAATTATCTTCAAGTGACTTGCACTTTTGATTAGGGACCTCAAATATATTAAACAGTTGTAAATGAAGATTAACACAAAAGTGCGGCAAGGGTGAGGAAATCACAAACGGCAGTTGAACATAACAAGTCAAATTATGATATGTTTTGCTTTGCTTAGGCATCACTTTAAAAAATAAAGTAATAGTAACTATACAATTCGCTGTGGATACCACTTTGCTGTACTTTCAAGTTCCATGCCTTTCAATGTGTCCAAACCAAAGACTTTCTCAACTTGAAACATGTGAGGACTCAAATACCAAAGACAGAAAGGGTGATGAAAAGAGTTTGGAAGGGTAACGAAATTGAGGCAGTCAACGATATGATAATATATAAAGAACAGCTATCCAACTTTTATCTGGAGTTAAATACCTATCAATGCTCCATAACACAGGCGTTCGCTCCCGGAGAGAATCAATATGCAATCGAGAGCTTAACTTGAGAGTTAGACGTCAATGGTGACAAAAAGAGTCGGTAAGGGTGACGAACTCGCTTAATTCCACGATATGCTTTCCTTATAAATTACATTGATACACCAATTTCTTTACAATTGAAAGTATCTCAATGTTATTTATCTTGAATTGACTTCTACTTTTGACTAGAGAGCTGAAATCTTTTAGACATTTGAAAATAAACGTTGACGCAAAGCGCAGCAAGCGTGACCGAAATCAAATACGGCAGTTGGACATAAAGGGTTAAGAGTGAAATTATGTTACGTTTTGCTTTAATAGCTTAGGCATCAGTTTGGTACTGTACTAATAGTAAGTGATATAGTCAATATGCAATCGAGAGCTTATATACATGAAGAAGTTAAACGTCAGTGGTAACGAAAAGAGACGGCAAGGGAGACAAAATCGCTTAATTCAACGATATGATTTACTTAGAAATACACCGATTTCGTTAAAATTTAATACATTACAATATGCTTTACGATGAATTATCTTCATGTGACTTGCACTTTTGATTAGAGCAAAAACGCAGTAAGGGTGACGAAGTCATAATACGTTTTGCTTAGCTTTAGCCATCACTTTCGAGAAATAGTAATACAAAAAGAAATTAAACTGAATTAATGCCACTTTCTTGTGCTTTGAAGTTCCATGCCTTTCAACGCATCGATATCAACAACTTTCATTCCTTGAGAAGTGTGCTTTGTGTTTGAGGGCTCAAATACTTGAAGCATAAAGGGTGATGAAAAAAAGTCGGAAAGGGTGACGAAATTGATGGAGTCGACAATATGCTTATATCCCCAGTTATCCAACTTTCGTTTTGAGTTGAAGGTTTATCACTCCTCCGGTAAGGGTGACGAAATCGCTTTATTCCACAAAATGTATATCTTATAAATTACATTGATACAGAAATTTCTTTATAATTGAAAACAGCTCAATGTTGTTTATGATGAATTATAATCAAGTGACTTGCACTTTTGATAAGATAGCTCAAATCTATTAGACAGTTGTAAATAAAAGTTGACGCAAAAGCGCGGAAAGGGTTAAGAAATCACATACGTGTTTTGAATATAAAGGGTGATGAATTCAAATGTGATACGTTTTGCTTGCTTAGGCATCACTTTGGTGAAATAGTTAAAGTAAATAGTATATGAAACGCTGTTACCACTTCGCTATGCTTTCTAGCTCCCATACCTTTCAATGTGTCCATACCAAAGTCTTTGCATAAAAGGTGATGAAAAAAGACGGGAAGGGTGACGAAATTGATGCAGTCAACAATATGCTAATATTCCGAAAACACTTATCCAACTTTGGTCTGGAGTTGAATGCTTGTCAATGCTCCATAACGCACGCGTTCTCTCTTCCGGAGAGATGAAATATGCAATCGAGAGGGTTATATATATAAAGAGTTAAACGTCAGTGGTGACGAAAAGGGGCGATAAGGGTGACGAAATCGCTTAATTCCATGATGTGCCTTTTTTTTAATAAATTAAACAGATACACGAATTTCTTTACAATTTAATGCATGTCAATATAGTTTACGATGAATTATCTTCAAGTGACTTGCACTTTTGATTAGAGACCTCAAATATATTAAACAGTTGTAAATGAAGATTAACACAAAAGTGCGGCAAGGGTGAGGAAATCACAAACGGCAGTTGAACATAACAAGTCAAATTATGATATGTTTTGCTTTGCTTAGGCATCACTTAAAAAAAAAAAGTAATAGTAACTATACAATTCGCTGTGGATACCACTTTGCTGTACTTTCAAGTTCCATGCCTTTCAATGTGTCCAAACCAAAGACTTTCTCAACTTGAAACATGTGAGGGCTCAAATACCAAAGACAGAAAGGATGATGAAAAGAGTTTGGAAGGGTAACGAAATTGAGGCAGTCAACGATATGATAATATATTAAGAACAGCTATCCAACTTTTATCTGGAGTTAAATACTTATCAATGCTCCATAACACAGGCGTTCGCTCCCGGAGAGAATCAATATCAATCGAGAGCTTACATACATAAAGGAGTTAGACGTCAATGGTGACAAAAAGAGACGGTAAGGGTGACGAACTCGCTTAATTCCAGGATATGCTTTCCTTAAAGATTACATTGATGCACCAATTTCTTTACAATTGAAAGCATCTCAATGTTATTTATCTTGAAGTGACTTCTACTTTTGATTAGAGAGCTGAAATCTTTTAGACATTTGAAAATAAACGTTGACGCAAAGCGCAGCAAGCGTGACCGAAATCACATACGGCAGTTGGACATTAAGGGTGACGAGTGAAATTATGTTACGTTTTGCTTTAATAGCTTAGGCATCAGTTTGGTACTGTACTAATAGTAAGTAATATAGTCAATATGCAATCGAGAGCTTATATACATGAAGAAGTTAAACGTCAGTGGTAACGAAAAGAGACGGCAAGGGACACAAAATCGCTTAATTCAACGATATTTAGTTGAAATTACATTGATACACCGATTTCGTTAAAATTCAATACATTACAATGTGCTTTACGATGAATTATCTTCATGTGACATGCACTTTTGATTAGAGCAAATACGCGGTAAGGGTGACGAAATCACATACGGCAGTTGAAAATAAAGGGTGACGAAGTCAAGTTATAATACGTTTTGCTTAGCTTTGGGCATCACTTTTGAGAAATAGTAATATAAAAAGAAATCAAACTCAATTAATGCCAATCTCTTGCCTTTAAATGCATCGATATCAACAACTTTCATTCCTTGAGAAGTGTGCTTTGTGTTTGAGGGCTCAAATACTTGAAACATAAAGGGTGATGAAAAAAAGTCGGAAAGGTTGATGAAATTGATGGAGTCGACAATATGCTTATATCCCCAGTTATCCAACTTTCGTTTTGAGTTGAAGGTTTATCACTCCTCCGGTAAGGGTGACGAAATCGCTTTATTCCACAAAATGCATATCTTATAAAGTACATTAATACAGAAATATGTTTATAATTGAAAACAGCCCAATGTTGTTTATGATAAATTATCCTCAAGTGACTTGCACTTTTGATAAGATAGCTCAAATCTATTAGACAGTTGTAAATAAAAGTTGACGCAAAAGCGCGGCAAGGGTTAAGAAATCACATACGTGTTTTGAATATAAAGGGTGATGAATTCAAATGTGATACGTTTTGCTTGCTTAGGCATCACTTTGGTGAAATAGTGAAAGTAAATAGTATATGAAACGCTGTTACCACTTCGCTATGCTTTCTAGCTCCGATACCTTTCAATGTGTCCATACCAAAGTCTTTCTCAACTTGAGACATATTCTTTGCATAAAAGGTGATGAAAAAAGACGGGAAGGGTGACGAAATTGATGCAGTCAACAATATGCTAATATCCCGAAAACTTTGGTCTGGAGTTGAATGCTTGTCAATGCTCCATAACGCACGCGTTCTCTCTTCCGGAGAGATGAAATATGCAATCGAGAGGGTTACATACATAAAGATTTAAACGTCAGTGGTAACGAAAAGAGGCGCTAAGGGTGACGAAATCGCTTAATTCCATGATGTGCCTTTTTTTTAATAAATTAAACAGATACACGAATTTCTTTACAATTTAATGCATGTCAATATGGTTTACTATGAATTATCTTCAAGTGACTTGCACTTTTGATTAGGGACCTCAAATATATTAAACAGTTGTAAATGAAGATTAACACAAAAGTGCGGCAAGGGTGAGGAAATCACAAACGGCAGTTGAAGATAACAAGTCAAATTATGATATGTTTTGATTTGCTTAGGTATCACTTTAAAAAAAAAATAATAGTAACTATACAATTCGCTGTTGATACCACTTTGCTGTACTTTCAAGTTCCATGCCTTTCAATGTGTCCAAACCAAAGACTTTCTCAACTTGAGACATGTGAGGGCTCAAATACCAAAGACAGAAAGGGTGATGAAAAAAGTTTGGAAGGGTAACGAAATTGAGGCAGTCAACGATATGATAATATCCTAAGAACAGCTATCCAACTTTTATCTGGAGTTAAATACTTATCAATGCTCCATAACACAGGCGTTCGCTCCCGGAGAGAATCAAAATGCAATCGAGAGCTTACATACATAAAGGAGTTAGACGTCAATGGTGACAAAAAGAGGCGGTAAGGGTGACGAACTCGCTTAATTCCACGATATGCTTTCCTTAAAGATTACATTGATGCACCAATTTCTTTACAATTGAAAGCATCTCAATGTTATTTATCTTGAAGTGACTTCTACTTTTGATTAGAGAGCTGAAATCTTTTAGACATTTGAAAATAAACGTTGACTCAAAGCGCAGCAAGCGTGACCGAAATCACATACGGCAGTTGAACATTAAAGGTGACGAGTGAAATTATGTTACGTTTTGCTTTAATAGCTTAGGCATCAGTTTGGTACTGTACTGTAATATAGTCAATATGCAATCGAGAGCTTATATACATGAAGAAGTTAAACGTCAGTGGTAACGAAAAGAGACGGCAAGGGAGACAAAATCGCTTAATTCAACGATATGATTTCCTTAGAAATTACATTGATACACCGATTTCGTTAAAATTCAATACATTACAATGTGCTTTACGATGAATTATCTTCATGTGACATGCACTTTTGATTAGAGCAAAAACGCGGTAAGGGTGACGAAATCACATACGGCAGTTGAAAATAAAGGGTGACGAAGTCAAGTTATAATACGTTTTGCTTAGCTTTAGGCATCACTTTTGAGAAATAGTAATATAAAAAGAAATCAAACTCAATTAATGCCACTCTCTTGCCTTTAAATGCATCAATATCAACAACTTTCATTCCTTGAGAAGTGTGCTTTGTGTTTGAGGGCTCAAATACTTGAAGCATAAAGGGTGATGAAAAAAAGTCGGAAAGGGTGATGAAATTGATGGAGTCGACAATATGCTTATATCCCCAGTTATCCAACTTTCGTTTTGAGTTGAAGGTTTATCACTCCTCCGGTAAGGGTGACGATATCGCTTTATTCCACAAAATGTATATCTTATAAATTACATTGATACAGAAATTTCTTTATAATTGAAAACAGCTCAATGTTGTTTATGATGAATTATAATCAAGTGACTTGCACTTTTGATAAGATAGCTCAAATCTATTAGACAGTTGTAAATAAAAGTTGACGCAAAAGCGCGGCAAGGGTTAAGAAATCACATACTTGTTTTGAATATAAAGGGTGATGAATTCAAATGTGATACGTTTTGCTTGCTTAGGCATCACTTTGGTGAAATAGTGAAAGTAAATAGTATAAGAAACGCTGTTACCACTTCGCTATGCTTTCTAGCTCCCATACCTTTCAATGTGTCCATACCAAAGTCTTTCTCAACTTGAGACATATTCTTTGCATAAAAGGTGATGAAAAAAGACGGGAAGGGTGACGAAATTGATGCAGTCAACAATATTCTAATATCCCGAAAACACTTATCCAACTTTGGTCTGGAGTTGAATGCTTTTCAATGTTCCATAACGCACGCGTTCTCTCTTCCGGAGAGATGAAATATGCAATCGAGAGGGTTACATACATAAAGAGTTAAACGTCAGTGGTGACGAAAAGAGGCGCTAAGGGTGACGAAATCGCTTAATTCCATGACGTGCCTTTTTTTTATAAATTAAACAGATACACGAATTTCTTTACAATTTAATGCATGTCAACATGGTTTACGATGAATTATCTTCAAGTGACTTGCACTTTTGATTAGGGACCTCAAATATATTAAACAGTTGTAAATGAAGATTAACACAAAAGTGCGGCAAGGGTGAGGAAATCACAAACGGCAGTTGAACATAACAGGTCAAATTATGATATGTTTTGATTTGCTTAGGTATCACTTAAAAAAAAAATAATAGTAACTATACAATTCGCTGTTGATACCACTTTGCTGTACTTTCAAGTTCCATGCCTTTCAATGTGTCCAAACCAAAGACTTTCTCAACTTGAAACATGTGAGGGCTCAAATACCAAAGACAGAAAGGGTGATGAAAAGAGTTTGGAAGGGTAACGAAATTGAGGCAGTCAACGATATGATAATATCCCAAAAACAGCTATCCAACTTTCATCTGGAGTTAAATACTTATCAAAGCTCCATAACACAGGCGTTCGCTCCCGGAGAGAATCAATATGCAATCGAGCGCTTAACTTGAGAGTTAGACGTCAATGGTGACAAAAAGAGTCGGTAAGGGTGACGAACTCGCTTAATTCCACGATATGCTTTCCTTATAAATTACATTGATACACCAATTTCTTTACAATTGAAAGTATCTCAATGTTATTTATCTTGAAGTGACTTCTACTTTTGACTAGAGAGCTGAAATCTTTTAGACATTTGAAAATAAACGTTGACGCAAAGCGCAGCAAGCGTGACCGAAATCAAATACGGCAGTTGGACATAAAGGGTTAAGAGTGAAATTATGTTACGTTTTGCTTTAATAGCTTAGGCATCAGTTTGGTACTGTACTAATAGTAAGTGATATAGTCAATATGCAATCGAGAGCTTATATACATGAAGAAGTTAAACGTCAGTGGTAACGAAAAGAGACGGCAAGGGAGACAAAATCGCTTAATTCAACGATATGATTTACTTAGAAATACACCGATTTCGTTAAAATTTAATACATTACAATATGCTTTACGATGAATTATCTTCATGTGACTTGCACTTTTGATTAGAGCAAAAACGCAGTAAGGGTGACGAAGTCATAATACGTTTTGCTTAGCTTTAGCCATCACTTTCGAGAAATAGTAATACAAAAAGAAATTAAACTGAATTAATGCCACTTTCTTGTGCTTTGAAGTTCCATGCCTTTCAACGCATCGATATCAACAACTTTCATTCCTTGAGAAGTGTGCTTTGTGTTTGAGGGCTCAAATACTTGAAGCATAAAGGGTGATGAAAAAAAGTCGGAAAGGGTGACGAAATTGATGGAGTCGACAATATGCTTATATCCCCAGTTATCCAACTTTCGTTTTGAGTTGAAGGTTTATCACTCCTCCGGTAAGGGTGACGAAATCGCTTTATTCCACAAAATGTATATCTTATAAATTACATTGATACAGAAATTTCTTTATAATTGAAAACAGCTCAATGTTGTTTATGATGAATTATAATCAAGTGACTTGCACTTTTGATAAGATAGCTCAAATCTATTAGACAGTTGTAAATAAAAGTTGACGCAAAAGCGCGGAAAGGGTTAAGAAATCACATACGTGTTTTGAATATAAAGGGTGATGAATTCAAATGTGATACGTTTTGCTTGCTTAGGCATCACTTTGGTGAAATAGTGAAAGTAAATAGTATAAGAAACGCTGTTACCACTTCGCTATGCTTTCTAGCTCCCATACCTTTCAATGTGTCCATACCAAAGTCTTTCTCAACTTGAGACATATTCTTTGCATAAAAGGTGATGAAAAAAGACGGGAAGGGTGATGAAATTGATGCAGTCAACAATATTCTAATATCCCGAAAACACTTATCCAACTTTGGTCTGGAGTTGAATGCTTTTCAATGTTCCATAACGCACGCGTTCTCTCTTCCGGAGAGATGAAATATGCAATCGAGAGGGTTACATACATAAAGAGTTAAACGTCAGTGGTGACGAAAAGAGGCGCTAAGGGTGACGAAATCGCTTAATTCCATGACGTGCCTTTTTTTTATAAATTAAACAGATACACGAATTTCTTTACAATTTAATGCATGTCAACATGGTTTACGATGAATTATCTTCAAGTGACTTGCACTTTTGATTAGGGACCTCAAATATATTAAACAGTTGTAAATGAAGATTAACACAAAAGTGCTACAAGGGTGAGGAAATCACAAACGGCAGTTGAACATAACAGGTCAAATTATGATATGTTTTGATTTGCTTAGGTATCACTTAAAAAAAAAATAATAGTAACTATACAATTCGCTGTTGATACCACTTTGCTGTACTTTCAAGTTCCATGCCTTTCAATGTGTCCAAACCAAAGACTTTTTCAACTTGAGACATGTGAGGGCTCAAATACCAAAGACAGAAAGGGTGATGAAAAAAGTTTGGAAGAGTAACGAAATTGAGGCAGTCAATGATATGATAATATCCTAAGAACAGCTATCCAACTTTTATCTGGAGTTAAATACTTATCAATGCTCCATAGCACAGGCGTTCGCTCCCGGAGAGAATCAAAATGCAATCGAGAGCTTACATACATAAAGGAGTTAGACGTCAATGGTGACAAAAAGAGGCGGTAAGGGTGACGAACTCGCTTAATTCCACGATATGCTTTCCTTAAAGATTACATTGATGCACCAATTTCTTTACAATCGAAAGCATCTCAATGTTATTTATCTTGAAGTGACTTTCTACTCTTGATTTAGAGAGCTGAAATCTTTTAGACATTTGAAAATAAACGTTGACGCAAAGCGCAGCAAGCGTGACCGAAATCAAATACGGCAGTTGGACATAAAGGGTTAAGAGTGAAATTATGTTACGTTTTGCTTTAATAGCTTAGGCATCAGTTTGGTACTGTACTAATAGTAAGTGATATAGTCAATATGCAATCGAGAGCTTATATACATGAAGAAGTTAAACGTCAGTGGTAACGAAAAGAGACGGCAAGGGAGACAAAATCGCTTAATTCAACGATATGATTTACTTAGAAATACACCGATTTCGTTAAAATTTAATACATTACAATATGCTTTACGATGAATTATCTTCATGTGACTTGCACTTTTGATTAGAGCAAAAACGCAGTAAGGGTGACGAAATCACATACGGCAGTATGGGTGACGAAGGGTGACGAAGGGTGACGAAGTCAAGTCATAATACGTTTTGCTTAGCTTTAGGCATCACTTTCGAGAAATAGTAATACAAAAAGAAATTAAACTGAATTAATGCCACTTTCTTGTGCTTTGAAGTTCCATGCCTTTCAACGCATCGATATCAACAACTTTCATTCCTTGAGAAGTGTGCTTTGTGTTTGAGGGCTCAAATACTTGAAGCATAAAGGGTGATGAAAAAAAGTCGGAAAGGGTGACGAAATTGATGGAGTCGACAATATGCTCATATCCCCAGTTATCCAACTTTCGTCTTGAGTTGAAGGTTGATCACTCCTCCGGAAAGGGTGACGAAATCGCTTTATTCTACAAAATGCATATCTTATAAATTACATTGATACAGAAATTTCTTTATAATTGAAAACAGCTCAATGTTGTTTATGATGTATTATAATGAAGTGACTTGCACTTTTGATAAGATAGCTCAAATCTATTAGACAGTTGTAAATAAAAGTTGACGCAAAAGCGCGGAAAGGGTTAAGAAATCACATACGTGTTTTGAATATAAAGGGTGATGACTTCAAATGTGATACGTTTTGCTTGCTTAGGCATCACTTTGGTGAAATAGTGAAAGTAAATAGTATATGAAACGCTGTTACCACTTCGCTATGCTTTCTAGCTCCCATACCTTTCAATGTGTCCATACCAAAGTCTTTCTCAACTTGAGACATATTCTTTGCATAAAAGGTGATGAAAAAAGACGGGAAGGGTGACGAAATTGATGCAGTCAAGAATATGCTAATATCCCGAAAACACTTATCCAACTTTGATCTGGAGTTGAATGCTTGTCAATGCTCCATAACGCACGCGTTCTCCCTTCTTCCGGAGAGATGAAATATGCAATCGAGAGGGTTACATACATAAAGAGTTAAACGTCAGTGGTGACGAAAAGAGGCGCTAAGCGTGACGAAATCGCTTAATTCCATGATGTGCCTTTTTTTAAATAAATTAAACAGATACACGAATTTCTTTACAATTTAATGCATGTCAATATAGTTTACGATGAATTATCTTCAAGTGGCTTGCACTTTTGATTAGAGACCTCAAATATATTAAACAGTTGTAAATGAAGATTAACACAAAAGTGCGGCAAGGGTGAGGAAATCACAAACGGCAGTTGAACATAACAAGTCAAATTATGATATGTTTTGCTTTGCTTAGGCATCACTTAAAAAAAAAAAAAGTAATAGTAACTATACAATTCGCTGTGGATACCACTTTGCTGTACTTTCAAGTTCCATGCCTTTCAATGTGTCCAAACCAAAGACTTTCTCAACTTGAAACATGTGAGGGCTCAAATACCAAAGACAGAAAGGGTGATGAAAAGAGTTTGGAAGGGTAACGAAATTGAGGCAGTCAACGATATGATAATATCGCAAAAACAGCTATCCAACTTTCATCTGGAGTTAAATACTTATCAATGCTCCATAACACAGGCGTTCGCTCCCGGAGAGAATCAATATGCAATCGAGCGCTTAACTTGAGAGTTAGACGTCAATGGTGACAAAAAGAGTCGGTAAGGGTGACGAACTCGCTTAATTCCACGATATGCTTTCCTTATAAATTACATTGACACACGAATTTCTTTACAATTGAAAGTATCTCAATGTTATTTATCTCGAAATGACTTCTACTTCTAGAGAGCTGAAATCTTTTAGACATTTGAAAATAAACGTTGACGCAAAGCGCAGCAAGCGTGACCGAAATCAAATACGGCAGTTGGACATAAAGGGTGAAGAGTGAAATTATGTCACGTTTTGCTTTAATAGCTTAGGCATCAGTTTGGTACTGTACTAATAGCAAGTGATATAGTCAATATGCAATCGAGAGCTTATATACATGAAGAAGTTAAACGCCAGTGGTAACGAAAAGAGACGGCAAGGGAGACAAAATCGCTTAATTCAACGATATGATTTACTTAGAAATACACCGATTTCGTTAAAATTTAATACATTACAATATGCTTTACGATGAATTATCTTCATGTGACTTGCACTTTTGATTAGAGCAAAAACGCAGTAAGGGTGACGAAATCACATACGGCAGTATGGGTGACGAAGGGTGACGAAGGGTGACGAAGTCAAGTCATAATACGTTTTGCTTAGCTTTAGGCATCACTTTCGAGAAATAGTAATACAAAAAGAAATTAAACTGAATTAATGCCACTTTCTTGTGCTTTGAAGTTCCATGCCTTTCAACGCATCGATATCAACAACTTTCATTCCTTGAGAAGTGTGCTTTGTGTTTGAGGGCTCAAATACTTGAAGCATAAAGGGTGATGAAAAAAAGTCGGAAAGGGTGACGAAATTGATGGAGTCGACAATATGCTCATATCCCCAGTTATCCAACTTTCGTCTTGAGTTGAAGGTTGATCACTCCTCCGGAAAGGGTGACGAAATCGCTTTATTCTACAAAATGCATATCTTATAAATTACATTGATACAGAAATTTCTTTATAATTGAAAACAGCTCAATGTTGTTTATGATGTATTATAATGAAGTGACTTGCACTTTTGATAAGATAGCTCAAATCTATTAGACAGTTGTAAATAAAAGTTGACGCAAAAGCGCGGAAAGGGTTAAGAAATCACATACGTGTTTTGAATATAAAGGGTGATGACTTCAAATGTGATACGTTTTGCTTGCTTAGGCATCACTTTGGTGAAATAGTGAAAGTAAATAGTATATGAAACGCTGTTACCACTTCGCTATGCTTTCTAGCTCCCATACCTTTCAATGTGTCCATACCAAAGTCTTTCTCAACTTGAGACATATTCTTTGCATAAAAGGTGATGAAAAAAGACGGGAAGGGTGACGAAATTGATGCAGTCAACAATATGCTAATATCCCGAAAACACTTATCCAACTTTGGTCTGGAGTTGAATGCTTGTCAATGCTCCATACCGCACGCGTTCTCTCTTCCGGAGAGATGAAATATGCAATCGAGAGGGTTACATACATAAAGAGTTAAACGTCAGTGGTGACGAAAGGAGGCGCTAAGGGTGACGAAATCGCTTAATTCCATGACGTGCCTTTTTTTATAAATTAAACAGATACACGAATTTCTTTACAATTTAATGCATGTCAACATGGTTTACGATGAATTATCTTCAAGTGACTTGCACTTTTGATTAGGGACCTCAAATATATTAAACAGTTGTAAATGAAGATTAACACAAAAGTGCGGCAAGGGTGAAGAAATCACAAACGGCAATTGAACATAACAAGTCAAATTATGATATGTTTTGATTTGCTTAGGTATCACTTTAAAAAAAAAATAATAGTAACTATACATTTCGCTGTTGATACCACTTTGCTGTACTTTCAAGTTCCATGCCTTTCAATCTGTCCAAACCAAAGACCAACTTGAGACATGTGAGGGCTCAAATACCAAAGACAGAAAGGGTGATGAAAAAAGTTTGGAAGGGTAACGAGATTGAGGCAGTCAACGATATGATAATATCCTAAGAACAGCTCTGCAACTTTCATCTGGAGTTAAATACTTATCAATGCTCCATAACACAGGCGTTCGCTCCCGGAGAGAATCAAAATGCAATCGAGAGCTTATATACGTGAAGAAGTTAAACGTCAGTGGTAACGAAAAGAGACGGCAAGGGAGACAAAATCGCTTAATTCAACGATATGATTTCCTTAGAAATTACATTGATACACGGATTTCGTTAAAATTCAATACATTACAATGTGCTTTACGATGAATTATCTTCATGTGACATGCACTTTTGATTAGAGCAAATACGCGGTAAGGGTGACGAAATCACATACGGCAGTTGAAAATAAAGGGTGACGAAGTCAAGTTATAATACGTTTTGCTTAGCTTTAGGCATCACTTTTGAGAAATAGTAATATAAAAAGAAATCAAACTCAATTAATGCCACTCTCTTGCCTTTAAATGCATCAATATCAACAACTTTCATTCCTTGAGAAGTGTGCTTTGTGTTTGAGGGCTCAAATACTTGAAGCATAAAGGGTGATGAAAAAAAGTCGGAAAGGGTGATGAAATTGATGGAGTCGCCAATATGCTTATATCCCCAGTTATCCAACTTTCGTTTTGAGTTGAAGGTTTATCACTCCTCCGCTAAGGGTGACGAAATCGCTTTATTCCACAAAATGCATATCTTATAAAGTACATTGATACAGAAATTTCTTTATAATTGAAAACAGCTCAATGTTGTTTATGATGAATTATCCTCAAGTGACTTGCACTTTTGATAAGATAGCTCAAATCTATTAGACAGTTGTAAATAAAAGTTGACGCAAAAGCGCGGCAAGGGTTAAGAAATCACATACGTGTTTTGAATATAAAGGGTGATGAATTCAAATGTGATACGTTTTGCTTGCTTAGGCATCACTTTGGTGAAATAGTGAAAGTAAATAGTATATGAAACGCTGTTACCACTTCGCTATGCTTTCTAGCTCCCATACCTTTCAATGTGTCCATACCAAAGTCTTTCTCAACTTGAGACATATTCTTTGCATAAAAGGTGATGAAAAAAGACGGGAAGGGTGACGAAATTGATGCAGTCAACAATATGCTAATATCCCGAAAACACTTATCCAACTTTGGTCTGGAGTTGAATGCTTGTCAATGCTCCATAACGCACGCGTTCTCCCTTCTTCCGGAGAGATGAAATATGCAATCGAGAGGGTTACATACATAAAGAGTTAAACGTCAGCGGTGACGAAAAGAGGCGCTAGGGGTGACGAAATCGCTTAATTCCATGATGTGCCTTTTTTTTAATAAATTAAACAGATACACGAATTTCTTTACAATTTAATGCATGTCAATATGGTTTACTATGAATTATCTTCAAGTGACTTGCACTTTTGATTAGGGACCTCAAATATATTAAACAGTTGTAAATGAAGATTAACACAAAAGTGCGGCAAGGGTGAGGAAATCACAAACGGCAGTTGAACATAACAAGTCAAATTATGATATGTTTTGATTTGCTTAGGTATCACTTTAAAAAAAAAATAATAGTAACTATACAATTCGCTGTTGATACCACTTTTCTGTACTTTCAAGTTCCATGCCTTTCAATGTGTCCAAACCAAAGACTTTCTCAACTTGAGACATGTGAGGGCTCAAATACCAAAGACAGAAATTGTGATGAAAAAAGTTTGGAAGGGTAACGAAATTGAGGCAGTCAACGATATGATAATATCCTAAGAACAGCTATCCAACTTTTATCTGGAGTTAAATACTTATCAATGCTCCATAACACAGGCGTTCGCTCCCGGAGAGAATCAAAATGCAATCGAGAGCTTACATACATAAAGGAGTTAGACGTCAATGGTGACAAAAAGAGGCGGTAAGTTTGACGAACTCGCTTAATTCCACGATATGCTTTCCTTAAAGATTACATTGATGCACCAATTTCTTTACAATTGAAAGCATCTCAATGTTATTTATCTTGAAGTGACTTCTACTTTTGATTAGAGAGCTGAAATCTTTTAGACATTTGAAAATAAACGTTGACGCAAAGCGCAGCAAGCGTGATCGAAATCACATACGGCAGTTGGACATTAAGGGTGACGAGTGAAATTATGTTACGTTTTGCTTTAATAGCTTAGGCATCAGTTTGGTACTGTACTAATAGTAAGTAATATAGTCAATATGCAATCGAGAGCTTATATACATGAAGAAGTTAAACGTCAGTGGTAACGAAAAGAGACGGCAAGGGAGACAAAATCGCTTAATTCAACGATATTTAGTTGAAATTACATTGATACACCGATTTCGTTAAAATTCAATACATTACAATGTGCTTTACGATGAATTATCTTCATGTGACATGCACTTTTGATTAGAGCAAATACGCGGTAAGGGTGACGAAATCACATACGGCAGTTGAAAATAAAGGGTGACGAAGTCAAGTTATAATACGTTTTGCTTAGCTTTAGGCATCACTTTTGAGAAATAGTAATATAAAAAGAAATCAAACTCAATTAATGCCACTCTCTTGCCTTTAAATGCATCAATGTCAACAACTTTCATTCCTTGAGAAGTGTGCTTTGTGTTTAGGGCTCAAATACTTGAAGCATAAAGGGTGATAAAAAAATGTCGGAAAGGGTGATGAAATTGATGGAGTCGACAATATGCTTATATCCCCAGTTATCCAACTTTCGTTTTGAGTTGAAGGTTTATCACTCCTCCGGTAAGGGTGACGAAATCGCTTTATTCCACAAAATGCATATCTTATAAAGTACATTGATACAGAAATTTCTTTATAATTGAAAACAGCTCAATGTTGTTTATGATGAATTATCCTCAAGTGACTTGCACTTTTGATAAGATAGCTCAAATCTCTTAGACAGTTGTAAATAAAAGTTGACGCAAAAGCGCGGCAAGGGTTAAGAAATCACATACGTGTTTTGAATATAAAGGGTGATGAATTCAAATGTGATACGTTTTGCTTGCTTAGGCATCACTTTGGTGAAATAGTGAAAGTAAATAGTATATGAAACGCTGTTACCACTTCGCTATGCTTTCTAGCTCCCATACCTTTCAATGTGTCCATACCAAAGTCTTTCTCAACTTGAGACATATTCTTTGCATAAAAGGTGATGAAAAAAGACGGGAAGGGTGACGAAATTGATGCAGTCAACAATATGCTAATATCCCGAAAACACTTATCCAACTTTGGTCTGGAGTTGAATGCTTGTCAATGCTCCATAACGCACGCGTTCTCCCTTCTTCCGGAGAGATGAAATATGCAATCGAGAGGGTTACATACATAAAGAGTTTAAACGTCAGCGGTGACGAAAAGAGGCGCTAAGGGTGACGAAATCGCTTAATTCCATGATGTGCCTTTTTTTTAATAAATTAAACAGATACACGAATTTCTTTACAATTTAATGCATGTCAATATGGTTTACTATGAATTATCTTCAAGTGACTTGCACTTTTGATTAGGGACCTCAAATATATTAAACAGTTGTAAATGAAGATTAACACAAAAGTGCGGCAAGGGTGAGGAAATCACAAACGGCAGTTGAACATAACAAGTCAAATTATGATATGTTTTGATTTGCTTAGGTATCACTTTAAAAAAAAAATAATAGTAACTATACAATTCGCTGTTGATACCACTTTGCTGTACTTTCAAGTTCCATGCCTTTCAATGTGTCCAAACCAAAGACTTTCTCAACTTGAGACATGTGAGGGCTCAAATACCAAAGACAGAAATTGTGATGAAAAAAGTTTGGAAGGGTAACGAAATTGAGGCAGTCAACGATATGATAATATCCTAAGAACAGCTATCCAACTTTTATCTGGAGTTAAATACTTATCAATGCTCCATAACACAGGCGTTCGCTCCCGGAGAGAATCAAAATGCAATCGAGAGCTTACATACATAAAGGGGTTAGACGTCAATGGTGACAAAAAGAGGCGGTAAGGGTGACGAACTCGCTTAATTCCACGATATGCTTTCCTTAAAGATTACATTGATGCACCAATTTCTTTACAATTGAAAGCATCTCAATGTTATTTATCTTGAAGTGACTTCTACTTTTGATTAGAGAGCTGAAATCTTTTAGACATTTGAAAATAAACGTTGACGTAAAGCGCAGCAAGCGTGACCGAAATCACATACGGCAGTTGGACATTAAAGGTGACGAGTGAAATTATGTTACGTTTTGCTTTAATAGCTTAGGCATCAGTTTGGTACTGTACTAATAGTAAGTAATATAGTCAATATGCAATCGAGAGCTTATATACATGAAGAAGTTAAACGTCAGTGGTAATGAAAAGAGACGGCAAGGGAGACAAAATCGCTTAATTCAACGATATGATTTCCTTAAAAATTACATTGATACACCGATTTCGTTAAAGTTCAGTACATTATAATGTGCTTTACAATGAATTATCTTCATGTGACATGCACTTTTGATTAGAGCAAAAACGCGGTAAGGGTGACGAAATCACATACGGCAGTTGAAAATAAAGGGTGACGAAGTCAAGTTATAATACGTTTTGCTTAGCTTTAGGCATCACTTTTGAGAAATAGTAATATAAAAAGAAATCAAACTCAATTAATGCCACTCTCTTGTGCTTTGAAGTTCCATGCCTTTAAATGCATCGATATCAACAACTTTCATTCCTTGAGAAGTGTGCTTTGTGTTTGAGGGCTCGAATACTTGAAGCATAAAGGGTGATGAAAAAATGTCGGAAAGGGTGATGAAATTGATGGAGTCGACAATATGCTTATATCCCCAGTTATCCAACTTTCGTTTTGAGTTGAAGGTTTATCACTCCTCCGCTAAGGGTGACGAAATCGCTTTATTCCACAAAATGCATATCTTATAAAGTACATTGATACAGAAATTTCTTTATAATTGAAAACAGCTCAATGTTGTTTATGATGAATTATCCTCAAGTGACTTGCACTTTTGATAAGATAGCTCAAATCTCTTAGACAGTTGTAAATAAAAGTTGACGCAAAAGCGCGGCAAGGGTTAAGAAATCACATACGTGTTTTGAATATAAAGGGTGATGAATTCAAATGTGATACGTTTTGCTTGCTTAGGCATCACTTTGGTGAAATAGTGAAAGTAAATAGTATATGAAACGCTGTTACCACTTCGCTATGCTTTCTAGCTCCCATACCTTTCAATGTGTCCATACCAAAGTCTTTCTCAACTTGAGACATATTCTTTGCATAAAAGGTGATGAAAAAAGACGGGAAGGGTGACGAAATTGATGCAGTCAACAATATGCTAATATCCCGAAAACACTTATCCAACTTTGGTCTGGAGTTGAATGCTTGTCAATGCTCCATAACGCACGCGTTCTCCCTTCCGGAGAGATGAAATATGTAATCGAGAGGGTTACATACATAAAGAGTTAAACGTCAGTGGTGACGAAAAGAGGCGCTAAGGGTGACGAAATCGCTTAATTCCATAATGTGCCTTTTTTTTTAATAAATTAAACAGATACACGAATTTCTTTACAATTTAATGCATGTCAATATGGTTTACTATGAATTATCTTCAAGTGACTTGCACTTTTGATTAGGGACCTCAAATATATTAAACAGTTGTAAATGAAGATTAACACAAAAGTGCGGCAAGGGTGAGGAAATCACAAACGGCAGTTGAACATAACAAGTCAAATTATGATATGTTTTGATTTGCTTAGGTATCACTTTAAAAAAAAAATAATAGTAACTATACAGTTCGCTGTTGATACCACTTTGCTGTACTTTCAAGTTCCATGCCTTTCAATGTGTCCAAACCGAAGACTTTCTCAACTTGAGACATGTGAGGGCTCAAATACCAAAGACAGAAATTGTGATGAAAAAAGTTTGGAAGGGTAACGAAATTGAGGCAGTCAACGATATGATAATATCCTAAGAACAGCTATCCAACTTTTATCTGGAGTTAAATACTTATCAATGCTCCATAACACAGGCGTTCGCTCCCGGAGAGAATCAAAATGCAATCGAGAGCTTACATACATAAAGGAGTTAGACGTCAATGGTGACAAAAAGAGGCGGTAAGTTTGACGAACTCGCTTAATTCCACGATATGCTTTCCTTAAAGATTACATTGATGCACCAATTTCTTTACAATTGAAAGCATCTCAATGTTATTTATCTTGAAGTGACTTCTACTTTTGATTAGAGAGCTGAAATCTTTTAGACATTTGAAAATAAACGTTGACGCAAAGCGCAGCAAGCGTGATCGAAATCACATACGGCAGTTGGACATTAAGGGTGACGAGTGAAATTATGTTACGTTTTGCTTTAATAGCTTAGGCATCAGTTTGGTACTGTACTAATAGTAAGTAATATAGTCAATATGCAATCGAGAGCTTATATACATGAAGAAGTTAAACGTCAGTGGTAACGAAAAGAGACGGCAAGGGAGACAAAATCGCTTAATTCAACGATATTTAGTTGAAATTACATTGATACACCGATTTCGTTAAAATTCAATACATTACAATGTGCTTTACGATGAATTATCTTCATGTGACATGCACTTTTGATTAGAGCAAATACGCGGTAAGGGTGACGAAATCACATACGGCAGTTGAAAATAAAGGGTGACGAAGTCAAGTTATAATACGTTTTGCTTAGCTTTAGGCATCACTTTTGAGAAATAGTAATATAAAAAGAAATCAAACTCAATTAATGCCACTCTCTTGCCTTTAAATGCATCAATATCAACAACTTTCATTCCTTGAGAAGTGTGCTTTGTGTTTAGGGCTCAAATACTTGAAGCATAAAGGGTGATAAAAAAATGTCGGAAAGGGTGATGAAATTGATGGAGTCGACAATATGCTTATATCCCCAGTTATCCAACTTTCGTTTTGAGTTGAAGGTTTATCACTCCTCCGGTAAGGGTGACGAAATCGCTTTATTCCACAAAATGCATATCTTATAAAGTACATTGATACAGAAATTTCTTTATAATTGAAAACAGCTCAATGTTGTTTATGATGAATTATCCTCAAGTGACTTGCACTTTTGATAAGATAGCTCAAATCTCTTAGACAGTTGTAAATAAAAGTTGACGCAAAAGCGCGGCAAGGGTTAAGAAATCACATACGTGTTTTGAATATAAAGGGTGATGAATTCAAATGTGATACGTTTTGCTTGCTTAGGCATCACTTTGGTGAAATAGTGAAAGTAAATAGTATATGAAACGCTGTTACCACTTCGCTATGCTTTCTAGCTCCCATACCTTTCAATGTGTCCATACCAAAGTCTTTCTCAACTTGAGACATATTCTTTGCATAAAAGGTGATGAAAAAAGACGGGAAGGGTGACGAAATTGATGCAGTCAACAATATGCTAATATCCCGAAAACACTTATCCAACTTTAGTCTGGAGTTGAATGCTTGTCAATGCTCCATAACGCACGCGTTCTCCCTTCCGGAGAGATGAAATATGTAATCGAGAGGGTTACATACATAAAGAGTTAAACGTCAGTGGTGACGAAAAGAGGCGCTAAGGGTGACGAAATCGCTTAATTCCATAATGTGCCTTTTTTTTAATAAATTAAACAGATACACGAATTTCTTTACAATTTAATGCATGTCAATATGGTTTACTATGAATTATCTTCAAGTGACTTGCACTTTTGATTAGGGACCTCAAATATATTAAACAGTTGTAAATGAAGATTAACACAAAAGTGCGGCAAGGGTGAGGAAATCACAAACGGCAGTTGAACATAACAAGTCAAATTATGATATGTTTTGATTTGCTTAGGTATCACTTTAAAAAAAAAATAATAGTAACTATACAATTCGCTGTTGATACCACTTTGCTGTACTTCCATGCCTTTCAATGTGTCCAAACCGAAGACTTTCTCAACTTGAGACATGTGAGGGCTCAAATACCAAAGACAGAAATTGTGATGACAAAAGTTTGGAAGGGTAACGAAATTGAGGCAGTCAACGATATGATAATATCCTAAGAACAGCTATCCAACTTTTATCTGGAGTTAAATACTTATCAATGCTCCATAACACAGGCGTTCGCTCCCGGAGAGAATCAAAATGCAATCGAGAGCTTACATACATAAAGGAGTTAGACGTCAATGGTGACAAAAAGAGGCGGTAAGTTTGACGAACTCGCTTAATTCCACGATATGCTTTCCTTAAAGATTACATTGATGCACCAATTTCTTTACAATTGAAAGCATCTCAATGTTATTTATCTTGAAGTGACTTCTACTTTTGATTAGAGAGCTGAAATCTTTTAGACATTTGAAAATAAACGTTGACGCAAAGCGCAGCAAGCGTGATCGAAATCACATACGGCAGTTGGACATTAAGGGTGACGAGTGAAATTATGTTACGTTTTGCTTTAATAGCTTAGGCATCAGTTTGGTACTGTACTAATAGTAAGTAATATAGTCAATATGCAATCGAGAGCTTATATACATGAAGAAGTTAAACGTCAGTGGTAACGAAAAGAGACGGCAAGGGAGACAAAATCGCTTAATTCAACGATATTTAGTTGAAATTACATTGATACACCGATTTCGTTAAAATTCAATACATTACAATGTGCTTTACGATGAATTATCTTCATGTGACATGCACTTTTGATTAGAGCAAATACGCGGTAAGGGTGACGAAATCACATACGGCAGTTGAAAATAAAGGGTGACGAAGTCAAGTTATAATACGTTTTGCTTAGCTTTAGGCATCACTTTTGAGAAATAGTAATATAAAAAGAAATCAAACTCAATTAATGCCACTCTCTTGCCTTTAAATGCATCAATATCAACAACTTTCATTCCTTGAGAAGTGTGCTTTGTGTTTAGGGCTCAAATACTTGAAGCATAAAGGGTGATAAAAAAATGTCGGAAAGGGTGATGAAATTGATGGAGTCGACAATATGCTTATATCCCCAGTTATCCAACTTTCGTTTTGAGTTGAAGGTTTATCACTCCTCCGGTAAGGGTGACGAAATCGCTTTATTCCACAAAATGCATATCTTATAAAGTACATTGATACAGAAATTTCTTTATAATTGAAAACAGCTCAATGTTGTTTATGATGAATTATCCTCAAGTGACTTGCACTTTTGATAAGATAGCTCAAATCTCTTAGACAGTTGTAAATAAAAGTTGACGCAAAAGCGCGGCAAGGGTTAAGAAATCACATACGTGTTTTGAATATAAAGGGTGATGAATTCAAATGTGATACGTTTTGCTTGCTTAGGCATCACTTTGGTGAAATAGTGAAAGTAAATAGTATATGAAACGCTGTTACCACTTCGCTATGCTTTCTAGCTCCCATACCTTTCAATGTGTCCATACCAAAGTCTTTCTCAACTTGAGACATATTCTTTGCATAAAAGGTGATGAAAAAAGACGGGAAGGGTGACGAAATTGATGCAGTCAACAATATGCTAATATCCCGAAAACACTTATCCAACTTTGGTCTGGAGTTGAATGCTTGTCAATGCTCCATAACGCACGCGTTCTCCCTTCTTCCGGAGAGATGAAATATGCAATCGAGAGGGTTACATACATAAAGAGTTAAACGTCAGCGGTGACGAAAAGAGGCGCTAAGGGTGACGAAATCGCTTAATTCCATGATGTGCCTTTTTTTTAATAAATTAAACAGATACACGAATTTCTTTACAATTTAATGCATGTCAATATGGTTTACTATGAATTATCTTCAAGTGACTTGCACTTTTGATTAGGGACCTCAAATATATTAAACAGTTGTAAATGAAGATTAACACAAAAGTGCGGCAAGGGTGAGGAAATCACAAACGGCAGTTGAACATAACAAGTCAAATTATGATATGTTTTGATTTGCTTAGGTATCACTTAAAAAAAAAAATAATAGTAACTATACAATTCGCTGTTGATACCACTTTGCTGTACTTTCAAGTTCCATGCCTTTCAATGTGTCCAAACCAAAGACTTTCTCAACTTGAGACATGTGAGGGCTCAAATACCAAAGACAGAAATTGTGATGAAAAAAGTTTGGAAGGGTAACGAAATTGAGGCAGTCAACGATATGATAATATCCTAAGAACAGCTATCCAACTTTTATCTGGAGTTAAATACTTATCAATGCTCCATAACACAGGCGTTCGCTCCCGGAGAGAATCAAAATGCAATCGAGAGCTTACATACATAAAGGGGTTAGACGTCAATGGTGACAAAAAGAGGCGGTAAGGGTGACGAACTCGCTTAATTCCACGATATGCTTTCCTTAAAGATTACATTGATGCACCAATTTCTTTACAATTGAAAGCATCTCAATGTTATTTATCTTGAAGTGACTTCTACTTTTGATTAGAGAGCTGAAATCTTTTAGACATTTGAAAATAAACGTTGACGTAAAGCGCAGCAAGCGTGACCGAAATCACATACGGCAGTTGGACATTAAAGGTGACGAGTGAAATTATGTTACGTTTTGCTTTAATAGCTTAGGCATCAGTTTGGTACTGTACTAATAGTAAGTAATATAGTCAATATGCAATCGAGAGCTTATATACATGAAGAAGTTAAACGTCAGTGGTAATGAAAAGAGACGGCAAGGGAGACAAAATCGCTTAATTCAACGATATGATTTCCTTAAAAATCACATTGATACACCGATTTCGTTAAAGTTCAATACATTATAATGTGCTTTACAATGAATTATCTTCATGTGACATGCACTTTTGATTAGAGCAAAAACGCGGTAAGGGTGACGAAATCACATACGGCAGTTGAAAATAAAGGGTGACGAAGTCAAGTTATAATACGTTTTGCTTAGCTTTAGGCATCACTTTTGAGAAATAGTAATATAAAAAGAAATCAAACTCAATTAATGCCACTCTCTTGTGCTTTGAAGTTCCATGCCTTTAAATGCATCGATATCAACAACTTTCATTCCTTGAGAAGTGTGCTTTGTGTTTGAGGGCTCGAATACTTGAAGCATAAAGGGTGATGAAAAAAAGTCGGAAAGGGTGATGAAATTGATGGAGTCGACAATATGCTTATATCCCCAGTTATCCAACTTTCGTTTTGAGTTGAAGGTTTATCACTCCTCCGCTAAGGGTGACGAAATCGCTTTATTCCACAAAATGCATATCTTATAAAGTACATTGATACAGAAATTTCTTTATAATTGAAAACAGCTCAATGTTGTTTATGATGAATTATCCTCAAGTGACTTGCACTTTTGATAAGATAGCTCAAATCTCTTAGACAGTTGTAAATAAAAGTTGACGCAAAAGCGCGGCAAGGGTTAAGAAATCACATACGTGTTTTGAATATAAAGGGTGATGAATTCAAATGTGATACGTTTTGCTTGCTTAGGCATCACTTTGGTGAAATAGTGAAAGTAAATAGTATATGAAACGCTGTTACCACTTCGCTATGCTTTCTAGCTCCCATACCTTTCAATGTGTCCATACCAAAGTCTTTCTCAACTTGAGACATATTCTTTGCATAAAAGGTGATGAAAAAAGACGGGAAGGGTGACGAAATTGATGCAGTCAACAATATGCTAATATCCCGAAAACACTTATCCAACTTTGGTCTGGAGTTGAATGCTTGTCAATGCTCCATAACGCACGCGTTCTCCCTTCCGGAGAGATGAAATATGTAATCGAGAGGGTTACATACATAAAGAGTTAAACGTCAGTGGTGACGAAAAGAGGCGCTAAGGGTGACGAAATCGCTTAATTCCATAATGTGCCTTTTTTTTAATAAATTAAACAGATACACGAATTTCTTTACAATTTAATGCATGTCAATATGGTTTACTATGAATTATCTTCAAGTGACTTGCACTTTTGATTAGGGACCTCAAATATATTAAACAGTTGTAAATGAAGATTAACACAAAAGTGCGGCAAGGGTGAGGAAATCACAAACGGCAGTTGAACATAACAAGTCAAATTATGATATGTTTTGATTTGCTTAGGTATCACTTTAAAAAAAAAATAATAGTAACTATACAATTCGCTGTTGATACCACTTTGCTGTACTTTCAAGTTCCATGCCTTTCAATGTGTCCAAACCGAAGACTTTCTCAACTTGAGACATGTGAGGGCTCAAATACCAAAGACAGAAATTGTGATGACAAAAGTTTGGAAGGGTAACGAAATTGAGGCAGTCAACGATATGATAATATCCTAAGAACAGCTATCCAACTTTTATCTGGAGTTAAATACTTATCAATGCTCCATAACACAGGCGTTCGCTCCCGGAGAGAATCAAAATGCAATCGAGAGCTTACATACATAAAGGAGTTAGACGTCAATGGTGACAAAAAGAGGCGGTAAGTTTGACGAACTCGCTTAATTCCACGATATGCTTTCCTTAAAGATTACATTGATGCACCAATTTCTTTACAATTGAAAGCATCTCAATGTTATTTATCTTGAAGTGACTTCTACTTTTGATTAGAGAGCTGAAATCTTTTAGACATTTGAAAATAAACGTTGACGCAAAGCGCAGCAAGCGTGATCGAAATCACATACGGCAGTTGGACATTAAGGGTGACGAGTGAAATTATGTTACGTTTTGCTTTAATAGCTTAGGCATCAGTTTGGTACTGTACTAATAGTAAGTAATATAGTCAATATGCAATCGAGAGCTTATATACATGAAGAAGTTAAACGTCAGTGGTAACGAAAAGAGACGGCAAGGGAGACAAAATCGCTTAATTCAACGATATTTAGTTGAAATTACATTGATACACCGATTTCGTTAAAATTCAATACATTACAATGTGCTTTACGATGAATTATCTTCATGTGACATGCACTTTTGATTAGAGCAAATACGCGGTAAGGGTGACGAAATCACATACGGCAGTTGAAAATAAAGGGTGACGAAGTCAAGTTATAATACGTTTTGCTTAGCTTTAGGCATCACTTTTGAGAAATAGTAATATAAAAAGAAATCAAACTCAATTAATGCCACTCTCTTGCCTTTAAATGCATCAATGTCAACAACTTTCATTCCTTGAGAAGTGTGCTTTGTGTTTAGGGCTCAAATACTTGAAGCATAAAGGGTGATAAAAAAATGTCGGAAAGGGTGATGAAATTGATGGAGTCGACAATATGCTTATATCCCCAGTTATCCAACTTTCGTTTTGAGTTGAAGGTTTATCACTCCTCCGGTAAGGGTGACGAAATCGCTTTATTCCACAAAATGCATATCTTATAAAGTACATTGATACAGAAATTTCTTTATAATTGAAAACAGCTCAATGTTGTTTATGATGAATTATCCTCAAGTGACTTGCACTTTTGATAAGATAGCTCAAATCTCTTAGACAGTTGTAAATAAAAGTTGACGCAAAAGCGCGGCAAGGGTTAAGAAATCACATACGTGTTTTGAATATAAAGGGTGATGAATTCAAATGTGATACGTTTTGCTTGCTTAGGCATCACTTTGGTGAAATAGTGAAAGTAAATAGTATATGAAACGCTGTTACCACTTCGCTATGCTTTCTAGCTCCCATACCTTTCAATGTGTCCATACCAAAGTCTTTCTCAACTTGAGACATATTCTTTGCATAAAAGGTGATGAAAAAAGACGGGAAGGGTGACGAAATTGATGCAGTCAACAATATGCTAATATCCCGAAAACACTTATCCAACTTTGGTCTGGAGTTGAATGCTTGTCAATGCTCCATAACGCACGCGTTCTCCCTTCTTCCGGAGAGATGAAATATGCAATCGAGAGGGTTACATACATAAAGAGTTTAAACGTCAGCGGTGACGAAAAGAGGCGCTAAGGGTGACGAAATCGCTTAATTCCATGATGTGCCTTTTTTTTAATAAATTAAACAGATACACGAATTTCTTTACAATTTAATGCATGTCAATATGGTTTACTATGAATTATCTTCAAGTGACTTGCACTTTTGATTAGGGACCTCAAATATATTAAACAGTTGTAAATGAAGATTAACACAAAAGTGCGGCAAGGGTGAGGAAATCACAAACGGCAGTTGAACATAACAAGTCAAATTATGATATGTTTTGATTTGCTTAGGTATCACTTTAAAAAAAAAATAATAGTAACTATACAATTCGCTGTTGATACCACTTTGCTGTACTTTCAAGTTCCATGCCTTTCAATGTGTCCAAACCAAAGACTTTCTCAACTTGAGACATGTGAGGGCTCAAATACCAAAGACAGAAATTGTGATGAAAAAAGTTTGGAAGGGTAACGAAATTGAGGCAGTCAACGATATGATAATATCCTAAGAACAGCTATCCAACTTTTATCTGGAGTTAAATACTTATCAATGCTCCATAACACAGGCGTTCGCTCCCGGAGAGAATCAAAATGCAATCGAGAGCTTACATACATAAAGGGGTTAGACGTCAATGGTGACAAAAAGAGGCGGTAAGGGTGACGAACTCGCTTAATTCCACGATATGCTTTCCTTAAAGATTACATTGATGCACCAATTTCTTTACAATTGAAAGCATCTCAATGTTATTTATCTTGAAGTGACTTCTACTTTTGATTAGAGAGCTGAAATCTTTTAGACATTTGAAAATAAACGTTGACGTAAAGCGCAGCAAGCGTGACCGAAATCACATACGGCAGTTGGACATTAAAGGTGACGAGTGAAATTATGTTACGTTTTGCTTTAATAGCTTAGGCATCAGTTTGGTACTGTACTAATAGTAAGTAATATAGTCAATATGCAATCGAGAGCTTATATACATGAAGAAGTTAAACGTCAGTGGTAATGAAAAGAGACGGCAAGGGAGACAAAATCGCTTAATTCAACGATATGATTTCCTTAAAAATTACATTGATACACCGATTTCGTTAAAGTTCAGTACATTATAATGTGCTTTACAATGAATTATCTTCATGTGACATGCACTTTTGATTAGAGCAAAAACGCGGTAAGGGTGACGAAATCACATACGGCAGTTGAAAATAAAGGGTGACGAAGTCAAGTTATAATACGTTTTGCTTAGCTTTAGGCATCACTTTTGAGAAATAGTAATATAAAAAGAAATCAAACTCAATTAATGCCACTCTCTTGTGCTTTGAAGTTCCATGCCTTTAAATGCATCGATATCAACAACTTTCATTCCTTGAGAAGTGTGCTTTGTGTTTGAGGGCTCGAATACTTGAAGCATAAAGGGTGATGAAAAAATGTCGGAAAGGGTGATGAAATTGATGGAGTCGACAATATGCTTATATCCCCAGTTATCCAACTTTCGTTTTGAGTTGAAGGTTTATCACTCCTCCGCTAAGGGTGACGAAATCGCTTTATTCCACAAAATGCATATCTTATAAAGTACATTGATACAGAAATTTCTTTATAATTGAAAACAGCTCAATGTTGTTTATGATGAATTATCCTCAAGTGACTTGCACTTTTGATAAGATAGCTCAAATCTCTTAGACAGTTGTAAATAAAAGTTGACGCAAAAGCGCGGCAAGGGTTAAGAAATCACATACGTGTTTTGAATATAAAGGGTGATGAATTCAAATGTGATACGTTTTGCTTGCTTAGGCATCACTTTGGTGAAATAGTGAAAGTAAATAGTATATGAAACGCTGTTACCACTTCGCTATGCTTTCTAGCTCCCATACCTTTCAATGTGTCCATACCAAAGTCTTTCTCAACTTGAGACATATTCTTTGCATAAAAGGTGATGAAAAAAGACGGGAAGGGTGACGAAATTGATGCAGTCAACAATATGCTAATATCCCGAAAACACTTATCCAACTTTGGTCTGGAGTTGAATGCTTGTCAATGCTCCATAACGCACGCGTTCTCCCTTCCGGAGAGATGAAATATGTAATCGAGAGGGTTACATACATAAAGAGTTAAACGTCAGTGGTGACGAAAAGAGGCGCTAAGGGTGACGAAATCGCTTAATTCCATAATGTGCCTTTTTTTTAATAAATTAAACAGATACACGAATTTCTTTACAATTTAATGCATGTCAATATGGTTTACTATGAATTATCTTCAAGTGACTTGCACTTTTGATTAGGGACCTCAAATATATTAAACAGTTGTAAATGAAGATTAACACAAAAGTGCGGCAAGGGTGAGGAAATCACAAACGGCAGTTGAACATAACAAGTCAAATTATGATATGTTTTGATTTGCTTAGGTATCACTTTAAAAAAAAAATAATAGTAACTATACAGTTCGCTGTTGATACCACTTTGCTGTACTTTCAAGTTCCATGCCTTTCAATGTGTCCAAACCGAAGACTTTCTCAACTTGAGACATGTGAGGGCTCAAATACCAAAGACAGAAATTGTGATGAAAAAAGTTTGGAAGGGTAACGAAATTGAGGCAGTCAACGATATGATAATATCCTAAGAACAGCTATCCAACTTTTATCTGGAGTTAAATACTTATCAATGCTCCATAACACAGGCGTTCGCTCCCGGAGAGAATCAAAATGCAATCGAGAGCTTACATACATAAAGGAGTTAGACGTCAATGGTGACAAAAAGAGGCGGTAAGTTTGACGAACTCGCTTAATTCCACGATATGCTTTCCTTAAAGATTACATTGATGCACCAATTTCTTTACAATTGAAAGCATCTCAATGTTATTTATCTTGAAGTGACTTCTACTTTTGATTAGAGAGCTGAAATCTTTTAGACATTTGAAAATAAACGTTGACGCAAAGCGCAGCAAGCGTGATCGAAATCACATACGGCAGTTGGACATTAAGGGTGACGAGTGAAATTATGTTACGTTTTGCTTTAATAGCTTAGGCATCAGTTTGGTACTGTACTAATAGTAAGTAATATAGTCAATATGCAATCGAGAGCTTATATACATGAAGAAGTTAAACGTCAGTGGTAACGAAAAGAGACGGCAAGGGAGACAAAATCGCTTAATTCAACGATATTTAGTTGAAATTACATTGATACACCGATTTCGTTAAAATTCAATACATTACAATGTGCTTTACGATGAATTATCTTCATGTGACATGCACTTTTGATTAGAGCAAATACGCGGTAAGGGTGACGAAATCACATACGGCAGTTGAAAATAAAGGGTGACGAAGTCAAGTTATAATACGTTTTGCTTAGCTTTAGGCATCACTTTTGAGAAATAGTAATATAAAAAGAAATCAAACTCAATTAATGCCACTCTCTTGCCTTTAAATGCATCAATATCAACAACTTTCATTCCTTGAGAAGTGTGCTTTGTGTTTAGGGCTCAAATACTTGAAGCATAAAGGGTGATAAAAAAATGTCGGAAAGGGTGATGAAATTGATGGAGTCGACAATATGCTTATATCCCCAGTTATCCAACTTTCGTTTTGAGTTGAAGGTTTATCACTCCTCCGGTAAGGGTGACGAAATCGCTTTATTCCACAAAATGCATATCTTATAAAGTACATTGATACAGAAATTTCTTTATAATTGAAAACAGCTCAATGTTGTTTATGATGAATTATCCTCAAGTGACTTGCACTTTTGATAAGATAGCTCAAATCTCTTAGACAGTTGTAAATAAAAGTTGACGCAAAAGCGCGGCAAGGGTTAAGAAATCACATACGTGTTTTGAATATAAAGGGTGATGAATTCAAATGTGATACGTTTTGCTTGCTTAGGCATCACTTTGGTGAAATAGTGAAAGTAAATAGTATATGAAACGCTGTTACCACTTCGCTATGCTTTCTAGCTCCCATACCTTTCAATGTGTCCATACCAAAGTCTTTCTCAACTTGAGACATATTCTTTGCATAAAAGGTGATGAAAAAAGACGGGAAGGGTGACGAAATTGATGCAGTCAACAATATGCTAATATCCCGAAAACACTTATCCAACTTTAGTCTGGAGTTGAATGCTTGTCAATGCTCCATAACGCACGCGTTCTCCCTTCCGGAGAGATGAAATATGTAATCGAGAGGGTTACATACATAAAGAGTTAAACGTCAGTGGTGACGAAAAGAGGCGCTAAGGGTGACGAAATCGCTTAATTCCATAATGTGCCTTTTTTTTAATAAATTAAACAGATACACGAATTTCTTTACAATTTAATGCATGTCAATATGGTTTACTATGAATTATCTTCAAGTGACTTGCACTTTTGATTAGGGACCTCAAATATATTAAACAGTTGTAAATGAAGATTAACACAAAAGTGCGGCAAGGGTGAGGAAATCACAAACGGCAGTTGAACATAACAAGTCAAATTATGATATGTTTTGATTTGCTTAGGTATCACTTTAAAAAAAAAATAATAGTAACTATACAATTCGCTGTTGATACCACTTTGCTGTACTTCCATGCCTTTCAATGTGTCCAAACCGAAGACTTTCTCAACTTGAGACATGTGAGGGCTCAAATACCAAAGACAGAAATTGTGATGACAAAAGTTTGGAAGGGTAACGAAATTGAGGCAGTCAACGATATGATAATATCCTAAGAACAGCTATCCAACTTTTATCTGGAGTTAAATACTTATCAATGCTCCATAACACAGGCGTTCGCTCCCGGAGAGAATCAAAATGCAATCGAGAGCTTACATACATAAAGGAGTTAGACGTCAATGGTGACAAAAAGAGGCGGTAAGTTTGACGAACTCGCTTAATTCCACGATATGCTTTCCTTAAAGATTACATTGATGCACCAATTTCTTTACAATTGAAAGCATCTCAATGTTATTTATCTTGAAGTGACTTCTACTTTTGATTAGAGAGCTGAAATCTTTTAGACATTTGAAAATAAACGTTGACGCAAAGCGCAGCAAGCGTGATCGAAATCACATACGGCAGTTGGACATTAAGGGTGACGAGTGAAATTATGTTACGTTTTGCTTTAATAGCTTAGGCATCAGTTTGGTACTGTACTAATAGTAAGTAATATAGTCAATATGCAATCGAGAGCTTATATACATGAAGAAGTTAAACGTCAGTGGTAACGAAAAGAGACGGCAAGGGAGACAAAATCGCTTAATTCAACGATATTTAGTTGAAATTACATTGATACACCGATTTCGTTAAAATTCAATACATTACAATGTGCTTTACGATGAATTATCTTCATGTGACATGCACTTTTGATTAGAGCAAATACGCGGTAAGGGTGACGAAATCACATACGGCAGTTGAAAATAAAGGGTGACGAAGTCAAGTTATAATACGTTTTGCTTAGCTTTAGGCATCACTTTTGAGAAATAGTAATATAAAAAGAAATCAAACTCAATTAATGCCACTCTCTTGCCTTTAAATGCATCAATATCAACAACTTTCATTCCTTGAGAAGTGTGCTTTGTGTTTAGGGCTCAAATACTTGAAGCATAAAGGGTGATAAAAAAATGTCGGAAAGGGTGATGAAATTGATGGAGTCGACAATATGCTTATATCCCCAGTTATCCAACTTTCGTTTTGAGTTGAAGGTTTATCACTCCTCCGGTAAGGGTGACGAAATCGCTTTATTCCACAAAATGCATATCTTATAAAGTACATTGATACAGAAATTTCTTTATAATTGAAAACAGCTCAATGTTGTTTATGATGAATTATCCTCAAGTGACTTGCACTTTTGATAAGATAGCTCAAATCTCTTAGACAGTTGTAAATAAAAGTTGACGCAAAAGCGCGGCAAGGGTTAAGAAATCACATACGTGTTTTGAATATAAAGGGTGATGAATTCAAATGTGATACGTTTTGCTTGCTTAGGCATCACTTTGGTGAAATAGTGAAAGTAAATAGTATATGAAACGCTGTTACCACTTCGCTATGCTTTCTAGCTCCCATACCTTTCAATGTGTCCATACCAAAGTCTTTCTCAACTTGAGACATATTCTTTGCATAAAAGGTGATGAAAAAAGACGGGAAGGGTGACGAAATTGATGCAGTCAACAATATGCTAATATCCCGAAAACACTTATCCAACTTTGGTCTGGAGTTGAATGCTTGTCAATGCTCCATAACGCACGCGTTCTCCCTTCTTCCGGAGAGATGAAATATGCAATCGAGAGGGTTACATACATAAAGAGTTAAACGTCAGCGGTGACGAAAAGAGGCGCTAAGGGTGACGAAATCGCTTAATTCCATGATGTGCCTTTTTTTTAATAAATTAAACAGATACACGAATTTCTTTACAATTTAATGCATGTCAATATGGTTTACTATGAATTATCTTCAAGTGACTTGCACTTTTGATTAGGGACCTCAAATATATTAAACAGTTGTAAATGAAGATTAACACAAAAGTGCGGCAAGGGTGAGGAAATCACAAACGGCAGTTGAACATAACAAGTCAAATTATGATATGTTTTGATTTGCTTAGGTATCACTTAAAAAAAAAAATAATAGTAACTATACAATTCGCTGTTGATACCACTTTGCTGTACTTTCAAGTTCCATGCCTTTCAATGTGTCCAAACCAAAGACTTTCTCAACTTGAGACATGTGAGGGCTCAAATACCAAAGACAGAAATTGTGATGAAAAAAGTTTGGAAGGGTAACGAAATTGAGGCAGTCAACGATATGATAATATCCTAAGAACAGCTATCCAACTTTTATCTGGAGTTAAATACTTATCAATGCTCCATAACACAGGCGTTCGCTCCCGGAGAGAATCAAAATGCAATCGAGAGCTTACATACATAAAGGGGTTAGACGTCAATGGTGACAAAAAGAGGCGGTAAGGGTGACGAACTCGCTTAATTCCACGATATGCTTTCCTTAAAGATTACATTGATGCACCAATTTCTTTACAATTGAAAGCATCTCAATGTTATTTATCTTGAAGTGACTTCTACTTTTGATTAGAGAGCTGAAATCTTTTAGACATTTGAAAATAAACGTTGACGTAAAGCGCAGCAAGCGTGACCGAAATCACATACGGCAGTTGGACATTAAAGGTGACGAGTGAAATTATGTTACGTTTTGCTTTAATAGCTTAGGCATCAGTTTGGTACTGTACTAATAGTAAGTAATATAGTCAATATGCAATCGAGAGCTTATATACATGAAGAAGTTAAACGTCAGTGGTAATGAAAAGAGACGGCAAGGGAGACAAAATCGCTTAATTCAACGATATGATTTCCTTAAAAATCACATTGATACACCGATTTCGTTAAAGTTCAATACATTATAATGTGCTTTACAATGAATTATCTTCATGTGACATGCACTTTTGATTAGAGCAAAAACGCGGTAAGGGTGACGAAATCACATACGGCAGTTGAAAATAAAGGGTGACGAAGTCAAGTTATAATACGTTTTGCTTAGCTTTAGGCATCACTTTTGAGAAATAGTAATATAAAAAGAAATCAAACTCAATTAATGCCACTCTCTTGTGCTTTGAAGTTCCATGCCTTTAAATGCATCGATATCAACAACTTTCATTCCTTGAGAAGTGTGCTTTGTGTTTGAGGGCTCGAATACTTGAAGCATAAAGGGTGATGAAAAAAAGTCGGAAAGGGTGATGAAATTGATGGAGTCGACAATATGCTTATATCCCCAGTTATCCAACTTTCGTTTTGAGTTGAAGGTTTATCACTCCTCCGCTAAGGGTGACGAAATCGCTTTATTCCACAAAATGCATATCTTATAAAGTACATTGATACAGAAATTTCTTTATAATTGAAAACAGCTCAATGTTGTTTATGATGAATTATCCTCAAGTGACTTGCACTTTTGATAAGATAGCTCAAATCTCTTAGACAGTTGTAAATAAAAGTTGACGCAAAAGCGCGGCAAGGGTTAAGAAATCACATACGTGTTTTGAATATAAAGGGTGATGAATTCAAATGTGATACGTTTTGCTTGCTTAGGCATCACTTTGGTGAAATAGTGAAAGTAAATAGTATATGAAACGCTGTTACCACTTCGCTATGCTTTCTAGCTCCCATACCTTTCAATGTGTCCATACCAAAGTCTTTCTCAACTTGAGACATATTCTTTGCATAAAAGGTGATGAAAAAAGACGGGAAGGGTGACGAAATTGATGCAGTCAACAATATGCTAATATCCCGAAAACACTTATCCAACTTTGGTCTGGAGTTGAATGCTTGTCAATGCTCCATAACGCACGCGTTCTCCCTTCCGGAGAGATGAAATATGTAATCGAGAGGGTTACATACATAAAGAGTTAAACGTCAGTGGTGACGAAAAGAGGCGCTAAGGGTGACGAAATCGCTTAATTCCATAATGTGCCTTTTTTTTAATAAATTAAACAGATACACGAATTTCTTTACAATTTAATGCATGTCAATATGGTTTACTATGAATTATCTTCAAGTGACTTGCACTTTTGATTAGGGACCTCAAATATATTAAACAGTTGTAAATGAAGATTAACACAAAAGTGCGGCAAGGGTGAGGAAATCACAAACGGCAGTTGAACATAACAAGTCAAATTATGATATGTTTTGATTTGCTTAGGTATCACTTTAAAAAAAAAATAATAGTAACTATACAATTCGCTGTTGATACCACTTTGCTGTACTTTCAAGTTCCATGCCTTTCAATGTGTCCAAACCGAAGACTTTCTCAACTTGAGACATGTGAGGGCTCAAATACCAAAGACAGAAATTGTGATGACAAAAGTTTGGAAGGGTAACGAAATTGAGGCAGTCAACGATATGATAATATCCTAAGAACAGCTATCCAACTTTTATCTGGAGTTAAATACTTATCAATGCTCCATAACACAGGCGTTCGCTCCCGGAGAGAATCAAAATGCAATCGAGAGCTTACATACATAAAGGAGTTAGACGTCAATGGTGACAAAAAGAGGCGGTAAGTTTGACGAACTCGCTTAATTCCACGATATGCTTTCCTTAAAGATTACATTGATGCACCAATTTCTTTACAATTGAAAGCATCTCAATGTTATTTATCTTGAAGTGACTTCTACTTTTGATTAGAGAGCTGAAATCTTTTAGACATTTGAAAATAAACGTTGACGCAAAGCGCAGCAAGCGTGATCGAAATCACATACGGCAGTTGGACATTAAGGGTGACGAGTGAAATTATGTTACGTTTTGCTTTAATAGCTTAGGCATCAGTTTGGTACTGTACTAATAGTAAGTAATATAGTCAATATGCAATCGAGAGCTTATATACATGAAGAAGTTAAACGTCAGTGGTAACGAAAAGAGACGGCAAGGGAGACAAAATCGCTTAATTCAACGATATTTAGTTGAAATTACATTGATACACCGATTTCGTTAAAATTCAATACATTACAATGTGCTTTACGATGAATTATCTTCATGTGACATGCACTTTTGATTAGAGCAAATACGCGGTAAGGGTGACGAAATCACATACGGCAGTTGAAAATAAAGGGTGACGAAGTCAAGTTATAATACGTTTTGCTTAGCTTTAGGCATCACTTTTGAGAAATAGTAATATAAAAAGAAATCAAACTCAATTAATGCCACTCTCTTGCCTTTAAATGCATCAATATCAACAACTTTCATTCCTTGAGAAGTGTGCTTTGTGTTTAGGGCTCAAATACTTGAAGCATAAAGGGTGATAAAAAAATGTCGGAAAGGGTGATGAAATTGATGGAGTCGACAATATGCTTATATCCCCAGTTATCCAACTTTCGTTTTGAGTTGAAGGTTTATCACTCCTCCGGTAAGGGTGACGAAATCGCTTTATTCCACAAAATGCATATCTTATAAAGTACATTGATACAGAAATTTCTTTATAATTGAAAACAGCTCAATGTTGTTTATGATGAATTATCCTCAAGTGACTTGCACTTTTGATAAGATAGCTCAAATCTCTTAGACAGTTGTAAATAAAAGTTGACGCAAAAGCGCGGCAAGGGTTAAGAAATCACATACGTGTTTTGAATATAAAGGGTGATGAATTCAAATGTGATACGTTTTGCTTGCTTAGGCATCACTTTGGTGAAATAGTGAAAGTAAATAGTATATGAAACGCTGTTACCACTTCGCTATGCTTTCTAGCTCCCATACCTTTCAATGTGTCCATACCAAAGTCTTTCTCAACTTGAGACATATTCTTTGCATAAAAGGTGATGAAAAAAGACGGGAAGGGTGACGAAATTGATGCAGTCAACAATATGCTAATATCCCGAAAACACTTATCCAACTTTGGTCTGGAGTTGAATGCTTGTCAATGCTCCATAACGCACGCGTTCTCCCTTCCGGAGAGATGAAATATGCAATCGAGAGGGTTACATACATAAAGAGTTAAACGTCAGTGGTGACGAAAAGAGGCGCTAAGGGTGACGAAATCGCTTAATTCCATGATGTGCCTTTTTTTTAATAAATTAAACAGATACACGAATTTCTTTACAATTTAATGCATGTCAATATGGTTTACTATGAATTATCTTCAAGTGACTTGCACTTTTGATTAGGGACCTCAAATATATTAAAGAGTTGTAAATGAAGATTAACACAAAAGTGCGGCAAGGGTGAGGAAATCACAAACGGCAGTTGAACATAACAAGTCAAATTATGATATGTTTTGATTTGCTTAGGTATCACTTTAAAAAAAAAAATAATAGTAACTATACAATTCGCTGTTGATACCACTTTGCTGTACTTTCAAGTTCCATGCCTTTCAATGTGTCCAAACCGAAGACTTTCTCAACTTGAGACATGTGAGGGCTCAAATACCAAAGACAGAAATTGTGATGACAAAAGTTTGGAAGGGTAACGAAATTGAGGCAGTCAACGATATGATAATATCCTAAGAACAGCTATCCAACTTTTATCTGGAGTTAAATACTTATCAATGCTCCATAACACAGGCGTTCGCTCCCGGAGAGAATCAAAATGCAATCGAGAGCTTACATACATAAAGGAGTTAGACGTCAATGGTGACAAAAAGAGGCGGTAAGTTTGACGAACTCGCTTAATTCCACGATATGCTTTCCTTAAAGATTACATTGATGCACCAATTTCTTTACAATTGAAAGCATCTCAATGTTATTTATCTTGAAGTGACTTCTACTTTTGATTAGAGAGCTGAAATCTTTTAGACATTTGAAAATAAACGTTGACGCAAAGCGCAGCAAGCGTGATCGAAATCACATACGGCAGTTGGACATTAAGGGTGACGAGTGAAATTATGTTACGTTTTGCTTTAATAGCTTAGGCATCAGTTTGGTACTGTACTAATAGTAAGTAATATAGTCAATATGCAATCGAGAGCTTATATACATGAAGAAGTTAAACGTCAGTGGTAACGAAAAGAGACGGCAAGGGAGACAAAATCGCTTAATTCAACGATATTTAGTTGAAATTACATTGATACACCGATTTCGTTAAAATTCAATACATTACAATGTGCTTTACGATGAATTATCTTCATGTGACATGCACTTTTGATTAGAGCAAATACGCGGTAAGGGTGACGAAATCACATACGGCAGTTGAAAATAAAGGGTAACGAAGTCAAGTTATAATACGTTTTGCTTAGCTTTAGGCATCACTTTTGAGAAATAGTAATATAAAAAGAAATCAAACTCAATTAATGCCACTCTCTTGCCTTTAAATGCATCAATATCAACAACTTTCATTCCTTGAGAAGTGTGCTTTGTGTTTAGGGCTCAAATACTTGAAGCATAAAGGGTGATAAAAAAATGTCGGAAAGGGTGATGAAATTGATGGAGTCGACAATATGCTTATATCCCCAGTTATCCAACTTTCGTTTTGAGTTGAAGGTTTATCACTCCTCCGGTAAGGGTGACGAAATCGCTTTATTCCACAAAATGCATATCTTATAAAGTACATTGATACAGAAATTTCTTTATAATTGAAAACAGCTCAATGTTGTTTATGATGAATTATCCTCAAGTGACTTGCACTTTTGATAAGATAGCTCAAATCTCTTAGACAGTTGTAAATAAAAGTTGACGCAAAAGCGCGGCAAGGGTTAAGAAATCACATACGTGTTTTGAATATAAAGGGTGATGAATTCAAATGTGATACGTTTTGCTTGCTTAGGCATCACTTTGGTGAAATAGTGAAAGTAAATAGTATATGAAACGCTGTTACCACTTCGCTATGCTTTCTAGCTCCCATACCTTTCAATGTGTCCATACCAAAGTCTTTCTCAACTTGAGACATATTCTTTGCATAAAAGGTGATGAAAAAAGACGGGAAGGGTGACGAAATTGATGCAGTCAACAATATGCTAATATCCCGAAAACACTTATCCAACTTTGGTCTGGAGTTGAATGCTTGTCAATGCTCCATAACGCACGCGTTCTCCCTTCCGGAGAGATGAAATATGCAATCGAGAGGGTTACATACATAAAGAGTTAAACGTCAGTGGTGACGAAAAGAGGCGCTAAGGGTGACGAAATCGCTTAATTCCATGATGTGCCTTTTTTTTAATAAATTAAACAGATACACGAATTTCTTTACAATTTAATGCATGTCAATATGGTTTACTATGAATTATCTTCAAGTGACTTGCACTTTTGATTAGGGACCTCAAATATATTAAACAGTTGTAAATGAAGATTAACACAAAAGTGCGGCAAGGGTGAGGAAATCACAAACGGCAGTTGAACATAACAAGTCAAATTATGATATGTTTTGATTTGCTTAGGTATCACTTTAAAAAAAAAAATAATAGTAACTATACAATTCGCTGTTGATACCACTTTGCTGTACTTTCAAGTTCCATGCCTTTCAATGTGTCCAAACCGAAGACTTTCTCAACTTGAGACATGTGAGGGCTCAAATACCAAAGACAGAAATTGTGATGAAAAAAGTTTGGAAGGGTAACGAAATTGAGGCAGTCAACGATATGATAATATCCTAAGAACAGCTATCCAACTTTTATCTGGAGTTAAATACTTATCAATGCTCCATAACACAGGCGTTCGCTCCCGGAGAGAATCAAAATGCAATCGAGAGCTTACATACATAAAGGAGTTAGACGTCAATGGTGACAAAAAGAGGCGGTAAGTTTGACGAACTCGCTTAATTCCACGATATGCTTTCCTTAAAGATTACATTGATGCACCAATTTCTTTACAATTGAAAGCATATCAATGTTATTTATCTTGAAGTGACTTCTACTTTTGATTAGAGAGCTGAAATCTTTTAGACATTTGAAAATAAACGTTGACGCAAAGCGCAGCAAGCGTGATCGAAATCACATACGGCAGTTGGACATTAAGGGTGACGAGTGAAATTATGTTACGTTTTGCTTTAATAGCTTAGGCATCAGTTTGGTACTGTACTAATAGTAAGTAATATAGTCAATATGCAATCGAGAGCTTATATACATGAAGAAGTTAAACGTCAGTGGTAACGAAAAGAGACGGCAAGGGAGACAAAATCGCTTAATTCAACGATATTTAGTTGAAATTACATTGATACACCGATTTCGTTAAAATTCAATACATTACAATGTGCTTTACGATGAATTATCTTCATGTGACATGCACTTTTGATTAGAGCAAATACGCGGTAAGGGTGACGAAATCACATACGGCAATTGAAAATAAAGGGTGACGAAGTCAAGTTATAATACGTTTTGCTTAGCTTTGGGCATCACTTTTGAGAAATAGTAATATAAAAAGAAATCCAACTCAATTAATGCCACTCTCTTGCCTTTAAATGCATCGATATCAACAAGTTTCATTCCTTGAGAAGTGTGCTTTGTGTTTGAGGGCTCAAATACTTGAAGCATAAAGGGTGATGAAAAAAAGTCGGAAAGGGTGATGAAATTGATATAGTCGACAATATGCTTATATCCCCAGTTATCCAACTTTCCTTTTGAGTTGAAGGTTTATCACTCCTCCGGTAAGGGTGACGAAATCGCTTTATTTCACAAAATGCATATCTTATAAAGTACATTAATACAGAAATTTGTTTATAATTGAAAACAGCCCAATGTTGTTTATGATGAATTATCCTCAAGTGACTTGCACTTTTGATAAGATAGCTCAAATCTATTAGACAGTTGTAAATAAAAGTTGACGCAAAAGCGCGGCAGGGGTTAAGAAATCACATACGTGTTTTGAATATAAAGGGTGATGAATTCAAATGTGATACGTTTTGCTTGCTTAGGCATCACTTTGGTGAAATAGTGAAAGTAAATAGTATATGAAACGCTGTTACCACTTCGCTATGCTTTCTAGCTCCAATACCTTTCGATGTGTCCATACCAAAGTCTTTCTCAACTTGAGACATATTCTTTGCATAAAAGGTGATGAAAAAAGACGGGAAGGGTGACGAAATTGATGCAGTCAACAATATGCTAATATCCCGAAAACACTTATCCAACTTTGGTCTGGAGTTGAATGCTTGTCAATGCTCCATAACGCACGCGTTCTCTCTTCCGGAGAGATGAAATATGCAATCGAGAGGGTTACATACATAAAGAGTTAAACGTTAGTGGTGAAAAGAGGCGCTAAGGGTGACGAAATCGCTTAATTCCATGATGTACCTTTTTTTTAATCAATTAAACAGATACACGAATTTCTTTACAATTTAATGCATGTCAATATAGTTTACGCTGAATTATCTTCAAGTGACTTGCATTTTGATTAGAGACCTCAAATATATTAAACAGTTGTAAATGAAGATTAACACAAAAGTGCGGCAAGGGTGAGGAAATCACAAACGGCAGTTGAACATAACAAGTCAAATTATGATATGTTTTGCTTTGCTTAGGCATCACTTTAAAAAAAAAAGTAATAGTAACTATACAATTCGCTGTGGATACCACTTTGCTGTACTTTCAAGTTCCATGCCTTTCAATGTGTCCAAACCAAAGAATTTCTCAACTTGAAACATGTGAGGACTCAAATACCAAAGACAGAAAGGGTGATGAAAAGAGTTTGGAAGGGTAACGAAATTGAGGCAGTCAACGATATGATAATATATAAAGAACAGCTATCCAACTTTTATCTGGAGTTAAATACTTATCAATGCTCCATAACACAGGCGTTCGCTCCCGGAGAGAATCAATATCAATCGAGAGCTTACATACATAAAGGAGTTAGACGTCAATGGTGACAAAAAGAGACGGTAAGGGTGACGAACTCGCTTAATTCCACGATATGCTTTCCTTAAAGATTACATTGATGCACCAATTTCTTTACAATTGAAAGCATCTCAATGTTATTTATCTTGAAGTGACTTCTACTTTTGATTAGAGAGCTGAAATCTTTTAGACATTTGAAAATAAACGTTGACGCAAAGCGCAGCAAGCGTGATCGAAATCACATACGGCAGTTGGACATTAAGGGTGACGAGTGAAATTATGTTACGTTTTGCTTTAATAGCTTAGGCATCAGTTTGGTACTGTACTAATAGTAAGTAATATAGTCAATATGCAATCGAGAGCTTATATACATGAAGAAGTTAAACGTCAGTGGTAACGAAAAGAGACGGCAAGGGAGACAAAATCGCTTAATTCAACGATATTTAGTTGAAATTACATTGATACACCGATTTCGTTAAAATTCAATACATTACAATGTGCTTTACGATGAATTATCTTCATGTGACATGCACTTTTGATTAGAGCAAATACGCGGTAAGGGTGACGAAATCACATACGGCAGTTGAAAATAAAGGGTGACGAAGTCAAGTTATAATACGTTTTGCTTAGCTTTGGGCATCACTTTTGAGAAATAGTAATATAAAAAGAAATCAAACTCAATTAATGCCAATCTCTTGCCTTTAAATGCATCGATATCAACAACTTTCATTCCTTGAGAAGTGTGCTTTGTGTTTGAGGGCTCAAATACTTGAAACATAAAGGGTGATGAAAAAAAGTCGGAAAGGTTGATGAAATTGATGGAGTCGACAATATGCTTATATCCCCAGTTATCCAACTTTCGTTTTGAGTTGAAGGTTTATCACTCCTCCGGTAAGGGTGACGAAATCGCTTTATTCCACAAAATGCATATCTTATAAAGTACATTAATACAGAAATATGTTTATAATTGAAAACAGCCCAATGTTGTTTATGATAAATTATCCTCAAGTGACTTGCACTTTTGATAAGATAGCTCAAATCTATTAGACAGTTGTAAATAAAAGTTGACGCAAAAGCGCGGCAAGGGTTAAGAAATCACATACGTGTTTTGAATATAAAGGGTGATGAATTCAAATGTGATACGTTTTGCTTGCTTAGGCATCACTTTGGTGAAATAGTGAAAGTAAATAGTATATGAAACGCTGTTACCACTTCGCTATGCTTTCTAGCTCCGATACCTTTCAATGTGTCCATACCAAAGTCTTTCTCAACTTGAGACATATTCTTTGCATAAAAGGTGATGAAAAAAGACGGGAAGGGTGACGAAATTGATGCAGTCAACAATATGCTAATATCCCGAAAACACTTATCCAACTTTGGTCTGGAGTTGAATGCTTGTCAATGCTCCATAACGCACGCGTTCTCTCTTCCGGAGAGATGAAATATGCAATCGAGAGGGTTACATACATAAAGAGTTAAACGTTAGTGGTGAAAAGAGGCGCTAAGGGTGACGAAATCGCTTAATTCCATGATGTACCTTTTTTTTAATCAATTAAACAGATACACGAATTTCTTTACAATTTAATGCATGTCAATATAGTTTGCGCTGAATTATCTTCAAGTGACTTGCATTTTGATTAGAGACCTCAAATATATTAAACAGTTGTAAATGAAGATTAACACAAAAGTGCGGCAAGGGTGAGGAAATCACAAACGGCAGTTGAACATAACAAGTCAAATTATGATATGTTTTGCTTTGCTTAGGCATCACTTTAAAAAAAAAAGTAATAGTAACTATACAATTCGCTGTGGATACCACTTTGCTGTACTTTCAAGTTCCATGCCTTTCAATGTGTCCAAACCAAAGACTTTCTCAACTTGAAACATGTGAGGACTCAAATACCAAAGACAGAAAGGGTGATGAAAAGAGTTTGGAAGGGTAACGAAATTGAGGCAGTCAACGATATGATAATATATAAAGAACAGCTATCCAACTTTTATCTGGAGTTAAATACCTATCAATGCTCCATAACACAGGCGTTCGCTCCCGGAGAGAATCAATATGCAATCGAGAGCTTAACTTGAGAGTTAGACGTCAATGGTGACAAAAAGAGTCGGTAAGGGTGACGAACTCGCTTAATTCCACGATATGCTTTCCTTATAAATTACATTGATACACCAATTTCTTTACAATTGAAAGTATCTCAATGTTATTTATCTTGAATTGACTTCTACTTTTGACTAGAGAGCTGAAATCTTTTAGACATTTGAAAATAAACGTTGACGCAAAGCGCAGCAAGCGTGACCGAAATCACATACGGCAGTTGGACATTAAAGGTGACGAGTGAAATTATGTTACGTTTTGCTTTAATAGCTTAGGCATCAGTTTGGTACTGTACTAATAGTAAGTAATATAGTCAATATGCAATCGAGAGCTTATATACATGAAGAAGTTAAACGTCAGTGGTAACGAAAAGAGACGGCAAGGGACACAAAATCGCTTAATTCAACGATATTTAGTTGAAATTATATTGATACACCGATTTCGTTAAAATTCAATACATTACAATGTGCTTTACGATGAATTATCTTCATGTGACATGCACTTTTGATTAGAGCAAATACGCGGTAAGGGTGACGAAATCACATACGGCAGTTGAAAATAAAGGGTGACGAAGTCAAGTTATAATACGTTTTGCTTAGCTTTGGGCATCACTTTTGAGAAATAGTAATATAAAAAGAAATCAAATTCAATTAATGCCAATCTCTTGCCTTTAAATGCATCGATATCAACAACTTTCATTCCTTGAGAAGTGTGCTTTGTGTTTGAGGGCTCAAATACTTGAAGCATAAAGGGTGATGAAAAAAAGTCGGAAAGGTTGATGAAATTGATGGAGTCGACAATATGCTTATATCCCCAGTTATCCAACTTTCGTTTTGAGTTGAAGGTTTATCACTCCTCCGGTAAGGGTGACGAAATCGCTTTATTCCACAAAATGCATATCTTATAAAGTACATTAATACAGAAATATGTTTATAATTGAAAACAGCCCAATGTTGTTTATGATAAATTATCCTCAAGTGACTTGCACTTTTGATAAGATAGCTCAAATCTATTAGACAGTTGTAAATAAAAGTTGACGCAAAAGCGCGGCAAGGGTTAAGAAATCACATACGTGTTTTGAATATAAAGGGTGATGAATTCAAATGTGATACGTTTTGCTTGCTTAGGCATCACTTTGGTGAAATAGTGAAAGTAAATAGTATATGAAACGCTGTTACCACTTCGCTATGCTTTCTAGCTCCGATACCTTTCAATGTGTCCATACCAAAGTCTTTCTCAACTTGAGACATATTCTTTGCATAAAAGGTGATGAAAAAAGACGGGAAGGGTGACGAAATTGATGCAGTCAACAATGTGCTAATATCCCGAAAACTTTGGTCTGGAGTTGAATGCTTGTCAATGCTCCATAACGCACGCGTTCTCTCTTCCGGAGAGATGAAATATGCAATCGAGAGGGTTACATACATAAAGATTTAAACGTCAGTGGTAACGAAAAGAGGCGCTAAGGGTGACGAAATCGCTTAATTCCATGATGTGCCTTTTTTTTTAATAAATTAAACAGATACACGAATTTCTTTACAATTTAATGCATGTCAATATAGTTTACGATGAATTATCTTCAAGTGACTTGCACTTTTGATTAGAGACCTCAAATATATTAAACAGTTGTAAATGAAGATTTACACAAAAGTGCGGCAAGGGTGAGGAAATCACAAACGGCAGTTGAACATAACAAGTCAAATTATGATATGTTTTGCTTTGCTTAGGCATCACTTTAAAAAAAAAGTAATAGTAACTATACAATTCGTTGTTGATACCACTTTGCTGTACTTTCAAGTTCCATGCCTTTCAATGTGTCCAAACCGAAGACTTTCTCAACTTGAGACATGTGAGGGCTCAAATACCAAAGACAGAAATTGTGATGAAAAAAGTTTGGAAGGGTAACGAAATTGAGGCAGTCAACGATATGATAATATCTTAAGAACAGCTATCCAACTTTTATCTGGAGTTAAATACTTATCAATGCTCCATAACACAGGCGTTCGCTCCCGGAGAGAATCAAAATGCAATCGAGAGCTTACATACATAAAGGAGTTAGACGTCAATGGTGACAAAAAGAGGCGGTAAGTTTGACGAACTCGCTTAATTCCACGATATGCTTTCCTTAAAGATTACATTGATGCACCAATTTCTTTACAATTGAAAGCATATCAATGTTATTTATCTTGAAGTGACTTCTACTTTTGATTAGAGAGCTGAAATCTTTTAGACATTTGAAAATAAACGTTGACGCAAAGCGCAGCAAGCGTGATCGAAATCACATACGGCAGTTGGACATTAAGGGTGACGAGTGAAATTATGTTACGTTTTGCTTTAATAGCTTAGGCATCAGTTTGGTACTGTACTAATAGTAAGTAATATAGTCAATATGCAATCGAGAGCTTATATACATGAAGAAGTTAAACGTCAGTGGTAACGAAAAGAGACGGCAAGGGAGACAAAATCGCTTAATTCAACGATATTTAGTTGAAATTACATTGATACACCGATTTCGTTAAAATTCAATACATTACAATGTGCTTTACGATGAATTATCTTCATGTGACATGCACTTTTGATTAGAGCAAATACGCGGTAAGGGTGACGAAATCACATACGGCAATTGAAAATAAAGGGTGACGAAGTCAAGTTACAATACGTTTTGCTTAGCTTTGGGCATCACTTTTGAGAAATAGTAATATAAAAAGAAATCCAACTCAATTAATGCCACTCTCTTGCCTTTAAATGCATCGATATCAACAAGTTTCATTCCTTGAGAAGTGTGCTTTGTGTTTGAGGGCTCAAATACTTGAAGCATAAAGGGTGATGAAAAAAAGTCGGAAAGGGTGATGAAATTGATATAGTCGACAATATGCTTATATCCCCAGTTATCCAACTTTCCTTTTGAGTTGAAGGTTTATCACTCCTCCGGTAAGGGTGACGAAATCGCTTGATTTCACAAAATGCATATCTTATAAAGTACATTAATACAGAAATTTGTTTATAATTGAAAACAGCCCAATGTTGTTTATGATGAATTATCCTCAAGTGACTTGCACTTTTGATAAGATAGCTCAAATCTATTAGACAGTTGTAAATAAAAGTTGACGCAAAAACGCGGCAGGGGTTAAGAAATCACATACGTGTTTTGAATATAAAGGGTGATGAATTCAAATGTGATACGTTTTGCTTGCTTAGGCATCACTTTGGTGAAATAGTGAAAGTAAATAGTATATGAAACGCTGTTACCACTTCGCTATGCTTTCTAGCTCCCATACCTTTCAATGTGTCCATACCAAAGTCTTTCTCAACTTGAGACATATTCTTTGCATAAAAGGTGATGAAAAAAGACGGGAAGGGTGACGAAATTGATGCAGTCAACAATATGCTAATATCCCGAAAACACTTATCCAACTTTGGTCTGGAGTTGAATGCTTGTCAATGCTCCATAACGCACGCGTTCTCTCTTCCGGAGAGATGAAATATGCAATCGAGAGGGTTACATACATAAAGAGTTAAACGTTAGTGGTAAAAAGAGGCGCTAAGGGTGACGAAATCGCTTAATTCCATGATGTACCTTTTTTTTAATCAATTAAACAGATACACGAATTTCTTTACAATTTAATGCATGTCAATATAGTTTGCGCTGAATTATCTTCAAGTGACTTGCATTTTGATTAGAGACCTCAAATATATTAAACAGTTGTAAATGAAGATTAACACAAAAGTGCGGCAAGGGTGAGGAAATCACAAACGGCAGTTGAACATAACAAGTCAAATTATGATATGTTTTGCTTTGCTTAGGCATCACTTTAAAAAAAAAAGTAATAGTAACTATACAATTCGCTGTGGATACCACTTTGCTGTACTTTCAAGTTCCATGCCTTTCAATGTGTCCAAACCAAAGACTTTCTCAACTTGAAACATGTGAGGACTCAAATACCAAAGACAGAAAGGGTGATGAAAAGAGTTTGGAAGGGTAACGAAATTGAGGCAGTCAACGATATGATAATATATAAAGAACAGCTATCCAACTTTTATCTGGAGTTAAATACCTATCAATGCTCCATAACACAGGCGTTCGCTCCCGGAGAGAATCAATATGCAATCGAGAGCTTAACTTGAGAGTTAGACGTCAATGGTGACAAAAAGAGTCGGTAAGGGTGACGAACTCGCTTAATTCCACGATATGCTTTCCTTATAAATTACATTGATACACCAATTTCTTTACAATTGAAAGTATCTCAATGTTATTTATCTTGAATTGACTTCTACTTTTGACTAGAGAGCTGAAATCTTTTAGACATTTGAAAATAAACGTTGACGCAAAGCGCAGCAAGCGTGACCGAAATCACATACGGCAGTTGGACATTAAAGGTGACGAGTGAAATTATGTTACGTTTTGCTTTAATAGCTTAGGCATCAGTTTGGTACTGTACTAATAGTAAGTAATATAGTCAATATGCAATCGAGAGCTTATATACATGAAGAAGTTAAACGTCAGTGGTAACGAAAAGAGACGGCAAGGGACACAAAATCGCTTAATTCAACGATATTTAGTTGAAATTATATTGATACACCGATTTCGTTAAAATTCAATACATTACAATGTGCTTTACGATGAATTATCTTCATGTGACATGCACTTTTGATTAGAGCAAATACGCGGTAAGGGTGACGAAATCACATACGGCAGTTGAAAATAAAGGGTGACGAAGTCAAGTTATAATACGTTTTGCTTAGCTTTGGGCATCACTTTTGAGAAATAGTAATATAAAAAGAAATCAAATTCAATTAATGCCAATCTCTTGCCTTTAAATGCATCGATATCAACAACTTTCATTCCTTGAGAAGTGTGCTTTGTGTTTGAGGGCTCAAATACTTGAAGCATAAAGGGTGATGAAAAAAAGTCGGAAAGGTTGATGAAATTGATGGAGTCGACAATATGCTTATATCCCCAGTTATCCAACTTTCGTTTTGAGTTGAAGGTTTATCACTCCTCCGGTAAGGGTGACGAAATCGCTTTATTCCACAAAATGCATATCTTATAAAGTACATTAATACAGAAATATGTTTATAATTGAAAACAGCCCAATGTTGTTTATGATAAATTATCCTCAAGTGACTTGCACTTTTGATAAGATAGCTCAAATCTATTAGACAGTTGTAAATAAAAGTTGACGCAAAAGCGCGGCAAGGGTTAAGAAATCACATACGTGTTTTGAATATAAAGGGTGATGAATTCAAATGTGATACGTTTTGCTTGCTTAGGCATCACTTTGGTGAAATAGTGAAAGTAAATAGTATATGAAACGCTGTTACCACTTCGCTATGCTTTCTAGCTCCGATACCTTTCAATGTGTCCATACCAAAGTCTTTCTCAACTTGAGACATATTCTTTGCATAAAAGGTGATGAAAAAAGACGGGAAGGGTGACGAAATTGATGCAGTCAACAATGTGCTAATATCCCGAAAACTTTGGTCTGGAGTTGAATGCTTGTCAATGCTCCATAACGCACGCGTTCTCTCTTCCGGAGAGATGAAATATGCAATCGAGAGGGTTACATACATAAAGATTTAAACGTCAGTGGTAACGAAAAGAGGCGCTAAGGGTGACGAAATCGCTTAATTCCATGATGTGCCTTTTTTTTAATAAATTAAACAGATACACGAATTTCTTTACAATTTAATGCATGTCAATATAGTTTACGATGAATTATCTTCAAGTGACTTGCACTTTTGATTAGAGACCTCAAATATATTAAACAGTTGTAAATGAAGATTTACACAAAAGTGCGGCAAGGGTGAGGAAATCACAAACGGCAGTTGAACATAACAAGTCAAATTATGACATGTTTTGCTTTGCTTAGGCATCACTTTAAAAAAAAAGTAATAGTAACTATACAATTCGCTGTGGATACCACTTTACTGTACTTTCAAGTTCCATGCCTTTCAATGTGTCCAAACCAAAGACTTTCTCAACTTGAAACATGTGAGGGCTCAAATACCAAAGACAGAAAGGGTGATGAAAAGAGTTTGGAAGGGTAACGAAATTGAGGCAGTCAACGATATGATAATATCCCAAAAACAGCTATCCAACTTTCATCTGGAGTTAAATACTTATCAATGCTCCATAACACAGGCGTTCGCTCCCGGAGAGAATCAATATGCAATCGAGAGCTTAGCTTAGCTTAGTTAGACGTCAATGGTGACAAAAAGAGTCGGTAAGGGTGACGAACTCGCTTAATTCCACGATATGCTTTCCTTATAAATTACATTGATGCACCAATTTCTTTACAATTGAAAGCATCTCAATGTTATTTATCTTGAAGTGACTTCTACTTTTGACTAGAGAGCTGAAATCTTTTAGACATTTGAAAATAAACGTTGACGCAAAGCGCAGCAAGCGTGACCGAAATCACATACGGCAGTTGGACATTAAGGGTGACGAATGAAATTATGTTACGTTTTGCTTTAATAGCTTAGGCATCAGTTTGGTACTGTACTAATAGTAAGTAATATAGTCAATATGCAATCGAGAGCTTATATACATGAAGAAGTTAAACGTCAGTGGTAACGAAAAGAGACGGCAAGGGAGACAAAATCGCTTAATTCAACGATATGATTTCCTTAGAAATTACATTGATACACCGATTTCGTTAAAATTTAGTACATTACAATGTGCTTTACGATGAATTATCTTCATGTGACTTGCACTTTTGATCAGAGCAAATACGCGGTAAGGGTGACGAAATCACATACGGCAGTTGAAAATAAAGGGTGACGAAGTCAAGTTATAATACGTTTTGCTTAGCTTTAGGCATCACTTTTGAGAAATAGTAATATAAAAAGAAATCAAACTCAATTAATGCCACTTTCTTGCCTTTAAATGCATCAATATCAACAACTTTCATTCCTTGAGAAGTGTGCTTTGTGTTTGAGGGCTCAAATACTTGAAGCATAAAGGGTGATGAAAAAAAGTCGGAAAGGGTGATGAAATTGATGGAGTCGACAATATGCTTATATCCCCAGTTATCCAACTTTCGTTTTGAGTTGAAGGTTTATCACTCCTCCGGTAAGGGTGACGAAATCGCTTTATTCCACAAAATGCATATCTTATAAAGTACATTGATACAGAAATTTCTTTATAATTGAAAACAGCTCAATGTTGTTTATGATGAATTATCCTCAAGTGACTTGCACTTTTGATAAGATAGCTCAAATCTATTAGACAGTTGTAAATAAAAGTTGACGCAAAAGCGCGGCAAGGGTTAAGAAATCACATACGTGTTTTGAATATAAAGGGTGATGAATTCAAATGTGATACGTTTTGCTTGCTTAGGCATCACTTTGGTGAAATAGTGAAAGTAAATAGTATATGAAACGCTGTTACCACTTCGCTATGCTTTCTAGCTCCCATACCTTTCAATGTGTCCATACCAAAGTCTTTCTCAACTTGAGACATATTCTTTGCATAAAAGGTGATGAAAAAAGACGGGAAGGGTGACGAAATTGATGCAGTCAACAATATGCTAATATCCCGAAAACACTTATCCAACTTTGGTCTGGAGTTGAATGCTTGTCAATGCTCCATAACGCACGCGTTCTCCCTTCTTCCGGAGAGATGAAATATGCAATCGAGAGGGTTACATACATAAAGAGTTAAACGTCAGCGGTGACGAAAAGAGGCGCTAAGGGTGACGAAATCGCTTAATTCCATGATGTGCCTTTTTTTTAATAAATTAAACAGATACACGAATTTCTTTACAATTTAATGCATGTCAATATGGTTTAGTATGAATTATCTTCAAGTGACTTGCACTTTTGATTAGGGACCTCAAATATATTAAACAGTTGTAAATGAAGATTAACACAAAAGTGCGGCAAGGGTGAGGAAATCACAAACGGCAGTTGAACATAACAAGTCAAATTATGATATGTTTTGCTTTGCTTAGGCATCACTTTAAAAAATAAAGTAATAGTAACTATACAATTCGCTGTGGATACCACTTTGCTGTACTTTCAAGTTCCATGCCTTTCAATGTGTCCAAACCAAAGACTTTCTCAACTTGAAACATGTGAGGACTCAAATACCAAAGACAGAAAGGGTGATGAAAAGAGTTTGGAAGGGTAACGAAATTGAGGCAGTCAACGATATGATAATATATAAAGAACAGCTATCCAACTTTTATCTGGAGTTAAATACCTATCAATGCTCCATAACACAGGCGTTCGCTCCCGGAGAGAATCAATATGCAATCGAGAGCTTAACTTGAGAGTTAGACGTCAATGGTGACAAAAAGAGTCGGTAAGGGTGACGAACTCGCTTAATTCCACGATATGCTTTCCTTATAAATTACATTGATACACCAATTTCTTTACAATTGAAAGTATCTCAATGTTATTTATCTTGAAGTGACTTCTACTTTTGACTAGAGAGCTGAAATCTTTTAGACATTTGAAAATAAACGTTGACGCAAAGCGCAGCAAGCGTGACCGAAATCAAATACGGCAGTTGGACATAAAGGGTTAAGAGTGAAATTATGTTACGTTTTGCTTTAATAGCTTAGGCATCAGTTTGGTACTGTACTAATAGTAAGTGATATAGTCAATATGCAATCGAGAGCTTATATACATGAAGAAGTTAAACGTCAGTGGTAACGAAAAGAGACGGCAAGGGAGACAAAATCGCTTAATTCAACGATATGATTTACTTAGAAATACACCGATTTCGTTAAAATTTAATACATTACAATATGCTTTACGATGAATTATCTTCATGTGACTTGCACTTTTGATTAGAGCAAAAACGCAGTAAGGGTGACGAAGTCATAATACGTTTTGCTTAGCTTTAGCCATCACTTTCGAGAAATAGTAATACAAAAAGAAATTAAACTGAATTAATGCCACTTTCTTGTGCTTTGAAGTTCCATGCCTTTCAACGCATCGATATCAACAACTTTCATTCCTTGAGAAGTGTGCTTTGTGTTTGAGGGCTCAAATACTTGAAGCATAAAGGGTGATGAAAAAAAGTCGGAAAGGGTGACGAAATTGATGGAGTCGACAATATGCTTATATCCCCAGTTATCCAACTTTCGTTTTGAGTTGAAGGTTTATCACTCCTCCGGTAAGGGTGACGAAATCGCTTTATTCCACAAAATGTATATCTTATAAATTACATTGATACAGAAATTTCTTTATAATTGAAAACAGCTCAATGTTGTTTATGATGAATTATAATCAAGTGACTTGCACTTTTGATAAGATAGCTCAAATCTATTAGACAGTTGTAAATAAAAGTTGACGCAAAAGCGCGGAAAGGGTTAAGAAATCACATACGTGTTTTGAATATAAAGGGTGATGAATTCAAATGTGATACGTTTTGCTTGCTTAGGCATCACTTTGGTGAAATAGTTAAAGTAAATAGTATATGAAACGCTGTTACCACTTCGCTATGCTTTCTAGCTCCCATACCTTTCAATGTGTCCATACCAAAGTCTTTGCATAAAAGGTGATGAAAAAAGACGGGAAGGGTGACGAAATTGATGCAGTCAACAATATGCTAATATTCCGAAAACACTTATCCAACTTTGGTCTGGAGTTGAATGCTTGTCAATGCTCCATAACGCACGCGTTCTCTCTTCCGGAGAGATGAAATATGCAATCGAGAGGGTTATATATATAAAGAGTTAAACGTCAGTGGTGACGAAAAGGGGCGATAAGGGTGACGAAATCGCTTAATTCCATGATGTGCCTTTTTTTTAATAAATTAAACAGATACACGAATTTCTTTACAATTTAATGCATGTCAATATAGTTTACGATGAATTATCTTCAAGTGACTTGCACTTTTGATTAGAGACCTCAAATATATTAAACAGTTGTAAATGAAGATTAACACAAAAGTGCGGCAAGGGTGAGGAAATCACAAACGGCAGTTGAACATAACAAGTCAAATTATGATATGTTTTGCTTTGCTTAGGCATCACTTAAAAAAAAAAAGTAATAGTAACTATACAATTCGCTGTGGATACCACTTTGCTGTACTTTCAAGTTCCATGCCTTTCAATGTGTCCAAACCAAAGACTTTCTCAACTTGAAACATGTGAGGGCTCAAATACCAAAGACAGAAAGGATGATGAAAAGAGTTTGGAAGGGTAACGAAATTGAGGCAGTCAACGATATGATAATATATTAAGAACAGCTATCCAACTTTTATCTGGAGTTAAATACTTATCAATGCTCCATAACACAGGCGTTCGCTCCCGGAGAGAATCAATATCAATCGAGAGCTTACATACATAAAGGAGTTAGACGTCAATGGTGACAAAAAGAGACGGTAAGGGTGACGAACTCGCTTAATTCCAGGATATGCTTTCCTTAAAGATTACATTGATGCACCAATTTCTTTACAATTGAAAGCATCTCAATGTTATTTATCTTGAAGTGACTTCTACTTTTGATTAGAGAGCTGAAATCTTTTAGACATTTGAAAATAAACGTTGACGCAAAGCGCAGCAAGCGTGACCGAAATCACATACGGCAGTTGGACATTAAGGGTGACGAGTGAAATTATGTTACGTTTTGCTTTAATAGCTTAGGCATCAGTTTGGTACTGTACTAATAGTAAGTAATATAGTCAATATGCAATCCAGAGCTTATATACATGAAGAAGTTAAACGTCAGTGGTAACGAAAAGAGACGGCAAGGGACACAAAATCGCTTAATTCAACGATATTTCGTTGAAATTACATTGATACACCGATTTCGTTAAAATTCAATACATTACAATGTGCTTTACGATGAATTATCTTCATGTGACATGCACTTTTGATTAGAGCAAATACGCGGTAAGGGTGACGAAATCACATACGGCAGTTCAAAATAAAGGGTGACGAAGTCAAGTTATAATACGTTTTGCTTAGCTTTGGGCATCACTTTTGAGAAATAGTAATATAAAAAGAAATCAAACTCAATTAATGCCAATCTCTTGCCTTTAAATGCATCGATATCAACAACTTTCATTCCTTGAGAAGTGTGCTTTGTGTTTGAGGGCTCAAATACTTGAAACATAAAGGGTGATGAAAAAAAGTCGGAAAGGTTGATGAAATTGATGGAGTCGACAATATGCTTATATCCCCAGTTATCCAACTTTCGTTTTGAGTTGAAGGTTTATCACTCCTCCGGTAAGGGTGACGAAATCGCTTTATTCCACAAAATGCATATCTTATAAAGTACATTAATACAGAAATATGTTTATAATTGAAAACAGCCCAATGTTGTTTATGATAAATTATCCTCAAGTGACTTGCACTTTTGATAAGATAGCTCAAATCTATTAGACAGTTGTAAATAAAAGTTGACGCAAAAGCGCGGCAAGGGTTAAGAAATCACATACGTGTTTTGAATATAAAGGGTGATGAATTCAAATGTGATACGTTTTGCTTGCTTAGGCATCACTTTGGTGAAATAGTGAAAGTAAATAGTATATGAAACGCTGTTACCACTTCGCTATGCTTTCTAGCTCCGATACCTTTCAATGTGTCCATACCAAAGTCTTTCTCAACTTGAGACATATTCTTTGCATAAAAGGTGATGAAAAAAGACGGGAAGGGTGACGAAATTGATGCAGTCAACAATATGCTAATATCCCGAAAACTTTGGTCTGGAGTTGAATGCTTGTCAATGCTCCATAACGCACGCGTTCTCTCTTCCGGAGAGATGAAATATGCAATCGAGAGGGTTACATACATAAAGATTTAAACGTCAGTGGTAACGAAAAGAGGCGCTAAGGGTGACGAAATCGCTTAATTCCATGATGTGCCTTTTTTTTAATAAATTAAACAGATACACGAATTTCTTTACAATTTAATGCATGTCAATATAGTTTACGATGAATTATCTTCAAGTGACTTGCACTTTTGATTAGAGACCTCAAATATATTAAACAGTTGTAAATGAAGATTTACACAAAAGTGCGGCAAGGGTGAGGAAATCACAAACGGCAGTTGAACATAACAAGTCAAATTATGATATGTTTTGCTTTGCTTAGGCATCACTTTAAAAAAAAAAGTAATAGTAACTATACAATTCGCTGTTGATACCACTTTGCTGTACTTTCAAGTTCCATGCCTTTCAATGTGTCCAAACCAAAGACTTTCTCAACTTGAAACATGTGAGGGCTCAAATACCAAAGACAGAAAGGGTGATGAAAAGAGTTTGGAAGGGTAACGAAATTGAGGCAGTCAACGATATGATAATATCCCAAAAACAGCTATCCAACTTTCATCTGGAGTTAAATACTTATCAATGCTCCATAACACAGGCGTTCGCTCCCGGAGAGAATCAATATGCAATCGAGAGCTTAGCTTAGCTTAGTTAGACGTCAATGGTGACAAAAAGAGTCGGTAAGGGTGACGAACTCGCTTAATTCCACGATATGCTTTCCTTATAAATTACATTGATGCACCAATTTCTTTACAATTGAAAGCATCTCAATGTTATTTATCTTGAAGTGACTTCTACTTTTGACTAGAGAGCTGAAATCTTTTAGACATTTGAAAATAAACGTTGACGCAAAGCGCAGCAAGCGTGACCGAAATCACATACGGCAGTTGGACATTAAGGGTGACGAATGAAATTATGTTACGTTTTGCTTTAATAGCTTAGGCATCAGTTTGGTACTGTACTAATAGTAAGTAATATAGTCAATATGCAATCGAGAGCTTATATACATGAAGAAGTTAAACGTCAGTGGTAACGAAAAGAGACGGCAAGGGACACAAAATCGCTTAATTCAACGATATTTAGTTGAAATTACATTGATACACCGATTTCGTTAAAATTCAATACATTACAATGTGCTTTACGATGAATTATCTTCATGTGACATGCACTTTTGATTAGAGCAAATACGCGGTAAGGGTGACGAAATCACATACGGCAGTTGAAAATAAAGGGTGACGAAGTCAAGTTATAATACGTTTTGCTTAGCTTTAGGCATCACTTTTGAGAAATAGTAATATAAAAAGAAATCAAACTCAATTAATGCCACTCTCTTGCCTTTAAATGCATCAATATCAACAACTTTCATTCCTTGAGAAGTGTGCTTTGTGTTTGAGGGCTCAAATACTTGAAGCATAAAGGGTGATAAAAAAAAGTCGGAAAGGGTGATGAAATTGATGGAGTCGACAATATGCTTATATCCCCAGTTATCCAACTTTCGTTTTGAGTTGAAGGTTTATCACTCCTCCGGTAAGGGTGACGAAATCGCTTTATTCCACAAAATGCATATCTTATAAAGTACAATGATACAGAAATTTCTTTATAATTGAAAACAGCTCAATGTTGTTTATGATGAATTATCCTCAAGTGACTTGCACTTTTGATAAGATAGCTCAAATCTATTAGACAGTTGTAAATAAAAGTTGACGCAAAAGCGCGGCAAGGGTTAAGAAATCACATACGTGTTTTGAATATAAAGGGTGATGAATTCAAATGTGATACGTTTTGCTTGCTTAGGCATCACTTTGGTGAAATAGTGAAAGTAAATAGTATATGAAACGCTGTTACCACTTCGCTATGCTTTCTAGCTCCCATACCTTTCAATGTGTCCATACCAAAGTCTTTCTCAACTTGAGACATATTCTTTGCATAAAAGGTGATGAAAAAAGACGGGAAGGGTGACGAAATTGATGCAGTCAACAATATGCTAATATCCCGAAAACACTTATCCAACTTTGGTCTGGAGTTGAATGCTTGTCAATGCTCCATAACGCACGCGTTCTCTCTTCCGGAGAGATGAAATATGCAATCGAGAGGGTTACATACATAAAGAGTTAAACGTCAGTGGTAACGAAAAGAGGCGCTAAGGGTGACGAAATCGCTTAATTCCATGATGTGCCTTTTTTTTAATAAATTAAACAGATACACGAATTTCTTTACAATTTAATGCATGTCAATATGGTTTACTATGAATTATCTTCAAGTGACTTGCACTTTTGATTAGGGACCTCAAATATATTAAACAGTTGTAAATGAAGATTAACACAAAAGTGCGGCAAGGGTGAGGAAATCACAAACGGCAGTTGAAGATAACAAGTCAAATTATGATATGTTTTGATTTGCTTAGGTATCACTTTAAAAAAAAAATAATAGTAACTATACAATTCGCTGTTGATACCACTTTGCTGTACTTTCAAGTTCCATGCCTTTCAATGTGTCCAAACCAAAGACTTTCTCAACTTGAGACATGTGAGGGCTCAAATACCAAAGACAGAAAGGGTGATGAAAAAAGTTTGGAAGGGTAACGAAATTGAGGCAGTCAACGATATGATAATATCCTAAGAACAGCTATCCAACTTTTATCTGGAGTTAAATACTTATCAATGCTCCATAACACAGGCGTTCGCTCCCGGAGAGAATCAAAATGCAATCGAGAGCTTACATACATAAAGGAGTTAGACGTCAATGGTGACAAAAAGAGGCGGTAAGGGTGACGAACTCGCTTAATTCCACGATATGCTTTCCTTAAAGATTACATTGATGCACCAATTTCTTTACAATTGAAAGCATCTCAATGTTATTTATCTTGAAGTGACTTCTACTTTTGATTAGAGAGCTGAAATCTTTTAGACATTTGAAAATAAACGTTGACTCAAAGCGCAGCAAGCGTGACCGAAATCACATACGGCAGTTGAACATTAAAGGTGACGAGTGAAATTATGTTACGTTTTGCTTTAATAGCTTAGGCATCAGTTTGGTACTGTACTGTAATATAGTCAATATGCAATCGAGAGCTTATATACATGAAGAAGTTAAACGTCAGTGGTAACGAAAAGAGACGGCAAGGGAGACAAAATCGCTTAATTCAACGATATGATTTCCTTAGAAATTACATTGATACACCGATTTCGTTAAAATTCAATACATTACAATGTGCTTTACGATGAATTATCTTCATGTGACATGCACTTTTGATTAGAGCAAAAACGCGGTAAGGGTGACGAAATCACATACGGCAGTTGAAAATAAAGGGTGACGAAGTCAAGTTATAATACGTTTTGCTTAGCTTTAGGCATCACTTTTGAGAAATAGTAATATAAAAAGAAATCAAACTCAATTAATGCCACTCTCTTGCCTTTAAATGCATCAATATCAACAACTTTCATTCCTTGAGAAGTGTGCTTTGTGTTTGAGGGCTCAAATACTTGAAGCATAAAGGGTGATGAAAAAAAGTCGGAAAGGGTGATGAAATTGATGGAGTCGACAATATGCTTATATCCCCAGTTATCCAACTTTCGTTTTGAGTTGAAGGTTTATCACTCCTCCGGTAAGGGTGACGATATCGCTTTATTCCACAAAATGTATATCTTATAAATTACATTGATACAGAAATTTCTTTATAATTGAAAACAGCTCAATGTTGTTTATGATGAATTATAATCAAGTGACTTGCACTTTTGATAAGATAGCTCAAATCTATTAGACAGTTGTAAATAAAAGTTGACGCAAAAGCGCGGCAAGGGTTAAGAAATCACATACTTGTTTTGAATATAAAGGGTGATGAATTCAAATGTGATACGTTTTGCTTGCTTAGGCATCACTTTGGTGAAATAGTGAAAGTAAATAGTATAAGAAACGCTGTTACCACTTCGCTATGCTTTCTAGCTCCCATACCTTTCAATGTGTCCATACCAAAGTCTTTCTCAACTTGAGACATATTCTTTGCATAAAAGGTGATGAAAAAAGACGGGAAGGGTGACGAAATTGATGCAGTCAACAATATTCTAATATCCCGAAAACACTTATCCAACTTTGGTCTGGAGTTGAATGCTTTTCAATGTTCCATAACGCACGCGTTCTCTCTTCCGGAGAGATGAAATATGCAATCGAGAGGGTTACATACATAAAGAGTTAAACGTCAGTGGTGACGAAAAGAGGCGCTAAGGGTGACGAAATCGCTTAATTCCATGACGTGCCTTTTTTTTATAAATTAAACAGATACACGAATTTCTTTACAATTTAATGCATGTCAACATGGTTTACGATGAATTATCTTCAAGTGACTTGCACTTTTGATTAGGGACCTCAAATATATTAAACAGTTGTAAATGAAGATTAACACAAAAGTGCGGCAAGGGTGAGGAAATCACAAACGGCAGTTGAACATAACAGGTCAAATTATGATATGTTTTGATTTGCTTAGGTATCACTTAAAAAAAAAATAATAGTAACTATACAATTCGCTGTTGATACCACTTTGCTGTACTTTCAAGTTCCATGCCTTTCAATGTGTCCAAACCAAAGACTTTCTCAACTTGAAACATGTGAGGGCTCAAATACCAAAGACAGAAAGGGTGATGAAAAGAGTTTGGAAGGGTAACGAAATTGAGGCAGTCAACGATATGATAATATCCCAAAAACAGCTATCCAACTTTCATCTGGAGTTAAATACTTATCAAAGCTCCATAACACAGGCGTTCGCTCCCGGAGAGAATCAATATGCAATCGAGCGCTTAACTTGAGAGTTAGACGTCAATGGTGACAAAAAGAGTCGGTAAGGGTGACGAACTCGCTTAATTCCACGATATGCTTTCCTTATAAATTACATTGATACACCAATTTCTTTACAATTGAAAGTATCTCAATGTTATTTATCTTGAAGTGACTTCTACTTTTGACTAGAGAGCTGAAATCTTTTAGACATTTGAAAATAAACGTTGACGCAAAGCGCAGCAAGCGTGACCGAAATCAAATACGGCAGTTGGACATAAAGGGTTAAGAGTGAAATTATGTTACGTTTTGCTTTAATAGCTTAGGCATCAGTTTGGTACTGTACTAATAGTAAGTGATATAGTCAATATGCAATCGAGAGCTTATATACATGAAGAAGTTAAACGTCAGTGGTAACGAAAAGAGACGGCAAGGGAGACAAAATCGCTTAATTCAACGATATGATTTACTTAGAAATACACCGATTTCGTTAAAATTTAATACATTACAATATGCTTTACGATGAATTATCTTCATGTGACTTGCACTTTTGATTAGAGCAAAAACGCAGTAAGGGTGACGAAGTCATAATACGTTTTGCTTAGCTTTAGCCATCACTTTCGAGAAATAGTAATACAAAAAGAAATTAAACTGAATTAATGCCACTTTCTTGTGCTTTGAAGTTCCATGCCTTTCAACGCATCGATATCAACAACTTTCATTCCTTGAGAAGTGTGCTTTGTGTTTGAGGGCTCAAATACTTGAAGCATAAAGGGTGATGAAAAAAAGTCGGAAAGGGTGACGAAATTGATGGAGTCGACAATATGCTTATATCCCCAGTTATCCAACTTTCGTTTTGAGTTGAAGGTTTATCACTCCTCCGGTAAGGGTGACGAAATCGCTTTATTCCACAAAATGTATATCTTATAAATTACATTGATACAGAAATTTCTTTATAATTGAAAACAGCTCAATGTTGTTTATGATGAATTATAATCAAGTGACTTGCACTTTTGATAAGATAGCTCAAATCTATTAGACAGTTGTAAATAAAAGTTGACGCAAAAGCGCGGAAAGGGTTAAGAAATCACATACGTGTTTTGAATATAAAGGGTGATGAATTCAAATGTGATACGTTTTGCTTGCTTAGGCATCACTTTGGTGAAATAGTGAAAGTAAATAGTATAAGAAACGCTGTTACCACTTCGCTATGCTTTCTAGCTCCCATACCTTTCAATGTGTCCATACCAAAGTCTTTCTCAACTTGAGACATATTCTTTGCATAAAAGGTGATGAAAAAAGACGGGAAGGGTGATGAAATTGATGCAGTCAACAATATTCTAATATCCCGAAAACACTTATCCAACTTTGGTCTGGAGTTGAATGCTTTTCAATGTTCCATAACGCACGCGTTCTCTCTTCCGGAGAGATGAAATATGCAATCGAGAGGGTTACATACATAAAGAGTTAAACGTCAGTGGTGACGAAAAGAGGCGCTAAGGGTGACGAAATCGCTTAATTCCATGATGTGCCTTTTTTTTATAAATTAAACAGATACACGAATTTCTTTACAATTTAATGCATGTCAACATGGTTTACGATGAATTATCTTCAAGTGACTTGCACTTTTGATTAGGGACCTCAAATATATTAAACAGTTGTAAATGAAGATTAACACAAAAGTGCTACAAGGGTGAGGAAATCACAAACGGCAGTTGAACATAACAGGTCAAATTATGATATGTTTTGATTTGCTTAGGTATCACTTAAAAAAAAAAATAATAGTAACTATACAATTCGCTGTTGATACCACTTTGCTGTACTTTCAAGTTCCATGCCTTTCAATGTGTCCAAACCAAAGACTTTTTCAACTTGAGACATGTGAGGGCTCAAATACCAAAGACAGAAAGGGTGATGAAAAAAGTTTGGAAGAGTAACGAAATTGAGGCAGTCAATGATATGATAATATCCTAAGAACAGCTATCCAACTTTTATCTGGAGTTAAATACTTATCAATGCTCCATAGCACAGGCGTTCGCTCCCGGAGAGAATCAAAATGCAATCGAGAGCTTACATACATAAAGGAGTTAGACGTCAATGGTGACAAAAAGATGCGGTAAGGGTGACGAACTCGCTTAATTCCACGATATGCTTTCCTTAAAGATTACATTGATGCACCAATTTCTTTACAATCGAAAGCATCTCAATGTTATTTATCTTGAAGTGACTTTCTACTCTTGATTTAGAGAGCTGAAATCTTTTAGACATTTGAAAATAAACGTTGACGCAAAGCGCAGCAAGCGTGACCGAAATCAAATACGGCAGTTGGACATAAAGGGTTAAGAGTGAAATTATGTTACGTTTTGCTTTAATAGCTTAGGCATCAGTTTGGTACTGTACTAATAGTAAGTGATATAGTCAATATGCAATCGAGAGCTTATATACATGAAGAAGTTAAACGTCAGTGGTAACGAAAAGAGACGGCAAGGGAGACAAAATCGCTTAATTCAACGATATGATTTACTTAGAAATACACCGATTTCGTTAAAATTTAATACATTACAATATGCTTTACGATGAATTATCTTCATGTGACTTGCACTTTTGATTAGAGCAAAAACGCAGTAAGGGTGACGAAATCACATACGGCAGTATGGGTGACGAAGGGTGACGAAGGGTGACGAAGTCAAGTCATAATACGTTTTGCTTAGCTTTAGGCATCACTTTCGAGAAATAGTACAACCTTGTAATACAAAAAGAAATTAAACTGAATTAATGCCACTTTCTTGTGCTTTGAAGTTCCATGCCTTTCAACGCATCGATATCAACAACTTTCATTCCTTGAGAAGTGTGCTTTGTGTTTGAGGGCTCAAATACTTGAAGCATAAAGGGTGATGAAAAAAAGTCGGAAAGGGTGACGAAATTGATGGAGTCGACAATATGCTCATATCCCCAGTTATCCAACTTTCGTCTTGAGTTGAAGGTTGATCACTCCTCCGGAAAGGGTGACGAAATCGCTTTATTCTACAAAATGCATATCTTATAAATTACATTGATACAGAAATTTCTTTATAATTGAAAACAGCTCAATGTTGTTTATGATGTATTATAATGAAGTGACTTGCACTTTTGATAAGATAGCTCAAATCTATTAGACAGTTGTAAATAAAAGTTGACGCAAAAGCGCGGAAAGGGTTAAGAAATCACATACGTGTTTTGAATATAAAGGGTGATGACTTCAAATGTGATACGTTTTGCTTGCTTAGGCATCACTTTGGTGAAATAGTGAAAGTAAATAGTATATGAAACGCTGTTACCACTTCGCTATGCTTTCTAGCTAACATACCTTTCAATGTGTCCATACCAAAGTCTTTCTCAACTTGAGACATATTCTTTGCATAAAAGGTGATGAAAAAAGACGGGAAGGGTGACGAAATTGATGCAGTCAACAATATGCTAATATCCCGAAAACACTTATCCAACTTTGGTCTGGAGTTGAATGCTTGTCAATGCTCCATAACGCACGCGTTCTCTCTTCCGGAGAGATGAAATATGCAATCGAGAGGGTTACATACATAAAGAGTTAAACGTCAGTGGTGACGAAAAGAGGCGCTAAGCGTGACGAAATCGCTTAATTCCATGATGTGCCTTTTTTTAAATAAATTAAACAGATACACGAATTTCTTTACAATTTAATGCATGTCAATATAGTTTACGATGAATTATCTTCAAGTGGCTTGCACTTTTGATTAGAGACCTCAAATATATTAAACAGTTGTAAATGAAGATTAACACAAAAGTGCGGCAAGGGTGAGGAAATCACAAACGGCAGTTGAACATAACAAGTCAAATTATGATATGTTTTGCTTTGCTTAGGCATCACTTAAAAAAAAAAAAAGTAATAGTAACTATACAATTCGCTGTGGATACCACTTTGCTGTACTTTCAAGTTCCATGCCTTTCAATGTGTCCAAACCAAAGACTTTCTCAACTTGAAACATGTGAGGGCTCAAATACCAAAGACAGAAAGGGTGATGAAAAGAGTTTGGAAGGGTAACGAAATTGAGGCAGTCAACGATATGATAATATCGCAAAAACAGCTATCCAACTTTCATCTGGAGTTAAATACTTATCAATGCTCCATAACACAGGCGTTCGCTCCCGGAGAGAATCAATATGCAATCGAGCGCTTAACTTGAGAGTTAGACGTCAATGGTGACAAAAAGAGTCGGTAAGGGTGACGAACTCGCTTAATTCCACGATATGCTTTCCTTATAAATTACATTGATACACGAATTTCTTTACAATTGAAAGTATCTCAATGTTATTTATCTCGAAATGACTTCTACTTCTAGAGAGCTGAAATCTTTTAGACATTTGAAAATAAACGTTGACGCAAAGCGCAGCAAGCGTGACCGAAATCAAATACGGCAGTTGGACATAAAGGGTGAAGAGTGAAATTATGTCACGTTTTGCTTTAATAGCTTAGGCATCAGTTTGGTACTGTACTAATAGCAAGTGATATAGTCAATATGCAATCGAGAGCTTATATACATGAAGAAGTTAAACGCCAGTGGTAACGAAAAGAGACGGCAAGGGAGACAAAATCGCTTAATTCAACGATATGATTTACTTAGAAATACACCGATTTCGTTAAAATTTAATACATTACAATATGCTTTACGATGAATTATCTTCATGTGACTTGCACTTTTGATTAGAGCAAAAACGCAGTAAGGGTGACGAAATCACATACGGCAGTTGAAAATAAAGGGTGACGAAGTCAAGTCATAATACATTTTGCTTAGCTTTAGGCATCACTTTCGAGAAATAGTAATATAAAAAGAAATTAAACTGAATTAATGCCACTTTCTTGTGCTTTGAAGTTCCATGCCTTTCAACGCATCGATATCAACAACTTTCATTCCTTGAGAAGTGTGCTTTGTGTTTGAGGGCTCAAATACTTGAAGCATAAAGGGTGATGAAAAAAAGTCGGAAAGGGTGACGAAATTGATGGAGTCGACAATATGCTTATATCCCCAGTTATCCAACTTTCGTTTTGAGTTGAAGGTTTATCACTCCTCCGGTAAGGGTGACGAAATCGCTTTATTCCACAAAATGTATATCTTATAAATTACATTGATACAGAAATTTCTTTATAATTGAAAACAGCTCAATGTTGTTTATGATTAATTATAATCAAGTGACTTGCACTTTTGATAAGATAGCTCAAATCTATTAGACAGTTGTAAATAAAAGTTGACGCAAAAGCGTGGAAAGGGTTAAGAAATCACATACGTGTTTTGAATATAAAGGGTGATGACTTCAAATGTGATACGTTTTGCTTCCTTAGGCATCACTTTGGTGAAATAGTGAAAGTAAATAGTATATGAAACGCTGTTACCACTTCGCTATGCTTTCTAGCTAACATACCTTTCAATGTGTCCATACCAAAGTCTTTGCATAAAAGGTGATGAAAAAAGACGGGAAGGGTGAAGAAATTGATGCAGTCAACAATATGCTAATATCCCGAAAACACTTATCCAACTTTTGTCTGGAGTTGAATGCTTGTCAATGCTCCATACCGCACGCGTTCTCTCTTCCGGAGAGATGAAATATGCAATCGAGAGGGTTACATACATAAAGAGTTAAACGTCAGTGGTGACGAAAGGAGGCGCTAAGGGTGACGAAATCGCTTAATTCCATGACGTGCCTTTTTTTATAAATTAAACAGATACACGAATTTCTTTACAATTTAATGCATGTCAACATGGTTTACGATGAATTATCTTCAAGTGACTTGCACTTTTGATTAGGGACCTCAAATATATTAAACAGTTGTAAATGAAGATTAACACAAAAGTGCGGCAAGGGTGAAGAAATCACAAACGGCAATTGAACATAACAAGTCAAATTATGATATGTTTTGATTTGCTTAGGTATCACTTTAAAAAAAAAATAATAGTAACTATACATTTCGCTGTTGATACCACTTTGCTGTACTTTCAAGTTCCATGCCTTTCAATCTGTCCAAACCAAAGACCAACTTGAGACATGTGAGGGCTCAAATACCAAAGACAGAAAGGGTGATGAAAAAAGTTTGGAAGGGTAACGAGATTGAGGCAGTCAACGATATGATAATATCCTAAGAACAGCTCTGCAACTTTCATCTGGAGTTAAATACTTATCAATGCTCCATAACACAGGCGTTCGCTCCCGGAGAGAATCAAAATGCAATCGAGAGCTTATATACGTGAAGAAGTTAAACGTCAGTGGTAACGAAAAGAGACGGCAAGGGAGACAAAATCGCTTAATTCAACGATATGATTTCCTTAGAAATTACATTGATACACGGATTTCGTTAAAATTCAATACATTACAATGTGCTTTACGATGAATTATCTTCATGTGACATGCACTTTTGATTAGAGCAAATACGCGGTAAGGGTGACGAAATCACATACGGCAGTTGAAAATAAAGGGTGACGAAGTCAAGTTATAATACGTTTTGCTTAGCTTTAGGCATCACTTTTGAGAAATAGTAATATAAAAAGAAATCAAACTCAATTAATGCCACTCTCTTGCCTTTAAATGCATCAATGTCAACAACTTTCATTCCTTGAGAAGTGTGCTTTGTGTTTAGGGCTCAAATACTTGAAGCATAAAGGGTGATGAAAAAAAGTCGGAAAGGGTGACGAAATTGATGGAGTCGACAATATGCTTATATCCCCAGTTATCCAACTTTCGTTTTGAGTTGAAGGTTTATCACTCCTCCGGTAAGGGTGACGAAATCGCTTTATTCCACAAAATGTATATCTTATAAATTACATTGATACAGAAATTTCTTTATAATTGAAAACAGCTCAATGTTGTTTATGATTAATTATAATCAAGTGACTTGCACTTTTGATAAGATAGCTCAAATCTATTAGACAGTTGTAAATAAAAGTTGACGCAAAAGCGCGGAAAGGGTTAAGAAATCACATACGTGTTTTGAATATAAAGGGTGATGACTTCAAATGTGATACGTTTTGCTTCCTTAGGCATCACTTTGGTGAAATAGTGAAAGTAAATAGTATATGAAACGCTGTTACCACTTCGCTATGCTTTCTAGCTAACATACCTTTCAATGTGTCCATACCAAAGTCTTTGCATAAAAGGTGATGAAAAAAGACGGGAAGGGTGAAGAAATTGATGCAGTCAACAATATGCTAATATCCCGAAAACACTTATCCAACTTTGGTCTGGAGTTGAATGCTTGTCAATGCTCCATAACGCACGCGTTCTCCCTTCTTCCGGAGAGATGAAATATGCAATCGAGAGGGTTACATACATAAAGAGTTAAACGTCAGCGGTGACGAAAAGAGGCGCTAGGGGTGACGAAATCGCTTAATTCCATGATGTGCCTTTTTTTTAATAAATTAAACAGATACACGAATTTCTTTACAATTTAATGCATGTCAATATGGTTTACTATGAATTATCTTCAAGTGACTTGCACTTTTGATTAGGGACCTCAAATATATTAAACAGTTGTAAATGAAGATTAACACAAAAGTGCGGCAAGGGTGAGGAAATCACAAACGGCAGTTGAACATAACAAGTCAAATTATGATATGTTTTGATTTGCTTAGGTATCACTTTAAAAAAAAAATAATAGTAACTATACAATTCGCTGTTGATACCACTTTTCTGTACTTTCAAGTTCCATGCCTTTCAATGTGTCCAAACCAAAGACTTTCTCAACTTGAGACATGTGAGGGCTCAAATACCAAAGACAGAAATTGTGATGAAAAAAGTTTGGAAGGGTAACGAAATTGAGGCAGTCAACGATATGATAATATCCTAAGAACAGCTATCCAACTTTTATCTGGAGTTAAATACTTATCAATGCTCCATAACACAGGCGTTCGCTCCCGGAGAGAATCAAAATGCAATCGAGAGCTTACATACATAAAGGAGTTAGACGTCAATGGTGACAAAAAGAGGCGGTAAGTTTGACGAACTCGCTTAATTCCACGATATGCTTTCCTTAAAGATTACATTGATGCACCAATTTCTTTACAATTGAAAGCATCTCAATGTTATTTATCTTGAAGTGACTTCTACTTTTGATTAGAGAGCTGAAATCTTTTAGACATTTGAAAATAAACGTTGACGCAAAGCGCAGCAAGCGTGATCGAAATCACATACGGCAGTTGGACATTAAGGGTGACGAGTGAAATTATGTTACGTTTTGCTTTAATAGCTTAGGCATCAGTTTGGTACTGTACTAATAGTAAGTAATATAGTCAATATGCAATCGAGAGCTTATATACATGAAGAAGTTAAACGTCAGTGGTAACGAAAAGAGACGGCAAGGGAGACAAAATCGCTTAATTCAACGATATTTAGTTGAAATTACATTGATACACCGATTTCGTTAAAATTCAATACATTACAATGTGCTTTACGATGAATTATCTTCATGTGACATGCACTTTTGATTAGAGCAAATACGCGGTAAGGGTGACGAAATCACATACGGCAGTTGAAAATAAAGGGTGACGAAGTCAAGTTATAATACGTTTTGCTTAGCTTTAGGCATCACTTTTGAGAAATAGTAATATAAAAAGAAATCAAACTCAATTAATGCCACTCTCTTGCCTTTAAATGCATCAATGTCAACAACTTTCATTCCTTGAGAAGTGTGCTTTGTGTTTAGGGCTCAAATACTTGAAGCATAAAGGGTGATAAAAAAATGTCGGAAAGGGTGATGAAATTGGTGGAGTCGACAATATGCTTATATCCCCAGTTATCCAACTTTCGTTTTGAGTTGAAGGTTTATCACTCCTCCGGTAAGGGTGACGAAATCGCTTTATTCCACAAAATGCATATCTTATAAAGTACATTGATACAGAAATTTCTTTATAATTGAAAACAGCTCAATGTTGTTTATGATGAATTATCCTCAAGTGACTTGCACTTTTGATAAGATAGCTCAAATCTCTTAGACAGTTGTAAATAAAAGTTGACGCAAAAGCGCGGCAAGGGTTAAGAAATCACATACGTGTTTTGAATATAAAGGGTGATGAATTCAAATGTGATACGTTTTGCTTGCTTAGGCATCACTTTGGTGAAATAGTGAAAGTAAATAGTATATGAAACGCTGTTACCACTTCGCTATGCTTTCTAGCTCCCATACCTTTCAATGTGTCCATACCAAAGTCTTTCTCAACTTGAGACATATTCTTTGCATAAAAGGTGATGAAAAAAGACGGGAAGGGTGACGAAATTGATGCAGTCAACAATATGCTAATATCCCGAAAACACTTATCCAACTTTGGTCTGGAGTTGAATGCTTGTCAATGCTCCATAACGCACGCGTTCTCCCTTCTTCCGGAGAGATGAAATATGCAATCGAGAGGGTTACATACATAAAGAGTTTAAACGTCAGCGGTGACGAAAAGAGGCGCTAAGGGTGACGAAATCGCTTAATTCCATGATGTGCCTTTTTTTTAATAAATTAAACAGATACACGAATTTCTTTACAATTTAATGCATGTCAATATGGTTTACTATGAATTATCTTCAAGTGACTTGCACTTTTGATTAGGGACCTCAAATATATTAAACAGTTGTAAATGAAGATTAACACAAAAGTGCGGCAAGGGTGAGGAAATCACAAACGGCAGTTGAACATAACAAGTCAAATTATGATATGTTTTGATTTGCTTAGGTATCACTTTAAAAAAAAAATAATAGTAACTATACAATTCGCTGTTGATACCACTTTGCTGTACTTTCAAGTTCCATGCCTTTCAATGTGTCCAAACCAAAGACTTTCTCAACTTGAGACATGTGAGGGCTCAAATACCAAAGACAGAAATTGTGATGAAAAAAGTTTGGAAGGGTAACGAAATTGAGGCAGTCAACGATATGATAATATCCTAAGAACAGCTATCCAACTTTTATCTGGAGTTAAATACTTATCAATGCTCCATAACACAGGCGTTCGCTCCCGGAGAGAATCAAAATGCAATCGAGAGCTTACATACATAAAGGGGTTAGACGTCAATGGTGACAAAAAGAGGCGGTAAGGGTGACGAACTCGCTTAATTCCACGATATGCTTTCCTTAAAGATTACATTGATGCACCAATTTCTTTACAATTGAAAGCATCTCAATGTTATTTATCTTGAAGTGACTTCTACTTTTGATTAGAGAGCTGAAATCTTTTAGACATTTGAAAATAAACGTTGACGTAAAGCGCAGCAAGCGTGACCGAAATCACATACGGCAGTTGGACATTAAAGGTGACGAGTGAAATTATGTTACGTTTTGCTTTAATAGCTTAGGCATCAGTTTGGTACTGTACTAATAGTAAGTAATATAGTCAATATGCAATCGAGAGCTTATATACATGAAGAAGTTAAACGTCAGTGGTAATGAAAAGAGACGGCAAGGGAGACAAAATCGCTTAATTCAACGATATGATTTCCTTAAAAATTACATTGATACACCGATTTCGTTAAAGTTCAGTACATTATAATGTGCTTTACAATGAATTATCTTCATGTGACATGCACTTTTGATTAGAGCAAAAACGCGGTAAGGGTGACGAAATCACATACGGCAGTTGAAAATAAAGGGTGACGAAGTCAAGTTATAATACGTTTTGCTTAGCTTTAGGCATCACTTTTGAGAAATAGTAATATAAAAAGAAATCAAACTCAATTAATGCCACTCTCTTGTGCTTTGAAGTTCCATGCCTTTAAATGCATCGATATCAACAACTTTCATTCCTTGAGAAGTGTGCTTTGTGTTTGAGGGCTCGAATACTTGAAGCATAAAGGGTGATGAAAAAATGTCGGAAAGGGTGATGAAATTGATGGAGTCGACAATATGCTTATATCCCCAGTTATCCAACTTTCGTTTTGAGTTGAAGGTTTATCACTCCTCCGCTAAGGGTGACGAAATCGCTTTATTCCACAAAATGCATATCTTATAAAGTACATTGATACAGAAATTTCTTTATAATTGAAAACAGCTCAATGTTGTTTATGATGAATTATCCTCAAGTGACTTGCACTTTTGATAAGATAGCTCAAATCTCTTAGACAGTTGTAAATAAAAGTTGACGCAAAAGCGCGGCAAGGGTTAAGAAATCACATACGTGTTTTGAATATAAAGGGTGATGAATTCAAATGTGATACGTTTTGCTTGCTTAGGCATCACTTTGGTGAAATAGTGAAAGTAAATAGTATATGAAACGCTGTTACCACTTCGCTATGCTTTCTAGCTCCCATACCTTTCAATGTGTCCATACCAAAGTCTTTCTCAACTTGAGACATATTCTTTGCATAAAAGGTGATGAAAAAAGACGGGAAGGGTGACGAAATTGATGCAGTCAACAATATGCTAATATCCCGAAAACACTTATCCAACTTTGGTCTGGAGTTGAATGCTTGTCAATGCTCCATAACGCACGCGTTCTCCCTTCCGGAGAGATGAAATATGTAATCGAGAGGGTTACATACATAAAGAGTTAAACGTCAGTGGTGACGAAAAGAGGCGCTAAGGGTGACGAAATCGCTTAATTCCATAATGTGCCTTTTTTTTAATAAATTAAACAGATACACGAATTTCTTTACAATTTAATGCATGTCAATATGGTTTACTATGAATTATCTTCAAGTGACTTGCACTTTTGATTAGGGACCTCAAATATATTAAACAGTTGTAAATGAAGATTAACACAAAAGTGCGGCAAGGGTGAGGAAATCACAAACGGCAGTTGAACATAACAAGTCAAATTATGATATGTTTTGATTTGCTTAGGTATCACTTTAAAAAAAAAATAATAGTAACTATACAGTTCGCTGTTGATACCACTTTGCTGTACTTTCAAGTTCCATGCCTTTCAATGTGTCCAAACCGAAGACTTTCTCAACTTGAGACATGTGAGGGCTCAAATACCAAAGACAGAAATTGTGATGAAAAAAGTTTGGAAGGGTAACGAAATTGAGGCAGTCAACGATATGATAATATCCTAAGAACAGCTATCCAACTTTTATCTGGAGTTAAATACTTATCAATGCTCCATAACACAGGCGTTCGCTCCCGGAGAGAATCAAAATGCAATCGAGAGCTTACATACATAAAGGAGTTAGACGTCAATGGTGACAAAAAGAGGCGGTAAGTTTGACGAACTCGCTTAATTCCACGATATGCTTTCCTTAAAGATTACATTGATGCACCAATTTCTTTACAATTGAAAGCATCTCAATGTTATTTATCTTGAAGTGACTTCTACTTTTGATTAGAGAGCTGAAATCTTTTAGACATTTGAAAATAAACGTTGACGCAAAGCGCAGCAAGCGTGATCGAAATCACATACGGCAGTTGGACATTAAGGGTGACGAGTGAAATTATGTTACGTTTTGCTTTAATAGCTTAGGCATCAGTTTGGTACTGTACTAATAGTAAGTAATATAGTCAATATGCAATCGAGAGCTTATATACATGAAGAAGTTAAACGTCAGTGGTAACGAAAAGAGACGGCAAGGGAGACAAAATCGCTTAATTCAACGATATTTAGTTGAAATTACATTGATACACCGATTTCGTTAAAATTCAATACATTACAATGTGCTTTACGATGAATTATCTTCATGTGACATGCACTTTTGATTAGAGCAAATACGCGGTAAGGGTGACGAAATCACATACGGCAGTTGAAAATAAAGGGTGACGAAGTCAAGTTATAATACGTTTTGCTTAGCTTTAGGCATCACTTTTGAGAAATAGTAATATAAAAAGAAATCAAACTCAATTAATGCCACTCTCTTGCCTTTAAATGCATCAATATCAACAAGTTTCATTCCTTGAGAAGTGTGCTTTGTGTTTAGGGCTCAAATACTTGAAGCATAAAGGGTGATAAAAAAATGTCGGAAAGGGTGATGAAATTGATGGAGTCGACAATATGCTTATATCCCCAGTTATCCAACTTTCGTTTTGAGTTGAAGGTTTATCACTCCTCCGGTAAGGGTGACGAAATCGCTTTATTCCACAAAATGCATATCTTATAAAGTACATTGATACAGAAATTTCTTTATAATTGAAAACAGCTCAATGTTGTTTATGATGAATTATCCTCAAGTGACTTGCACTTTTGATAAGATAGCTCAAATCTCTTAGACAGTTGTAAATAAAAGTTGACGCAAAAGCGCGGCAAGGGTTAAGAAATCACATACGTGTTTTGAATATAAAGGGTGATGAATTCAAATGTGATACGTTTTGCTTGCTTAGGCATCACTTTGGTGAAATAGTGAAAGTAAATAGTATATGAAACGCTGTTACCACTTCGCTATGCTTTCTAGCTCCCATACCTTTCAATGTGTCCATACCAAAGTCTTTCTCAACTTGAGACATATTCTTTGCATAAAAGGTGATGAAAAAAGACGGGAAGGGTGACGAAATTGATGCAGTCAACAATATGCTAATATCCCGAAAACACTTATCCAACTTTGGTCTGGAGTTGAATGCTTGTCAATGCTCCATAACGCACGCGTTCTCCCTTCCGGAGAGATGAAATATGTAATCGAGAGGGTTACATACATAAAGAGTTAAACGTCAGTGGTGACGAAAAGAGGCGCTAAGGGTGACGAAATCGCTTAATTCCATAATGTGCCTTTTTTTTAATAAATTAAACAGATACACGAATTTCTTTACAATTTAATGCATGTCAATATGGTTTACTATGAATTATCTTCAAGTGACTTGCACTTTTGATTAGGGACCTCAAATATATTAAACAGTTGTAAATGAAGATTAACACAAAAGTGCGGCAAGGGTGAGGAAATCACAAACGGCAGTTGAACATAACAAGTCAAATTATGATATGTTTTGATTTGCTTAGGTATCACTTTAAAAAAAAAATAATAGTAACTATACAATTCGCTGTTGATACCACTTTGCTGTACTTCCATGCCTTTCAATGTGTCCAAACCGAAGACTTTCTCAACTTGAGACATGTGAGGGCTCAAATACCAAAGACAGAAATTGTGATGACAAAAGTTTGGAAGGGTAACGAAATTGAGGCAGTCAACGATATGATAATATCCTAAGAACAGCTATCCAACTTTTATCTGGAGTTAAATACTTATCAATGCTCCATAACACAGGCGTTCGCTCCCGGAGAGAATCAAAATGCAATCGAGAGCTTACATACATAAAGGAGTTAGACGTCAATGGTGACAAAAAGAGGCGGTAAGTTTGACGAACTCGCTTAATTCCACGATATGCTTTCCTTAAAGATTACATTGATGCACCAATTTCTTTACAATTGAAAGCATCTCAATGTTATTTATCTTGAAGTGACTTCTACTTTTGATTAGAGAGCTGAAATCTTTTAGACATTTGAAAATAAACGTTGACGCAAAGCGCAGCAAGCGTGATCGAAATCACATACGGCAGTTGGACATTAAGGGTGACGAGTGAAATTATGTTACGTTTTGCTTTAATAGCTTAGGCATCAGTTTGGTACTGTACTAATAGTAAGTAATATAGTCAATATGCAATCGAGAGCTTATATACATGAAGAAGTTAAACGTCAGTGGTAACGAAAAGAGACGGCAAGGGAGACAAAATCGCTTAATTCAACGATATTTAGTTGAAATTACATTGATACACCGATTTCGTTAAAATTCAATACATTACAATGTGCTTTACGATGAATTATCTTCATGTGACATGCACTTTTGATTAGAGCAAATACGCGGTAAGGGTGACGAAATCACATACGGCAGTTGAAAATAAAGGGTGACGAAGTCAAGTTATAATACGTTTTGCTTAGCTTTAGGCATCACTTTTGAGAAATAGTAATATAAAAAGAAATCAAACTCAATTAATGCCACTCTCTTGCCTTTAAATGCATCAATATCAACAACTTTCATTCCTTGAGAAGTGTGCTTTGTGTTTAGGGCTCAAATACTTGAAGCATAAAGGGTGATAAAAAAATGTCGGAAAGGGTGATGAAATTGATGGAGTCGACAATATGCTTATATCCCCAGTTATCCAACTTTCGTTTTGAGTTGAAGGTTTATCACTCCTCCGGTAAGGGTGACGAAATCGCTTTATTCCACAAAATGCATATCTTATAAAGTACATTGATACAGAAATTTCTTTATAATTGAAAACAGCTCAATGTTGTTTATGATGAATTATCCTCAAGTGACTTGCACTTTTGATAAGATAGCTCAAATCTCTTAGACAGTTGTAAATAAAAGTTGACGCAAAAGCGCGGCAAGGGTTAAGAAATCACATACGTGTTTTGAATATAAAGGGTGATGAATTCAAATGTGATACGTTTTGCTTGCTTAGGCATCACTTTGGTGAAATAGTGAAAGTAAATAGTATATGAAACGCTGTTACCACTTCGCTATGCTTTCTAGCTCCCATACCTTTCAATGTGTCCATACCAAAGTCTTTCTCAACTTGAGACATATTCTTTGCATAAAAGGTGATGAAAAAAGACGGGAAGGGTGACGAAATTGATGCAGTCAACAATATGCTAATATCCCGAAAACACTTATCCAACTTTGGTCTGGAGTTGAATGCTTGTCAATGCTCCATAACGCACGCGTTCTCCCTTCTTCCGGAGAGATGAAATATGCAATCGAGAGGGTTACATACATAAAGAGTTAAACGTCAGCGGTGACGAAAAGAGGCGCTAAGGGTGACGAAATCGCTTAATTCCATGATGTGCCTTTTTTTTAATAAATTAAACAGATACACGAATTTCTTTACAATTTAATGCATGTCAATATGGTTTACTATGAATTATCTTCAAGTGACTTGCACTTTTGATTAGGGACCTCAAATATATTAAACAGTTGTAAATGAAGATTAACACAAAAGTGCGGCAAGGGTGAGGAAATCACAAACGGCAGTTGAACATAACAAGTCAAATTATGATATGTTTTGATTTGCTTAGGTATCACTTAAAAAAAAAAATAATAGTAACTATACAATTCGCTGTTGATACCACTTTGCTGTACTTTCAAGTTCCATGCCTTTCAATGTGTCCAAACCAAAGACTTTCTCAACTTGAGACATGTGAGGGCTCAAATACCAAAGACAGAAATTGTGATGAAAAAAGTTTGGAAGGGTAACGAAATTGAGGCAGTCAACGATATGATAATATCCTAAGAACAGCTATCCAACTTTTATCTGGAGTTAAATACTTATCAATGCTCCATAACACAGGCGTTCGCTCCCGGAGAGAATCAAAATGCAATCGAGAGCTTACATACATAAAGGGGTTAGACGTCAATGGTGACAAAAAGAGGCGGTAAGGGTGACGAACTCGCTTAATTCCACGATATGCTTTCCTTAAAGATTACATTGATGCACCAATTTCTTTACAATTGAAAGCATCTCAATGTTATTTATCTTGAAGTGACTTCTACTTTTGATTAGAGAGCTGAAATCTTTTAGACATTTGAAAATAAACGTTGACGTAAAGCGCAGCAAGCGTGACCGAAATCACATACGGCAGTTGGACATTAAAGGTGACGAGTGAAATTATGTTACGTTTTGCTTTAATAGCTTAGGCATCAGTTTGGTACTGTACTAATAGTAAGTAATATAGTCAATATGCAATCGAGAGCTTATATACATGAAGAAGTTAAACGTCAGTGGTAATGAAAAGAGACGGCAAGGGAGACAAAATCGCTTAATTCAACGATATGATTTCCTTAAAAATTACATTGATACACCGATTTCGTTAAAGTTCAATACATTATAATGTGCTTTACAATGAATTATCTTCATGTGACATGCACTTTTGATTAGAGCAAAAACGCGGTAAGGGTGACGAAATCACATACGGCAGTTGAAAATAAAGGGTGACGAAGTCAAGTTATAATACGTTTTGCTTAGCTTTAGGCATCACTTTTGAGAAATAGTAATATAAAAAGAAATCAAACTCAATTAATGCCACTCTCTTGTGCTTTGAAGTTCCATGCCTTTAAATGCATCGATATCAACAACTTTCATTCCTTGAGAAGTGTGCTTTGTGTTTGAGGGCTCGAATACTTGAAGCATAAAGGGTGATGAAAAAAAGTCGGAAAGGGTGATGAAATTGATGGAGTCGACAATATGCTTATATCCCCAGTTATCCAACTTTCGTTTTGAGTTGAAGGTTTATCACTCCTCCGCTAAGGGTGACGAAATCGCTTTATTCCACAAAATGCATATCTTATAAAGTACATTGATACAGAAATTTCTTTATAATTGAAAACAGCTCAATGTTGTTTATGATGAATTATCCTCAAGTGACTTGCACTTTTGATAAGATAGCTCAAATCTCTTAGACAGTTGTAAATAAAAGTTGACGCAAAAGCGCGGCAAGGGTTAAGAAATCACATACGTGTTTTGAATATAAAGGGTGATGAATTCAAATGTGATACGTTTTGCTTGCTTAGGCATCACTTTGGTGAAATAGTGAAAGTAAATAGTATATGAAACGCTGTTACCACTTCGCTATGCTTTCTAGCTCCCATACCTTTCAATGTGTCCATACCAAAGTCTTTCTCAACTTGAGACATATTCTTTGCATAAAAGGTGATGAAAAAAGACGGGAAGGGTGACGAAATTGATGCAGTCAACAATATGCTAATATCCCGAAAACACTTATCCAACTTTGGTCTGGAGTTGAATGCTTGTCAATGCTCCATAACGCACGCGTTCTCCCTTCCGGAGAGATGAAATATGTAATCGAGAGGGTTACATACATAAAGAGTTAAACGTCAGTGGTGACGAAAAGAGGCGCTAAGGGTGACGAAATCGCTTAATTCCATAATGTGCCTTTTTTTTAATAAATTAAACAGATACACGAATTTCTTTACAATTTAATGCATGTCAATATGGTTTACTATGAATTATCTTCAAGTGACTTGCACTTTTGATTAGGGACCTCAAATATATTAAACAGTTGTAAATGAAGATTAACACAAAAGTGCGGCAAGGGTGAGGAAATCACAAACGGCAGTTGAACATAACAAGTCAAATTATGATATGTTTTGATTTGCTTAGGTATCACTTTAAAAAAAAAATAATAGTAACTATACAATTCGCTGTTGATACCACTTTGCTGTACTTTCAAGTTCCATGCCTTTCAATGTGTCCAAACCGAAGACTTTCTCAACTTGAGACATGTGAGGGCTCAAATACCAAAGACAGAAATTGTGATGACAAAAGTTTGGAAGGGTAACGAAATTGAGGCAGTCAACGATATGATAATATCCTAAGAACAGCTATCCAACTTTTATCTGGAGTTAAATACTTATCAATGCTCCATAACACAGGCGTTCGCTCCCGGAGAGAATCAAAATGCAATCGAGAGCTTACATACATAAAGGAGTTAGACGTCAATGGTGACAAAAAGAGGCGGTAAGTTTGACGAACTCGCTTAATTCCACGATATGCTTTCCTTAAAGATTACATTGATGCACCAATTTCTTTACAATTGAAAGCATCTCAATGTTATTTATCTTGAAGTGACTTCTACTTTTGATTAGAGAGCTGAAATCTTTTAGACATTTGAAAATAAACGTTGACGCAAAGCGCAGCAAGCGTGATCGAAATCACATACGGCAGTTGGACATTAAGGGTGACGAGTGAAATTATGTTACGTTTTGCTTTAATAGCTTAGGCATCAGTTTGGTACTGTACTAATAGTAAGTAATATAGTCAATATGCAATCGAGAGCTTATATACATGAAGAAGTTAAACGTCAGTGGTAACGAAAAGAGACGGCAAGGGAGACAAAATCGCTTAATTCAACGATATTTAGTTGAAATTACATTGATACACCGATTTCGTTAAAATTCAATACATTACAATGTGCTTTACGATGAATTATCTTCATGTGACATGCACTTTTGATTAGAGCAAATACGCGGTAAGGGTGACGAAATCACATACGGCAGTTGAAAATAAAGGGTGACGAAGTCAAGTTATAATACGTTTTGCTTAGCTTTAGGCATCACTTTTGAGAAATAGTAATATAAAAAGAAATCAAACTCAATTAATGCCACTCTCTTGCCTTTAAATGCATCAATATCAACAACTTTCATTCCTTGAGAAGTGTGCTTTGTGTTTAGGGCTCAAATACTTGAAGCATAAAGGGTGATAAAAAAATGTCGGAAAGGGTGATGAAATTGATGGAGTCGACAATATGCTTATATCCCCAGTTATCCAACTTTCGTTTTGAGTTGAAGGTTTATCACTCCTCCGGTAAGGGTGACGAAATCGCTTTATTCCACAAAATGCATATCTTATAAAGTACATTGATACAGAAATTTCTTTATAATTGAAAACAGCTCAATGTTGTTTATGATGAATTATCCTCAAGTGACTTGCACTTTTGATAAGATAGCTCAAATCTCTTAGACAGTTGTAAATAAAAGTTGACGCAAAAGCGCGGCAAGGGTTAAGAAATCACATACGTGTTTTGAATATAAAGGGTGATGAATTCAAATGTGATACGTTTTGCTTGCTTAGGCATCACTTTGGTGAAATAGTGAAAGTAAATAGTATATGAAACGCTGTTACCACTTCGCTATGCTTTCTAGCTCCCATACCTTTCAATGTGTCCATACCAAAGTCTTTCTCAACTTGAGACATATTCTTTGCATAAAAGGTGATGAAAAAAGACGGGAAGGGTGACGAAATTGATGCAGTCAACAATATGCTAATATCCCGAAAACACTTATCCAACTTTGGTCTGGAGTTGAATGCTTGTCAATGCTCCATAACGCACGCGTTCTCCCTTCCGGAGAGATGAAATATGCAATCGAGAGGGTTACATACATAAAGAGTTAAACGTCAGTGGTGACGAAAAGAGGCGCTAAGGGTGACGAAATCGCTTAATTCCATGATGTGCCTTTTTTTTAATAAATTAAACAGATACACGAATTTCTTTACAATTTAATGCATGTCAATATGGTTTACTATGAATTATCTTCAAGTGACTTGCACTTTTGATTAGGGACCTCAAATATATTAAACAGTTGTAAATGAAGATTAACACAAAAGTGCGGCAAGGGTGAGGAAATCACAAACGGCAGTTGAACATAACAAGTCAAATTATGATATGTTTTGATTTGCTTAGGTATCACTTTAAAAAAAAAAAATAATAGTAACTATACAATTCGCTGTTGATACCACTTTGCTGTACTTTCAAGTTCCATGCCTTTCAATGTGTCCAAACCGAAGACTTTCTCAACTTGAGACATGTGAGGGCTCAAATACCAAAGACAGAAATTGTGATGACAAAAGTTTGGAAGGGTAACGAAATTGAGGCAGTCAACGATATGATAATATCCTAAGAACAGCTATCCAACTTTTATCTGGAGTTAAATACTTATCAATGCTCCATAACACAGGCGTTCGCTCCCGGAGAGAATCAAAATGCAATCGAGAGCTTACATACATAAAGGAGTTAGACGTCAATGGTGACAAAAAGAGGCGGTAAGTTTGACGAACTCGCTTAATTCCACGATATGCTTTCCTTAAAGATTACATTGATGCACCAATTTCTTTACAATTGAAAGCATCTCAATGTTATTTATCTTGAAGTGACTTGTACTTTTGATTAGAGAGCTGAAATCTTTTAGACATTTGAAAATAAACGTTGACGCAAAGCGCAGCAAGCGTGATCGAAATCACATACGGCAGTTGGACATTAAGGGTGACGAGTGAAATTATGTTACGTTTTGCTTTAATAGCTTAGGCATCAGTTTGGTACTGTACTAATAGTAAGTAATATAGTCAATATGCAATCGAGAGCTTATATACATGAAGAAGTTAAACGTCAGTGGTAACGAAAAGAGACGGCAAGGGAGACAAAATCGCTTAATTCAACGATATTTAGTTGAAATTACATTGATACACCGATTTCGTTAAAATTCAATACATTACAATGTGCTTTACGATGAATTATCTTCATGTGACATGCACTTTTGATTAGAGCAAATACGCGGTAAGGGTGACGAAATCACATACGGCAGTTGAAAATAAAGGGTAACGAAGTCAAGTTATAATACGTTTTGCTTAGCTTTAGGCATCACTTTTGAGAAATAGTAATATAAAAAGAAATCAAACTCAATTAATGCCACTCTCTTGCCTTTAAATGCATCAATATCAACAACTTTCATTCCTTGAGAAGTGTGCTTTGTGTTTAGGGCTCAAATACTTGAAGCATAAAGGGTGATAAAAAAATGTCGGAAAGGGTGATGAAATTGATGGAGTCGACAATATGCTTATATCCCCAGTTATCCAACTTTCGTTTTGAGTTGAAGGTTTATCACTCCTCCGGTAAGGGTGACGAAATCGCTTTATTCCACAAAATGCATATCTTATAAAGTACATTGATACAGAAATTTCTTTATAATTGAAAACAGCTCAATGTTGTTTATGATGAATTATCCTCAAGTGACTTGCACTTTTGATAAGATAGCTCAAATCTCTTAGACAGTTGTAAATAAAAGTTGACGCAAAAGCGCGGCAAGGGTTAAGAAATCACATACGTGTTTTGAATATAAAGGGTGATGAATTCAAATGTGATACGTTTTGCTTGCTTAGGCATCACTTTGGTGAAATAGTGAAAGTAAATAGTATATGAAACGCTGTTACCACTTCGCTATGCTTTCTAGCTCCCATACCTTTCAATGTGTCCATACCAAAGTCTTTCTCAACTTGAGACATATTCTTTGCATAAAAGGTGATGAAAAAAGACGGGAAGGGTGACGAAATTGATGCAGTCAACAATATGCTAATATCCCGAAAACACTTATCCAACTTTGGTCTGGAGTTGAATGCTTGTCAATGCTCCATAACGCACGCGTTCTCCCTTCCGGAGAGATGAAATATGCAATCGAGAGGGTTACATACATAAAGAGTTAAACGTCAGTGGTGACGAAAAGAGGCGCTAAGGGTGACGAAATCGCTTAATTCCATGATGTGCCTTTTTTTTAATAAATTAAACAGATACACGAATTTCTTTACAATTTAATGCATGTCAATATGGTTTACTATGAATTATCTTCAAGTGACTTGCACTTTTGATTAGGGACCTCAAATATATTAAACAGTTGTAAATGAAGATTAACACAAAAGTGCGGCAAGGGTGAGGAAATCACAAACGGCAGTTGAACATAACAAGTCAAATTATGATATGTTTTGATTTGCTTAGGTATCACTTTAAAAAAAAAAAATAATAGTAACTATACAATTCGCTGTTGATACCACTTTGCTGTACTTTCAAGTTCCATGCCTTTCAATGTGTCCAAACCGAAGACTTTCTCAACTTGAGACATGTGAGGGCTCAAATACCAAAGACAGAAATTGTGATGAAAAAAGTTTGGAAGGGTAACGAAATTGAGGCAGTCAACGATATGATAATATCCTAAGAACAGCTATCCAACTTTTATCTGGAGTTAAATACTTATCAATGCTCCATAACACAGGCGTTCGCTCCCGGAGAGAATCAAAATGCAATCGAGAGCTTACATACATAAAGGAGTTAGACGTCAATGGTGACAAAAAGAGGCGGTAAGTTTGACGAACTCGCTTAATTCCACGATATGCTTTCCTTAAAGATTACATTGATGCACCAATTTCTTTACAATTGAAAGCATATCAATGTTATTTATCTTGAAGTGACTTCTACTTTTGATTAGAGAGCTGAAATCTTTTAGACATTTGAAAATAAACGTTGACGCAAAGCGCAGCAAGCGTGATCGAAATCACATACGGCAGTTGGACATTAAGGGTGACGAGTGAAATTATGTTACGTTTTGCTTTAATAGCTTAGGCATCAGTTTGGTACTGTACTAATAGTAAGTAATATAGTCAATATGCAATCGAGAGCTTATATACATGAAGAAGTTAAACGTCAGTGGTAACGAAAAGAGACGGCAAGGGAGACAAAATCGCTTAATTCAACGATATTTAGTTGAAATTACATTGATACACCGATTTCGTTAAAATTCAATACATTACAATGTGCTTTACGATGAATTATCTTCATGTGACATGCACTTTTGATTAGAGCAAATACGCGGTAAGGGTGACGAAATCACATACGGCAATTGAAAATAAAGGGTGACGAAGTCAAGTTATAATACGTTTTGCTTAGCTTTGGGCATCACTTTTGAGAAATAGTAATATAAAAAGAAATCCAACTCAATTAATGCCACTCTCTTGCCTTTAAATGCATCGATATCAACAAGTTTCATTCCTTGAGAAGTGTGCTTTGTGTTTGAGGGCTCAAATACTTGAAGCATAAAGGGTGATGAAAAAAAGTCGGAAAGGGTGATGAAATTGATATAGTCGACAATATGCTTATATCCCCAGTTATCCAACTTTCCTTTTGAGTTGAAGGTTTATCACTCCTCCGGTAAGGGTGACGAAATCGCTTTATTCCACAAAATGCATATCTTATAAAGTACATTAATACAGAAATATGTTTATAATTGAAAACAGCCCAATGTTGTTTATGATAAATTATCCTCAAGTGACTTGCACTTTTGATAAGATAGCTCAAATCTATTAGACAGTTGTAAATAAAAGTTGACGCAAAAGCGCGGCAAGGGTTAAGAAATCACATACGTGTTTTGAATATAAAGGGTGATGAATTCAAATATGATACGTTTTGCTTGCTTAGGCATCACTTTGGTGAAATAGTGAAAGTAAATAGTATATGAAACGCTGTTACCACTTCGCTATGCTTTCTAGCTCCGATACCTTTCAATGTGTCCATACCAAAGTCTTTCTCAACTTGAGACATATTCTTTGCATAAAAGGTGATGAAAAAAGACGGGAAGGGTGACGAAATTGATGCAGTCAACAATATGCTAATATCCCGAAAACTTTGGTCTGGAGTTGAATGCTTGTCAATGCTCCATAACGCACGCGTTCTCTCTTCCGGAGAGATGAAATATGCAATCGAGAGGGTTACATACATAAAGATTTAAACGTCAGTGGTAACGAAAAGAGGCGCTAAGGGTGACGAAATCGCTTAATTCCATGATGTGCCTTTTTTTTAATAAATTAAACAGATACACGAATTTCTTTACAATTTAATGCATGTCAATATAGTTTACGATGAATTATCTTCAAGTGACTTGCACTTTTGATTAGAGACCTCAAATATATTAAACAGTTGTAAATGAAGATTTACACAAAAGTGCGGCAAGGGTGAGGAAATCACAAACGGCAGTTGAACATAACAAGTCAAATTATGATATGTTTTGCTTTGCTTAGGCATCACTTTAAAAAAAAGTAATAGTAACTATACAATTCGCTGTTGATACCACTTTGCTGTACTTTCAAGTTCCATGCCTTTCAATGTGTCCAAACCGAAGACTTTCTCAACTTGAGACATGTGAGGGCTCAAATACCAAAGACAGAAATTGTGATGAAAAAAGTTTGGAAGGGTAACGAAATTGAGGCAGTCAACGATATGATATCTTAAGAACAGCTATCCAACTTTTATCTGGAGTTAAATACTTATCAATGCTCCATAACACAGGCGTTCGCTCCCGGAGAGAATCAAAATGCAATCGAGAGCTTACATACATAAAGGAGTTAGACGTCAATGGTGACAAAAAGAGGCGGTAAGTTTGACGAACTCGCTTAATTCCACGATATGCTTTCCTTAAAGATTACATTGATGCACCAATTTCTTTACAATTGAAAGCATCTCAATGTTATTTATCTTGAAGTGACTTCTACTTTTGATTAGAGAGCTGAAATCTTTTAGACATTTGAAAATAAACGTTGACGCAAAGCGCAGCAAGCGTGATCGAAATCACATACGGCAGTTGGACATTAAGGGTGACGAGTGAAATTATGTTACGTTTTGCTTTAATAGCTTAGGCATCAGTTTGGTACTGTACTAATAGTAAGTAATATAGTCAATATGCAATCGAGAGCTTATATACATGAAGAAGTTAAACGTCAGTGGTAACGAAAAGAGACGGCAAGGGAGACAAAATCGCTTAATTCAACGATATTTAGTTGAAATTACATTGATACACCGATTTCGTTAAAATTCAATACATTACAATGTGCTTTACGATGAATTATCTTCATGTGACATGCACTTTTGATTAGAGCAAATACGCGGTAAGGGTGACGAAATCACATACGGCAATTGAAAATAAAGGGTGACGAAGTCAAGTTACAATACGTTTTGCTTAGCTTTGTGCATCACTTTTGAGAAATAGTAATATAAAAAGAAATCCAACTCAATTAATGCCACTCTCTTGCCTTTAAATGCATCGATATCAACAAGTTTCATTCCTTGAGAAGTGTGCTTTGTGTTTGAGGGCTCAAATACTTGAAGCATAAAGGGTGATGAAAAAAAGTCGGAAAGGGTGATGAAATTGATATAGTCGACAATATGCTTATATCCCCAGTTATCCAACTTTCCTTTTGAGTTGAAGGTTTATCACTCCTCCGGTAAGGGTGACGAAATCGCTTGATTTCACAAAATGCATATCTTATAAAGTACATTAATACAGAAATTTGTTTATAATTGAAAACAGCCCAATGTTGTTTATGATGAATTATCCTCAAGTGACTTGCACTTTTGATAAGATAGCTCAAATCTATTAGACAGTTGTAAATAAAAGTTGACGCAAAAACGTTTTGCTTAGCTTTGGGCATCACTTTTGAGAAATAGTAATATAAAAAGAAATCAAACTCAATTAATGCCAATCTCTTGCCTTTAAATGCATCGATATCAACAACTTTCATTCCTTGAGAAGTGTGCTTTGTGTTTGAGGGCTCAAATACTTGAAACATAAAGGGTGATGAAAAAAAGTCGGAAAGGTTGATGAAATTGATGGAGTCGACAATATGCTTATATCCCCAGTTATCCAACTTTCGTTTTGAGTTGAAGGTTTATCACTCCTCCGGTAAGGGTGACGAAATCGCTTTATTCCACAAAATGCATATCTTATAAAGTACATTAATACAGAAATATGTTTATAATTGAAAACAGCCCAATGTTGTTTATGATAAATTATCCTCAAGTGACTTGCACTTTTGATAAGATAGCTCAAATCTATTAGACAGTTGTAAATAAAAGTTGACGCAAAAGCGCGGCAAGGGTTAAGAAATCACATACGTGTTTTGAATATAAAGGGTGATGAATTCAAATGTGATACGTTTTGCTTGCTTAGGCATCACTTTGGTGAAATAGTGAAAGTAAATAGTATATGAAACGCTGTTACCACTTCGCTATGCTTTCTAGCTCCGATACCTTTCAATGTGTCCATACCAAAGTCTTTCTCAACTTGAGACATATTCTTTGCATAAAAGGTGATGAAAAAAGACGGGAAGGGTGACGAAATTGATGCAGTCAACAATATGCTAATATCCCGAAAACTTTGGTCTGGAGTTGAATGCTTGTCAATGCTCCATAACGCACGCGTTCTCTCTTCCGGAGAGATGAAATATGCAATCGAGAGGGTTACATACATAAAGATTTAAACGTCAGTGGTAACGAAAAGAGGCGCTAAGGGTGACGAAATCGCTTAATTCCATGATGTGCCTTTTTTTTAATAAATTAAACAGATACACGAATTTCTTTACAATTTAATGCATGTCAATATAGTTTACGATGAATTATCTTCAAGTGACTTGCACTTTTGATTAGAGACCTCAAATATATTAAACAGTTGTAAATGAAGATTTACACAAAAGTGCGGCAAGGGTGACGAAATCACAAACGGCAGTTGAACATAACAAGTCAAATTATGATATGTTTTGCTTTGCTTAGGCATCACTTTAAAAAAAAAGTAATAGTAACTATACAATTCGCTGTTGATACCACTTTGCTGTACTTTCAAGTTCCATGCCTTTCAATGTGTCCAAACCGAAGACTTTCTCAACTTGAGACATGTGAGGGCTCAAATACCAAAGACAGAAATTGTGATGAAAAAAGTTTGGAAGGGTAACGAAATTGAGGCAGTCAACGATATGATATCTTAAGAACAGCTATCCAACTTTTATCTGGAGTTAAATACTTATCAATGCTCCATAACACAGGCGTTCGCTCCCGGAGAGAATCAAAATGCAATCGAGAGCTTACATACATAAAGGAGTTAGACGTCAATGGTGACAAAAAGAGGCGGTAAGTTTGACGAACTCGCTTAATTCCACGATATGCTTTCCTTAAAGATTACATTGATGCACCAATTTCTTTACAATTGAAAGCATATCAATGTTATTTATCTTGAAGTGACTTCTACTTTTGATTAGAGAGCTGAAATCTTTTAGACATTTGAAAATAAACGTTGACGCAAAGCGCAGCAAGCGTGATCGAAATCACATACGGCAGTTGGACATTAAGGGTGACGAGTGAAATTATGTTACGTTTTGCTTTAATAGCTTAGGCATCAGTTTGGTACTGTACTAATAGTAAGTAATATAGTCAATATGCAATCGAGAGCTTATATACATGAAGAAGTTAAACGTCAGTGGTAACGAAAAGAGACGGCAAGGGAGACAAAATCGCTTAATTCAACGATATTTAGTTGAAATTACATTGATACACCGATTTCGTTAAAATTCAATACATTACAATGTGCTTTACGATGAATTATCTTCATGTGACATGCACTTTTGATTAGAGCAAATACGCGGTAAGGGTGACGAAATCACATACGGCAATTGAAAATAAAGGGTGACGAAGTCAAGTTACAATACGTTTTGCTTAGCTTTGTGCATCACTTTTGAGAAATAGTAATATAAAAAGAAATCCAACTCAATTAATGCCACTCTCTTGCCTTTAAATGCATCGATATCAACAAGTTTCATTCCTTGAGAAGTGTGCTTTGTGTTTGAGGGCTCAAATACTTGAAGCATAAAGGGTGATGAAAAAAAGTCGGAAAGGGTGATGAAATTGATATAGTCGACAATATGCTTATATCCCCAGTTATCCAACTTTCCTTTTGAGTTGAAGGTTTATCACTCCTCCGGTAAGGGTGACGAAATCGCTTGATTTCACAAAATGCATATCTTATAAAGTACATTAATACAGAAATTTGTTTATAATTGAAAACAGCCCAATGTTGTTTATGATGAATTATCCTCAAGTGACTTGCACTTTTGATAAGATAGCTCAAATCTATTAGACAGTTGTAAATAAAAGTTGACGCAAAAACGCGGCAGGGGTTAAGAAATCACATACGTGTTTTGAATATAAAGGGTGATGAATTCAAATGTGATACGTTTTGCTTGCTTAGGCATCACTTTGGTGAAATAGTGAAAGTAAATAGTATATGAAACGCTGTTACCACTTCGCTATGCTTTCTAGCTCCCATACCTTTCAATGTGTCCATACCAAAGTCTTTCTCAACTTGAGACATATTCTTTGCATAAAAGGTGATGAAAAAAGACGGGAAGGGTGACGAAATTGATGCAGTCAACAATATGCTAATATCCCGAAAACACTTATCCAACTTTGGTCTGGAGTTGAATGCTTGTCAATGCTCCATAACGCACGCGTTCTCTCTTCCGGAGAGATGAAATATGCAATCGAGAGGGTTACATACATAAAGAGTTAAACGTTAGTGCTGAAAAGAGGCGCTAAGGGTGACGAAATCGCTTAATTCCATGATGTACCTTTTTTTTAATCAATTAAACAGATACACGAATTTCTTTACAATTTAATGCATGTCAATATAGTTTGCGCTGAATTATCTTCAAGTGACTTGCATTTTGATTAGAGACCTCAAATATATTAAACAGTTGTAAATGAAGATTAACACAAAAGTGCGGCAAGGGTGAGGAAATCACAAACGGCAGTTGAACATAACAAGTCAAATTATGATATGTTTTGCTTTGCTTAGGCATCACTTTAAAAAAAAAAGTAATAGTAACTATACAATTCGCTGTGGATACCACTTTGCTGTACTTTCAAGTTCCATGCCTTTCAATGTGTCCAAACCAAAGACTTTCTCAACTTGAAACATGTGAGGACTCAAATACCAAAGACAGAAAGGGTGATGAAAAGAGTTTGGAAGGGTAACGAAATTGAGGCAGTCAACGATATGATAATATATAAAGAACAGCTATCCAACTTTTATCTGGAGTTAAATACCTATCAATGCTCCATAACACAGGCGTTCGCTCCCGGAGAGAATCAATATGCAATCGAGAGCTTAACTTGAGAGTTAGACGTCAATGGTGACAAAAAGAGTCGGTAAGGGTGACGAACTCGCTTAATTCCACGATATGCTTTCCTTATAAATTACATTGATACACCAATTTCTTTACAATTGAAAGTATCTCAATGTTATTTATCTTGAATTGACTTCTACTTTTGACTAGAGAGCTGAAATCTTTTAGACATTTGAAAATAAACGTTGACGCAAAGCGCAGCAAGCGTGACCGAAATCACATACGGCAGTTGGACATTAAAGGTGACGAGTGAAATTATGTTACGTTTTGCTTTAATAGCTTAGGCATCAGTTTGGTACTGTACTAATAGTAAGTAATATAGTCAATATGCAATCGAGAGCTTATATACATGAAGAAGTTAAACGTCAGTGGTAACGAAAAGAGACGGCAAGGGACACAAAATCGCTTAATTCAACGATATTTAGTTGAAATTATATTGATACACCGATTTCGTTAAAATTCAATACATTACAATGTGCTTTACGATGAATTATCTTCATGTGACATGCACTTTTGATTAGAGCAAATACGCGGTAAGGGTGACGAAATCACATACGGCAGTTGAAAATAAAGGGTGACGAAGTCAAGTTATAATACGTTTTGCTTAGCTTTGGGCATCACTTTTGAGAAATAGTAATATAAAAAGAAATCAAATTCAATTAATGCCAATCTCTTGCCTTTAAATGCATCGATATCAACAACTTTCATTCCTTGAGAAGTGTGCTTTGTGTTTGAGGGCTCAAATACTTGAAGCATAAAGGGTGATGAAAAAAAGTCGGAAAGGTTGATGAAATTGATGGAGTCGACAATATGCTTATATCCCCAGTTATCCAACTTTCGTTTTGAGTTGAAGGTTTATCACTCCTCCGGTAAGGGTGACGAAATCGCTTTATTCCACAAAATGCATATCTTATAAAGTACATTAATACAGAAATATGTTTATAATTGAAAACAGCCCAATGTTGTTTATGATAAATTATCCTCAAGTGACTTGCACTTTTGATAAGATAGCTCAAATCTATTAGACAGTTGTAAATAAAAGTTGACGCAAAAGCGCGGCAAGGGTTAAGAAATCACATACGTGTTTTGAATATAAAGGGTGATGAATTCAAATGTGATACGTTTTGCTTGCTTAGGCATCACTTTGGTGAAATAGTGAAAGTAAATAGTATATGAAACGCTGTTACCACTTCGCTATGCTTTCTAGCTCCGATACCTTTCAATGTGTCCATACCAAAGTCTTTCTCAACTTGAGACATATTCTTTGCATAAAAGGTGATGAAAAAAGACGGGAAGGGTGACGAAATTGATGCAGTCAACAATGTGCTAATATCCCGAAAACTTTGGTCTGGAGTTGAATGCTTGTCAATGCTCCATAACGCACGCGTTCTCTCTTCCGGAGAGATGAAATATGCAATCGAGAGGGTTACATACATAAAGATTTAAACGTCAGTGGTAACGAAAAGAGGCGCTAAGGGTGACGAAATCGCTTAATTCCATGATGTGCCTTTTTTTTAATAAATTAAACAGATACACGAATTTCTTTACAATTTAATGCATGTCAATATAGTTTACGATGAATTATCTTCAAGTGACTTGCACTTTTGATTAGAGACCTCAAATATATTAAACAGTTGTAAATGAAGATTTACACAAAAGTGCGGCAAGGGTGAGGAAATCACAAACGGCAGTTGAACATAACAAGTCAAATTATGATATGTTTTGCTTTGCTTAGGCATCACTTTAAAAAAAAAGTAATAGTAACTATACAATTCGTTGTTGATACCACTTTGCTGTACTTTCAAGTTCCATGCCTTTCAATGTGTCCAAACCGAAGACTTTCTCAACTTGAGACATGTGAGGGCTCAAATACCAAAGACAGAAATTGTGATGAAAAAAGTTTGGAAGGGTAACGAAATTGAGGCAGTCAACGATATGATAATATCTTAAGAACAGCTATCCAACTTTTATCTGGAGTTAAATACTTATCAATGCTCCATAACACAGGCGTTCGCTCCCGGAGAGAATCAAAATGCAATGGAGAGCTTACATACATAAAGGAGTTAGACGTCAATGGTGACAAAAAGAGGCGGTAAGTTTGACGAACTCGCTTAATTCCACGATATGCTTTCCTTAAAGATTACATTGATGCACCAATTTCTTTACAATTGAAAGCATATCAATGTTATTTATCTTGAAGTGACTTCTACTTTTGATTAGAGAGCTGAAATCTTTTAGACATTTGAAAATAAACGTTGACGCAAAGCGCAGCAAGCGTGATCGAAATCACATACGGCAGTTGGACATTAAGGGTGACGAGTGAAATTATGTTACGTTTTGCTTTACACTCACTGCACTTCCGACATAAATACAAACCGAGAATGGCGTGGAGTATGCATGTTCGTGGATTTATTGGAGAGTACAAGTTTACCAAAACAAAAAGTGCTTACCACATTACATAACATAGTTACTCATGATAACATGATAGGGTTGTACACTTTATAGACGAGAAAGTAAAAACATGATCATACCAATGCTTGTTATACACAATTATACTTTCCGGTTTCAGGATTCGGTAATTTTACACCGACAAACAGAAATATTATCCAAGTAGTAAATGCTTTCAAACACGCCACTGCTATGTCTAACTCTGGAAGGACCCGGGTTTTCTCTCCGCAAATTTGTATTCATCTCATGACGAGCATCTGCACCGTGGAATACAACAACATATATACATGGCAGTGCTCTCTGCGTACGGGCCACCTACAGACAAGCACCCCGGATCCCGCCTTGCCTCTTAGGCCCTTGTCGGAGGACTCCCTGCATGGTAATCCGAGAAGTATCCCCATCGAGTATAACTACAATGGACTTCTCTGATTGACAGGCGAGCCCACTCAACTCGGAACCCACAAGCGCGTACAGACCCATATACAAAAGCCCCCTGCATCAGAAAAGTGCTCGGCACTAGTCACAGGCGGGCGCGTCCGTGACCCGCCGGCTTTCCTCACGGTGCCTCTTGATGCATAAATGGCCACAATAACAATTGTTAATAAAACAAACATTCCGAAATACACCCTTCCCTACGAGTTTGACATAACAAGTGGAAAACATTTCATGTACTGTATAAACTCCATCTGCGCAGAGGCCCAGAAATGAACAATTTCCGCCTCTACCAATCCCCACCAGAAAAGACGCGCAGCATCGCACCAGTCCTGAACACGAAGCGACGCCACCCAGATTGCGTCACCCCACGGGCCCATGCACCGTACCGTGAGGAACACAACCCCAGCGCCGCCGCGCGTCCACGGCGCGAAGCCGCGCGCGTCCCCGGAGGGAAGGAGACCCCAGGATTGGGTGAAAAACTGCCAAAAAAAAACCTTTGAGGAAAAAATGGCAGAAAAGCCCCAACCTGCCAAGCTAGACTTCGACAACAAGATAGTCTTGTCTGGGATTCCTTAGACGATCACACATTGCGATTCCCTCATCACTCGGACCTATAATCCGCCTTTAGCGCGATATCCGTCCACACTTGTTTAAGGACAACGATCTCAAACTATAAGATACAAAAAAATAAATTCCTATTAATTCAATAATTAGTTTTGGCTGTACAGCACGACTTTCCTCAATGTCTATTACCTGCCACATCGATAGGTCAATAGGCATTTAATTATAATACGAGTAATTCCAAATTTACTTGTGTATCGACGACTTTCACAAATAATCAATGCATTTTTAATAGGAAAAAGTGTAGGGGGTGGGTATGGGGTGGGTAATTTAAGCGAGGGCCCAAAATTGATGCTCTCTCCGTGAAATCCACGCACAGAATGATCCCTTCTCACATTAACTGCTAAACTTTCCCACGCTAAATGTTCAGCTTTCCCACGCGCACTGCTAAACGTACTAATGCGGTTGCGCCATCGGGAACCATCAAAGGAGATCACTCCTTCATGTTTTCGGCGACGCTCTTTGCGTATGCCGCCTGCTCTCAGGCTCCGACTAGCGCCGAACGCCCTCAAAGGCAGAAAACAAGTCAGTGAGCGAGTGTAAACCCCTTTTAACGACTAGCGCCGTTAAAGGAATTACACTCACTGCACTTCCGACATAAATACAAACCGAGAATGGCGTGGAGTATGCATGTTCGTGGATTTATTGGAGAGTACAAGTTTACCAAAACAAAAAGTGCTTACCACATTACATAACATAGTTACTCATGATAACATGATAGGGTTGTACACTTTATAGACGAGAAAGTAAAAACATGATCATACCAATGCTTGTTATACACAATTATACTTTCCGGTTTCAGGATTCGGTAATTTTACACCGACAAACAGAAATATTATCCAAGTAGTAAATGCTTTCAAACACGCCACTGCTATGTCTAACTCTGGAAGGACCCGGGTTTTCTCTCCGCAAATTTGTATTCATCTCATGACGAGCATCTGCACCGTGGAATACAACAACATATATACATGGCAGTGCTCTCTGCGTACGGGCCACCTACAGACAAGCACCCCGGATCCCGCCTTGCCTCTTAGGCCCTTGTCGGAGGACTCCCTGCATGGTAATCCGAGAAGTATCCCCATCGAGTATAACTACAATGGACTTCTCTGATTGACAGGCGAGCCCACTCAACTCGGAACCCACAAGCGCGTACAGACCCATATACAAAAGCCCCCTGCATCAGAAAAGTGCTCGGCACTAGTCACAGGCGGGCGCGTCCGTGACCCGCCGGCTTTCCTCACGGTGCCTCTTGATGCATAAATGGCCACAATAACAATTGTTAATAAAACAAACATTCCGAAATACACCCTTCCCTACGAGTTTGACATAACAAGTGGAAAACATTTCATGTACTGTATAAACTCCATCTGCGCAGAGGCCCAGAAATGAACAATTTCCGCCATACGGGCACAGCCCGCCGCCAATGCGCAGGAGAGCGGTACAGCGGTAAAAGGGGGGACGCAATAAAGATCCACGTTACACATATTTTGTTGTTGTTTTGCTATACACAACGTTAATCTAGAAAGCACACATCGGAACAAGAGCTAGTTTACATCCATAGTAAAGGCATTTTATGACTATCTCTAGCCCCAGAAAACATTACAAAACATTTACTACCAAACATTGGAGTTATCGAACTCAAAACGATCTCATAGACTCCCTTATCAATCTAATGAACACCTTTCATTACCAACCTCACTACCCGTGTCTATTTCAATTTGATTACTCATTACATGTATTTGATATTTGTATGTCTTTGTCTCCTTCACTTTCTCTTCCTTCCGCGCCTAGAGCACTCTGCAGAGTGGATTTGGCGCTATATAAGTCATATCAATTATTAATTATTATCATATCAATTATCATGTCGGCTATCCCGCTTCTGAGGTCTTTTCGAAATAGTGCTATGCCAACATCGGATAAATTTTAGTGTATGCCGTCCTGTTTGTAAAGAGTGGCGTCATGATGTCGGATGGCTTGATGCGTAATAACAGGAGCCCCTGCTTGCGGACAACATGCGCGTGTTCGCTTGTTCATAGCAAGGCGAATCCTATCAGCCCGATTCTGGTGGGAATCCGCAAAACGGGCGTATTTCCTCCTTGGCAGGATTTCCGACTAAACAATTATTGCTTCTGGAAGAAGTTGCTGCAATTTATTTTAAACATTGTCTCTGAGACCAGCTCCATCCGTGCTTTCTTCGGAAAAAACCCAATGTCGTTTGTACCCGCGTGGATGATGACGTGTGACAGGTTGCAGAAGTGCTGAGACGAAAGAATCGATTCCAGCCTGCTATGAACCTGGCCGAGTCGAAGCCCCCTATATCCTCTCCATTGGACTGGAGCCCGCTGCCTCATTGCTTGGACTCCCTCTCGACTTGCGAATCTCCCGGCCCAGTACGCTACGAGTCCCCAACTACCAGGATCGTACGCCGGCCTCGCCTGCCTGCAAAACAAAGAAAACTATCACCCGGCAGCGTCTAGCTCAACCAAATATTTGCTCTATGTGCCCAAGCCTTTGTATATAGTAAAATTGTCCATACTTTTCGACATAATTCACAATTTCCAAGCTGGGTTAGCCCTGCTAAACTGGGTTAATCATACTTGAACTGCTCTATAATCTAACATGTTAATTTACAAAAGTTTATGTGCTCAAACTGAATGTTATAGCGAGCAAGACCCTCATTCCTCAGCATACCACAGTATATACCAACATAACAAAAACATATCCACTATTTTGGTAATTATACCAACATGAAGCTACGAACATAACTGTCCCCAACATGACGTAAGGGCATATTCTGCCCCTACCAAATTTATACGAATGTAACGTTTATGTGTATTTGTCACCCAGCGCCCCATCTGCTGGATTACCTGCGAGTCAAAACCCGCTACTGCCGCCGCCGTGGCAGCACATATTCGGAATGAGTGGGAGGTGAAACGCGTCTCTAGTGCGCCAGCCATAGCCGGGAAAACGGGCAGCAGATCTAACGACGTCCATATACTTGAACAACTCTCTCGCCCGGGAACCCTGTCTCTCGGTATACACTGATGCGCGCATATACAGTGAAGGCACTAGTTCACTGCTCTATGGTGGTAATTCGTGGGACTTTGCGCTGCGGCTGTAGTTGTAGTGCAGCACTAGCCCCGGAGACCGCGCCGCAAGGCGCGGTCCTGGCGGCTTCCTCGCAGCTGAGCGGGAGCAAAAATCACGAATAACTCCATTGCCACATTCACGGCGACTTCACAAATAAAGCACGGCTAAATTTCTATCATAAACACAGTGGTAATAAAAAATGAAATATGCATTACATTTTCGATTTGGTTCTTCTCAACCATTTATCTAGAAACTGCAAAATTTTCCACATTTTAGGAGTAATAAGCGGCCTGACCTAGTGCAACAGTGGAAAGACTTGCTGCTATATCCATTAGTACGCATGTACGCATGCGTGAACAATGACGTCAACGTTACGGACGCTCGAGGATATGAATGATGCACCATCGCACGGTGCATATAAGGTGAAATGAATATGCATCATGTAGCCAGCAATACAGCTGTCAATGCACTGCACTGCATGCATGCTGTGCGCATGTGCAAGTGGTTGTGAGTTTTAGTGAGCATCGGTGAGCTGAAGATATTCGCCTTGTAAGACAACATTTTCTGCATCATAAGCAATGAAAAGCATCAGTCACCGAAATGAATCATTTAGGTTTAATCGACCCATGTAAGTAATCCTAGTAGTTTTTGTTGAAAAATTAAGAAAATATAGCGCCGAAACGGCACCGTTTTGTACAACTCCTCGATCTGAATGCGAAAAACGGCGCAGCCCCAACGCTGCACGTTGGGGCTGGTCGCAGTTAGTGCAGCACCTGAGTATAGGGGTTTGATCACTTTGAATCGGGGCATTCTTGAATAAACAACCCAAATCTACAAACTCTCCCTTCCATATCTTTTCTTTGGTCGATATGGGAACCGTTGAACCTAGCTCTTCCCTAGGTGTCGACATCAGGGGAGGCTTCGGGAATCCAGTGTCTGACGACTGACCCTGTTCATCGTCCTCGACCACAGGCATTTCATTAACCTTATGTACGGTCACCGTAGGCCAAGGCACTTAGAAGCCCTTCATTACTTGGGTACTCACCGTTATCGCCGACCGCGCCACCCATGTCCTGCTCAGGCTGGGCCGTCACATGAGCTCTCCCGGCCGCCTGCCCCGTAGCACGGTCCTCCGTCTGCACCCTGTAGTCCAGCTGCCCAACAGCGGAACTTGCGCCGGGGCCCCGGCTGGTATTATGTTCGTCTGCTGGGCTTCGGGCCGCCGACCCCGCGGATCGCGAGGACACTGGAGGGGGAGTAGTCGTTCCTTCCCGGCGTGTACTGGGTGCGGGAGCATTTCGAGCAATCCTCCTTGCTCTTGTCGGTACCGGAGGAGCGCTGGCCGATGCTGCAGCCCGTGAAGCTTTCCGCTGCGAATGTTTTGGCATCTTGGAAATTTCACTGCCTCTGATCGTAGCAAGAGTTGACGATTTTGTATCCGAATGAATAGCTCTATACAATAATTTAAGCGAGGGCCCAAAATTGATGCTCTCTCCGTGAAATCCACGCACAGAATGATCCCTTCTCACATTAACTGCTAAACTTTCCCACGCTAAATGTTCAGCTTTCCCACGCGCACTGCTAAACGTACTAATGCGGTTGCGCCATCGGGAACCATCAAAGGAGATCACTCCTTCATGTTTTCGGCGACGCTCTTTGCGTATGCCGCCTGCTCTCAGGCTCCGACTAGCGCCGAACGCCCTCAAAGGCAGAAAACAAGTCAGTGAGCGAGTGTAAACCCCTTTTAACGACTAGCGCCGTTAAAGGAATTAATAGCTTAGGCATCAGTTTGGTACTGTACTAATAGTAAGTAATATAGTCAATATGCAATCGAGAGCTTATATACATGAAGAAGTTAAACGTCAGTGGTAACGAAAAGAGACGGCAAGGGAGACAAAATCGCTTAATTCAACGATATTTAGTTGAAATTACATTGATACACCGATTTCGTTAAAATTCAATACATTACAATGTGCTTTACGATGAATTATCTTCATGTGACATGCACTTTTGATTAGAGCAAATACGCGGTAAGGGTGACGAAATCACATACGGCAATTGAAAATAAAGGGTGACGAAGTCAAGTTACAATACGTTTTGCTTAGCTTTGGGCATCACTTTTGAGAAATAGTAATATAAAAAGAAATCCAACTCAATTAATGCCACTCTCTTGCCTTTAAATGCATCGATATCAACAAGTTTCATTCCTTGAGAAGTGTGCTTTGTGTTTGAGGGCTCAAATACTTGAAGCATAAAGGGTGATGAAAAAAAGTCGGAAAGGGTGATGAAATTGATATAGTCGACAATATGCTTATATCCCCAGTTATCCAACTTTCCTTTTGAGTTGAAGGTTTATCACTCCTCCGGTAAGGGTGACGAAATCGCTTGATTTCACAAAATGCATATCTTATAAAGTACATTAATACAGAAATTTGTTTATAATTGAAAACAGCCCAATGTTGTTTATGATGAATTATCCTCAAGTGACTTGCACTTTTGATAAGATAGCTCAAATCTATTAGACAGTTGTAAATAAAAGTTGACGCAAAAACGCGGCAGGGGTTAAGAAATCACATACGTGTTTTGAATATAAAGGGTGATGAATTCAAATGTGATACGTTTTGCTTGCTTAGGCATCACTTTGGTGAAATAGTGAAAGTAAATAGTATATGAAACGCTGTTACCACTTCGCTATGCTTTCTAGCTCCCATACCTTTCAATGTGTCCATACCAAAGTCTTTCTCAACTTGAGACATATTCTTTGCATAAAAGGTGATGAAAAAAGACGGGAAGGGTGACGAAATTGATGCAGTCAACAATATGCTAATATCCCGAAAACACTTATCCAACTTTGGTCTGGAGTTGAATGCTTGTCAATGCTCCATAACGCACGCGTTCTCTCTTCCGGAGAGATGAAATATGCAATCGAGAGGGTTACATACATAAAGAGTTAAACGTTAGTGGTAAAAAGAGGCGCTAAGGGTGACGAAATCGCTTAATTCCATGATGTACCTTTTTTTTAATCAATTAAACAGATACACGAATTTCTTTACAATTTAATGCATGTCAATATAGTTTGCGCTGAATTATCTTCAAGTGACTTGCATTTTGATTAGAGACCTCAAATATATTAAACAGTTGTAAATGAAGATTAACACAAAAGTGCGGCAAGGGTGAGGAAATCACAAACGGCAGTTGAACATAACAAGTCAAATTATGATATGTTTTGCTTTGCTTAGGCATCACTTTAAAAAAAAAAGTAATAGTAACTATACAATTCGCTGTGGATACCACTTTGCTGTACTTTCAAGTTCCATGCCTTTCAATGTGTCCAAACCAAAGACTTTCTCAACTTGAAACATGTGAGGACTCAAATACCAAAGACAGAAAGGGTGATGAAAAGAGTTTGGAAGGGTAACGAAATTGAGGCAGTCAACGATATGATAATATATAAAGAACAGCTATCCAACTTTTATCTGGAGTTAAATACCTATCAATGCTCCATAACACAGGCGTTCGCTCCCGGAGAGAATCAATATGCAATCGAGAGCTTAACTTGAGAGTTAGACGTCAATGGTGACAAAAAGAGTCGGTAAGGGTGACGAACTCGCTTAATTCCACGATATGCTTTCCTTATAAATTACATTGATACACCAATTTCTTTACAATTGAAAGTATCTCAATGTTATTTATCTTGAATTGACTTCTACTTTTGACTAGAGAGCTGAAATCTTTTAGACATTTGAAAATAAACGTTGACGCAAAGCGCAGCAAGCGTGACCGAAATCACATACGGCAGTTGGACATTAAAGGTGACGAGTGAAATTATGTTACGTTTTGCTTTAATAGCTTAGGCATCAGTTTGGTACTGTACTAATAGTAAGTAATATAGTCAATATGCAATCGAGAGCTTATATACATGAAGAAGTTAAACGTCAGTGGTAACGAAAAGAGACGGCAAGGGACACAAAATCGCTTAATTCAACGATATTTAGTTGAAATTATATTGATACACCGATTTCGTTAAAATTCAATACATTACAATGTGCTTTACGATGAATTATCTTCATGTGACATGCACTTTTGATTAGAGCAAATACGCGGTAAGGGTGACGAAATCACATACGGCAGTTGAAAATAAAGGGTGACGAAGTCAAGTTATAATACGTTTTGCTTAGCTTTGGGCATCACTTTTGAGAAATAGTAATATAAAAAGAAATCAAATTCAATTAATGCCAATCTCTTGCCTTTAAATGCATCGATATCAACAACTTTCATTCCTTGAGAAGTGTGCTTTGTGTTTGAGGGCTCAAATACTTGAAGCATAAAGGGTGATGAAAAAAAGTCGGAAAGGTTGATGAAATTGATGGAGTCGACAATATGCTTATATCCCCAGTTATCCAACTTTCGTTTTGAGTTGAAGGTTTATCACTCCTCCGGTAAGGGTGACGAAATCGCTTTATTCCACAAAATGCATATCTTATAAAGTACATTAATACAGAAATATGTTTATAATTGAAAACAGCCCAATGTTGTTTATGATAAATTATCCTCAAGTGACTTGCACTTTTGATAAGATAGCTCAAATCTATTAGACAGTTGTAAATAAAAGTTGACGCAAAAGCGCGGCAAGGGTTAAGAAATCACATACGTGTTTTGAATATAAAGGGTGATGAATTCAAATGTGATACGTTTTGCTTGCTTAGGCATCACTTTGGTGAAATAGTGAAAGTAAATAGTATATGAAACGCTGTTACCACTTCGCTATGCTTTCTAGCTCCGATACCTTTCAATGTGTCCATACCAAAGTCTTTCTCAACTTGAGACATATTCTTTGCATAAAAGGTGATGAAAAAAGACGGGAAGGGTGACGAAATTGATGCAGTCAACAATGTGCTAATATCCCGAAAACTTTGGTCTGGAGTTGAATGCTTGTCAATGCTCCATAACGCACGCGTTCTCTCTTCCGGAGAGATGAAATATGCAATCGAGAGGGTTACATACATAAAGATTTAAACGTCAGTGGTAACGAAAAGAGGCGCTAAGGGTGACGAAATCGCTTAATTCCATGATGTGCCTTTTTTTTAATAAATTAAACAGATACACGAATTTCTTTACAATTTAATGCATGTCAATATAGTTTACGATGAATTATCTTCAAGTGACTTGCACTTTTGATTAGAGACCTCAAATATATTAAACAGTTGTAAATGAAGATTTACACAAAAGTGCGGCAAGGGTGAGGAAATCACAAACGGCAGTTGAACATAACAAGTCAAATTATGACATGTTTTGCTTTGCTTAGGCATCACTTTAAAAAAAAAAGTAATAGTAACTATACAATTCGCTGTGGATACCACTTTGCTGTACTTTCAAGTTCCATGCCTTTCAATGTGTCCAAACCAAAGACTTTCTCAACTTGAAACATGTGAGGACTCAAATACCAAAGACAGAAAGGGTGATGAAAAGAGTTTGGAAGGGTAACGAAATTGAGGCAGTCAACGATATGATAATATATAAAGAACAGCTATCCAACTTTTATCTGGAGTTAAATACCTATCAATGCTCCATAACACAGGCGTTCGCTCCCGGAGAGAATCAATATGCAATCGAGAGCTTAACTTGAGAGTTAGACGTCAATGGTGACAAAAAGAGTCGGTAAGGGTGACGAACTCGCTTAATTCCACGATATGCTTTCCTTATAAATTACATTGATACACCAATTTCTTTACAATTGAAAGTATCTCAATGTTATTTATCTTGAATTGACTTCTACTTTTGACTAGAGAGCTGAAATCTTTTAGACATTTGAAAATAAACGTTGACGCAAAGCGCAGCAAGCGTGACCGAAATCACATACGGCAGTTGGACATTAAAGGTGACGAGTGAAATTATGTTACGTTTTGCTTTAATAGCTTAGGCATCAGTTTGGTACTGTACTAATAGTAAGTAATATAGTCAATATGCAATCGAGAGCTTATATACATGAAGAAGTTAAACGTCAGTGGTAACGAAAAGAGACGGCAAGGGACACAAAATCGCTTAATTCAACGATATTTAGTTGAAATTATATTGATACACCGATTTCGTTAAAATTCAATACATTACAATGTGCTTTACGATGAATTATCTTCATGTGACATGCACTTTTGATTAGAGCAAATACGCGGTAAGGGTGACGAAATCACATACGGCAGTTGAAAATAAAGGGTGACGAAGTCAAGTTATAATACGTTTTGCTTAGCTTTGGGCATCACTTTTGAGAAATAGTAATATAAAAAGAAATCAAATTCAATTAATGCCAATCTCTTGCCTTTAAATGCATCGATATCAACAACTTTCATTCCTTGAGAAGTGTGCTTTGTGTTTGAGGGCTCAAATACTTGAAGCATAAAGGGTGATGAAAAAAAGTCGGAAAGGTTGATGAAATTGATGGAGTCGACAATATGCTTATATCCCCAGTTATCCAACTTTCGTTTTGAGTTGAAGGTTTATCACTCCTCCGGTAAGGGTGACGAAATCGCTTTATTCCACAAAATGCATATCTTGCCTATAAAGTACATTAATACAGAAATATGTTTATAATTGAAAACAGCCCAATGTTGTTTATGATAAATTATCCTCAAGTGACTTGCACTTTTGATAAGATAGCTCAAATCTATTAGACAGTTGTAAATAAAAGTTGACGCAAAAGCGCGGCAAGGGTTAAGAAATCACATACGTGTTTTGAATATAAAGGGTGATGAATTCAAATGTGATACGTTTTGCTTGCTTAGGCATCACTTTGGTGAAATAGTGAAAGTAAATAGTATATGAAACGCTGTTACCACTTCGCTATGCTTTCTAGCTCCGATACCTTTCAATGTGTCCATACCAAAGTCTTTCTCAACTTGAGACATATTCTTTGCATAAAAGGTGATGAAAAAAGACGGGAAGGGTGACGAAATTGATGCAGTCAACAATGTGCTAATATCCCGAAAACTTTGGTCTGGAGTTGAATGCTTGTCAATGCTCCATAACGCACGCGTTCTCTCTTCCGGAGAGATGAAATATGCAATCGAGAGGGTTACATACATAAAGATTTAAACGTCAGTGGTAACGAAAAGAGGCGCTAAGGGTGACGAAATCGCTTAATTCCATGATGTGCCTTTTTTTTAATAAATTAAACAGATACACGAATTTCTTTACAATTTAATGCATGTCAATATAGTTTACGATGAATTATCTTCAAGTGACTTGCACTTTTGATTAGAGACGTCAAATATATTAAACAGTTGTAAATGAAGATTTACACAAAAGTGCGGCAAGGGTGAGGAAATCACAAACGGCAGTTGAACATAACAAGTCAAATTATGACATGTTTTGCTTTGCTTAGGCATCACTTTAAAAAAAAAGTAATAGTAACTATACAATTCGCTGTGGATACCGCTTTGCTGTACTTTCAAGTTCCATGCCTTTCAATGTGTCCAAACCAAAGACTTTCTCAACTTGAAACATGTGAGGGCTCAAATACCAAAGACAGAAAGGGTGATGAAAAGAGTTTGGAAGGGTAACGAAATTGAGGCAGTCAACGATATGATAATATCCCAAAAACAGCTATCCAACTTTCATCTGGAGTTAAATACTTATCAATGCTCCATAACACAGGCGTTCGCTCCCGGAGAGAATCAATATGCAATCGAGAGCTTAGCTTAGCTTAGTTAGACGTCAATGGTGACAAAAAGAGTCGGTAAGGGTGACGAACTCGCTTAATTCCACGATATGCTTTCCTTATAAATTACATTGATGCACCAATTTCTTTACAATTGAAAGCATCTCAATGTTATTTATCTTGAAGTGACTTCTACTTTTGACTAGAGAGCTGAAATCTTTTAGACATTTGAAAATAAACGTTGACGCAAAGCGCAGCAAGCGTGACCGAAATCACATACGGCAGTTGGACATTAAGGGTGACGAATGAAATTATGTTACGTTTTGCTTTAATAGCTTAGGCATCAGTTTGGTACTGTACTAATAGTAAGTAATATAGTCAATATGCAATCGAGAGCTTATATACATGAAGAAGTTAAACGTCAGTGGTAACGAAAAGAGACGGCAAGGGAGACAAAATCGCTTAATTCAACGATATGATTTCCTTAGAAATTACATTGATACACCGATTTCGTTAAAATTTAGTACATTACAATGTGCTTTACGATGAATTATCTTCATGTGACTTGCACTTTTGATCAGAGCAAATACGCGGTAAGGGTGACGAAATCACATACGGCAGTTGAAAATAAAGGGTGACGAAGTCAAGTTATAATACGTTTTGCTTAGCTTTAGGCATCACTTTTGAGAAATAGTAATATAAAAAGAAATCAAACTCAATTAATGCCACTTTCTTGCCTTTAAATGCATCAATATCAACAACTTTCATTCCTTGAGAAGTGTGCTTTGTGTTTGAGGGCTCAAATACTTGAAGCATAAAGGGTGATGAAAAAAAGTCGGAAAGGGTGATGAAATTGATGGAGTCGACAATATGCTTATATCCCCAGTTATCCAACTTTCGTTTTGAGTTGAAGGTTTATCACTCCTCCGGTAAGGGTGACGAAATCGCTTTATTCCACAAAATGCATATCTTATAAAGTACATTGATACAGAAATTTCTTTATAATTGAAAACAGCTCAATGTTGTTTATGATGAATTATCCTCAAGTGACTTGCACTTTTGATAAGATAGCTCAAATCTATTAGACAGTTGTAAATAAAAGTTGACGCAAAAGCGCGGCAAGGGTTAAGAAATCACATACGTGTTTTGAATATAAAGGGTGATGAATTCAAATGTGATACGTTTTGCTTGCTTAGGCATCACTTTGGTGAAATAGTGAAAGTAAATAGTATATGAAACGCTGTTACCACTTCGCTATGCTTTCTAGCTCCCATACCTTTCAATGTGTCCATACCAAAGTCTTTCTCAACTTGAGACATATTCTTTGCATAAAAGGTGATGAAAAAAGACGGGAAGGGTGACGAAATTGATGCAGTCAACAATATGCTAATATCCCGAAAACACTTATCCAACTTTGGTCTGGAGTTGAATGCTTGTCAATGCTCCATAACGCACGCGTTCTCCCTTCTTCCGGAGAGATGAAATATGCAATCGAGAGGGTTACATACATAAAGAGTTAAACGTCAGCGGTGACGAAAAGAGGCGCTAAGGGTGACGAAATCGCTTAATTCCATGATGTGCCTTTTTTTTAATAAATTAAACAGATACACGAATTTCTTTACAATTTAATGCATGTCAATATGGTTTAGTATGAATTATCTTCAAGTGACTTGCACTTTTGATTAGGGACCTCAAATATATTAAACAGTTGTAAATGAAGATTAACACAAAAGTGCGGCAAGGGTGAGGAAATCACAAACGGCAGTTGAACATAACAAGTCAAATTATGATATGTTTTGCTTTGCTTAGGCATCACTTTAAAAAATAAAGTAATAGTAACTATACAATTCGCTGTGGATACCACTTTGCTGTACTTTCAAGTTCCATGCCTTTCAATGTGTCCAAACCAAAGACTTTCTCAACTTGAAACATGTGAGGACTCAAATACCAAAGACAGAAAGGGTGATGAAAAGAGTTTGGAAGGGTAACGAAATTGAGGCAGTCAACGATATGATAATATATAAAGAACAGCTATCCAACTTTTATCTGGAGTTAAATACCTATCAATGCTCCATAACACAGGCGTTCGCTCCCGGAGAGAATCAATATGCAATCGAGAGCTTAACTTGAGAGTTAGACGTCAATGGTGACAAAAAGAGTCGGTAAGGGTGACGAACTCGCTTAATTCCACGATATGCTTTCCTTATAAATTACATTGATACACCAATTTCTTTACAATTGAAAGTATCTCAATGTTATTTATCTTGAAGTGACTTCTACTTTTGACTAGAGAGCTGAAATCTTTTAGACATTTGAAAATAAACGTTGACGCAAAGCGCAGCAAGCGTGACCGAAATCAAATACGGCAGTTGGACATAAAGGGTTAAGAGTGAAATTATGTTACGTTTTGCTTTAATAGCTTAGGCATCAGTTTGGTACTGTACTAATAGTAAGTGATATAGTCAATATGCAATCGAGAGCTTATATACATGAAGAAGTTAAACGTCAGTGGTAACGAAAAGAGACGGCAAGGGAGACAAAATCGCTTAATTCAACGATATGATTTACTTAGAAATACACCGATTTCGTTAAAATTTAATACATTACAATATGCTTTACGATGAATTATCTTCATGTGACTTGCACTTTTGATTAGAGCAAAAACGCAGTAAGGGTGACGAAGTCATAATACGTTTTGCTTAGCTTTAGCCATCACTTTCGAGAAATAGTAATACAAAAAGAAATTAAACTGAATTAATGCCACTTTCTTGTGCTTTGAAGTTCCATGCCTTTCAACGCATCGATATCAACAACTTTCATTCCTTGAGAAGTGTGCTTTGTGTTTGAGGGCTCAAATACTTGAAGCATAAAGGGTGATGAAAAAAAGTCGGAAAGGGTGACGAAATTGATGGAGTCGACAATATGCTTATATCCCCAGTTATCCAACTTTCGTTTTGAGTTGAAGGTTTATCACTCCTCCGGTAAGGGTGACGAAATCGCTTTATTCCACAAAATGTATATCTTATAAATTACATTGATACAGAAATTTCTTTATAATTGAAAACAGCTCAATGTTGTTTATGATGAATTATAATCAAGTGACTTGCACTTTTGATAAGATAGCTCAAATCTATTAGACAGTTGTAAATAAAAGTTGACGCAAAAGCGCGGAAAGGGTTAAGAAATCACATACGTGTTTTGAATATAAAGGGTGATGAATTCAAATGTGATACGTTTTGCTTGCTTAGGCATCACTTTGGTGAAATAGTTAAAGTAAATAGTATATGAAACGCTGTTACCACTTCGCTATGCTTTCTAGCTCCCATACCTTTCAATGTGTCCATACCAAAGTCTTTGCATAAAAGGTGATGAAAAAAGACGGGAAGGGTGACGAAATTGATGCAGTCAACAATATGCTAATATTCCGAAAACACTTATCCAACTTTGGTCTGGAGTTGAATGCTTGTCAATGCTCCATAACGCACGCGTTCTCTCTTCCGGAGAGATGAAATATGCAATCGAGAGGGTTATATATATAAAGAGTTAAACGTCAGTGGTGACGAAAAGGGGCGATAAGGGTGACGAAATCGCTTAATTCCATGATGTGCCTTTTTTTTAATAAATTAAACAGATACACGAATTTCTTTACAATTTAATGCATGTCAATATAGTTTACGATGAATTATCTTCAAGTGACTTGCACTTTTGATTAGAGACCTCAAATATATTAAACAGTTGTAAATGAAGATTAACACAAAAGTGCGGCAAGGGTGAGGAAATCACAAACGGCAGTTGAACATAACAAGTCAAATTATGATATGTTTTGCTTTGCTTAGGCATCACTTAAAAAAAAAAAGTAATAGTAACTATACAATTCGCTGTGGATACCACTTTGCTGTACTTTCAAGTTCCATGCCTTTCAATGTGTCCAAACCAAAGACTTTCTCAACTTGAAACATGTGAGGGCTCAAATACCAAAGACAGAAAGGATGATGAAAAGAGTTTGGAAGGGTAACGAAATTGAGGCAGTCAACGATATGATAATATATTAAGAACAGCTATCCAACTTTTATCTGGAGTTAAATACTTATCAATGCTCCATAACACAGGCGTTCGCTCCCGGAGAGAATCAATATCAATCGAGAGCTTACATACATAAAGGAGTTAAACGTCAATGGTGACAAAAAGAGACGGTAAGGGTGACGAACTCGCTTAATTCCAGGATATGCTTTCCTTAAAGATTACATTGATGCACCAATTTCTTTACAATTGAAAGCATCTCAATGTTATTTATCTTGAAGTGACTTCTACTTTTGATTAGAGAGCTGAAATCTTTTAGACATTTGAAAATAAACGTTGACGCAAAGCGCAGCAAGCGTGACCGAAATCACATACGGCAGTTGGACATTAAGGGTGACGAGTGAAATTATGTTACGTTTTGCTTTAATAGCTTAGGCATCAGTTTGGTACTGTACTAATAGTAAGTAATATAGTCAATATGCAATCCAGAGCTTATATACATGAAGAAGTTAAACGTCAGTGGTAACGAAAAGAGACGGCAAGGGACACAAAATCGCTTAATTCAACGATATTTAGTTGAAATTACATTGATACACCGATTTCGTTAAAATTCAATACATTACAATGTGCTTTACGATGAATTATCTTCATGTGACATGCACTTTTGATTAGAGCAAATACGCGGTAAGGGTGACGAAATCACATACGGCAGTTGAAAATAAAGGGTGACGAAGTCAAGTTATAATACGTTTTGCTTAGCTTTGGGCATCACTTTTGAGAAATAGTAATATAAAAAGAAATCAAACTCAATTAATGCCAATCTCTTGCCTTTAAATGCATCGATATCAACAACTTTCATTCCTTGAGAAGTGTGCTTTGTGTTTGAGGGCTCAAATACTTGAAACATAAAGGGTGATGAAAAAAAGTCGGAAAGGTTGATGAAATTGATGGAGTCGACAATATGCTTATATCCCCAGTTATCCAACTTTCGTTTTGAGTTGAAGGTTTATCACTCCTCCGGTAAGGGTGACGAAATCGCTTTATTCCACAAAATGCATATCTTATAAAGTACATTAATACAGAAATATGTTTATAATTGAAAACAGCCCAATATTGTTTATGATAAATTATCCTCAAGTGACTTGCACTTTTGATAAGATAGCTCAAATCTATTAGACAGTTGTAAATAAAAGTTGACGCAAAAGCGCGGCAAGGGTTAAGAAATCACATACGTGTTTTGAATATAAAGGGTGATGAATTCAAATGTGATACGTTTTGCTTGCTTAGGCATCACTTTGGTGAAATAGTGAAAGTAAATAGTATATGAAACGCTGTTACCACTTCGCTATGCTTTCTAGCTCCGATACCTTTCAATGTGTCCATACCAAAGTCTTTCTCAACTTGAGACATATTCTTTGCATAAAAGGTGATGAAAAAAGACGGGAAGGGTGACGAAATTGATGCAGTCAACAATATGCTAATATCCCGAAAACTTTGGTCTGGAGTTGAATGCTTGTCAATGCTCCATAACGCACGCGTTCTCTCTTCCGGAGAGATGAAATATGCAATCGAGAGGGTTACATACATAAAGATTTAAACGTCAGTGGTAACGAAAAGAGGCGCTAAGGGTGACGAAATCGCTTAATTCCATGATGTGCCTTTTTTTTAATAAATTAAACAGATACACGAATTTCTTTACAATTTAATGCATGTCAATATAGTTTACGATGAATTATCTTCAAGTGACTTGCACTTTTGATTAGAGACCTCAAATATATTAAACAGTTGTAAATGAAGATTTACACAAAAGTGCGGCAAGGGTGAGGAAATCACAAACGGCAGTTGAACATAACAAGTCAAATTATGATATGTTTTGCTTTGCTTAGGCATCACTTTAAAAAAAAAAGTAATAGTAACTATACAATTCGCTGTGGATACCACTTTGCTGTACTTTCAAGTTCCATGCCTTTCAATGTGTCCAAACCAAAGACTTTCTCAACTTGAAACATGTGAGGGCTCAAATACCAAAGACAGAAAGGGTGATGAAAAGAGTTTGGAAGGGTAACGAAATTGAGGCAGTCAACGATATGATAATATCCCAAAAACAGCTATCCAACTTTCATCTGGAGTTAAATACTTATCAATGCTCCATAACACAGGCGTTCGCTCCCGGAGAGAATCAATATGCAATCGAGAGCTTAGCTTAGCTTAGTTAGACGTCAATGGTGACAAAAAGAGTCGGTAAGGGTGACGAACTCGCTTAATTCCACGATATGCTTTCCTTATAAATTACATTGATGCACCAATTTCTTTACAATTGAAAGCATCTCAATGTTATTTATCTTGAAGTGACTTCTACTTTTGACTAGAGAGCTGAAATCTTTTAGAAATTTGAAAATAAACGTTGACGCAAAGCGCAGCAAGCGTGACCGAAATCACATACGGCAGTTGGACATTAAGGGTGACGAATGAAATTATGTTACGTTTTGCTTTAATAGCTTAGGCATCAGTTTGGTACTGTACTAATAGTAAGTAATATAGTCAATATGCAATCGAGAGCTTATATACATGAAGAAGTTAAACGTCAGTGGTAACGAAAAGAGACGGCAAGGGAGACAAAATCGCTTAATTCAACGATATGATTTCCTTAGAAATTACATTGATACACCGATTTCGTTAAAATTTAGTACATTACAATGTGCTTTACGATGAATTATCTTCATGTGACTTGCACTTTTGATTAGAGCAAATACGCGGTAAGGGTGACGAAATCACATACGGCAGTTGAAAATAAAGGGTGACGAAGTCAAGTTATAATACGTTTTGCTTAGCTTTAGGCATCACTTTTGAGAAATAGTAATATAAAAAGAAATCAAACTCAATTAATGCCACTCTCTTGCCTTTAAATGCATCAATATCAACAACTTTCATTCCTTGAGAAGTGTGCTTTGTGTTTGAGGGCTCAAATACTTGAAGCATAAAGGGTGATGAAAAAAAGTCGGAAAGGGTGATGAAATTGATGGAGTCGACAATATGCTTATATCCCCAGTTATCCAACTTTCGTTTTGAGTTGAAGGTTTATCACTCCTCCGGTAAGGGTGACGAAATCGCTTTATTCCACAAAATGCATATCTTATAAAGTACATTGATACAGAAATTTCTTTATAATTGAAAACAGCTCAATGTTGTTTATGATGAATTATCCTCAAGTGACTTGCACTTTTGATAAGATAGCTCAAATCTATTAGACAGTTGTAAATAAAAGTTGACGCAAAAGCGCGGCAAGGGTTAAGAAATCACATACGTGTTTTGAATATAAAGGGTGATGAATTCAAATGTGATACGTTTTGCTTGCTTAGGCATCACTTTGGTGAAATAGTGAAAGTAAATAGTATATGAAACGCTGTTACCACTTCGCTATGCTTTCTAGCTCCCATACCTTTCAATGTGTCCATACCAAAGTCTTTCTCAACTTGAGACATATTCTTTGCATAAAAGGTGATGAAAAAAGACGGGAAGGATGACGAAATTGATGCAGTCAACAATATGCTAATATCCCGAAAACACTTATCCAACTTTGGTCTGGAGTTGAATTCTTGTCAATGCTCCATAACGCACGCGTTCTCCCTTCTTCCGGAGAGATGAAATATGCAATCGAGAGGGTTACATACATAAAGAGTTAAACGTCAGCGGTGACGAAAAGAGGCGCTAAGGGTGACGAAATCGCTTAATTCCATGATGTGCCTTTTTTTTAATAAATTAAACAGATACACGAATTTCTTTACAATTTAATGCATGTCAATATGGTTTAGTATGAATTATCTTCAAGTGACTTGCACTTTTGATTAGGGACCTCAAATATATTAAACAGTTGTAAATGAAGATTAACACAAAAGTGCGGCAAGGGTGAGGAAATCACAAACGGCAGTTGAACATAACAAGTCAAATTATGATATGTTTTGCTTTGCTTAGGCATCACTTTAAAAAATAAAGTAACAGTAACTATACAATTCGCTGTGGATACCACTTTGCTGTACTTTCAAGTTCCATGCCTTTCAATGTGTCCAAACCAAAGACTTTCTCAACTTGAAACATGTGAGGACTCAAATACCAAAGACAGAAAGGGTGATGAAAAGAGTTTGGAAGGGTAACGAAATTGAGGCAGTCAACGATATGATAATATATAAAGAACAGCTATCCAACTTTTATCTGGAGTTAAATACCTATCAATGCTCCATAACACAGGCGTTCGCTCCCGGAGAGAATCAATATGCAATCGAGAGCTTAACTTGAGAGTTAGACGTCAATGGTGACAAAAAGAGTCGGTAAGGGTGACGAACTCGCTTAATTCCACGATATGCTTTCCTTATAAATTACATTGATACACCAATTTCTTTACAATTGAAAGTATCTCAATGTTATTTATCTTGAAGTGACTTCTACTTTTGACTAGAGAGCTGAAATCTTTTAGACATTTGAAAATAAACGTTGACGCAAAGCGCAGCAAGCGTGACCGAAATCAAATACGGCAGTTGGACATAAAGGGTTAAGAGTGAAATTATGTTACGTTTTGCTTTAATAGCTTAGGCATCAGTTTGGTACTGTACTAATAGTAAGTGATATAGTCAATATGCAATCGAGAGCTTATATACATGAAGAAGTTAAACGTCAGTGGTAACGAAAAGAGACGGCAAGGGAGACAAAATCGCTTAATTCAACGATATGATTTACTTAGAAATACACCGATTTCGTTAAAATTTAATACATTACAATATGCTTTACGATGAATTATCTTCATGTGACTTGCACTTTTGATTAGAGCAAAAACGCAGTAAGGGTGACGAAGTCATAATACGTTTTGCTTAGCTTTAGCCATCACTTTCGAGAAATAGTAATACAAAAAGAAATTAAACTGAATTAATGCCACTTTCTTGTGCTTTGAAGTTCCATGCCTTTCAACGCATCGATATCAACAACTTTCATTCCTTGAGAAGTGTGCTTTGTGTTTGAGGGCTCAAATACTTGAAGCATAAAGGGTGATGAAAAAAAGTCGGAAAGGGTGACGAAATTGATGGAGTCGACAATATGCTTATATCCCCAGTTATCCAACTTTCGTTTTGAGTTGAAGGTTTATCACTCCTCCGGTAAGGGTGACGAAATCGCTTTATTCCACAAAATGTATATCTTATAAATTACATTGATACAGAAATTTCTTTATAATTGAAAACAGCTCAATGTTGTTTATGATGAATTATAATCAAGTGACTTGCACTTTTGATAAGATAGCTCAAATCTATTAGACAGTTGTAAATAAAAGTTGACGCAAAAGCGCGGAAAGGGTTAAGAAATCACATACGTGTTTTGAATATAAAGGGTGATGAATTCAAATGTGATACGTTTTGCTTGCTTAGGCATCACTTTGGTGAAATAGTTAAAGTAAATAGTATATGAAACGCTGTTACCACTTCGCTATGCTTTCTAGCTCCCATACCTTTCAATGTGTCCATACCAAAGTCTTTGCATAAAAGGTGATGAAAAAAGACGGGAAAGGTGACGAAATTGATGCAGTCAACAATATGCTAATATTCCGAAAACACTTATCCAACTTTGGTCTGGAGTTGAATGCTTGTCAATGCTCCATAACGCACGCGTTCTCTCTTCCGGAGAGATGAAATATGCAATCGAGAGGGTTATATAAGAGTTAAACGTCAGTGGTGACGAAAAGGGGCGCTAAGGGTGACGAAATCGCTTAATTCCATGATGTGCCTTTTTTTTAATAAATTAAACAGATACACGAATTTCTTTACAATTTAATGCATGTCAATATAGTTTACGATGAATTATCTTCAAGTGACTTGCACTTTTGATTAGAGACCTCAAATATATTAAACAGTTGTAAATGAAGATTAACACAAAAGTGCGGCAAGGGTGAGGAAATCACAAACGGCAGTTGAACATAACAAGTCAAATTATGATATGTTTTGCTTTGCTTAGGCATCACTTAAAAAAAAAAAGTAATAGTAACTATACAATTCGCTGTGGATACCACTTTGCTGTACTTTCAAGTTCCATGCCTTTCAATGTGTCCAAACCAAAGACTTTCTCAACTTGAAACATGTGAGGGCTCAAATACCAAAGACAGAAAGGATGATGAAAAGAGTTTGGAAGGGTAACGAAATTGAGGCAGTCAACGATATGATAATATATTAAGAACAGCTATCCAACTTTTATCTGGAGTTAAATACTTATCAATGCTCCATAACACAGGCGTTCGCTCCCGGAGAGAATCAATATCAATCGAGAGCTTACATACATAAAGGAGTTAGACGTCAATGGTGACAAAAAGAGACGGTAAGGGTGACGAACTCGCTTAATTCCAGGATATGCTTTCCTTAAAGATTACATTGATGCACCAATTTCTTTACAATTGAAAGCATCTCAATGTTATTTATCTTGAAGTGACTTCTACTTTTGATTAGAGAGCTGAAATCTTTTAGACATTTGAAAATAAACGTTGACGCAAAGCGCAGCAAGCGTGACCGAAATCACATACGGCAGTTGGACATTAAAGGTGACGAGTGAAATTATGTTACGTTTTGCTTTAATAGCTTAGGCATCAGTTTGGTACTGTACTAATAGTAAGTAATATAGTCAATATGCAATCGAGAGCTTATATACATGAAGAAGTTAAACGTCAGTGGTAACGAAAAGAGACGGCAAGGGACACAAAATCGCTTAATTCAACGATATTTAGTTGAAATTATATTGATACACCGATTTCGTTAAAATTCAATACATTACAATGTGCTTTACGATGAATTATCTTCATGTGACATGCACTTTTGATTAGAGCAAATACGCGGTAAGGGTGACGAAATCACATACGGCAGTTGAAAATAAAGGGTGACGAAGTCAAGTTATAATACGTTTTGCTTAGCTTTGGGCATCACTTTTGAGAAATAGTAATATAAAAAGAAATCAAATTCAATTAATGCCAATCTCTTGCCTTTAAATGCATCGATATCAACAACTTTCATTCCTTGAGAAGTGTGCTTTGTGTTTGAGGGCTCAAATACTTGAAGCATAAAGGGTGATGAAAAAAAGTCGGAAAGGTTGATGAAATTGATGGAGTCGACAATATGCTTATATCCCCAGTTATCCAACTTTCGTTTTGAGTTGAAGGTTTATCACTCCTCCGGTAAGGGTGACGAAATCGCTTTATTCCACAAAATGCATATCTTATAAAGTACATTAATACAGAAATATGTTTATAATTGAAAACAGCCCAATGTTGTTTATGATAAATTATCCTCAAGTGACTTGCACTTTTGATAAGATAGCTCAAATCTATTAGACAGTTGTAAATAAAAGTTGACGCAAAAGCGCGGCAAGGGTTAAGAAATCACATACGTGTTTTGAATATAAAGGGTGATGAATTCAAATGTGATACGTTTTGCTTGCTTAGGCATCACTTTGGTGAAATAGTGAAAGTAAATAGTATATGAAACGCTGTTACCACTTCGCTATGCTTTCTAGCTCCGATACCTTTCAATGTGTCCATACCAAAGTCTTTCTCAACTTGAGACATATTCTTTGCATAAAAGGTGATGAAAAAAGACGGGAAGGGTGACGAAATTGATGCAGTCAACAATGTGCTAATATCCCGAAAACTTTGGTCTGGAGTTGAATGCTTGTCAATGCTCCATAACGCACGCGTTCTCTCTTCCGGAGAGATGAAATATGCAATCGAGAGGGTTACATACATAAAGATTTAAACGTCAGTGGTAACGAAAAGAGGCGCTAAGGGTGACGAAATCGCTTAATTCCATGATGTGCCTTTTTTTTAATAAATTAAACAGATACACGAATTTCTTTACAATTTAATGCATGTCAATATAGTTTACGATGAATTATCTTCAAGTGACTTGCACTTTTGATTAGAGACCTCAAATATATTAAACAGTTGTAAATGAAGATTTACACAAAAGTGCGGCAAGGGTGAGGAAATCACAAACGGCAGTTGAACATAACAAGTCAAATTATGATATGTTTTGCTTTGCTTAGGCATCACTTTAAAAAAAAAGTAATAGTAACTATACAATTCGTTGTTGATACCACTTTGCTGTACTTTCAAGTTCCATGCCTTTCAATGTGTCCAAACCGAAGACTTTCTCAACTTGAGACATGTGAGGGCTCAAATACCAAAGACAGAAATTGTGATGAAAAAAGTTTGGAAGGGTAACGAAATTGAGGCAGTCAACGATATGATAATATCTTAAGAACAGCTATCCAACTTTTATCTGGAGTTAAATACTTATCAATGCTCCATAACACAGGCGTTCGCTCCCGGAGAGAATCAAAATGCAATCGAGAGCTTACATACATAAAGGAGTTAGACGTCAATGGTGACAAAAAGAGGCGGTAAGTTTGACGAACTCGCTTAATTCCACGATATGCTTTCCTTAAAGATTACATTGATGCACCAATTTCTTTACAATTGAAAGCATATCAATGTTATTTATCTTGAAGTGACTTCTACTTTTGATTAGAGAGCTGAAATCTTTTAGACATTTGAAAATAAACGTTGACGCAAAGCGCAGCAAGCGTGATCGAAATCACATACGGCAGTTGGACATTAAGGGTGACGAGTGAAATTATGTTACGTTTTGCTTTAATAGCTTAGGCATCAGTTTGGTACTGTACTAATAGTAAGTAATATAGTCAATATGCAATCGAGAGCTTATATACATGAAGAAGTTAAACGTCAGTGGTAACGAAAAGAGACGGCAAGGGAGACAAAATCGCTTAATTCAACGATATTTAGTTGAAATTACATTGATACACCGATTTCGTTAAAATTCAATACATTACAATGTGCTTTACGATGAATTATCTTCATGTGACATGCACTTTTGATTAGAGCAAATACGCGGTAAGGGTGACGAAATCACATACGGCAATTGAAAATAAAGGGTGACGAAGTCAAGTTACAATACGTTTTGCTTAGCTTTGGGCATCACTTTTGAGAAATAGTAATATAAAAAGAAATCCAACTCAATTAATGCCACTCTCTTGCCTTTAAATGCATCGATATCAACAAGTTTCATTCCTTGAGAAGTGTGCTTTGTGTTTGAGGGCTCAAATACTTGAAGCATAAAGGGTGATGAAAAAAAGTCGGAAAGGGTGATGAAATTGATATAGTCGACAATATGCTTATATCCCCAGTTATCCAACTTTCCTTTTGAGTTGAAGGTTTATCACTCCTCCGGTAAGGGTGACGAAATCGCTTGATTTCACAAAATGCATATCTTATAAAGTACATTAATACAGAAATTTGTTTATAATTGAAAACAGCCCAATGTTGTTTATGATGAATTATCCTCAAGTGACTTGCACTTTTGATAAGATAGCTCAAATCTATTAGACAGTTGTAAATAAAAGTTGACGCAAAAACGCGGCAGGGGTTAAGAAATCACATACGTGTTTTGAATATAAAGGGTGATGAATTCAAATGTGATACGTTTTGCTTGCTTAGGCATCACTTTGGTGAAATAGTGAAAGTAAATAGTATATGAAACGCTGTTACCACTTCGCTATGCTTTCTAGCTCCCATACCTTTCAATGTGTCCATACCAAAGTCTTTCTCAACTTGAGACATATTCTTTGCATAAAAGGTGATGAAAAAAGACGGGAAGGGTGACGAAATTGATGCAGTCAACAATATGCTAATATCCCGAAAACACTTATCCAACTTTGGTCTGGAGTTGAATGCTTGTCAATGCTCCATAACGCACGCGTTCTCTCTTCCGGAGAGATGAAATATGCAATCGAGAGGGTTACATACATAAAGAGTTAAACGTTAGTGGTAAAAAGAGGCGCTAAGGGTGACGAAATCGCTTAATTCCATGATGTACCTTTTTTTTAATCAATTAAACAGATACACGAATTTCTTTACAATTTAATGCATGTCAATATAGTTTGCGCTGAATTATCTTCAAGTGACTTGCATTTTGATTAGAGACCTCAAATATATTAAACAGTTGTAAATGAAGATTAACACAAAAGTGCGGCAAGGGTGAGGAAATCACAAACGGCAGTTGAACATAACAAGTCAAATTATGACATGTTTTGCTTTGCTTAGGCATCACTTTAAAAAAAAAGTAATAGTAACTATACAATTCGCTGTGGATACCACTTTACTGTACTTTCAAGTTCCATGCCTTTCAATGTGTCCAAACCAAAGACTTTCTCAACTTGAAACATGTGAGGGCTCAAATACCAAAGACAGAAAGGGTGATGAAAAGAGTTTGGAAGGGTAACGAAATTGAGGCAGTCAACGATATGATAATATCCCAAAAACAGCTATCCAACTTTCATCTGGAGTTAAATACTTATCAATGCTCCATAACACAGGCGTTCGCTCCCGGAGAGAATCAATATGCAATCGAGAGCTTAGCTTAGCTTAGTTAGACGTCAATGGTGACAAAAAGAGTCGGTAAGGGTGACGAACTCGCTTAATTCCACGATATGCTTTCCTTATAAATTACATTGATGCACCAATTTCTTTACAATTGAAAGCATCTCAATGTTATTTATCTTGAAGTGACTTCTACTTTTGACTAGAGAGCTGAAATCTTTTAGACATTTGAAAATAAACGTTGACGCAAAGCGCAGCAAGCGTGACCGAAATCACATACGGCAGTTGGACATTAAGGGTGACGAATGAAATTATGTTACGTTTTGCTTTAATAGCTTAGGCATCAGTTTGGTACTGTACTAATAGTAAGTAATATAGTCAATATGCAATCGAGAGCTTATATACATGAAGAAGTTAAACGTCAGTGGTAACGAAAAGAGACGGCAAGGGAGACAAAATCGCTTAATTCAACGATATGATTTCCTTAGAAATTACATTGATACACCGATTTCGTTAAAATTTAGTACATTACAATGTGCTTTACGATGAATTATCTTCATGTGACTTGCACTTTTGATCAGAGCAAATACGCGGTAAGGGTGACGAAATCACATACGGCAGTTGAAAATAAAGGGTGACGAAGTCAAGTTATAATACGTTTTGCTTAGCTTTAGGCATCACTTTTGAGAAATAGTAATATAAAAAGAAATCAAACTCAATTAATGCCACTTTCTTGCCTTTAAATGCATCAATATCAACAACTTTCATTCCTTGAGAAGTGTGCTTTGTGTTTGAGGGCTCAAATACTTGAAGCATAAAGGGTGATGAAAAAAAGTCGGAAAGGGTGATGAAATTGATGGAGTCGACAATATGCTTATATCCCCAGTTATCCAACTTTCGTTTTGAGTTGAAGGTTTATCACTCCTCCGGTAAGGGTGACGAAATCGCTTTATTCCACAAAATGCATATCTTATAAAGTACATTGATACAGAAATTTCTTTATAATTGAAAACAGCTCAATGTTGTTTATGATGAATTATCCTCAAGTGACTTGCACTTTTGATAAGATAGCTCAAATCTATTAGACAGTTGTAAATAAAAGTTGACGCAAAAGCGCGGCAAGGGTTAAGAAATCACATACGTGTTTTGAATATAAAGGGTGATGAATTCAAATGTGATACGTTTTGCTTGCTTAGGCATCACTTTGGTGAAATAGTGAAAGTAAATAGTATATGAAACGCTGTTACCACTTCGCTATGCTTTCTAGCTCCCATACCTTTCAATGTGTCCATACCAAAGTCTTTCTCAACTTGAGACATATTCTTTGCATAAAAGGTGATGAAAAAAGACGGGAAGGGTGACGAAATTGATGCAGTCAACAATATGCTAATATCCCGAAAACACTTATCCAACTTTGGTCTGGAGTTGAATGCTTGTCAATGCTCCATAACGCACGCGTTCTCCCTTCTTCCGGAGAGATGAAATATGCAATCGAGAGGGTTACATACATAAAGAGTTAAACGTCAGCGGTGACGAAAAGAGGCGCTAAGGGTGACGAAATCGCTTAATTCCATGATGTGCCTTTTTTTTAATAAATTAAACAGATACACGAATTTCTTTACAATTTAATGCATGTCAATATGGTTTAGTATGAATTATCTTCAAGTGACTTGCACTTTTGATTAGGGACCTCAAATATATTAAACAGTTGTAAATGAAGATTAACACAAAAGTGCGGCAAGGGTGAGGAAATCACAAACGGCAGTTGAACATAACAAGTCAAATTATGATATGTTTTGCTTTGCTTAGGCATCACTTTAAAAAATAAAGTAATAGTAACTATACAATTCGCTGTGGATACCACTTTGCTGTACTTTCAAGTTCCATGCCTTTCAATGTGTCCAAACCAAAGACTTTCTCAACTTGAAACATGTGAGGACTCAAATACCAAAGACAGAAAGGGTGATGAAAAGAGTTTGGAAGGGTAACGAAATTGAGGCAGTCAACGATATGATAATATATAAAGAACAGCTATCCAACTTTTATCTGGAGTTAAATACCTATCAATGCTCCATAACACAGGCGTTCGCTCCCGGAGAGAATCAATATGCAATCGAGAGCTTAACTTGAGAGTTAGACGTCAATGGTGACAAAAAGAGTCGGTAAGGGTGACGAACTCGCTTAATTCCACGATATGCTTTCCTTATAAATTACATTGATACACCAATTTCTTTACAATTGAAAGTATCTCAATGTTATTTATCTTGAAGTGACTTCTACTTTTGACTAGAGAGCTGAAATCTTTTAGACATTTGAAAATAAACGTTGACGCAAAGCGCAGCAAGCGTGACCGAAATCAAATACGGCAGTTGGACATAAAGGGTTAAGAGTGAAATTATGTTACGTTTTGCTTTAATAGCTTAGGCATCAGTTTGGTACTGTACTAATAGTAAGTGATATAGTCAATATGCAATCGAGAGCTTATATACATGAAGAAGTTAAACGTCAGTGGTAACGAAAAGAGACGGCAAGGGAGACAAAATCGCTTAATTCAACGATATGATTTACTTAGAAATACACCGATTTCGTTAAAATTTAATACATTACAATATGCTTTACGATGAATTATCTTCATGTGACTTGCACTTTTGATTAGAGCAAAAACGCAGTAAGGGTGACGAAGTCATAATACGTTTTGCTTAGCTTTAGCCATCACTTTCGAGAAATAGTAATACAAAAAGAAATTAAACTGAATTAATGCCACTTTCTTGTGCTTTGAAGTTCCATGCCTTTCAACGCATCGATATCAACAACTTTCATTCCTTGAGAAGTGTGCTTTGTGTTTGAGGGCTCAAATACTTGAAGCATAAAGGGTGATGAAAAAAAGTCGGAAAGGGTGACGAAATTGATGGAGTCGACAATATGCTTATATCCCCAGTTATCCAACTTTCGTTTTGAGTTGAAGGTTTATCACTCCTCCGGTAAGGGTGACGAAATCGCTTTATTCCACAAAATGTATATCTTATAAATTACATTGATACAGAAATTTCTTTATAATTGAAAACAGCTCAATGTTGTTTATGATGAATTATAATCAAGTGACTTGCACTTTTGATAAGATAGCTCAAATCTATTAGACAGTTGTAAATAAAAGTTGACGCAAAAGCGCGGAAAGGGTTAAGAAATCACATACGTGTTTTGAATATAAAGGGTGATGAATTCAAATGTGATACGTTTTGCTTGCTTAGGCATCACTTTGGTGAAATAGTTAAAGTAAATAGTATATGAAACGCTGTTACCACTTCGCTATGCTTTCTAGCTCCCATACCTTTCAATGTGTCCATACCAAAGTCTTTGCATAAAAGGTGATGAAAAAAGACGGGAAGGGTGACGAAATTGATGCAGTCAACAATATGCTAATATTCCGAAAACACTTATCCAACTTTGGTCTGGAGTTGAATGCTTGTCAATGCTCCATAACGCACGCGTTCTCTCTTCCGGAGAGATGAAATATGCAATCGAGAGGGTTATATATATAAAGAGTTAAACGTCAGTGGTGACGAAAAGGGGCGATAAGGGTGACGAAATCGCTTAATTCCATGATGTGCCTTTTTTTTAATAAATTAAACAGATACACGAATTTCTTTACAATTTAATGCATGTCAATATAGTTTACGATGAATTATCTTCAAGTGACTTGCACTTTTGATTAGAGACCTCAAATATATTAAACAGTTGTAAATGAAGATTAACACAAAAGTGCGGCAAGGGTGAGGAAATCACAAACGGCAGTTGAACATAACAAGTCAAATTATGATATGTTTTGCTTTGCTTAGGCATCACTTAAAAAAAAAAAGTAATAGTAACTATACAATTCGCTGTGGATACCACTTTGCTGTACTTTCAAGTTCCATGCCTTTCAATGTGTCCAAACCAAAGACTTTCTCAACTTGAAACATGTGAGGGCTCAAATACCAAAGACAGAAAGGATGATGAAAAGAGTTTGGAAGGGTAACGAAATTGAGGCAGTCAACGATATGATAATATATTAAGAACAGCTATCCAACTTTTATCTGGAGTTAAATACTTATCAATGCTCCATAACACAGGCGTTCGCTCCCGGAGAGAATCAATATCAATCGAGAGCTTACATACATAAAGGAGTTAAACGTCAATGGTGACAAAAAGAGACGGTAAGGGTGACGAACTCGCTTAATTCCAGGATATGCTTTCCTTAAAGATTACATTGATGCACCAATTTCTTTACAATTGAAAGCATCTCAATGTTATTTATCTTGAAGTGACTTCTACTTTTGATTAGAGAGCTGAAATCTTTTAGACATTTGAAAATAAACGTTGACGCAAAGCGCAGCAAGCGTGACCGAAATCACATACGGCAGTTGGACATTAAGGGTGACGAGTGAAATTATGTTACGTTTTGCTTTAATAGCTTAGGCATCAGTTTGGTACTGTACTAATAGTAAGTAATATAGTCAATATGCAATCCAGAGCTTATATACATGAAGAAGTTAAACGTCAGTGGTAACGAAAAGAGACGGCAAGGGACACAAAATCGCTTAATTCAACGATATTTAGTTGAAATTACATTGATACACCGATTTCGTTAAAATTCAATACATTACAATGTGCTTTACGATGAATTATCTTCATGTGACATGCACTTTTGATTAGAGCAAATACGCGGTAAGGGTGACGAAATCACATACGGCAGTTGAAAATAAAGGGTGACGAAGTCAAGTTATAATACGTTTTGCTTAGCTTTGGGCATCACTTTTGAGAAATAGTAATATAAAAAGAAATCAAACTCAATTAATGCCAATCTCTTGCCTTTAAATGCATCGATATCAACAACTTTCATTCCTTGAGAAGTGTGCTTTGTGTTTGAGGGCTCAAATACTTGAAACATAAAGGGTGATGAAAAAAAGTCGGAAAGGTTGATGAAATTGATGGAGTCGACAATATGCTTATATCCCCAGTTATCCAACTTTCGTTTTGAGTTGAAGGTTTATCACTCCTCCGGTAAGGGTGACGAAATCGCTTTATTCCACAAAATGCATATCTTATAAAGTACATTAATACAGAAATATGTTTATAATTGAAAACAGCCCAATATTGTTTATGATAAATTATCCTCAAGTGACTTGCACTTTTGATAAGATAGCTCAAATCTATTAGACAGTTGTAAATAAAAGTTGACGCAAAAGCGCGGCAAGGGTTAAGAAATCACATACGTGTTTTGAATATAAAGGGTGATGAATTCAAATGTGATACGTTTTGCTTGCTTAGGCATCACTTTGGTGAAATAGTGAAAGTAAATAGTATATGAAACGCTGTTACCACTTCGCTATGCTTTCTAGCTCCGATACCTTTCAATGTGTCCATACCAAAGTCTTTCTCAACTTGAGACATATTCTTTGCATAAAAGGTGATGAAAAAAGACGGGAAGGGTGACGAAATTGATGCAGTCAACAATATGCTAATATCCCGAAAACTTTGGTCTGGAGTTGAATGCTTGTCAATGCTCCATAACGCACGCGTTCTCTCTTCCGGAGAGATGAAATATGCAATCGAGAGGGTTACATACATAAAGATTTAAACGTCAGTGGTAACGAAAAGAGGCGCTAAGGGTGACGAAATCGCTTAATTCCATGATGTGCCTTTTTTTTAATAAATTAAACAGATACACGAATTTCTTTACAATTTAATGCATGTCAATATAGTTTACGATGAATTATCTTCAAGTGACTTGCACTTTTGATTAGAGACCTCAAATATATTAAACAGTTGTAAATGAAGATTTACACAAAAGTGCGGCAAGGGTGAGGAAATCACAAACGGCAGTTGAACATAACAAGTCAAATTATGATATGTTTTGCTTTGCTTAGGCATCACTTTAAAAAAAAAAGTAATAGTAACTATACAATTCGCTGTGGATACCACTTTGCTGTACTTTCAAGTTCCATGCCTTTCAATGTGTCCAAACCAAAGACTTTCTCAACTTGAAACATGTGAGGGCTCAAATACCAAAGACAGAAAGGGTGATGAAAAGAGTTTGGAAGGGTAACGAAATTGAGGCAGTCAACGATATGATAATATCCCAAAAACAGCTATCCAACTTTCATCTGGAGTTAAATACTTATCAATGCTCCATAACACAGGCGTTCGCTCCCGGAGAGAATCAATATGCAATCGAGAGCTTAGCTTAGCTTAGTTAGACGTCAATGGTGACAAAAAGAGTCGGTAAGGGTGACGAACTCGCTTAATTCCACGATATGCTTTCCTTATAAATTACATTGATGCACCAATTTCTTTACAATTGAAAGCATCTCAATGTTATTTATCTTGAAGTGACTTCTACTTTTGACTAGAGAGCTGAAATCTTTTAGAAATTTGAAAATAAACGTTGACGCAAAGCGCAGCAAGCGTGACCGAAATCACATACGGCAGTTGGACATTAAGGGTGACGAATGAAATTATGTTACGTTTTGCTTTAATAGCTTAGGCATCAGTTTGGTACTGTACTAATAGTAAGTAATATAGTCAATATGCAATCGAGAGCTTATATACATGAAGAAGTTAAACGTCAGTGGTAACGAAAAGAGACGGCAAGGGAGACAAAATCGCTTAATTCAACGATATGATTTCCTTAGAAATTACATTGATACACCGATTTCGTTAAAATTTAGTACATTACAATGTGCTTTACGATGAATTATCTTCATGTGACTTGCACTTTTGATTAGAGCAAATACGCGGTAAGGGTGACGAAATCACATACGGCAGTTGAAAATAAAGGGTGACGAAGTCAAGTTATAATACGTTTTGCTTAGCTTTAGGCATCACTTTTGAGAAATAGTAATATAAAAAGAAATCAAACTCAATTAATGCCACTCTCTTGCCTTTAAATGCATCAATATCAACAACTTTCATTCCTTGAGAAGTGTGCTTTGTGTTTGAGGGCTCAAATACTTGAAGCATAAAGGGTGATGAAAAAAAGTCGGAAAGGGTGATGAAATTGATGGAGTCGACAATATGCTTATATCCCCAGTTATCCAACTTTCGTTTTGAGTTGAAGGTTTATCACTCCTCCGGTAAGGGTGACGAAATCGCTTTATTCCACAAAATGCATATCTTATAAAGTACATTGATACAGAAATTTCTTTATAATTGAAAACAGCTCAATGTTGTTTATGATGAATTATCCTCAAGTGACTTGCACTTTTGATAAGATAGCTCAAATCTATTAGACAGTTGTAAATAAAAGTTGACGCAAAAGCGCGGCAAGGGTTAAGAAATCACATACGTGTTTTGAATATAAAGGGTGATGAATTCAAATGTGATACGTTTTGCTTGCTTAGGCATCACTTTGGTGAAATAGTGAAAGTAAATAGTATATGAAACGCTGTTACCACTTCGCTATGCTTTCTAGCTCCCATACCTTTCAATGTGTCCATACCAAAGTCTTTCTCAACTTGAGACATATTCTTTGCATAAAAGGTGATGAAAAAAGACGGGAAGGATGACGAAATTGATGCAGTCAACAATATGCTAATATCCCGAAAACACTTATCCAACTTTGGTCTGGAGTTGAATTCTTGTCAATGCTCCATAACGCACGCGTTCTCCCTTCTTCCGGAGAGATGAAATATGCAATCGAGAGGGTTACATACATAAAGAGTTAAACGTCAGCGGTGACGAAAAGAGGCGCTAAGGGTGACGAAATCGCTTAATTCCATGATGTGCCTTTTTTTTAATAAATTAAACAGATACACGAATTTCTTTACAATTTAATGCATGTCAATATGGTTTAGTATGAATTATCTTCAAGTGACTTGCACTTTTGATTAGGGACCTCAAATATATTAAACAGTTGTAAATGAAGATTAACACAAAAGTGCGGCAAGGGTGAGGAAATCACAAACGGCAGTTGAACATAACAAGTCAAATTATGATATGTTTTGCTTTGCTTAGGCATCACTTTAAAAAATAAAGTAACAGTAACTATACAATTCGCTGTGGATACCACTTTGCTGTACTTTCAAGTTCCATGCCTTTCAATGTGTCCAAACCAAAGACTTTCTCAACTTGAAACATGTGAGGACTCAAATACCAAAGACAGAAAGGGTGATGAAAAGAGTTTGGAAGGGTAACGAAATTGAGGCAGTCAACGATATGATAATATATAAAGAACAGCTATCCAACTTTTATCTGGAGTTAAATACCTATCAATGCTCCATAACACAGGCGTTCGCTCCCGGAGAGAATCAATATGCAATCGAGAGCTTAACTTGAGAGTTAGACGTCAATGGTGACAAAAAGAGTCGGTAAGGGTGACGAACTCGCTTAATTCCACGATATGCTTTCCTTATAAATTACATTGATACACCAATTTCTTTACAATTGAAAGTATCTCAATGTTATTTATCTTGAAGTGACTTCTACTTTTGACTAGAGAGCTGAAATCTTTTAGACATTTGAAAATAAACGTTGACGCAAAGCGCAGCAAGCGTGACCGAAATCAAATACGGCAGTTGGACATAAAGGGTTAAGAGTGAAATTATGTTACGTTTTGCTTTAATAGCTTAGGCATCAGTTTGGTACTGTACTAATAGTAAGTGATATAGTCAATATGCAATCGAGAGCTTATATACATGAAGAAGTTAAACGTCAGTGGTAACGAAAAGAGACGGCAAGGGAGACAAAATCGCTTAATTCAACGATATGATTTACTTAGAAATACACCGATTTCGTTAAAATTTAATACATTACAATATGCTTTACGATGAATTATCTTCATGTGACTTGCACTTTTGATTAGAGCAAAAACGCAGTAAGGGTGACGAAGTCATAATACGTTTTGCTTAGCTTTAGCCATCACTTTCGAGAAATAGTAATACAAAAAGAAATTAAACTGAATTAATGCCACTTTCTTGTGCTTTGAAGTTCCATGCCTTTCAACGCATCGATATCAACAACTTTCATTCCTTGAGAAGTGTGCTTTGTGTTTGAGGGCTCAAATACTTGAAGCATAAAGGGTGATGAAAAAAAGTCGGAAAGGGTGACGAAATTGATGGAGTCGACAATATGCTTATATCCCCAGTTATCCAACTTTCGTTTTGAGTTGAAGGTTTATCACTCCTCCGGTAAGGGTGACGAAATCGCTTTATTCCACAAAATGTATATCTTATAAATTACATTGATACAGAAATTTCTTTATAATTGAAAACAGCTCAATGTTGTTTATGATGAATTATAATCAAGTGACTTGCACTTTTGATAAGATAGCTCAAATCTATTAGACAGTTGTAAATAAAAGTTGACGCAAAAGCGCGGAAAGGGTTAAGAAATCACATACGTGTTTTGAATATAAAGGGTGATGAATTCAAATGTGATACGTTTTGCTTGCTTAGGCATCACTTTGGTGAAATAGTTAAAGTAAATAGTATATGAAACGCTGTTACCACTTCGCTATGCTTTCTAGCTCCCATACCTTTCAATGTGTCCATACCAAAGTCTTTGCATAAAAGGTGATGAAAAAAGACGGGAAAGGTGACGAAATTGATGCAGTCAACAATATGCTAATATTCCGAAAACACTTATCCAACTTTGGTCTGGAGTTGAATGCTTGTCAATGCTCCATAACGCACGCGTTCTCTCTTCCGGAGAGATGAAATATGCAATCGAGAGGGTTATATAAGAGTTAAACGTCAGTGGTGACGAAAAGGGGCGCTAAGGGTGACGAAATCGCTTAATTCCATGATGTGCCTTTTTTTTAATAAATTAAACAGATACACGAATTTCTTTACAATTTAATGCATGTCAATATAGTTTACGATGAATTATCTTCAAGTGACTTGCACTTTTGATTAGAGACCTCAAATATATTAAACAGTTGTAAATGAAGATTAACACAAAAGTGCGGCAAGGGTGAGGAAATCACAAACGGCAGTTGAACATAACAAGTCAAATTATGATATGTTTTGCTTTGCTTAGGCATCACTTAAAAAAAAAAAGTAATAGTAACTATACAATTCGCTGTGGATACCACTTTGCTGTACTTTCAAGTTCCATGCCTTTCAATGTGTCCAAACCAAAGACTTTCTCAACTTGAAACATGTGAGGGCTCAAATACCAAAGACAGAAAGGATGATGAAAAGAGTTTGGAAGGGTAACGAAATTGAGGCAGTCAACGATATGATAATATATTAAGAACAGCTATCCAACTTTTATCTGGAGTTAAATACTTATCAATGCTCCATAACACAGGCGTTCGCTCCCGGAGAGAATCAATATCAATCGAGAGCTTACATACATAAAGGAGTTAGACGTCAATGGTGACAAAAAGAGACGGTAAGGGTGACGAACTCGCTTAATTCCAGGATATGCTTTCCTTAAAGATTACATTGATGCACCAATTTCTTTACAATTGAAAGCATCTCAATGTTATTTATCTTGAAGTGACTTCTACTTTTGATTAGAGAGCTGAAATCTTTTAGACATTTGAAAATAAACGTTGACGCAAAGCGCAGCAAGCGTGACCGAAATCACATACGGCAGTTGGACATTAAAGGTGACGAGTGAAATTATGTTACGTTTTGCTTTAATAGCTTAGGCATCAGTTTGGTACTGTACTAATAGTAAGTAATATAGTCAATATGCAATCGAGAGCTTATATACATGAAGAAGTTAAACGTCAGTGGTAACGAAAAGAGACGGCAAGGGACACAAAATCGCTTAATTCAACGATATTTAGTTGAAATTATATTGATACACCGATTTCGTTAAAATTCAATACATTACAATGTGCTTTACGATGAATTATCTTCATGTGACATGCACTTTTGATTAGAGCAAATACGCGGTAAGGGTGACGAAATCACATACGGCAGTTGAAAATAAAGGGTGACGAAGTCAAGTTATAATACGTTTTGCTTAGCTTTGGGCATCACTTTTGAGAAATAGTAATATAAAAAGAAATCAAATTCAATTAATGCCAATCTCTTGCCTTTAAATGCATCGATATCAACAACTTTCATTCCTTGAGAAGTGTGCTTTGTGTTTGAGGGCTCAAATACTTGAAGCATAAAGGGTGATGAAAAAAAGTCGGAAAGGTTGATGAAATTGATGGAGTCGACAATATGCTTATATCCCCAGTTATCCAACTTTCGTTTTGAGTTGAAGGTTTATCACTCCTCCGGTAAGGGTGACGAAATCGCTTTATTCCACAAAATGCATATCTTATAAAGTACATTAATACAGAAATATGTTTATAATTGAAAACAGCCCAATGTTGTTTATGATAAATTATCCTCAAGTGACTTGCACTTTTGATAAGATAGCTCAAATCTATTAGACAGTTGTAAATAAAAGTTGACGCAAAAGCGCGGCAAGGGTTAAGAAATCACATACGTGTTTTGAATATAAAGGGTGATGAATTCAAATGTGATACGTTTTGCTTGCTTAGGCATCACTTTGGTGAAATAGTGAAAGTAAATAGTATATGAAACGCTGTTACCACTTCGCTATGCTTTCTAGCTCCGATACCTTTCAATGTGTCCATACCAAAGTCTTTCTCAACTTGAGACATATTCTTTGCATAAAAGGTGATGAAAAAAGACGGGAAGGGTGACGAAATTGATGCAGTCAACAATGTGCTAATATCCCGAAAACTTTGGTCTGGAGTTGAATGCTTGTCAATGCTCCATAACGCACGCGTTCTCTCTTCCGGAGAGATGAAATATGCAATCGAGAGGGTTACATACATAAAGATTTAAACGTCAGTGGTAACGAAAAGAGGCGCTAAGGGTGACGAAATCGCTTAATTCCATGATGTGCCTTTTTTTTAATAAATTAAACAGATACACGAATTTCTTTACAATTTAATGCATGTCAATATAGTTTACGATGAATTATCTTCAAGTGACTTGCACTTTTGATTAGAGACCTCAAATATATTAAACAGTTGTAAATGAAGATTTACACAAAAGTGCGGCAAGGGTGAGGAAATCACAAACGGCAGTTGAACATAACAAGTCAAATTATGATATGTTTTGCTTTGCTTAGGCATCACTTTAAAAAAAAAGTAATAGTAACTATACAATTCGTTGTTGATACCACTTTGCTGTACTTTCAAGTTCCATGCCTTTCAATGTGTCCAAACCGAAGACTTTCTCAACTTGAGACATGTGAGGGCTCAAATACCAAAGACAGAAATTGTGATGAAAAAAGTTTGGAAGGGTAACGAAATTGAGGCAGTCAACGATATGATAATATCTTAAGAACAGCTATCCAACTTTTATCTGGAGTTAAATACTTATCAATGCTCCATAACACAGGCGTTCGCTCCCGGAGAGAATCAAAATGCAATCGAGAGCTTACATACATAAAGGAGTTAGACGTCAATGGTGACAAAAAGAGGCGGTAAGTTTGACGAACTCGCTTAATTCCACGATATGCTTTCCTTAAAGATTACATTGATGCACCAATTTCTTTACAATTGAAAGCATATCAATGTTATTTATCTTGAAGTGACTTCTACTTTTGATTAGAGAGCTGAAATCTTTTAGACATTTGAAAATAAACGTTGACGCAAAGCGCAGCAAGCGTGATCGAAATCACATACGGCAGTTGGACATTAAGGGTGACGAGTGAAATTATGTTACGTTTTGCTTTAATAGCTTAGGCATCAGTTTGGTACTGTACTAATAGTAAGTAATATAGTCAATATGCAATCGAGAGCTTATATACATGAAGAAGTTAAACGTCAGTGGTAACGAAAAGAGACGGCAAGGGAGACAAAATCGCTTAATTCAACGATATTTAGTTGAAATTACATTGATACACCGATTTCGTTAAAATTCAATACATTACAATGTGCTTTACGATGAATTATCTTCATGTGACATGCACTTTTGATTAGAGCAAATACGCGGTAAGGGTGACGAAATCACATACGGCAATTGAAAATAAAGGGTGACGAAGTCAAGTTACAATACGTTTTGCTTAGCTTTGGGCATCACTTTTGAGAAATAGTAATATAAAAAGAAATCCAACTCAATTAATGCCACTCTCTTGCCTTTAAATGCATCGATATCAACAAGTTTCATTCCTTGAGAAGTGTGCTTTGTGTTTGAGGGCTCAAATACTTGAAGCATAAAGGGTGATGAAAAAAAGTCGGAAAGGGTGATGAAATTGATATAGTCGACAATATGCTTATATCCCCAGTTATCCAACTTTCCTTTTGAGTTGAAGGTTTATCACTCCTCCGGTAAGGGTGACGAAATCGCTTGATTTCACAAAATGCATATCTTATAAAGTACATTAATACAGAAATTTGTTTATAATTGAAAACAGCCCAATGTTGTTTATGATGAATTATCCTCAAGTGACTTGCACTTTTGATAAGATAGCTCAAATCTATTAGACAGTTGTAAATAAAAGTTGACGCAAAAACGCGGCAGGGGTTAAGAAATCACATACGTGTTTTGAATATAAAGGGTGATGAATTCAAATGTGATACGTTTTGCTTGCTTAGGCATCACTTTGGTGAAATAGTGAAAGTAAATAGTATATGAAACGCTGTTACCACTTCGCTATGCTTTCTAGCTCCCATACCTTTCAATGTGTCCATACCAAAGTCTTTCTCAACTTGAGACATATTCTTTGCATAAAAGGTGATGAAAAAAGACGGGAAGGGTGACGAAATTGATGCAGTCAACAATATGCTAATATCCCGAAAACACTTATCCAACTTTGGTCTGGAGTTGAATGCTTGTCAATGCTCCATAACGCACGCGTTCTCTCTTCCGGAGAGATGAAATATGCAATCGAGAGGGTTACATACATAAAGAGTTAAACGTTAGTGGTAAAAAGAGGCGCTAAGGGTGACGAAATCGCTTAATTCCATGATGTACCTTTTTTTTAATCAATTAAACAGATACACGAATTTCTTTACAATTTAATGCATGTCAATATAGTTTGCGCTGAATTATCTTCAAGTGACTTGCATTTTGATTAGAGACCTCAAATATATTAAACAGTTGTAAATGAAGATTAACACAAAAGTGCGGCAAGGGTGAGGAAATCACAAACGGCAGTTGAACATAACAAGTCAAATTATGACATGTTTTGCTTTGCTTAGGCATCACTTTAAAAAAAAAGTAATAGTAACTATACAATTCGCTGTGGATACCACTTTACTGTACTTTCAAGTTCCATGCCTTTCAATGTGTCCAAACCAAAGACTTTCTCAACTTGAAACATGTGAGGGCTCAAATACCAAAGACAGAAAGGGTGATGAAAAGAGTTTGGAAGGGTAACGAAATTGAGGCAGTCAACGATATGATAATATCCCAAAAACAGCTATCCAACTTTCATCTGGAGTTAAATACTTATCAATGCTCCATAACACAGGCGTTCGCTCCCGGAGAGAATCAATATGCAATCGAGAGCTTAGCTTAGCTTAGTTAGACGTCAATGGTGACAAAAAGAGTCGGTAAGGGTGACGAACTCGCTTAATTCCACGATATGCTTTCCTTATAAATTACATTGATGCACCAATTTCTTTACAATTGAAAGCATCTCAATGTTATTTATCTTGAAGTGACTTCTACTTTTGACTAGAGAGCTGAAATCTTTTAGACATTTGAAAATAAACGTTGACGCAAAGCGCAGCAAGCGTGACCGAAATCACATACGGCAGTTGGACATTAAGGGTGACGAATGAAATTATGTTACGTTTTGCTTTAATAGCTTAGGCATCAGTTTGGTACTGTACTAATAGTAAGTAATATAGTCAATATGCAATCGAGAGCTTATATACATGAAGAAGTTAAACGTCAGTGGTAACGAAAAGAGACGGCAAGGGAGACAAAATCGCTTAATTCAACGATATGATTTCCTTAGAAATTACATTGATACACCGATTTCGTTAAAATTTAGTACATTACAATGTGCTTTACGATGAATTATCTTCATGTGACTTGCACTTTTGATCAGAGCAAATACGCGGTAAGGGTGACGAAATCACATACGGCAGTTGAAAATAAAGGGTGACGAAGTCAAGTTATAATACGTTTTGCTTAGCTTTAGGCATCACTTTTGAGAAATAGTAATATAAAAAGAAATCAAACTCAATTAATGCCACTTTCTTGCCTTTAAATGCATCAATATCAACAACTTTCATTCCTTGAGAAGTGTGCTTTGTGTTTGAGGGCTCAAATACTTGAAGCATAAAGGGTGATGAAAAAAAGTCGGAAAGGGTGATGAAATTGATGGAGTCGACAATATGCTTATATCCCCAGTTATCCAACTTTCGTTTTGAGTTGAAGGTTTATCACTCCTCCGGTAAGGGTGACGAAATCGCTTTATTCCACAAAATGCATATCTTATAAAGTACATTGATACAGAAATTTCTTTATAATTGAAAACAGCTCAATGTTGTTTATGATGAATTATCCTCAAGTGACTTGCACTTTTGATAAGATAGCTCAAATCTATTAGACAGTTGTAAATAAAAGTTGACGCAAAAGCGCGGCAAGGGTTAAGAAATCACATACGTGTTTTGAATATAAAGGGTGATGAATTCAAATGTGATACGTTTTGCTTGCTTAGGCATCACTTTGGTGAAATAGTGAAAGTAAATAGTATATGAAACGCTGTTACCACTTCGCTATGCTTTCTAGCTCCCATACCTTTCAATGTGTCCATACCAAAGTCTTTCTCAACTTGAGACATATTCTTTGCATAAAAGGTGATGAAAAAAGACGGGAAGGGTGACGAAATTGATGCAGTCAACAATATGCTAATATCCCGAAAACACTTATCCAACTTTGGTCTGGAGTTGAATGCTTGTCAATGCTCCATAACGCACGCGTTCTCCCTTCTTCCGGAGAGATGAAATATGCAATCGAGAGGGTTACATACATAAAGAGTTAAACGTCAGCGGTGACGAAAAGAGGCGCTAAGGGTGACGAAATCGCTTAATTCCATGATGTGCCTTTTTTTTAATAAATTAAACAGATACACGAATTTCTTTACAATTTAATGCATGTCAATATGGTTTAGTATGAATTATCTTCAAGTGACTTGCACTTTTGATTAGGGACCTCAAATATATTAAACAGTTGTAAATGAAGATTAACACAAAAGTGCGGCAAGGGTGAGGAAATCACAAACGGCAGTTGAACATAACAAGTCAAATTATGATATGTTTTGCTTTGCTTAGGCATCACTTTAAAAAATAAAGTAATAGTAACTATACAATTCGCTGTGGATACCACTTTGCTGTACTTTCAAGTTCCATGCCTTTCAATGTGTCCAAACCAAAGACTTTCTCAACTTGAAACATGTGAGGACTCAAATACCAAAGACAGAAAGGGTGATGAAAAGAGTTTGGAAGGGTAACGAAATTGAGGCAGTCAACGATATGATAATATATAAAGAACAGCTATCCAACTTTTATCTGGAGTTAAATACCTATCAATGCTCCATAACACAGGCGTTCGCTCCCGGAGAGAATCAATATGCAATCGAGAGCTTAACTTGAGAGTTAGACGTCAATGGTGACAAAAAGAGTCGGTAAGGGTGACGAACTCGCTTAATTCCACGATATGCTTTCCTTATAAATTACATTGATACACCAATTTCTTTACAATTGAAAGTATCTCAATGTTATTTATCTTGAAGTGACTTCTACTTTTGACTAGAGAGCTGAAATCTTTTAGACATTTGAAAATAAACGTTGACGCAAAGCGCAGCAAGCGTGACCGAAATCAAATACGGCAGTTGGACATAAAGGGTTAAGAGTGAAATTATGTTACGTTTTGCTTTAATAGCTTAGGCATCAGTTTGGTACTGTACTAATAGTAAGTGATATAGTCAATATGCAATCGAGAGCTTATATACATGAAGAAGTTAAACGTCAGTGGTAACGAAAAGAGACGGCAAGGGAGACAAAATCGCTTAATTCAACGATATGATTTACTTAGAAATACACCGATTTCGTTAAAATTTAATACATTACAATATGCTTTACGATGAATTATCTTCATGTGACTTGCACTTTTGATTAGAGCAAAAACGCAGTAAGGGTGACGAAGTCATAATACGTTTTGCTTAGCTTTAGCCATCACTTTCGAGAAATAGTAATACAAAAAGAAATTAAACTGAATTAATGCCACTTTCTTGTGCTTTGAAGTTCCATGCCTTTCAACGCATCGATATCAACAACTTTCATTCCTTGAGAAGTGTGCTTTGTGTTTGAGGGCTCAAATACTTGAAGCATAAAGGGTGATGAAAAAAAGTCGGAAAGGGTGACGAAATTGATGGAGTCGACAATATGCTTATATCCCCAGTTATCCAACTTTCGTTTTGAGTTGAAGGTTTATCACTCCTCCGGTAAGGGTGACGAAATCGCTTTATTCCACAAAATGTATATCTTATAAATTACATTGATACAGAAATTTCTTTATAATTGAAAACAGCTCAATGTTGTTTATGATGAATTATAATCAAGTGACTTGCACTTTTGATAAGATAGCTCAAATCTATTAGACAGTTGTAAATAAAAGTTGACGCAAAAGCGCGGAAAGGGTTAAGAAATCACATACGTGTTTTGAATATAAAGGGTGATGAATTCAAATGTGATACGTTTTGCTTGCTTAGGCATCACTTTGGTGAAATAGTTAAAGTAAATAGTATATGAAACGCTGTTACCACTTCGCTATGCTTTCTAGCTCCCATACCTTTCAATGTGTCCATACCAAAGTCTTTGCATAAAAGGTGATGAAAAAAGACGGGAAGGGTGACGAAATTGATGCAGTCAACAATATGCTAATATTCCGAAAACACTTATCCAACTTTGGTCTGGAGTTGAATGCTTGTCAATGCTCCATAACGCACGCGTTCTCTCTTCCGGAGAGATGAAATATGCAATCGAGAGGGTTATATATATAAAGAGTTAAACGTCAGTGGTGACGAAAAGGGGCGATAAGGGTGACGAAATCGCTTAATTCCATGATGTGCCTTTTTTTTAATAAATTAAACAGATACACGAATTTCTTTACAATTTAATGCATGTCAATATAGTTTACGATGAATTATCTTCAAGTGACTTGCACTTTTGATTAGAGACCTCAAATATATTAAACAGTTGTAAATGAAGATTAACACAAAAGTGCGGCAAGGGTGAGGAAATCACAAACGGCAGTTGAACATAACAAGTCAAATTATGATATGTTTTGCTTTGCTTAGGCATCACTTAAAAAAAAAAAGTAATAGTAACTATACAATTCGCTGTGGATACCACTTTGCTGTACTTTCAAGTTCCATGCCTTTCAATGTGTCCAAACCAAAGACTTTCTCAACTTGAAACATGTGAGGGCTCAAATACCAAAGACAGAAAGGATGATGAAAAGAGTTTGGAAGGGTAACGAAATTGAGGCAGTCAACGATATGATAATATATTAAGAACAGCTATCCAACTTTTATCTGGAGTTAAATACTTATCAATGCTCCATAACACAGGCGTTCGCTCCCGGAGAGAATCAATATCAATCGAGAGCTTACATACATAAAGGAGTTAGACGTCAATGGTGACAAAAAGAGACGGTAAGGGTGACGAACTCGCTTAATTCCAGGATATGCTTTCCTTAAAGATTACATTGATGCACCAATTTCTTTACAATTGAAAGCATCTCAATGTTATTTATCTTGAAGTGACTTCTACTTTTGATTAGAGAGCTGAAATCTTTTAGACATTTGAAAATAAACGTTGACGCAAAGCGCAGCAAGCGTGACCGAAATCACATACGGCAGTTGGACATTAAGGGTGACGAGTGAAATTATGTTACGTTTTGCTTTAATAGCTTAGGCATCAGTTTGGTACTGTACTAATAGTAAGTAATATAGTCAATATGCAATCCAGAGCTTATATACATGAAGAAGTTAAACGTCAGTGGTAACGAAAAGAGACGGCAAGGGACACAAAATCGCTTAATTCAACGATATTTAGTTGAAATTACATTGATACACCGATTTCGTTAAAATTCAATACATTACAATGTGCTTTACGATGAATTATCTTCATGTGACATGCACTTTTGATTAGAGCAAATACGCGGTAAGGGTGACGAAATCACATACGGCAGTTGAAAATAAAGGGTGACGAAGTCAAGTTATAATACGTTTTGCTTAGCTTTGGGCATCACTTTTGAGAAATAGTAATATAAAAAGAAATCAAACTCAATTAATGCCAATCTCTTGCCTTTAAATGCATCGATATCAACAACTTTCATTCCTTGAGAAGTGTGCTTTGTGTTTGAGGGCTCAAATACTTGAAACATAAAGGGTGATGAAAAAAAGTCGGAAAGGTTGATGAAATTGATGGAGTCGACAATATGCTTATATCCCCAGTTATCCAACTTTCGTTTTGAGTTGAAGGTTTATCACTCCTCCGGTAAGGGTGACGAAATCGCTTTATTCCACAAAATGCATATCTTATAAAGTACATTAATACAGAAATATGTTTATAATTGAAAACAGCCCAATGTTGTTTATGATAAATTATCCTCAAGTGACTTGCACTTTTGATAAGATAGCTCAAATCTATTAGACAGTTGTAAATAAAAGTTGACGCAAAAGCGCGGCAAGGGTTAAGAAATCACATACGTGTTTTGAATATAAAGGGTGATGAATTCAAATGTGATACGTTTTGCTTGCTTAGGCATCACTTTGGTGAAATAGTGAAAGTAAATAGTATATGAAACGCTGTTACCACTTCGCTATGCTTTCTAGCTCCGATACCTTTCAATGTGTCCATACCAAAGTCTTTCTCAACTTGAGACATATTCTTTGCATAAAAGGTGATGAAAAAAGACGGGAAGGGTGACGAAATTGATGCAGTCAACAATATGCTAATATCCCGAAAACTTTGGTCTGGAGTTGAATGCTTGTCAATGCTCCATAACGCACGCGTTCTCTCTTCCGGAGAGATGAAATATGCAATCGAGAGGGTTACATACATAAAGATTTAAACGTCAGTGGTAACGAAAAGAGGCGCTAAGGGTGACGAAATCGCTTAATTCCATGATGTGCCTTTTTTTTAATAAATTAAACAGATACACGAATTTCTTTACAATTTAATGCATGTCAATATAGTTTACGATGAATTATCTTCAAGTGACTTGCACTTTTGATTAGAGACCTCAAATATATTAAACAGTTGTAAATGAAGATTTACACAAAAGTGCGGCAAGGGTGAGGAAATCACAAACGGCAGTTGAACATAACAAGTCAAATTATGATATGTTTTGCTTTGCTTAGGCATCACTTTAAAAAAAAAAGTAATAGTAACTATACAATTCGCTGTTGATACCACTTTGCTGTACTTTCAAGTTCCATGCCTTTCAATGTGTCCAAACCAAAGACTTTCTCAACTTGAAACATGTGAGGGCTCAAATACCAAAGACAGAAAGGGTGATGAAAAGAGTTTGGAAGGGTAACGAAATTGAGGCAGTCAACGATATGATAATATCCCAAAAACAGCTATCCAACTTTCATCTGGAGTTAAATACTTATCAATGCTCCATAACACAGGCGTTCGCTCCCGGAGAGAATCAATATGCAATCGAGAGCTTAGCTTAGCTTAGTTAGACGTCAATGGTGACAAAAAGAGTCGGTAAGGGTGACGAACTCGCTTAATTCCACGATATGCTTTCCTTATAAATTACATTGATGCACCAATTTCTTTACAATTGAAAGCATCTCAATGTTATTTATCTTGAAGTGACTTCTACTTTTGACTAGAGAGCTGAAATCTTTTAGACATTTGAAAATAAACGTTGACGCAAAGCGCAGCAAGCGTGACCGAAATCACATACGGCAGTTGGACATTAAGGGTGACGAATGAAATTATGTTACGTTTTGCTTTAATAGCTTAGGCATCAGTTTGGTACTGTACTAATAGTAAGTAATATAGTCAATATGCAATCGAGAGCTTATATACATGAAGAAGTTAAACGTCAGTGGTAACGAAAAGAGACGGCAAGGGAGACAAAATCGCTTAATTCAACGATATGATTTCCTTAGAAATTACATTGATACACCGATTTCGTTAAAATTTAGTACATTACAATGTGCTTTACGATGAATTATCTTCATGTGACTTGCACTTTTGATTAGAGCAAATACGCGGTAAGGGTGACGAAATCACATACGGCAGTTGAAAATAAAGGGTGACGAAGTCAAGTTATAATACGTTTTGCTTAGCTTTAGGCATCACTTTTGAGAAATAGTAATATAAAAAGAAATCAAACTCAATTAATGCCACTCTCTTGCCTTTAAATGCATCAATATCAACAACTTTCATTCCTTGAGAAGTGTGCTTTGTGTTTGAGGGCTCAAATACTTGAAGCATAAAGGGTGATGAAAAAAAGTCGGAAAGGGTGATGAAATTGATGGAGTCGACAATATGCTTATATCCCCAGTTATCCAACTTTCGTTTTGAGTTGAAGGTTTATCACTCCTCCGCTAAGGGTGACGAAATCGCTTTATTCCACAAAATGCATATCTTATAAAGTACATTGATACAGAAATTTCTTTATAATTGAAAACAGCTCAATGTTGTTTATGATGAATTATCCTCAAGTGACTTGCACTTTTGATAAGATAGCTCAAATCTATTAGACAGTTGTAAATAAAAGTTGACGCAAAAGCGCGGCAAGGGTTAAGAAATCACATACGTGTTTTGAATATAAAGGGTGATGAATTCAAATGTGATACGTTTTGCTTGCTTAGGCATCACTTTGGTGAAATAGTGAAAGTAAATAGTATATGAAACGCTGTTACCACTTCGCTATGCTTTCTAGCTCCCATACCTTTCAATGTGTCCATACCAAAGTCTTTGCATAAAAGGTGATGAAAAAAGACGGGAAAGGTGACGAAATTGATGCAGTCAACAATATGCTAATATTCCGAAAACACTTATCCAACTTTGGTCTGGAGTTGAATGCTTGTCAATGCTCCATAACGCACGCGTTCTCTCTTCCGGAGAGATGAAATATGCAATCGAGAGGGTTATATAAGAGTTAAACGTCAGTGGTGACGAAAAGGGGCGCTAAGGGTGACGAAATCGCTTAATTCCATGATGTGCCTTTTTTTTAATAAATTAAACAGATACACGAATTTCTTTACAATTTAATGCATGTCAATATAGTTTACGATGAATTATCTTCAAGTGACTTGCACTTTTGATTAGAGACCTCAAATATATTAAACAGTTGTAAATGAAGATTAACACAAAAGTGCGGCAAGGGTGAGGAAATCACAAACGGCAGTTGAACATAACAAGTCAAATTATGATATGTTTTGCTTTGCTTAGGCATCACTTAAAAAAAAAAAGTAATAGTAACTATACAATTCGCTGTGGATACCACTTTGCTGTACTTTCAAGTTCCATGCCTTTCAATGTGTCCAAACCAAAGACTTTCTCAACTTGAAACATGTGAGGGCTCAAATACCAAAGACAGAAAGGATGATGAAAAGAGTTTGGAAGGGTAACGAAATTGAGGCAGTCAACGATATGATAATATATTAAGAACAGCTATCCAACTTTTATCTGGAGTTAAATACTTATCAATGCTCCATAACACAGGCGTTCGCTCCCGGAGAGAATCAATATCAATCGAGAGCTTACATACATAAAGGAGTTAGACGTCAATGGTGACAAAAAGAGACGGTAAGGGTGACGAACTCGCTTAATTCCAGGATATGCTTTCCTTAAAGATTACATTGATGCACCAATTTCTTTACAATTGAAAGCATCTCAATGTTATTTATCTTGAAGTGACTTCTACTTTTGATTAGAGAGCTGAAATCTTTTAGACATTTGAAAATAAACGTTGACGCAAAGCGCAGCAAGCGTGACCGAAATCACATACGGCAGTTGGACATTAAGGGTGACGAGTGAAATTATGTTACGTTTTGCTTTAATAGCTTAGGCATCAGTTTGGTACTGTACTAATAGTAAGTAATATAGTCAATATGCAATCGAGAGCTTATATACATGAAGAAGTTAAACGTCAGTGGTAACGAAAAGAGACGGCAAGGGACACAAAATCGCTTAATTCAACGATATTTAGTTGAAATTACATTGATACACCGATTTCGTTAAAATTCAATACATTACAATGTGCTTTACGATGAATTATCTTCATGTGACATGCACTTTTGATTAGAGCAAATACGCGGTAAGGGTGACGAAATCACATACGGCAGTTGAAAATAAAGGGTGACGAAGTCAAGTTATAATACGTTTTGCTTAGCTTTGGGCATCACTTTTGAGAAATAGTAATATAAAAAGAAATCAAACTCAATTAATGCCAATCTCTTGCCTTTAAATGCATCGATATCAACAACTTTCATTCCTTGAGAAGTGTGCTTTGTGTTTGAGGGCTCAAATACTTGAAACATAAAGGGTGATGAAAAAAAGTCGGAAAGGTTGATGAAATTGATGGAGTCGACAATATGCTTATATCCCCAGTTATCCAACTTTCGTTTTGAGTTGAAGGTTTATCACTCCTCCGGTAAGGGTGACGAAATCGCTTTATTCCACAAAATGCATATCTTATAAAGTACATTAATACAGAAATATGTTTATAATTGAAAACAGCCCAATGTTGTTTATGATAAATTATCCTCAAGTGACTTGCACTTTTGATAAGATAGCTCAAATCTATTAGACAGTTGTAAATAAAAGTTGACGCAAAAGCGCGGCAAGGATTAAGAAATCACATACGTGTTTTGAATATAAAGGGTGATGAATTCAAATGTGATACGTTTTGCTTGCTTAGGCATCACTTTGGTGAAATAGTGAAAGTAAATAGTATATGAAACGCTGTTACCACTTCGCTATGCTTTCTAGCTCCGATACCTTTCAATGTGTCCATACCAAAGTCTTTCTCAACTTGAGACATATTCTTTGCATAAAAGGTGATGAAAAAAGACGGGAAGGGTGACGAAATTGATGCAGTCAACAATATGCTAATATCCCGAAAACTTTGGTCTGGAGTTGAATGCTTGTCAATGCTCCATAACGCACGCGTTCTCTCTTCCGGAGAGATGAAATATGCAATCGAGAGGGTTACATACATAAAGATTTAAACGTCAGTGGTAACGAAAAGAGGCGCTAAGGGTGACGAAATCGCTTAATTCCATGATGTGCCTTTTTTTTAATAAATTAAACAGATACACGAATTTCTTTACAATTTAATGCATGTCAATATAGTTTACGATGAATTATCTTCAAGTGACTTGCACTTTTGATTAGAGACCTCAAATATATTAAACAGTTGTAAATGAAGATTTACACAAAAGTGCGGCAAGGGTGAGGAAATCACAAACGGCAGTTGAACATAACAAGTCAAATTATGATATGTTTTGCTTTGCTTAGGCATCACTTTAAAAAAAAAAAGTAATAGTAACTATACAATTCGCTGTGGATACCACTTTGCTGTACTTTCAAGTTCCATGCCTTTCAATGTGTCCAAACCAAAGACTTTCTCAACTTGAAACATGTGAGGGCTCAAATACCAAAGACAGAAAGGGTGATGAAAAGAGTTTGGAAGGGTAACGAAATTGAGGCAGTCAACGATATGATAATATCCCAAAAACAGCTATCCAACTTTCATCTGGAGTTAAATACTTATCAATGCTCCATAACACAGGCGTTCGCTCCCGGAGAGAATCAATATGCAATCGAGAGCTTAACTTGAGAGTTAGACGTCAATGGTGACAAAAAGAGTCGGTAAGGGTGACGAACTCGCTTAATTCCACGATATGCTTTCCTTATAAATTACATTGATGCACCAATTTCTTTACAATTGAAAGCATCTCAATGTTATTTATCTTGAAGTGACTTCTACTTTTGACTAGAGAGCTGAAATCTTTTAGACATTTGAAAATAAACGTTGACGCAAAGCGCAGCAAGCGTGACCGAAATCACATACGGCAGTTGGACATTAAGGGTGACGAATGAAATTATGTTACGTTTTGCTTTAATAGCTTAGGCATCAGTTTGGTACTGTACTAATAGTAAGTAATATAGTCAATATGCAATCGAGAGCTTATATACATGAAGAAGTTAAACGTCAGTGGTAACGAAAAGAGACGGCAAGGGACACAAAATCGCTTAATTCAACGATATTTAGTTGAAATTACATTGATACACCGATTTCGTTAAAATTCAATACATTACAATGTGCTTTACGATGAATTATCTTCATGTGACATGCACTTTTGATTAGAGCAAATACGCGGTAAGGGTGACGAAATCACATACGGCAGTTGAAAATAAAGGGTGACGAAGTCAAGTTATAATACGTTTTGCTTAGCTTTAGGCATCACTTTTGAGAAATAGTAATATAAAAAGAAATCAAACTCAATTAATGCCACTCTCTTGCCTTTAAATGCATCAATATCAACAACTTTCATTCCTTGAGAAGTGTGCTTTGTGTTTGAGGGCTCAAATACTTGAAGCATAAAGGGTGATAAAAAAAAGTCGGAAAGGGTGATGAAATTGATGGAGTCGACAATATGCTTATATCCCCAGTTATCCAACTTTCGTTTTGAGTTGAAGGTTTATCACTCCTCCGGTAAGGGTGACGAAATCGCTTTATTCCACAAAATGCATATCTTATAAAGTACAATGATACAGAAATTTCTTTATAATTGAAAACAGCTCAATGTTGTTTATGATGAATTATCCTCAAGTGACTTGCACTTTTGATAAGATAGCTCAAATCTATTAGACAGTTGTAAATAAAAGTTGACGCAAAAGCGCGGCAAGGGTTAAGAAATCACATACGTGTTTTGAATATAAAGGGTGATGAATTCAAATGTGATACGTTTTGCTTGCTTAGGCATCACTTTGGTGAAATAGTGAAAGTAAATAGTATATGAAACGCTGTTACCACTTCGCTATGCTTTCTAGCTCCCATACCTTTCAATGTGTCCATACCAAAGTCTTTCTCAACTTGAGACATATTCTTTGCATAAAAGGTGATGAAAAAAGACGGGAAGGGTGACGAAATTGATGCAGTCAACAATATGCTAATATCCCGAAAACACTTATCCAACTTTGGTCTGGAGTTGAATGCTTGTCAATGCTCCATAACGCACGCGTTCTCTCTTCCGGAGAGATGAAATATGCAATCGAGAGGGTTACATACATAAAGAGTTAAACGTCAGTGGTAACGAAAAGAGGCGCTAAGGGTGACGAAATCGCTTAATTCCATGATGTGCCTTTTTTTTAATAAATTAAACAGATACACGAATTTCTTTACAATTTAATGCATGTCAATATGGTTTACTATGAATTATCTTCAAGTGACTTGCACTTTTGATTAGGGACCTCAAATATATTAAACAGTTGTAAATGAAGATTAACACAAAAGTGCGGCAAGGGTGAGGAAATCACAAACGGCAGTTGAAGATAACAAGTCAAATTATGATATGTTTTGATTTGCTTAGGTATCACTTTAAAAAAAAAATAATAGTAACTATACAATTCGCTGTTGATACCACTTTGCTGTACTTTCAAGTTCCATGCCTTTCAATGTGTCCAAACCAAAGACTTTCTCAACTTGAGACATGTGAGGGCTCAAATACCAAAGACAGAAAGGGTGATGAAAAAAGTTTGGAAGGGTAACGAAATTGAGGCAGTCAACGATATGATAATATCCTAAGAACAGCTATCCAACTTTTATCTGGAGTTAAATACTTATCAATGCTCCATAACACAGGCGTTCGCTCCCGGAGAGAATCAAAATGCAATCGAGAGCTTACATACATAAAGGAGTTAGACGTCAATGGTGACAAAAAGAGGCGGTAAGGGTGACGAACTCGCTTAATTCCACGATATGCTTTCCTTAAAGATTACATTGATGCACCAATTTCTTTACAATTGAAAGCATCTCAATGTTATTTATCTTGAAGTGACTTCTACTTTTGATTAGAGAGCTGAAATCTTTTAGACATTTGAAAATAAACGTTGACTCAAAGCGCAGCAAGCGTGACCGAAATCACATACGGCAGTTGAACATTAAAGGTGACGAGTGAAATTATGTTACGTTTTGCTTTAATAGCTTAGGCATCAGTTTGGTACTGTACTGTAATATAGTCAATATGCAATCGAGAGCTTATATACATGAAGAAGTTAAACGTCAGTGGTAACGAAAAGAGACGGCAAGGGAGACAAAATCGCTTAATTCAACGATATGATTTCCTTAGAAATTACATTGATACACCGATTTCGTTAAAATTCAATACATTACAATGTGCTTTACGATGAATTATCTTCATGTGACATGCACTTTTGATTAGAGCAAAAACGCGGTAAGGGTGACGAAATCACATACGGCAGTTGAAAATAAAGGGTGACGAAGTCAAGTTATAATACGTTTTGCTTAGCTTTAGGCATCACTTTTGAGAAATAGTAATATAAAAAGAAATCAAACTCAATTAATGCCACTCTCTTGCCTTTAAATGCATCAATATCAACAACTTTCATTCCTTGAGAAGTGTGCTTTGTGTTTGAGGGCTCAAATACTTGAAGCATAAAGGGTGATGAAAAAAAGTCGGAAAGGGTGATGAAATTGATGGAGTCGACAATATGCTTATATCCCCAGTTATCCAACTTTCGTTTTGAGTTGAAAGTTTATCACTCCTCCGGTAAGGGTGACGATATCGCTTTATTCCACAAAATGTATATCTTATAAATTACATTGATACAGAAATTTCTTTATAATTGAAAACAGCTCAATGTTGTTTATGATGAATTATAATCAAGTGACTTGCACTTTTGATAAGATAGCTCAAATCTATTAGACAGTTGTAAATAAAAGTTGACGCAAAAGCGCGGCAAGGGTTAAGAAATCACATACTTGTTTTGAATATAAAGGGTGATGAATTCAAATGTGATACGTTTTGCTTGCTTAGGCATCACTTTGGTGAAATAGTGAAAGTAAATAGTATAAGAAACGCTGTTACCACTTCGCTATGCTTTCTAGCTCCCATACCTTTCAATGTGTCCATACCAAAGTCTTTCTCAACTTGAGACATATTCTTTGCATAAAAGGTGATGAAAAAAGACGGGAAGGGTGACGAAATTGATGCAGTCAACAATATTCTAATATCCCGAAAACACTTATCCAACTTTGGTCTGGAGTTGAATGCTTTTCAATGTTCCATAACGCACGCGTTCTCTCTTCCGGAGAGATGAAATATGCAATCGAGAGGGTTACATACATAAAGAGTTAAACGTCAGTGGTGACGAAAAGAGGCGCTAAGGGTGACGAAATCGCTTAATTCCATGACGTGCCTTTTTTTTATAAATTAAACAGATACACGAATTTCTTTACAATTTAATGCATGTCAACATGGTTTACGATGAATTATCTTCAAGTGACTTGCACTTTTGATTAGGGACCTCAAATATATTAAACAGTTGTAAATGAAGATTAACACAAAAGTGCGGCAAGGGTGAGGAAATCACAAACGGCAGTTGAACATAACAGGTCAAATTATGATATGTTTTGATTTGCTTAGGTATCACTTAAAAAAAAAATAATAGTAACTATACAATTCGCTGTTGATACCACTTTGCTGTACTTTCAAGTTCCATGCCTTTCAATGTGTCCAAACCAAAGACTTTCTCAACTTGAAACATGTGAGGGCTCAAATACCAAAGACAGAAAGGGTGATGAAAAGAGTTTGGAAGGGTAACGAAATTGAGGCAGTCAACGATATGATAATATCCCAAAAACAGCTATCCAACTTTCATCTGGAGTTAAATACTTATCAAAGCTCCATAACACAGGCGTTCGCTCCCGGAGAGAATCAATATGCAATCGAGCGCTTAACTTGAGAGTTAGACGTCAATGGTGACAAAAAGAGTCGGTAAGGGTGACGAACTCGCTTAATTCCACGATATGCTTTCCTTATAAATTACATTGATACACCAATTTCTTTACAATTGAAAGTATCTCAATGTTATTTATCTTGAAGTGACTTCTACTTTTGACTAGAGAGCTGAAATCTTTTAGACATTTGAAAATAAACGTTGACGCAAAGCGCAGCAAGCGTGACCGAAATCAAATACGGCAGTTGGACATAAAGGGTTAAGAGTGAAATTATGTTACGTTTTGCTTTAATAGCTTAGGCATCAGTTTGGTACTGTACTAATAGTAAGTGATATAGTCAATATGCAATCGAGAGCTTATATACATGAAGAAGTTAAACGTCAGTGGTAACGAAAAGAGACGGCAAGGGAGACAAAATCGCTTAATTCAACGATATGATTTACTTAGAAATACACCGATTTCGTTAAAATTTAATACATTACAATATGCTTTACGATGAATTATCTTCATGTGACTTGCACTTTTGATTAGAGCAAAAACGCAGTAAGGGTGACGAAGTCATAATACGTTTTGCTTAGCTTTAGCCATCACTTTCGAGAAATAGTAATACAAAAAGAAATTAAACTGAATTAATGCCACTTTCTTGTGCTTTGAAGTTCCATGCCTTTCAACGCATCGATATCAACAACTTTCATTCCTTGAGAAGTGTGCTTTGTGTTTGAGGGCTCAAATACTTGAAGCATAAAGGGTGATGAAAAAAAGTCGGAAAGGGTGACGAAATTGATGGAGTCGACAATATGCTTATATCCCCAGTTATCCAACTTTCGTTTTGAGTTGAAGGTTTATCACTCCTCCGGTAAGGGTGACGAAATCGCTTTATTCCACAAAATGTATATCTTATAAATTACATTGATACAGAAATTTCTTTATAATTGAAAACAGCTCAATGTTGTTTATGATGAATTATAATCAAGTGACTTGCACTTTTGATAAGATAGCTCAAATCTATTAGACAGTTGTAAATAAAAGTTGACGCAAAAGCGCGGAAAGGGTTAAGAAATCACATACGTGTTTTGAATATAAAGGGTGATGAATTCAAATGTGATACGTTTTGCTTGCTTAGGCATCACTTTGGTGAAATAGTGAAAGTAAATAGTATAAGAAACGCTGTTACCACTTCGCTATGCTTTCTAGCTCCGATACCTTTCAATGTGTCCATACCAAAGTCTTTCTCAACTTGAGACATATTCTTTGCATAAAAGGTGATGAAAAAAGACGGGAAGGGTGACGAAATTGATGCAGTCAACAATATGCTAATATCCCGAAAACTTTGGTCTGGAGTTGAATGCTTGTCAATGCTCCATAACGCACGCGTTCTCTCTTCCGGAGAGATGAAATATGCAATCGAGAGGGTTACATACATAAAGATTTAAACGTCAGTGGTAACGAAAAGAGGCGCTAAGGGTGACGAAATCGCTTAATTCCATGATGTGCCTTTTTTTTAATAAATTAAACAGATACACGAATTTCTTTACAATTTAATGCATGTCAATATAGTTTACGATGAATTATCTTCAAGTGACTTGCACTTTTGATTAGAGACCTCAAATATATTAAACAGTTGTAAATGAAGATTTACACAAAAGTGCGGCAAGGGTGAGGAAATCACAAACGGCAGTTGAACATAACAAGTCAAATTATGATATGTTTTGCTTTGCTTAGGCATCACTTTAAAAAAAAAAGTAATAGTAACTATACAATTCGCTGTTGATACCACTTTGCTGTACTTTCAAGTTCCATGCCTTTCAATGTGTCCAAACCAAAGACTTTCTCAACTTGAAACATGTGAGGGCTCAAATACCAAAGACAGAAAGGGTGATGAAAAGAGTTTGGAAGGGTAACGAAATTGAGGCAGTCAACGATATGATAATATCCCAAAAACAGCTATCCAACTTTCATCTGGAGTTAAATACTTATCAATGCTCCATAACACAGGCGTTCGCTCCCGGAGAGAATCAATATGCAATCGAGAGCTTAGCTTAGCTTAGTTAGACGTCAATGGTGACAAAAAGAGTCGGTAAGGGTGACGAACTCGCTTAATTCCACTATATGCTTTCCTTATAAATTACATTGATGCACCAATTTCTTTACAATTGAAAGCATCTCAATGTTATTTATCTTGAAGTGACTTCTACTTTTGACTAGAGAGCTGAAATCTTTTAGACATTTGAAAATAAACGTTGACGCAAAGCGCAGCAAGCGTGACCGAAATCACATACGGCAGTTGGACATTAAGGGTGACGAATGAAATTATGTTACGTTTTGCTTTAATAGCTTAGGCATCAGTTTGGTACTGTACTAATAGTAAGTAATATAGTCAATATGCAATCGAGAGCTTATATACATGAAGAAGTTAAACGTCAGTGGTAACGAAAAGAGACGGCAAGGGAGACAAAATCGCTTAATTCAACGATATGATTTCCTTAGAAATTACATTGATACACCGATTTCGTTAAAATTTAGTACATTACAATGTGCTTTACGATGAATTATCTTCATGTGACTTGCACTTTTGATTAGAGCAAATACGCGGTAAGGGTGACGAAATCACATACGGCAGTTGAAAATAAAGGGTGACGAAGTCAAGTTATAATACGTTTTGCTTAGCTTTAGGCATCACTTTTGAGAAATAGTAATATAAAAAGAAATCAAACTCAATTAATGCCACTCTCTTGCCTTTAAATGCATCAATATCAACAACTTTCATTCCTTGAGAAGTGTGCTTTGTGTTTGAGGGCTCAAATACTTGAAGCATAAAGGGTGATGAAAAAAAGTCGGAAAGGGTGATGAAATTGATGGAGTCGACAATATGCTTATATCCCCAGTTATCCAACTTTCGTTTTGAGTTGAAGGTTTATCACTCCTCCGCTAAGGGTGACGAAATCGCTTTATTCCACAAAATGCATATCTTATAAAGTACATTGATACAGAAATTTCTTTATAATTGAAAACAGCTCAATGTTGTTTATGATGAATTATCCTCAAGTGACTTGCACTTTTGATAAGATAGCTCAAATCTATTAGACAGTTGTAAATAAAAGTTGACGCAAAAGCGCGGCAAGGGTTAAGAAATCACATACGTGTTTTGAATATAAAGGGTGATGAATTCAAATGTGATACGTTTTGCTTGCTTAGGCATCACTTTGGTGAAATAGTGAAAGTAAATAGTATATGAAACGCTGTTACCACTTCGCTATGCTTTCTAGCTCCCATACCTTTCAATGTGTCCATACCAAAGTCTTTGCATAAAAGGTGATGAAAAAAGACGGGAAAGGTGACGAAATTGATGCAGTCAACAATATGCTAATATTCCGAAAACACTTATCCAACTTTGGTCTGGAGTTGAATGCTTGTCAATGCTCCATAACGCACGCGTTCTCTCTTCCGGAGAGATGAAATATGCAATCGAGAGGGTTATATAAGAGTTAAACGTCAGTGGTGACGAAAAGGGGCGCTAAGGGTGACGAAATCGCTTAATTCCATGATGTGCCTTTTTTTTAATAAATTAAACAGATACACGAATTTCTTTACAATTTAATGCATGTCAATATAGTTTACGATGAATTATCTTCAAGTGACTTGCACTTTTGATTAGAGACCTCAAATATATTAAACAGTTGTAAATGAAGATTAACACAAAAGTGCGGCAAGGGTGAGGAAATCACAAACGGCAGTTGAACATAACAAGTCAAATTATGATATGTTTTGCTTTGCTTAGGCATCACTTAAAAAAAAAAAGTAATAGTAACTATACAATTCGCTGTGGATACCACTTTGCTGTACTTTCAAGTTCCATGCCTTTCAATGTGTCCAAACCAAAGACTTTCTCAACTTGAAACATGTGAGGGCTCAAATACCAAAGACAGAAAGGATGATGAAAAGAGTTTGGAAGGGTAACGAAATTGAGGCAGTCAACGATATGATAATATATTAAGAACAGCTATCCAACTTTTATCTGGAGTTAAATACTTATCAATGCTCCATAACACAGGCGTTCGCTCCCGGAGAGAATCAATATCAATCGAGAGCTTACATACATAAAGGAGTTAGACGTCAATGGTGACAAAAAGAGACGGTAAGGGTGACGAACTCGCTTAATTCCAGGATATGCTTTCCTTAAAGATTACATTGATGCACCAATTTCTTTACAATTGAAAGCATCTCAATGTTATTTATCTTGAAGTGACTTCTACTTTTGATTAGAGAGCTGAAATCTTTTAGACATTTGAAAATAAACGTTGACGCAAAGCGCAGCAAGCGTGACCGAAATCACATACGGCAGTTGGACATTAAGGGTGACGAGTGAAATTATGTTACGTTTTGCTTTAATAGCTTAGGCATCAGTTTGGTACTGTACTAATAGTAAGTAATATAGTCAATATGCAATCGAGAGCTTATATACATGAAGAAGTTAAACGTCAGTGGTAACGAAAAGAGACGGCAAGGGACACAAAATCGCTTAATTCAACGATATTTAGTTGAAATTACATTGATACACCGATTTCGTTAAAATTCAATACATTACAATGTGCTTTACGATGAATTATCTTCATGTGACATGCACTTTTGATTAGAGCAAATACGCGGTAAGGGTGACGAAATCACATACGGCAGTTGAAAATAAAGGGTGACGAAGTCAAGTTATAATACGTTTTGCTTAGCTTTGGGCATCACTTTTGAGAAATAGTAATATAAAAAGAAATCAAACTCAATTAATGCCAATCTCTTGCCTTTAAATGCATCGATATCAACAACTTTCATTCCTTGAGAAGTGTGCTTTGTGTTTGAGGGCTCAAATACTTGAAACATAAAGGGTGATGAAAAAAAGTCGGAAAGGTTGATGAAATTGATGGAGTCGACAATATGCTTATATCCCCAGTTATCCAACTTTCGTTTTGAGTTGAAGGTTTATCACTCCTCCGGTAAGGGTGACGAAATCGCTTTATTCCACAAAATGCATATCTTATAAAGTACATTAATACAGAAATATGTTTATAATTGAAAACAGCCCAATGTTGTTTATGATAAATTATCCTCAAGTGACTTGCACTTTTGATAAGATAGCTCAAATCTATTAGACAGTTGTAAATAAAAGTTGACGCAAAAGCGCGGCAAGGATTAAGAAATCACATACGTGTTTTGAATATAAAGGGTGATGAATTCAAATGTGATACGTTTTGCTTGCTTAGGCATCACTTTGGTGAAATAGTGAAAGTAAATAGTATATGAAACGCTGTTACCACTTCGCTATGCTTTCTAGCTCCGATACCTTTCAATGTGTCCATACCAAAGTCTTTCTCAACTTGAGACATATTCTTTGCATAAAAGGTGATGAAAAAAGACGGGAAGGGTGACGAAATTGATGCAGTCAACAATATGCTAATATCCCGAAAACTTTGGTCTGGAGTTGAATGCTTGTCAATGCTCCATAACGCACGCGTTCTCTCTTCCGGAGAGATGAAATATGCAATCGAGAGGGTTACATACATAAAGATTTAAACGTCAGTGGTAACGAAAAGAGGCGCTAAGGGTGACGAAATCGCTTAATTCCATGATGTGCCTTTTTTTTAATAAATTAAACAGATACACGAATTTCTTTACAATTTAATGCATGTCAATATAGTTTACGATGAATTATCTTCAAGTGACTTGCACTTTTGATTAGAGACCTCAAATATATTAAACAGTTGTAAATGAAGATTTACACAAAAGTGCGGCAAGGGTGAGGAAATCACAAACGGCAGTTGAACATAACAAGTCAAATTATGATATGTTTTGCTTTGCTTAGGCATCACTTTAAAAAAAAAAAGTAATAGTAACTATACAATTCGCTGTGGATACCACTTTGCTGTACTTTCAAGTTCCATGCCTTTCAATGTGTCCAAACCAAAGACTTTCTCAACTTGAAACATGTGAGGGCTCAAATACCAAAGACAGAAAGGGTGATGAAAAGAGTTTGGAAGGGTAACGAAATTGAGGCAGTCAACGATATGATAATATCCCAAAAACAGCTATCCAACTTTCATCTGGAGTTAAATACTTATCAATGCTCCATAACACAGGCGTTCGCTCCCGGAGAGAATCAATATGCAATCGAGAGCTTAACTTGAGAGTTAGACGTCAATGGTGACAAAAAGAGTCGGTAAGGGTGACGAACTCGCTTAATTCCACGATATGCTTTCCTTATAAATTACATTGATGCACCAATTTCTTTACAATTGAAAGCATCTCAATGTTATTTATCTTGAAGTGACTTCTACTTTTGACTAGAGAGCTGAAATCTTTTAGACATTTGAAAATAAACGTTGACGCAAAGCGCAGCAAGCGTGACCGAAATCACATACGGCAGTTGGACATTAAGGGTGACGAATGAAATTATGTTACGTTTTGCTTTAATAGCTTAGGCATCAGTTTGGTACTGTACTAATAGTAAGTAATATAGTCAATATGCAATCGAGAGCTTATATACATGAAGAAGTTAAACGTCAGTGGTAACGAAAAGAGACGGCAAGGGACACAAAATCGCTTAATTCAACGATATTTAGTTGAAATTACATTGATACACCGATTTCGTTAAAATTCAATACATTACAATGTGCTTTACGATGAATTATCTTCATGTGACATGCACTTTTGATTAGAGCAAATACGCGGTAAGGGTGACGAAATCACATACGGCAGTTGAAAATAAAGGGTGACGAAGTCAAGTTATAATACGTTTTGCTTAGCTTTAGGCATCACTTTTGAGAAATAGTAATATAAAAAGAAATCAAACTCAATTAATGCCACTCTCTTGCCTTTAAATGCATCAATATCAACAACTTTCATTCCTTGAGAAGTGTGCTTTGTGTTTGAGGGCTCAAATACTTGAAGCATAAAGGGTGATAAAAAAAAGTCGGAAAGGGTGATGAAATTGATGGAGTCGACAATATGCTTATATCCCCAGTTATCCAACTTTCGTTTTGAGTTGAAGGTTTATCACTCCTCCGGTAAGGGTGACGAAATCGCTTTATTCCACAAAATGCATATCTTATAAAGTACAATGATACAGAAATTTCTTTATAATTGAAAACAGCTCAATGTTGTTTATGATGAATTATCCTCAAGTGACTTGCACTTTTGATAAGATAGCTCAAATCTATTAGACAGTTGTAAATAAAAGTTGACGCAAAAGCGCGGCAAGGGTTAAGAAATCACATACGTGTTTTGAATATAAAGGGTGATGAATTCAAATGTGATACGTTTTGCTTGCTTAGGCATCACTTTGGTGAAATAGTGAAAGTAAATAGTATATGAAACGCTGTTACCACTTCGCTATGCTTTCTAGCTCCCATACCTTTCAATGTGTCCATACCAAAGTCTTTCTCAACTTGAGACATATTCTTTGCATAAAAGGTGATGAAAAAAGACGGGAAGGGTGACGAAATTGATGCAGTCAACAATATGCTAATATCCCGAAAACACTTATCCAACTTTGGTCTGGAGTTGAATGCTTGTCAATGCTCCATAACGCACGCGTTCTCTCTTCCGGAGAGATGAAATATGCAATCGAGAGGGTTACATACATAAAGAGTTAAACGTCAGTGGTAACGAAAAGAGGCGCTAAGGGTGACGAAATCGCTTAATTCCATGATGTGCCTTTTTTTTAATAAATTAAACAGATACACGAATTTCTTTACAATTTAATGCATGTCAATATGGTTTACTATGAATTATCTTCAAGTGACTTGCACTTTTGATTAGGGACCTCAAATATATTAAACAGTTGTAAATGAAGATTAACACAAAAGTGCGGCAAGGGTGAGGAAATCACAAACGGCAGTTGAAGATAACAAGTCAAATTATGATATGTTTTGATTTGCTTAGGTATCACTTTAAAAAAAAAATAATAGTAACTATACAATTCGCTGTTGATACCACTTTGCTGTACTTTCAAGTTCCATGCCTTTCAATGTGTCCAAACCAAAGACTTTCTCAACTTGAGACATGTGAGGGCTCAAATACCAAAGACAGAAAGGGTGATGAAAAAAGTTTGGAAGGGTAACGAAATTGAGGCAGTCAACGATATGATAATATCCTAAGAACAGCTATCCAACTTTTATCTGGAGTTAAATACTTATCAATGCTCCATAACACAGGCGTTCGCTCCCGGAGAGAATCAAAATGCAATCGAGAGCTTACATACATAAAGGAGTTAGACGTCAATGGTGACAAAAAGAGGCGGTAAGGGTGACGAACTCGCTTAATTCCACGATATGCTTTCCTTAAAGATTACATTGATGCACCAATTTCTTTACAATTGAAAGCATCTCAATGTTATTTATCTTGAAGTGACTTCTACTTTTGATTAGAGAGCTGAAATCTTTTAGACATTTGAAAATAAACGTTGACTCAAAGCGCAGCAAGCGTGACCGAAATCACATACGGCAGTTGAACATTAAAGGTGACGAGTGAAATTATGTTACGTTTTGCTTTAATAGCTTAGGCATCAGTTTGGTACTGTACTGTAATATAGTCAATATGCAATCGAGAGCTTATATACATGAAGAAGTTAAACGTCAGTGGTAACGAAAAGAGACGGCAAGGGAGACAAAATCGCTTAATTCAACGATATGATTTCCTTAGAAATTACATTGATACACCGATTTCGTTAAAATTCAATACATTACAATGTGCTTTACGATGAATTATCTTCATGTGACATGCACTTTTGATTAGAGCAAAAACGCGGTAAGGGTGACGAAATCACATACGGCAGTTGAAAATAAAGGGTGACGAAGTCAAGTTATAATACGTTTTGCTTAGCTTTAGGCATCACTTTTGAGAAATAGTAATATAAAAAGAAATCAAACTCAATTAATGCCACTCTCTTGCCTTTAAATGCATCAATATCAACAACTTTCATTCCTTGAGAAGTGTGCTTTGTGTTTGAGGGCTCAAATACTTGAAGCATAAAGGGTGATGAAAAAAAGTCGGAAAGGGTGATGAAATTGATGGAGTCGACAATATGCTTATATCCCCAGTTATCCAACTTTCGTTTTGAGTTGAAAGTTTATCACTCCTCCGGTAAGGGTGACGATATCGCTTTATTCCACAAAATGTATATCTTATAAATTACATTGATACAGAAATTTCTTTATAATTGAAAACAGCTCAATGTTGTTTATGATGAATTATAATCAAGTGACTTGCACTTTTGATAAGATAGCTCAAATCTATTAGACAGTTGTAAATAAAAGTTGACGCAAAAGCGCGGCAAGGGTTAAGAAATCACATACTTGTTTTGAATATAAAGGGTGATGAATTCAAATGTGATACGTTTTGCTTGCTTAGGCATCACTTTGGTGAAATAGTGAAAGTAAATAGTATAAGAAACGCTGTTACCACTTCGCTATGCTTTCTAGCTCCCATACCTTTCAATGTGTCCATACCAAAGTCTTTCTCAACTTGAGACATATTCTTTGCATAAAAGGTGATGAAAAAAGACGGGAAGGGTGACGAAATTGATGCAGTCAACAATATTCTAATATCCCGAAAACACTTATCCAACTTTGGTCTGGAGTTGAATGCTTTTCAATGTTCCATAACGCACGCGTTCTCTCTTCCGGAGAGATGAAATATGCAATCGAGAGGGTTACATACATAAAGAGTTAAACGTCAGTGGTGACGAAAAGAGGCGCTAAGGGTGACGAAATCGCTTAATTCCATGACGTGCCTTTTTTTTATAAATTAAACAGATACACGAATTTCTTTACAATTTAATGCATGTCAACATGGTTTACGATGAATTATCTTCAAGTGACTTGCACTTTTGATTAGGGACCTCAAATATATTAAACAGTTGTAAATGAAGATTAACACAAAAGTGCGGCAAGGGTGAGGAAATCACAAACGGCAGTTGAACATAACAGGTCAAATTATGATATGTTTTGATTTGCTTAGGTATCACTTAAAAAAAAAATAATAGTAACTATACAATTCGCTGTTGATACCACTTTGCTGTACTTTCAAGTTCCATGCCTTTCAATGTGTCCAAACCAAAGACTTTCTCAACTTGAAACATGTGAGGGCTCAAATACCAAAGACAGAAAGGGTGATGAAAAGAGTTTGGAAGGGTAACGAAATTGAGGCAGTCAACGATATGATAATATCCCAAAAACAGCTATCCAACTTTCATCTGGAGTTAAATACTTATCAAAGCTCCATAACACAGGCGTTCGCTCCCGGAGAGAATCAATATGCAATCGAGCGCTTAACTTGAGAGTTAGACGTCAATGGTGACAAAAAGAGTCGGTAAGGGTGACGAACTCGCTTAATTCCACGATATGCTTTCCTTATAAATTACATTGATACACCAATTTCTTTACAATTGAAAGTATCTCAATGTTATTTATCTTGAAGTGACTTCTACTTTTGACTAGAGAGCTGAAATCTTTTAGACATTTGAAAATAAACGTTGACGCAAAGCGCAGCAAGCGTGACCGAAATCAAATACGGCAGTTGGACATAAAGGGTTAAGAGTGAAATTATGTTACGTTTTGCTTTAATAGCTTAGGCATCAGTTTGGTACTGTACTAATAGTAAGTGATATAGTCAATATGCAATCGAGAGCTTATATACATGAAGAAGTTAAACGTCAGTGGTAACGAAAAGAGACGGCAAGGGAGACAAAATCGCTTAATTCAACGATATGATTTACTTAGAAATACACCGATTTCGTTAAAATTTAATACATTACAATATGCTTTACGATGAATTATCTTCATGTGACTTGCACTTTTGATTAGAGCAAAAACGCAGTAAGGGTGACGAAGTCATAATACGTTTTGCTTAGCTTTAGCCATCACTTTCGAGAAATAGTAATACAAAAAGAAATTAAACTGAATTAATGCCACTTTCTTGTGCTTTGAAGTTCCATGCCTTTCAACGCATCGATATCAACAACTTTCATTCCTTGAGAAGTGTGCTTTGTGTTTGAGGGCTCAAATACTTGAAGCATAAAGGGTGATGAAAAAAAGTCGGAAAGGGTGACGAAATTGATGGAGTCGACAATATGCTTATATCCCCAGTTATCCAACTTTCGTTTTGAGTTGAAGGTTTATCACTCCTCCGGTAAGGGTGACGAAATCGCTTTATTCCACAAAATGTATATCTTATAAATTACATTGATACAGAAATTTCTTTATAATTGAAAACAGCTCAATGTTGTTTATGATGAATTATAATCAAGTGACTTGCACTTTTGATAAGATAGCTCAAATCTATTAGACAGTTGTAAATAAAAGTTGACGCAAAAGCGCGGAAAGGGTTAAGAAATCACATACGTGTTTTGAATATAAAGGGTGATGAATTCAAATGTGATACGTTTTGCTTGCTTAGGCATCACTTTGGTGAAATAGTGAAAGTAAATAGTATAAGAAACGCTGTTACCACTTCGCTATGCTTTCTAGCTCCCATACCTTTCAATGTGTCCATACCAAAGTCTTTCTCAACTTGAGACATATTCTTTGCATAAAAGGTGATGAAAAAAGACGGGAAGGGTGATGAAATTGATGCAGTCAACAATATTCTAATATCCCGAAAACACTTATCCAACTTTGGTCTGGAGTTGAATGCTTTTCAATGTTCCATAACGCACGCGTTCTCTCTTCCGGAGAGATGAAATATGCAATCGAGAGGGTTACATACATAAAGAGTTAAACGTCAGTGGTGACGAAAAGAGGCGCTAAGGGTGACGAAATCGCTTAATTCCATGACGTGCCTTTTTTTTATAAATTAAACAGATACACGAATTTCTTTACAATTTAATGCATGTCAACATGGTTTACGATGAATTATCTTCAAGTGACTTGCACTTTTGATTAGGGACCTCAAATATATTAAACAGTTGTAAATGAAGATTAACACAAAAGTGCTACAAGGGTGAGGAAATCACAAACGGCAGTTGAACATAACAGGTCAAATTATGATATGTTTTGATTTGCTTAGGTATCACTTAAAAAAAAAATAATAGTAACTATACAATTCGCTGTTGATACCACTTTGCTGTACTTTCAAGTTCCATGCCTTTCAATGTGTCCAAACCAAAGACTTTTTCAACTTGAGACATGTGAGGGCTCAAATACCAAAGACAGAAAGGGTGATGAAAAAAGTTTGGAAGAGTAACGAAATTGAGGCAGTCAATGATATGATAATATCCTAAGAACAGCTATCCAACTTTTATCTGGAGTTAAATACTTATCAATGCTCCATAGCACAGGCGTTCGCTCCCGGAGAGAATCAAAATGCAATCGAGAGCTTACATACATAAAGGAGTTAGACGTCAATGGTGACAAAAAGATGCGGTAAGGGTGACGAACTCGCTTAATTCCACGATATGCTTTCCTTAAAGATTACATTGATGCACCAATTTCTTTACAATCGAAAGCATCTCAATGTTATTTATCTTGAAGTGACTTTCTACTCTTGATTTAGAGAGCTGAAATCTTTTAGACATTTGAAAATAAACGTTGACGCAAAGCGCAGCAAGCGTGACCGAAATCAAATACGGCAGTTGGACATAAAGGGTTAAGAGTGAAATTATGTTACGTTTTGCTTTAATAGCTTAGGCATCAGTTTGGTACTGTACTAATAGTAAGTGATATAGTCAATATGCAATCGAGAGCTTATATACATGAAGAAGTTAAACGTCAGTGGTAACGAAAAGAGACGGCAAGGGAGACAAAATCGCTTAATTCAACGATATGATTTACTTAGAAATACACCGATTTCGTTAAAATTTAATACATTACAATATGCTTTACGATGAATTATCTTCATGTGACTTGCACTTTTGATTAGAGCAAAAACGCAGTAAGGGTGACGAAATCACATACGGCAGTATGGGTGACGAAGGGTGACGAAGGGTGACGAAGTCAAGTCATAATACGTTTTGCTTAGCTTTAGGCATCACTTTCGAGAAATAGTAATACAAAAAGAAATTAAACTGAATTAATGCCACTTTCTTGTGCTTTGAAGTTCCATGCCTTTCAACGCATCGATATCAACAACTTTCATTCCTTGAGAAGTGTGCTTTGTGTTTGAGGGCTCAAATACTTGAAGCATAAAGGGTGATGAAAAAAAGTCGGAAAGGGTGACGAAATTGATGGAGTCGACAATATGCTCATATCCCCAGTTATCCAACTTTCGTCTTGAGTTGAAGGTTGATCACTCCTCCGGAAAGGGTGACGAAATCGCTTTATTCTACAAAATGCATATCTTATAAATTACATTGATACAGAAATTTCTTTATAATTGAAAACAGCTCAATGTTGTTTATGATGTATTATAATGAAGTGACTTGCACTTTTGATAAGATAGCTCAAATCTATTAGACAGTTGTAAATAAAAGTTGACGCAAAAGCGCGGAAAGGGTTAAGAAATCACATACGTGTTTTGAATATAAAGGGTGATGACTTCAAATGTGATACGTTTTGCTTGCTTAGGCATCACTTTGGTGAAATAGTGAAAGTAAATAGTATATGAAACGCTGTTACCACTTCGCTATGCTTTCTAGCTAACATACCTTTCAATGTGTCCATACCAAAGTCTTTCTCAACTTGAGACATATTCTTTGCATAAAAGGTGATGAAAAAAGACGGGAAGGGTGACGAAATTGATGCAGTCAACAATATGCTAATATCCCGAAAACACTTATCCAACTTTGGTCTGGAGTTGAATGCTTGTCAATGCTCCATAACGCACGCGTTCTCTCTTCCGGAGAGATGAAATATGCAATCGAGAGGGTTACATACATAAAGAGTTAAACGTCAGTGGTGACGAAAAGAGGCGCTAAGCGTGACGAAATCGCTTAATTCCATGATGTGCCTTTTTTTAAATAAATTAAACAGATACACGAATTTCTTTACAATTTAATGCATGTCAATATAGTTTACGATGAATTATCTTCAAGTGGCTTGCACTTTTGATTAGAGACCTCAAATATATTAAACAGTTGTAAATGAAGATTAACACAAAAGTGCGGCAAGGGTGAGGAAATCACAAACGGCAGTTGAACATAACAAGTCAAATTATGATATGTTTTGCTTTGCTTAGGCATCACTTAAAAAAAAAAAAAGTAATAGTAACTATACAATTCGCTGTGGATACCACTTTGCTGTACTTTCAAGTTCCATGCCTTTCAATGTGTCCAAACCAAAGACTTTCTCAACTTGAAACATGTGAGGGCTCAAATACCAAAGACAGAAAGGGTGATGAAAAGAGTTTGGAAGGGTAACGAAATTGAGGCAGTCAACGATATGATAATATCGCAAAAACAGCTATCCAACTTTCATCTGGAGTTAAATACTTATCAATGCTCCATAACACAGGCGTTCGCTCCCGGAGAGAATCAATATGCAATCGAGCGCTTAACTTGAGAGTTAGACGTCAATGGTGACAAAAAGAGTCGGTAAGGGTGACGAACTCGCTTAATTCCACGATATGCTTTCCTTATAAATTACATTGATACACGAATTTCTTTACAATTGAAAGTATCTCAATGTTATTTATCTCGAAATGACTTCTACTTCTAGAGAGCTGAAATCTTTTAGACATTTGAAAATAAACGTTGACGCAAAGCGCAGCAAGCGTGACCGAAATCAAATACGGCAGTTGGACATAAAGGGTGAAGAGTGAAATTATGTCACGTTTTGCTTTAATAGCTTAGGCATCAGTTTGGTACTGTACTAATAGCAAGTGATATAGTCAATATGCAATCGAGAGCTTATATACATGAAGAAGTTAAACGCCAGTGGTAACGAAAAGAGACGGCAAGGGAGACAAAATCGCTTAATTCAACGATATGATTTACTTAGAAATACACCGATTTCGTTAAAATTTAATACATTACAATATGCTTTACGATGAATTATCTTCATGTGACTTGCACTTTTGATTAGAGCAAAAACGCAGTAAGGGTGACGAAATCACATACGGCAGTTGAAAATAAAGGGTGACGAAGTCAAGTCATAATACATTTTGCTTAGCTTTAGGCATCACTTTCGAGAAATAGTAATATAAAAAGAAATTAAACTGAATTAATGCCACTTTCTTGTGCTTTGAAGTTCCATGCCTTTCAACGCATCGATATCAACAACTTTCATTCCTTGAGAAGTGTGCTTTGTGTTTGAGGGCTCAAATACTTGAAGCATAAAGGGTGATGAAAAAAAGTCGGAAAGGGTGACGAAATTGATGGAGTCGACAATATGCTTATATCCCCAGTTATCCAACTTTCGTTTTGAGTTGAAGGTTTATCACTCCTCCGGTAAGGGTGACGAAATCGCTTTATTCCACAAAATGTATATCTTATAAATTACATTGATACAGAAATTTCTTTATAATTGAAAACAGCTCAATGTTGTTTATGATTAATTATAATCAAGTGACTTGCACTTTTGATAAGATAGCTCAAATCTATTAGACAGTTGTAAATAAAAGTTGACGCAAAAGCGCGGAAAGGGTTAAGAAATCACATACGTGTTTTGAATATAAAGGGTGATGACTTCAAATGTGATACGTTTTGCTTCCTTAGGCATCACTTCGGTGAAATAGTGAAAGTAAATAGTATATGAAACGCTGTTACCACTTCGCTATGCTTTCTAGCTAACATACCTTTCAATGTGTCCATACCAAAGTCTTTGCATAAAAGGTGATGAAAAAAGACGGGAAGGGTGAAGAAATTGATGCAGTCAACAATATGCTAATATCCCGAAAACACTTATCCAACTTTTGTCTGGAGTTGAATGCTTGTCAATGCTCCATACCGCACGCGTTCTCTCTTCCGGAGAGATGAAATATGCAATCGAGAGGGTTACATACATAAAGAGTTAAACGTCAGTGGTGACGAAAGGAGGCGCTAAGGGTGACGAAATCGCTTAATTCCATGACGTGCCTTTTTTTATAAATTAAACAGATACACGAATTTCTTTACAATTTAATGCATGTCAACATGGTTTACGATGAATTATCTTCAAGTGACTTGCACTTTTGATTAGGGACCTCAAATATATTAAACAGTTGTAAATGAAGATTAACACAAAAGTGCGGCAAGGGTGAAGAAATCACAAACGGCAATTGAACATAACAAGTCAAATTATGATATGTTTTGATTTGCTTAGGTATCACTTTAAAAAAAAAATAATAGTAACTATACATTTCGCTGTTGATACCACTTTGCTGTACTTTCAAGTTCCATGCCTTTCAATCTGTCCAAACCAAAGACCAACTTGAGACATGTGAGGGCTCAAATACCAAAGACAGAAAGGGTGATGAAAAAAGTTTGGAAGGGTAACGAGATTGAGGCAGTCAACGATATGATAATATCCTAAGAACAGCTCTGCAACTTTCATCTGGAGTTAAATACTTATCAATGCTCCATAACACAGGCGTTCGCTCCCGGAGAGAATCAAAATGCAATCGAGAGCTTATATACGTGAAGAAGTTAAACGTCAGTGGTAACGAAAAGAGACGGCAAGGGAGACAAAATCGCTTAATTCAACGATATGATTTCCTTAGAAATTACATTGATACACGGATTTCGTTAAAATTCAATACATTACAATGTGCTTTACGATGAATTATCTTCATGTGACATGCACTTTTGATTAGAGCAAATACGCGGTAAGGGTGACGAAATCACATACGGCAGTTGAAAATAAAGGGTGACGAAGTCAAGTTATAATACGTTTTGCTTAGCTTTAGGCATCACTTTTGAGAAATAGTAATATAAAAAGAAATCAAACTCAATTAATGCCACTCTCTTGCCTTTAAATGCATCAATATCAACAACTTTCATTCCTTGAGAAGTGTGCTTTGTGTTTGAGGGCTCAAATACTTGAAGCATAAAGGGTGATGAAAAAAAGTCGGAAAGGGTGACGAAATTGATGGAGTCGACAATATGCTTATATCCCCAGTTATCCAACTTTCGTTTTGAGTTGAAGGTTTATCACTCCTCCGGTAAGGGTGACGAAATCGCTTTATTCCACAAAATGTATATCTTATAAATTACATTGATACAGAAATTTCTTTATAATTGAAAACAGCTCAATGTTGTTTATGATTAATTATAATCAAGTGACTTGCACTTTTGATAAGATAGCTCAAATCTATTAGACAGTTGTAAATAAAAGTTGACGCAAAAGCGCGGAAAGGGTTAAGAAATCACATACGTGTTTTGAATATAAAGGGTGATGACTTCAAATGTGATACGTTTTGCTTCCTTAGGCATCACTTTGGTGAAATAGTGAAAGTAAATAGTATATGAAACGCTGTTACCACTTCGCTATGCTTTCTAGCTAACATACCTTTCAATGTGTCCATACCAAAGTCTTTGCATAAAAGGTGATGAAAAAAGACGGGAAGGGTGAAGAAATTGATGCAGTCAACAATATGCTAATATCCCGAAAACACTTATCCAACTTTGGTCTGGAGTTGAATGCTTGTCAATGCTCCATAACGCACGCGTTCTCCCTTCTTCCGGAGAGATGAAATATGCAATCGAGAGGGTTACATACATAAAGAGTTAAACGTCAGCGGTGACGAAAAGAGGCGCTAGGGGTGACGAAATCGCTTAATTCCATGATGTGCCTTTTTTTTAATAAATTAAACAGATACACGAATTTCTTTACAATTTAATGCATGTCAATATGGTTTACTATGAATTATCTTCAAGTGACTTGCACTTTTGATTAGGGACCTCAAATATATTAAACAGTTGTAAATGAAGATTAACACAAAAGTGCGGCAAGGGTGAGGAAATCACAAACGGCAGTTGAACATAACAAGTCAAATTATGATATGTTTTGATTTGCTTAGGTATCACTTTAAAAAAAAAATAATAGTAACTATACAATTCGCTGTTGATACCACTTTTCTGTACTTTCAAGTTCCATGCCTTTCAATGTGTCCAAACCAAAGACTTTCTCAACTTGAGACATGTGAGGGCTCAAATACCAAAGACAGAAATTGTGATGAAAAAAGTTTGGAAGGGTAACGAAATTGAGGCAGTCAACGATATGATAATATCCTAAGAACAGCTATCCAACTTTTATCTGGAGTTAAATACTTATCAATGCTCCATAACACAGGCGTTCGCTCCCGGAGAGAATCAAAATGCAATCGAGAGCTTACATACATAAAGGAGTTAGACGTCAATGGTGACAAAAAGAGGCGGTAAGTTTGACGAACTCGCTTAATTCCACGATATGCTTTCCTTAAAGATTACATTGATGCACCAATTTCTTTACAATTGAAAGCATCTCAATGTTATTTATCTTGAAGTGACTTCTACTTTTGATTAGAGAGCTGAAATCTTTTAGACATTTGAAAATAAACGTTGACGCAAAGCGCAGCAAGCGTGATCGAAATCACATACGGCAGTTGGACATTAAGGGTGACGAGTGAAATTATGTTACGTTTTGCTTTAATAGCTTAGGCATCAGTTTGGTACTGTACTAATAGTAAGTAATATAGTCAATATGCAATCGAGAGCTTATATACATGAAGAAGTTAAACGTCAGTGGTAACGAAAAGAGACGGCAAGGGAGACAAAATCGCTTAATTCAACGATATTTAGTTGAAATTACATTGATACACCGATTTCGTTAAAATTCAATACATTACAATGTGCTTTACGATGAATTATCTTCATGTGACATGCACTTTTGATTAGAGCAAATACGCGGTAAGGGTGACGAAATCACATACGGCAGTTGAAAATAAAGGGTGACGAAGTCAAGTTATAATACGTTTTGCTTAGCTTTAGGCATCACTTTTGAGAAATAGTAATATAAAAAGAAATCAAACTCAATTAATGCCACTCTCTTGCCTTTAAATGCATCAATGTCAACAACTTTCATTCCTTGAGAAGTGTGCTTTGTGTTTAGGGCTCAAATACTTGAAGCATAAAGGGTGATAAAAAAATGTCGGAAAGGGTGATGAAATTGGTGGAGTCGACAATATGCTTATATCCCCAGTTATCCAACTTTCGTTTTGAGTTGAAGGTTTATCACTCCTCCGGTAAGGGTGACGAAATCGCTTTATTCCACAAAATGCATATCTTATAAAGTACATTGATACAGAAATTTCTTTATAATTGAAAACAGCTCAATGTTGTTTATGATGAATTATCCTCAAGTGACTTGCACTTTTGATAAGATAGCTCAAATCTCTTAGACAGTTGTAAATAAAAGTTGACGCAAAAGCGCGGCAAGGGTTAAGAAATCACATACGTGTTTTGAATATAAAGGGTGATGAATTCAAATGTGATACGTTTTGCTTGCTTAGGCATCACTTTGGTGAAATAGTGAAAGTAAATAGTATATGAAACGCTGTTACCACTTCGCTATGCTTTCTAGCTCCCATACCTTTCAATGTGTCCATACCAAAGTCTTTCTCAACTTGAGACATATTCTTTGCATAAAAGGTGATGAAAAAAGACGGGAAGGGTGACGAAATTGATGCAGTCAACAATATGCTAATATCCCGAAAACACTTATCCAACTTTGGTCTGGAGTTGAATGCTTGTCAATGCTCCATAACGCACGCGTTCTCCCTTCTTCCGGAGAGATGAAATATGCAATCGAGAGGGTTACATACATAAAGAGTTTAAACGTCAGCGGTGACGAAAAGAGGCGCTAAGGGTGACGAAATCGCTTAATTCCATGATGTGCCTTTTTTTTAATAAATTAAACAGATACACGAATTTCTTTACAATTTAATGCATGTCAATATGGTTTACTATGAATTATCTTCAAGTGACTTGCACTTTTGATTAGGGACCTCAAATATATTAAACAGTTGTAAATGAAGATTAACACAAAAGTGCGGCAAGGGTGAGGAAATCACAAACGGCAGTTGAACATAACAAGTCAAATTATGATATGTTTTGATTTGCTTAGGTATCACTTTAAAAAAAAAATAATAGTAACTATACAATTCGCTGTTGATACCACTTTGCTGTACTTTCAAGTTCCATGCCTTTCAATGTGTCCAAACCAAAGACTTTCTCAACTTGAGACATGTGAGGGCTCAAATACCAAAGACAGAAATTGTGATGAAAAAAGTTTGGAAGGGTAACGAAATTGAGGCAGTCAACGATATGATAATATCCTAAGAACAGCTATCCAACTTTTATCTGGAGTTAAATACTTATCAATGCTCCATAACACAGGCGTTCGCTCCCGGAGAGAATCAAAATGCAATCGAGAGCTTACATACATAAAGGGGTTAGACGTCAATGGTGACAAAAAGAGGCGGTAAGGGTGACGAACTCGCTTAATTCCACGATATGCTTTCCTTAAAGATTACATTGATGCACCAATTTCTTTACAATTGAAAGCATCTCAATGTTATTTATCTTGAAGTGACTTCTACTTTTGATTAGAGAGCTGAAATCTTTTAGACATTTGAAAATAAACGTTGACGTAAAGCGCAGCAAGCGTGACCGAAATCACATACGGCAGTTGGACATTAAAGGTGACGAGTGAAATTATGTTACGTTTTGCTTTAATAGCTTAGGCATCAGTTTGGTACTGTACTAATAGTAAGTAATATAGTCAATATGCAATCGAGAGCTTATATACATGAAGAAGTTAAACGTCAGTGGTAATGAAAAGAGACGGCAAGGGAGACAAAATCGCTTAATTCAACGATATGATTTCCTTAAAAATTACATTGATACACCGATTTCGTTAAAGTTCAGTACATTATAATGTGCTTTACAATGAATTATCTTCATGTGACATGCACTTTTGATTAGAGCAAAAACGCGGTAAGGGTGACGAAATCACATACGGCAGTTGAAAATAAAGGGTGACGAAGTCAAGTTATAATACGTTTTGCTTAGCTTTAGGCATCACTTTTGAGAAATAGTAATATAAAAAGAAATCAAACTCAATTAATGCCACTCTCTTGTGCTTTGAAGTTCCATGCCTTTAAATGCATCGATATCAACAACTTTCATTCCTTGAGAAGTGTGCTTTGTGTTTGAGGGCTCGAATACTTGAAGCATAAAGGGTGATGAAAAAATGTCGGAAAGGGTGATGAAATTGATGGAGTCGACAATATGCTTATATCCCCAGTTATCCAACTTTCGTTTTGAGTTGAAGGTTTATCACTCCTCCGCTAAGGGTGACGAAATCGCTTTATTCCACAAAATGCATATCTTATAAAGTACATTGATACAGAAATTTCTTTATAATTGAAAACAGCTCAATGTTGTTTATGATGAATTATCCTCAAGTGACTTGCACTTTTGATAAGATAGCTCAAATCTCTTAGACAGTTGTAAATAAAAGTTGACGCAAAAGCGCGGCAAGGGTTAAGAAATCACATACGTGTTTTGAATATAAAGGGTGATGAATTCAAATGTGATACGTTTTGCTTGCTTAGGCATCACTTTGGTGAAATAGTGAAAGTAAATAGTATATGAAACGCTGTTACCACTTCGCTATGCTTTCTAGCTCCCATACCTTTCAATGTGTCCATACCAAAGTCTTTCTCAACTTGAGACATATTCTTTGCATAAAAGGTGATGAAAAAAGACGGGAAGGGTGACGAAATTGATGCAGTCAACAATATGCTAATATCCCGAAAACACTTATCCAACTTTGGTCTGGAGTTGAATGCTTGTCAATGCTCCATAACGCACGCGTTCTCCCTTCCGGAGAGATGAAATATGTAATCGAGAGGGTTACATACATAAAGAGTTAAACGTCAGTGGTGACGAAAAGAGGCGCTAAGGGTGACGAAATCGCTTAATTCCATAATGTGCCTTTTTTTTAATAAATTAAACAGATACACGAATTTCTTTACAATTTAATGCATGTCAATATGGTTTACTATGAATTATCTTCAAGTGACTTGCACTTTTGATTAGGGACCTCAAATATATTAAACAGTTGTAAATGAAGATTAACACAAAAGTGCGGCAAGGGTGAGGAAATCACAAACGGCAGTTGAACATAACAAGTCAAATTATGATATGTTTTGATTTGCTTAGGTATCACTTTAAAAAAAAAATAATAGTAACTATACAGTTCGCTGTTGATACCACTTTGCTGTACTTTCAAGTTCCATGCCTTTCAATGTGTCCAAACCGAAGACTTTCTCAACTTGAGACATGTGAGGGCTCAAATACCAAAGACAGAAATTGTGATGAAAAAAGTTTGGAAGGGTAACGAAATTGAGGCAGTCAACGATATGATAATATCCTAAGAACAGCTATCCAACTTTTATCTGGAGTTAAATACTTATCAATGCTCCATAACACAGGCGTTCGCTCCCGGAGAGAATCAAAATGCAATCGAGAGCTTACATACATAAAGGAGTTAGACGTCAATGGTGACAAAAAGAGGCGGTAAGTTTGACGAACTCGCTTAATTCCACGATATGCTTTCCTTAAAGATTACATTGATGCACCAATTTCTTTACAATTGAAAGCATCTCAATGTTATTTATCTTGAAGTGACTTCTACTTTTGATTAGAGAGCTGAAATCTTTTAGACATTTGAAAATAAACGTTGACGCAAAGCGCAGCAAGCGTGATCGAAATCACATACGGCAGTTGGACATTAAGGGTGACGAGTGAAATTATGTTACGTTTTGCTTTAATAGCTTAGGCATCAGTTTGGTACTGTACTAATAGTAAGTAATATAGTCAATATGCAATCGAGAGCTTATATACATGAAGAAGTTAAACGTCAGTGGTAACGAAAAGAGACGGCAAGGGACACAAAATCGCTTAATTCAACGATATTTAGTTGAAATTACATTGATACACCGATTTCGTTAAAATTCAATACATTACAATGTGCTTTACGATGAATTATCTTCATGTGACATGCACTTTTGATTAGAGCAAATACGCGGTAAGGGTGACGAAATCACATACGGCAGTTGAAAATAAAGGGTGACGAAGTCAAGTTATAATACGTTTTGCTTAGCTTTAGGCATCACTTTTGAGAAATAGTAATATAAAAAGAAATCAAACTCAATTAATGCCACTCTCTTGCCTTTAAATGCATCAATATCAACAACTTTCATTCCTTGAGAAGTGTGCTTTGTGTTTGAGGGCTCAAATACTTGAAGCATAAAGGGTGATAAAAAAAAGTCGGAAAGGGTGATGAAATTGATGGAGTCGACAATATGCTTATATCCCCAGTTATCCAACTTTCGTTTTGAGTTGAAGGTTTATCACTCCTCCGGTAAGGGTGACGAAATCGCTTTATTCCACAAAATGCATATCTTATAAAGTACAATGATACAGAAATTTCTTTATAATTGAAAACAGCTCAATGTTGTTTATGATGAATTATCCTCAAGTGACTTGCACTTTTGATAAGATAGCTCAAATCTATTAGACAGTTGTAAATAAAAGTTGACGCAAAAGCGCGGCAAGGGTTAAGAAATCACATACGTGTTTTGAATATAAAGGGTGATGAATTCAAATGTGATACGTTTTGCTTGCTTAGGCATCACTTTGGTGAAATAGTGAAAGTAAATAGTATATGAAACGCTGTTACCACTTCGCTATGCTTTCTAGCTCCCATACCTTTCAATGTGTCCATACCAAAGTCTTTCTCAACTTGAGACATATTCTTTGCATAAAAGGTGATGAAAAAAGACGGGAAGGGTGACGAAATTGATGCAGTCAACAATATGCTAATATCCCGAAAACACTTATCCAACTTTGGTCTGGAGTTGAATGCTTGTCAATGCTCCATAACGCACGCGTTCTCTCTTCCGGAGAGATGAAATATGCAATCGAGAGGGTTACATACATAAAGAGTTAAACGTCAGTGGTAACGAAAAGAGGCGCTAAGGGTGACGAAATCGCTTAATTCCATGATGTGCCTTTTTTTTAATAAATTAAACAGATACACGAATTTCTTTACAATTTAATGCATGTCAATATGGTTTACTATGAATTATCTTCAAGTGACTTGCACTTTTGATTAGGGACCTCAAATATATTAAACAGTTGTAAATGAAGATTAACACAAAAGTGCGGCAAGGGTGAGGAAATCACAAACGGCAGTTGAAGATAACAAGTCAAATTATGATATGTTTTGATTTGCTTAGGTATCACTTTAAAAAAAAAATAATAGTAACTATACAATTCGCTGTTGATACCACTTTGCTGTACTTTCAAGTTCCATGCCTTTCAATGTGTCCAAACCAAAGACTTTCTCAACTTGAGACATGTGAGGGCTCAAATACCAAAGACAGAAAGGGTGATGAAAAAAGTTTGGAAGGGTAACGAAATTGAGGCAGTCAACGATATGATAATATCCTAAGAACAGCTATCCAACTTTTATCTGGAGTTAAATACTTATCAATGCTCCATAACACAGGCGTTCGCTCCCGGAGAGAATCAAAATGCAATCGAGAGCTTACATACATAAAGGAGTTAGACGTCAATGGTGACAAAAAGAGGCGGTAAGGGTGACGAACTCGCTTAATTCCACGATATGCTTTCCTTAAAGATTACATTGATGCACCAATTTCTTTACAATTGAAAGCATCTCAATGTTATTTATCTTGAAGTGACTTCTACTTTTGATTAGAGAGCTGAAATCTTTTAGACATTTGAAAATAAACGTTGACTCAAAGCGCAGCAAGCGTGACCGAAATCACATACGGCAGTTGAACATTAAAGGTGACGAGTGAAATTATGTTACGTTTTGCTTTAATAGCTTAGGCATCAGTTTGGTACTGTACTGTAATATAGTCAATATGCAATCGAGAGCTTATATACATGAAGAAGTTAAACGTCAGTGGTAACGAAAAGAGACGGCAAGGGAGACAAAATCGCTTAATTCAACGATATGATTTCCTTAGAAATTACATTGATACACCGATTTCGTTAAAATTCAATACATTACAATGTGCTTTACGATGAATTATCTTCATGTGACATGCACTTTTGATTAGAGCAAAAACGCGGTAAGGGTGACGAAATCACATACGGCAGTTGAAAATAAAGGGTGACGAAGTCAAGTTATAATACGTTTTGCTTAGCTTTAGGCATCACTTTTGAGAAATAGTAATATAAAAAGAAATCAAACTCAATTAATGCCACTCTCTTGCCTTTAAATGCATCAATATCAACAACTTTCATTCCTTGAGAAGTGTGCTTTGTGTTTGAGGGCTCAAATACTTGAAGCATAAAGGGTGATGAAAAAAAGTCGGAAAGGGTGATGAAATTGATGGAGTCGACAATATGCTTATATCCCCAGTTATCCAACTTTCGTTTTGAGTTGAAAGTTTATCACTCCTCCGGTAAGGGTGACGATATCGCTTTATTCCACAAAATGTATATCTTATAAATTACATTGATACAGAAATTTCTTTATAATTGAAAACAGCTCAATGTTGTTTATGATGAATTATAATCAAGTGACTTGCACTTTTGATAAGATAGCTCAAATCTATTAGACAGTTGTAAATAAAAGTTGACGCAAAAGCGCGGCAAGGGTTAAGAAATCACATACTTGTTTTGAATATAAAGGGTGATGAATTCAAATGTGATACGTTTTGCTTGCTTAGGCATCACTTTGGTGAAATAGTGAAAGTAAATAGTATAAGAAACGCTGTTACCACTTCGCTATGCTTTCTAGCTCCCATACCTTTCAATGTGTCCATACCAAAGTCTTTCTCAACTTGAGACATATTCTTTGCATAAAAGGTGATGAAAAAAGACGGGAAGGGTGACGAAATTGATGCAGTCAACAATATTCTAATATCCCGAAAACACTTATCCAACTTTGGTCTGGAGTTGAATGCTTTTCAATGTTCCATAACGCACGCGTTCTCTCTTCCGGAGAGATGAAATATGCAATCGAGAGGGTTACATACATAAAGAGTTAAACGTCAGTGGTGACGAAAAGAGGCGCTAAGGGTGACGAAATCGCTTAATTCCATGACGTGCCTTTTTTTTATAAATTAAACAGATACACGAATTTCTTTACAATTTAATGCATGTCAACATGGTTTACGATGAATTATCTTCAAGTGACTTGCACTTTTGATTAGGGACCTCAAATATATTAAACAGTTGTAAATGAAGATTAACACAAAAGTGCGGCAAGGGTGAGGAAATCACAAACGGCAGTTGAACATAACAGGTCAAATTATGATATGTTTTGATTTGCTTAGGTATCACTTAAAAAAAAAATAATAGTAACTATACAATTCGCTGTTGATACCACTTTGCTGTACTTTCAAGTTCCATGCCTTTCAATGTGTCCAAACCAAAGACTTTCTCAACTTGAAACATGTGAGGGCTCAAATACCAAAGACAGAAAGGGTGATGAAAAGAGTTTGGAAGGGTAACGAAATTGAGGCAGTCAACGATATGATAATATCCCAAAAACAGCTATCCAACTTTCATCTGGAGTTAAATACTTATCAAAGCTCCATAACACAGGCGTTCGCTCCCGGAGAGAATCAATATGCAATCGAGCGCTTAACTTGAGAGTTAGACGTCAATGGTGACAAAAAGAGTCGGTAAGGGTGACGAACTCGCTTAATTCCACGATATGCTTTCCTTATAAATTACATTGATACACCAATTTCTTTACAATTGAAAGTATCTCAATGTTATTTATCTTGAAGTGACTTCTACTTTTGACTAGAGAGCTGAAATCTTTTAGACATTTGAAAATAAACGTTGACGCAAAGCGCAGCAAGCGTGACCGAAATCAAATACGGCAGTTGGACATAAAGGGTTAAGAGTGAAATTATGTTACGTTTTGCTTTAATAGCTTAGGCATCAGTTTGGTACTGTACTAATAGTAAGTGATATAGTCAATATGCAATCGAGAGCTTATATACATGAAGAAGTTAAACGTCAGTGGTAACGAAAAGAGACGGCAAGGGAGACAAAATCGCTTAATTCAACGATATGATTTACTTAGAAATACACCGATTTCGTTAAAATTTAATACATTACAATATGCTTTACGATGAATTATCTTCATGTGACTTGCACTTTTGATTAGAGCAAAAACGCAGTAAGGGTGACGAAGTCATAATACGTTTTGCTTAGCTTTAGCCATCACTTTCGAGAAATAGTAATACAAAAAGAAATTAAACTGAATTAATGCCACTTTCTTGTGCTTTGAAGTTCCATGCCTTTCAACGCATCGATATCAACAACTTTCATTCCTTGAGAAGTGTGCTTTGTGTTTGAGGGCTCAAATACTTGAAGCATAAAGGGTGATGAAAAAAAGTCGGAAAGGGTGACGAAATTGATGGAGTCGACAATATGCTTATATCCCCAGTTATCCAACTTTCGTTTTGAGTTGAAGGTTTATCACTCCTCCGGTAAGGGTGACGAAATCGCTTTATTCCACAAAATGTATATCTTATAAATTACATTGATACAGAAATTTCTTTATAATTGAAAACAGCTCAATGTTGTTTATGATGAATTATAATCAAGTGACTTGCACTTTTGATAAGATAGCTCAAATCTATTAGACAGTTGTAAATAAAAGTTGACGCAAAAGCGCGGAAAGGGTTAAGAAATCACATACGTGTTTTGAATATAAAGGGTGATGAATTCAAATGTGATACGTTTTGCTTGCTTAGGCATCACTTTGGTGAAATAGTGAAAGTAAATAGTATAAGAAACGCTGTTACCACTTCGCTATGCTTTCTAGCTCCCATACCTTTCAATGTGTCCATACCAAAGTCTTTCTCAACTTGAGACATATTCTTTGCATAAAAGGTGATGAAAAAAGACGGGAAGGGTGATGAAATTGATGCAGTCAACAATATTCTAATATCCCGAAAACACTTATCCAACTTTGGTCTGGAGTTGAATGCTTTTCAATGTTCCATAACGCACGCGTTCTCTCTTCCGGAGAGATGAAATATGCAATCGAGAGGGTTACATACATAAAGAGTTAAACGTCAGTGGTGACGAAAAGAGGCGCTAAGGGTGACGAAATCGCTTAATTCCATGACGTGCCTTTTTTTTATAAATTAAACAGATACACGAATTTCTTTACAATTTAATGCATGTCAACATGGTTTACGATGAATTATCTTCAAGTGACTTGCACTTTTGATTAGGGACCTCAAATATATTAAACAGTTGTAAATGAAGATTAACACAAAAGTGCTACAAGGGTGAGGAAATCACAAACGGCAGTTGAACATAACAGGTCAAATTATGATATGTTTTGATTTGCTTAGGTATCACTTAAAAAAAAAATAATAGTAACTATACAATTCGCTGTTGATACCACTTTGCTGTACTTTCAAGTTCCATGCCTTTCAATGTGTCCAAACCAAAGACTTTTTCAACTTGAGACATGTGAGGGCTCAAATACCAAAGACAGAAAGGGTGATGAAAAAAGTTTGGAAGAGTAACGAAATTGAGGCAGTCAATGATATGATAATATCCTAAGAACAGCTATCCAACTTTTATCTGGAGTTAAATACTTATCAATGCTCCATAGCACAGGCGTTCGCTCCCGGAGAGAATCAAAATGCAATCGAGAGCTTACATACATAAAGGAGTTAGACGTCAATGGTGACAAAAAGATGCGGTAAGGGTGACGAACTCGCTTAATTCCACGATATGCTTTCCTTAAAGATTACATTGATGCACCAATTTCTTTACAATCGAAAGCATCTCAATGTTATTTATCTTGAAGTGACTTTCTACTCTTGATTTAGAGAGCTGAAATCTTTTAGACATTTGAAAATAAACGTTGACGCAAAGCGCAGCAAGCGTGACCGAAATCAAATACGGCAGTTGGACATAAAGGGTTAAGAGTGAAATTATGTTACGTTTTGCTTTAATAGCTTAGGCATCAGTTTGGTACTGTACTAATAGTAAGTGATATAGTCAATATGCAATCGAGAGCTTATATACATGAAGAAGTTAAACGTCAGTGGTAACGAAAAGAGACGGCAAGGGAGACAAAATCGCTTAATTCAACGATATGATTTACTTAGAAATACACCGATTTCGTTAAAATTTAATACATTACAATATGCTTTACGATGAATTATCTTCATGTGACTTGCACTTTTGATTAGAGCAAAAACGCAGTAAGGGTGACGAAATCACATACGGCAGTATGGGTGACGAAGGGTGACGAAGGGTGACGAAGTCAAGTCATAATACGTTTTGCTTAGCTTTAGGCATCACTTTCGAGAAATAGTAATACAAAAAGAAATTAAACTGAATTAATGCCACTTTCTTGTGCTTTGAAGTTCCATGCCTTTCAACGCATCGATATCAACAACTTTCATTCCTTGAGAAGTGTGCTTTGTGTTTGAGGGCTCAAATACTTGAAGCATAAAGGGTGATGAAAAAAAGTCGGAAAGGGTGACGAAATTGATGGAGTCGACAATATGCTCATATCCCCAGTTATCCAACTTTCGTCTTGAGTTGAAGGTTGATCACTCCTCCGGAAAGGGTGACGAAATCGCTTTATTCTACAAAATGCATATCTTATAAATTACATTGATACAGAAATTTCTTTATAATTGAAAACAGCTCAATGTTGTTTATGATGTATTATAATGAAGTGACTTGCACTTTTGATAAGATAGCTCAAATCTATTAGACAGTTGTAAATAAAAGTTGACGCAAAAGCGCGGAAAGGGTTAAGAAATCACATACGTGTTTTGAATATAAAGGGTGATGACTTCAAATGTGATACGTTTTGCTTGCTTAGGCATCACTTTGGTGAAATAGTGAAAGTAAATAGTATATGAAACGCTGTTACCACTTCGCTATGCTTTCTAGCTAACATACCTTTCAATGTGTCCATACCAAAGTCTTTCTCAACTTGAGACATATTCTTTGCATAAAAGGTGATGAAAAAAGACGGGAAGGGTGACGAAATTGATGCAGTCAACAATATGCTAATATCCCGAAAACACTTATCCAACTTTGGTCTGGAGTTGAATGCTTGTCAATGCTCCATAACGCACGCGTTCTCTCTTCCGGAGAGATGAAATATGCAATCGAGAGGGTTACATACATAAAGAGTTAAACGTCAGTGGTGACGAAAAGAGGCGCTAAGCGTGACGAAATCGCTTAATTCCATGATGTGCCTTTTTTTAAATAAATTAAACAGATACACGAATTTCTTTACAATTTAATGCATGTCAATATAGTTTACGATGAATTATCTTCAAGTGGCTTGCACTTTTGATTAGAGACCTCAAATATATTAAACAGTTGTAAATGAAGATTAACACAAAAGTGCGGCAAGGGTGAGGAAATCACAAACGGCAGTTGAACATAACAAGTCAAATTATGATATGTTTTGCTTTGCTTAGGCATCACTTAAAAAAAAAAAAAGTAATAGTAACTATACAATTCGCTGTGGATACCACTTTGCTGTACTTTCAAGTTCCATGCCTTTCAATGTGTCCAAACCAAAGACTTTCTCAACTTGAAACATGTGAGGGCTCAAATACCAAAGACAGAAAGGGTGATGAAAAGAGTTTGGAAGGGTAACGAAATTGAGGCAGTCAACGATATGATAATATCGCAAAAACAGCTATCCAACTTTCATCTGGAGTTAAATACTTATCAATGCTCCATAACACAGGCGTTCGCTCCCGGAGAGAATCAATATGCAATCGAGCGCTTAACTTGAGAGTTAGACGTCAATGGTGACAAAAAGAGTCGGTAAGGGTGACGAACTCGCTTAATTCCACGATATGCTTTCCTTATAAATTACATTGATACACGAATTTCTTTACAATTGAAAGTATCTCAATGTTATTTATCTCGAAATGACTTCTACTTCTAGAGAGCTGAAATCTTTTAGACATTTGAAAATAAACGTTGACGCAAAGCGCAGCAAGCGTGACCGAAATCAAATACGGCAGTTGGACATAAAGGGTGAAGAGTGAAATTATGTCACGTTTTGCTTTAATAGCTTAGGCATCAGTTTGGTACTGTACTAATAGCAAGTGATATAGTCAATATGCAATCGAGAGCTTATATACATGAAGAAGTTAAACGCCAGTGGTAACGAAAAGAGACGGCAAGGGAGACAAAATCGCTTAATTCAACGATATGATTTACTTAGAAATACACCGATTTCGTTAAAATTTAATACATTACAATATGCTTTACGATGAATTATCTTCATGTGACTTGCACTTTTGATTAGAGCAAAAACGCAGTAAGGGTGACGAAATCACATACGGCAGTTGAAAATAAAGGGTGACGAAGTCAAGTCATAATACATTTTGCTTAGCTTTAGGCATCACTTTCGAGAAATAGTAATATAAAAAGAAATTAAACTGAATTAATGCCACTTTCTTGTGCTTTGAAGTTCCATGCCTTTCAACGCATCGATATCAACAACTTTCATTCCTTGAGAAGTGTGCTTTGTGTTTGAGGGCTCAAATACTTGAAGCATAAAGGGTGATGAAAAAAAGTCGGAAAGGGTGACGAAATTGATGGAGTCGACAATATGCTTATATCCCCAGTTATCCAACTTTCGTTTTGAGTTGAAGGTTTATCACTCCTCCGGTAAGGGTGACGAAATCGCTTTATTCCACAAAATGTATATCTTATAAATTACATTGATACAGAAATTTCTTTATAATTGAAAACAGCTCAATGTTGTTTATGATTAATTATAATCAAGTGACTTGCACTTTTGATAAGATAGCTCAAATCTATTAGACAGTTGTAAATAAAAGTTGACGCAAAAGCGCGGAAAGGGTTAAGAAATCACATACGTGTTTTGAATATAAAGGGTGATGACTTCAAATGTGATACGTTTTGCTTCCTTAGGCATCACTTCGGTGAAATAGTGAAAGTAAATAGTATATGAAACGCTGTTACCACTTCGCTATGCTTTCTAGCTAACATACCTTTCAATGTGTCCATACCAAAGTCTTTGCATAAAAGGTGATGAAAAAAGACGGGAAGGGTGAAGAAATTGATGCAGTCAACAATATGCTAATATCCCGAAAACACTTATCCAACTTTTGTCTGGAGTTGAATGCTTGTCAATGCTCCATACCGCACGCGTTCTCTCTTCCGGAGAGATGAAATATGCAATCGAGAGGGTTACATACATAAAGAGTTAAACGTCAGTGGTGACGAAAGGAGGCGCTAAGGGTGACGAAATCGCTTAATTCCATGACGTGCCTTTTTTTATAAATTAAACAGATACACGAATTTCTTTACAATTTAATGCATGTCAACATGGTTTACGATGAATTATCTTCAAGTGACTTGCACTTTTGATTAGGGACCTCAAATATATTAAACAGTTGTAAATGAAGATTAACACAAAAGTGCGGCAAGGGTGAAGAAATCACAAACGGCAATTGAACATAACAAGTCAAATTATGATATGTTTTGATTTGCTTAGGTATCACTTTAAAAAAAAAATAATAGTAACTATACATTTCGCTGTTGATACCACTTTGCTGTACTTTCAAGTTCCATGCCTTTCAATCTGTCCAAACCAAAGACCAACTTGAGACATGTGAGGGCTCAAATACCAAAGACAGAAAGGGTGATGAAAAAAGTTTGGAAGGGTAACGAGATTGAGGCAGTCAACGATATGATAATATCCTAAGAACAGCTCTGCAACTTTCATCTGGAGTTAAATACTTATCAATGCTCCATAACACAGGCGTTCGCTCCCGGAGAGAATCAAAATGCAATCGAGAGCTTATATACGTGAAGAAGTTAAACGTCAGTGGTAACGAAAAGAGACGGCAAGGGAGACAAAATCGCTTAATTCAACGATATGATTTCCTTAGAAATTACATTGATACACGGATTTCGTTAAAATTCAATACATTACAATGTGCTTTACGATGAATTATCTTCATGTGACATGCACTTTTGATTAGAGCAAATACGCGGTAAGGGTGACGAAATCACATACGGCAGTTGAAAATAAAGGGTGACGAAGTCAAGTTATAATACGTTTTGCTTAGCTTTAGGCATCACTTTTGAGAAATAGTAATATAAAAAGAAATCAAACTCAATTAATGCCACTCTCTTGCCTTTAAATGCATCAATATCAACAACTTTCATTCCTTGAGAAGTGTGCTTTGTGTTTGAGGGCTCAAATACTTGAAGCATAAAGGGTGATGAAAAAAAGTCGGAAAGGGTGACGAAATTGATGGAGTCGACAATATGCTTATATCCCCAGTTATCCAACTTTCGTTTTGAGTTGAAGGTTTATCACTCCTCCGGTAAGGGTGACGAAATCGCTTTATTCCACAAAATGTATATCTTATAAATTACATTGATACAGAAATTTCTTTATAATTGAAAACAGCTCAATGTTGTTTATGATTAATTATAATCAAGTGACTTGCACTTTTGATAAGATAGCTCAAATCTATTAGACAGTTGTAAATAAAAGTTGACGCAAAAGCGCGGAAAGGGTTAAGAAATCACATACGTGTTTTGAATATAAAGGGTGATGACTTCAAATGTGATACGTTTTGCTTCCTTAGGCATCACTTTGGTGAAATAGTGAAAGTAAATAGTATATGAAACGCTGTTACCACTTCGCTATGCTTTCTAGCTAACATACCTTTCAATGTGTCCATACCAAAGTCTTTGCATAAAAGGTGATGAAAAAAGACGGGAAGGGTGAAGAAATTGATGCAGTCAACAATATGCTAATATCCCGAAAACACTTATCCAACTTTGGTCTGGAGTTGAATGCTTGTCAATGCTCCATAACGCACGCGTTCTCCCTTCTTCCGGAGAGATGAAATATGCAATCGAGAGGGTTACATACATAAAGAGTTAAACGTCAGCGGTGACGAAAAGAGGCGCTAGGGGTGACGAAATCGCTTAATTCCATGATGTGCCTTTTTTTTAATAAATTAAACAGATACACGAATTTCTTTACAATTTAATGCATGTCAATATGGTTTACTATGAATTATCTTCAAGTGACTTGCACTTTTGATTAGGGACCTCAAATATATTAAACAGTTGTAAATGAAGATTAACACAAAAGTGCGGCAAGGGTGAGGAAATCACAAACGGCAGTTGAACATAACAAGTCAAATTATGATATGTTTTGATTTGCTTAGGTATCACTTTAAAAAAAAAATAATAGTAACTATACAATTCGCTGTTGATACCACTTTTCTGTACTTTCAAGTTCCATGCCTTTCAATGTGTCCAAACCAAAGACTTTCTCAACTTGAGACATGTGAGGGCTCAAATACCAAAGACAGAAATTGTGATGAAAAAAGTTTGGAAGGGTAACGAAATTGAGGCAGTCAACGATATGATAATATCCTAAGAACAGCTATCCAACTTTTATCTGGAGTTAAATACTTATCAATGCTCCATAACACAGGCGTTCGCTCCCGGAGAGAATCAAAATGCAATCGAGAGCTTACATACATAAAGGAGTTAGACGTCAATGGTGACAAAAAGAGGCGGTAAGTTTGACGAACTCGCTTAATTCCACGATATGCTTTCCTTAAAGATTACATTGATGCACCAATTTCTTTACAATTGAAAGCATCTCAATGTTATTTATCTTGAAGTGACTTCTACTTTTGATTAGAGAGCTGAAATCTTTTAGACATTTGAAAATAAACGTTGACGCAAAGCGCAGCAAGCGTGATCGAAATCACATACGGCAGTTGGACATTAAGGGTGACGAGTGAAATTATGTTACGTTTTGCTTTAATAGCTTAGGCATCAGTTTGGTACTGTACTAATAGTAAGTAATATAGTCAATATGCAATCGAGAGCTTATATACATGAAGAAGTTAAACGTCAGTGGTAACGAAAAGAGACGGCAAGGGAGACAAAATCGCTTAATTCAACGATATTTAGTTGAAATTACATTGATACACCGATTTCGTTAAAATTCAATACATTACAATGTGCTTTACGATGAATTATCTTCATGTGACATGCACTTTTGATTAGAGCAAATACGCGGTAAGGGTGACGAAATCACATACGGCAGTTGAAAATAAAGGGTGACGAAGTCAAGTTATAATACGTTTTGCTTAGCTTTAGGCATCACTTTTGAGAAATAGTAATATAAAAAGAAATCAAACTCAATTAATGCCACTCTCTTGCCTTTAAATGCATCAATGTCAACAACTTTCATTCCTTGAGAAGTGTGCTTTGTGTTTAGGGCTCAAATACTTGAAGCATAAAGGGTGATAAAAAAATGTCGGAAAGGGTGATGAAATTGGTGGAGTCGACAATATGCTTATATCCCCAGTTATCCAACTTTCGTTTTGAGTTGAAGGTTTATCACTCCTCCGGTAAGGGTGACGAAATCGCTTTATTCCACAAAATGCATATCTTATAAAGTACATTGATACAGAAATTTCTTTATAATTGAAAACAGCTCAATGTTGTTTATGATGAATTATCCTCAAGTGACTTGCACTTTTGATAAGATAGCTCAAATCTCTTAGACAGTTGTAAATAAAAGTTGACGCAAAAGCGCGGCAAGGGTTAAGAAATCACATACGTGTTTTGAATATAAAGGGTGATGAATTCAAATGTGATACGTTTTGCTTGCTTAGGCATCACTTTGGTGAAATAGTGAAAGTAAATAGTATATGAAACGCTGTTACCACTTCGCTATGCTTTCTAGCTCCCATACCTTTCAATGTGTCCATACCAAAGTCTTTCTCAACTTGAGACATATTCTTTGCATAAAAGGTGATGAAAAAAGACGGGAAGGGTGACGAAATTGATGCAGTCAACAATATGCTAATATCCCGAAAACACTTATCCAACTTTGGTCTGGAGTTGAATGCTTGTCAATGCTCCATAACGCACGCGTTCTCCCTTCTTCCGGAGAGATGAAATATGCAATCGAGAGGGTTACATACATAAAGAGTTTAAACGTCAGCGGTGACGAAAAGAGGCGCTAAGGGTGACGAAATCGCTTAATTCCATGATGTGCCTTTTTTTTAATAAATTAAACAGATACACGAATTTCTTTACAATTTAATGCATGTCAATATGGTTTACTATGAATTATCTTCAAGTGACTTGCACTTTTGATTAGGGACCTCAAATATATTAAACAGTTGTAAATGAAGATTAACACAAAAGTGCGGCAAGGGTGAGGAAATCACAAACGGCAGTTGAACATAACAAGTCAAATTATGATATGTTTTGATTTGCTTAGGTATCACTTTAAAAAAAAAATAATAGTAACTATACAATTCGCTGTTGATACCACTTTGCTGTACTTTCAAGTTCCATGCCTTTCAATGTGTCCAAACCAAAGACTTTCTCAACTTGAGACATGTGAGGGCTCAAATACCAAAGACAGAAATTGTGATGAAAAAAGTTTGGAAGGGTAACGAAATTGAGGCAGTCAACGATATGATAATATCCTAAGAACAGCTATCCAACTTTTATCTGGAGTTAAATACTTATCAATGCTCCATAACACAGGCGTTCGCTCCCGGAGAGAATCAAAATGCAATCGAGAGCTTACATACATAAAGGGGTTAGACGTCAATGGTGACAAAAAGAGGCGGTAAGGGTGACGAACTCGCTTAATTCCACGATATGCTTTCCTTAAAGATTACATTGATGCACCAATTTCTTTACAATTGAAAGCATCTCAATGTTATTTATCTTGAAGTGACTTCTACTTTTGATTAGAGAGCTGAAATCTTTTAGACATTTGAAAATAAACGTTGACGTAAAGCGCAGCAAGCGTGACCGAAATCACATACGGCAGTTGGACATTAAAGGTGACGAGTGAAATTATGTTACGTTTTGCTTTAATAGCTTAGGCATCAGTTTGGTACTGTACTAATAGTAAGTAATATAGTCAATATGCAATCGAGAGCTTATATACATGAAGAAGTTAAACGTCAGTGGTAATGAAAAGAGACGGCAAGGGAGACAAAATCGCTTAATTCAACGATATGATTTCCTTAAAAATTACATTGATACACCGATTTCGTTAAAGTTCAGTACATTATAATGTGCTTTACAATGAATTATCTTCATGTGACATGCACTTTTGATTAGAGCAAAAACGCGGTAAGGGTGACGAAATCACATACGGCAGTTGAAAATAAAGGGTGACGAAGTCAAGTTATAATACGTTTTGCTTAGCTTTAGGCATCACTTTTGAGAAATAGTAATATAAAAAGAAATCAAACTCAATTAATGCCACTCTCTTGTGCTTTGAAGTTCCATGCCTTTAAATGCATCGATATCAACAACTTTCATTCCTTGAGAAGTGTGCTTTGTGTTTGAGGGCTCGAATACTTGAAGCATAAAGGGTGATGAAAAAATGTCGGAAAGGGTGATGAAATTGATGGAGTCGACAATATGCTTATATCCCCAGTTATCCAACTTTCGTTTTGAGTTGAAGGTTTATCACTCCTCCGCTAAGGGTGACGAAATCGCTTTATTCCACAAAATGCATATCTTATAAAGTACATTGATACAGAAATTTCTTTATAATTGAAAACAGCTCAATGTTGTTTATGATGAATTATCCTCAAGTGACTTGCACTTTTGATAAGATAGCTCAAATCTCTTAGACAGTTGTAAATAAAAGTTGACGCAAAAGCGCGGCAAGGGTTAAGAAATCACATACGTGTTTTGAATATAAAGGGTGATGAATTCAAATGTGATACGTTTTGCTTGCTTAGGCATCACTTTGGTGAAATAGTGAAAGTAAATAGTATATGAAACGCTGTTACCACTTCGCTATGCTTTCTAGCTCCCATACCTTTCAATGTGTCCATACCAAAGTCTTTCTCAACTTGAGACATATTCTTTGCATAAAAGGTGATGAAAAAAGACGGGAAGGGTGACGAAATTGATGCAGTCAACAATATGCTAATATCCCGAAAACACTTATCCAACTTTGGTCTGGAGTTGAATGCTTGTCAATGCTCCATAACGCACGCGTTCTCCCTTCCGGAGAGATGAAATATGTAATCGAGAGGGTTACATACATAAAGAGTTAAACGTCAGTGGTGACGAAAAGAGGCGCTAAGGGTGACGAAATCGCTTAATTCCATAATGTGCCTTTTTTTTAATAAATTAAACAGATACACGAATTTCTTTACAATTTAATGCATGTCAATATGGTTTACTATGAATTATCTTCAAGTGACTTGCACTTTTGATTAGGGACCTCAAATATATTAAACAGTTGTAAATGAAGATTAACACAAAAGTGCGGCAAGGGTGAGGAAATCACAAACGGCAGTTGAACATAACAAGTCAAATTATGATATGTTTTGATTTGCTTAGGTATCACTTTAAAAAAAAAATAATAGTAACTATACAGTTCGCTGTTGATACCACTTTGCTGTACTTTCAAGTTCCATGCCTTTCAATGTGTCCAAACCGAAGACTTTCTCAACTTGAGACATGTGAGGGCTCAAATACCAAAGACAGAAATTGTGATGAAAAAAGTTTGGAAGGGTAACGAAATTGAGGCAGTCAACGATATGATAATATCCTAAGAACAGCTATCCAACTTTTATCTGGAGTTAAATACTTATCAATGCTCCATAACACAGGCGTTCGCTCCCGGAGAGAATCAAAATGCAATCGAGAGCTTACATACATAAAGGAGTTAGACGTCAATGGTGACAAAAAGAGGCGGTAAGTTTGACGAACTCGCTTAATTCCACGATATGCTTTCCTTAAAGATTACATTGATGCACCAATTTCTTTACAATTGAAAGCATCTCAATGTTATTTATCTTGAAGTGACTTCTACTTTTGATTAGAGAGCTGAAATCTTTTAGACATTTGAAAATAAACGTTGACGCAAAGCGCAGCAAGCGTGATCGAAATCACATACGGCAGTTGGACATTAAGGGTGACGAGTGAAATTATGTTACGTTTTGCTTTAATAGCTTAGGCATCAGTTTGGTACTGTACTAATAGTAAGTAATATAGTCAATATGCAATCGAGAGCTTATATACATGAAGAAGTTAAACGTCAGTGGTAACGAAAAGAGACGGCAAGGGAGACAAAATCGCTTAATTCAACGATATTTAGTTGAAATTACATTGATACACCGATTTCGTTAAAATTCAATACATTACAATGTGCTTTACGATGAATTATCTTCATGTGACATGCACTTTTGATTAGAGCAAATACGCGGTAAGGGTGACGAAATCACATACGGCAGTTGAAAATAAAGGGTGACGAAGTCAAGTTATAATACGTTTTGCTTAGCTTTAGGCATCACTTTTGAGAAATAGTAATATAAAAAGAAATCAAACTCAATTAATGCCACTCTCTTGCCTTTAAATGCATCAATATCAACAACTTTCATTCCTTGAGAAGTGTGCTTTGTGTTTAGGGCTCAAATACTTGAAGCATAAAGGGTGATAAAAAAATGTCGGAAAGGGTGATGAAATTGATGGAGTCGACAATATGCTTATATCCCCAGTTATCCAACTTTCGTTTTGAGTTGAAGGTTTATCACTCCTCCGGTAAGGGTGACGAAATCGCTTTATTCCACAAAATGCATATCTTATAAAGTACATTGATACAGAAATTTCTTTATAATTGAAAACAGCTCAATGTTGTTTATGATGAATTATCCTCAAGTGACTTGCACTTTTGATAAGATAGCTCAAATCTCTTAGACAGTTGTAAATAAAAGTTGACGCAAAAGCGCGGCAAGGGTTAAGAAATCACATACGTGTTTTGAATATAAAGGGTGATGAATTCAAATGTGATACGTTTTGCTTGCTTAGGCATCACTTTGGTGAAATAGTGAAAGTAAATAGTATATGAAACGCTGTTACCACTTCGCTATGCTTTCTAGCTCCCATACCTTTCAATGTGTCCATACCAAAGTCTTTCTCAACTTGAGACATATTCTTTGCATAAAAGGTGATGAAAAAAGACGGGAAGGGTGACGAAATTGATGCAGTCAACAATATGCTAATATCCCGAAAACACTTATCCAACTTTGGTCTGGAGTTGAATGCTTGTCAATGCTCCATAACGCACGCGTTCTCCCTTCCGGAGAGATGAAATATGTAATCGAGAGGGTTACATACATAAAGAGTTAAACGTCAGTGGTGACGAAAAGAGGCGCTAAGGGTGACGAAATCGCTTAATTCCATAATGTGCCTTTTTTTTAATAAATTAAACAGATACACGAATTTCTTTACAATTTAATGCATGTCAATATGGTTTACTATGAATTATCTTCAAGTGACTTGCACTTTTGATTAGGGACCTCAAATATATTAAACAGTTGTAAATGAAGATTAACACAAAAGTGCGGCAAGGGTGAGGAAATCACAAACGGCAGTTGAACATAACAAGTCAAATTATGATATGTTTTGATTTGCTTAGGTATCACTTTAAAAAAAAAATAATAGTAACTATACAATTCGCTGTTGATACCACTTTGCTGTACTTCCATGCCTTTCAATGTGTCCAAACCGAAGACTTTCTCAACTTGAGACATGTGAGGGCTCAAATACCAAAGACAGAAATTGTGATGACAAAAGTTTGGAAGGGTAACGAAATTGAGGCAGTCAACGATATGATAATATCCTAAGAACAGCTATCCAACTTTTATCTGGAGTTAAATACTTATCAATGCTCCATAACACAGGCGTTCGCTCCCGGAGAGAATCAAAATGCAATCGAGAGCTTACATACATAAAGGAGTTAGACGTCAATGGTGACAAAAAGAGGCGGTAAGTTTGACGAACTCGCTTAATTCCACGATATGCTTTCCTTAAAGATTACATTGATGCACCAATTTCTTTACAATTGAAAGCATCTCAATGTTATTTATCTTGAAGTGACTTCTACTTTTGATTAGAGAGCTGAAATCTTTTAGACATTTGAAAATAAACGTTGACGCAAAGCGCAGCAAGCGTGATCGAAATCACATACGGCAGTTGGACATTAAGGGTGACGAGTGAAATTATGTTACGTTTTGCTTTAATAGCTTAGGCATCAGTTTGGTACTGTACTAATAGTAAGTAATATAGTCAATATGCAATCGAGAGCTTATATACATGAAGAAGTTAAACGTCAGTGGTAACGAAAAGAGACGGCAAGGGAGACAAAATCGCTTAATTCAACGATATTTAGTTGAAATTACATTGATACACCGATTTCGTTAAAATTCAATACATTACAATGTGCTTTACGATGAATTATCTTCATGTGACATGCACTTTTGATTAGAGCAAATACGCGGTAAGGGTGACGAAATCACATACGGCAGTTGAAAATAAAGGGTGACGAAGTCAAGTTATAATACGTTTTGCTTAGCTTTAGGCATCACTTTTGAGAAATAGTAATATAAAAAGAAATCAAACTCAATTAATGCCACTCTCTTGCCTTTAAATGCATCAATATCAACAACTTTCATTCCTTGAGAAGTGTGCTTTGTGTTTAGGGCTCAAATACTTGAAGCATAAAGGGTGATAAAAAAATGTCGGAAAGGGTGATGAAATTGATGGAGTCGACAATATGCTTATATCCCCAGTTATCCAACTTTCGTTTTGAGTTGAAGGTTTATCACTCCTCCGGTAAGGGTGACGAAATCGCTTTATTCCACAAAATGCATATCTTATAAAGTACATTGATACAGAAATTTCTTTATAATTGAAAACAGCTCAATGTTGTTTATGATGACTTATCCTCAAGTGACTTGCACTTTTGATAAGATAGCTCAAATCTCTTAGACAGTTGTAAATAAAAGTTGACGCAAAAGCGCGGCAAGGGTTAAGAAATCACATACGTGTTTTGAATATAAAGGGTGATGAATTCAAATGTGATACGTTTTGCTTGCTTAGGCATCACTTTGGTGAAATAGTGAAAGTAAATAGTATATGAAACGCTGTTACCACTTCGCTATGCTTTCTAGCTCCCATACCTTTCAATGTGTCCATACCAAAGTCTTTCTCAACTTGAGACATATTCTTTGCATAAAAGGTGATGAAAAAAGACGGGAAGGGTGACGAAATTGATGCAGTCAACAATATGCTAATATCCCGAAAACACTTATCCAACTTTGGTCTGGAGTTGAATGCTTGTCAATGCTCCATAACGCACGCGTTCTCCCTTCTTCCGGAGAGATGAAATATGCAATCGAGAGGGTTACATACATAAAGAGTTAAACGTCAGCGGTGACGAAAAGAGGCGCTAAGGGTGACGAAATCGCTTAATTCCATGATGTGCCTTTTTTTTAATAAATTAAACAGATACACGAATTTCTTTACAATTTAATGCATGTCAATATGGTTTACTATGAATTATCTTCAAGTGACTTGCACTTTTGATTAGGGACCTCAAATATATTAAACAGTTGTAAATGAAGATTAACACAAAAGTGCGGCAAGGGTGAGGAAATCACAAACGGCAGTTGAACATAACAAGTCAAATTATGATATGTTTTGATTTGCTTAGGTATCACTTAAAAAAAAAAATAATAGTAACTATACAATTCGCTGTTGATACCACTTTGCTGTACTTTCAAGTTCCATGCCTTTCAATGTGTCCAAACCAAAGACTTTCTCAACTTGAGACATGTGAGGGCTCAAATACCAAAGACAGAAATTGTGATGAAAAAAGTTTGGAAGGGTAACGAAATTGAGGCAGTCAACGATATGATAATATCCTAAGAACAGCTATCCAACTTTTATCTGGAGTTAAATACTTATCAATGCTCCATAACACAGGCGTTCGCTCCCGGAGAGAATCAAAATGCAATCGAGAGCTTACATACATAAAGGGGTTAGACGTCAATGGTGACAAAAAGAGGCGGTAAGGGTGACGAACTCGCTTAATTCCACGATATGCTTTCCTTAAAGATTACATTGATGCACCAATTTCTTTACAATTGAAAGCATCTCAATGTTATTTATCTTGAAGTGACTTCTACTTTTGATTAGAGAGCTGAAATCTTTTAGACATTTGAAAATAAACGTTGACGTAAAGCGCAGCAAGCGTGACCGAAATCACATACGGCAGTTGGACATTAAAGGTGACGAGTGAAATTATGTTACGTTTTGCTTTAATAGCTTAGGCATCAGTTTGGTACTGTACTAATAGTAAGTAATATAGTCAATATGCAATCGAGAGCTTATATACATGAAGAAGTTAAACGTCAGTGGTAATGAAAAGAGACGGCAAGGGAGACAAAATCGCTTAATTCAACGATATGATTTCCTTAAAAATTACATTGATACACCGATTTCGTTAAAGTTCAATACATTATAATGTGCTTTACAATGAATTATCTTCATGTGACATGCACTTTTGATTAGAGCAAAAACGCGGTAAGGGTGACGAAATCACATACGGCAGTTGAAAATAAAGGGTGACGAAGTCAAGTTATAATACGTTTTGCTTAGCTTTAGGCATCACTTTTGAGAAATAGTAATATAAAAAGAAATCAAACTCAATTAATGCCACTCTCTTGTGCTTTGAAGTTCCATGCCTTTAAATGCATCGATATCAACAACTTTCATTCCTTGAGAAGTGTGCTTTGTGTTTGAGGGCTCGAATACTTGAAGCATAAAGGGTGATGAAAAAAAGTCGGAAAGGGTGATGAAATTGATGGAGTCGACAATATGCTTATATCCCCAGTTATCCAACTTTCGTTTTGAGTTGAAGGTTTATCACTCCTCCGCTAAGGGTGACGAAATCGCTTTATTCCACAAAATGCATATCTTATAAAGTACATTGATACAGAAATTTCTTTATAATTGAAAACAGCTCAATGTTGTTTATGATGAATTATCCTCAAGTGACTTGCACTTTTGATAAGATAGCTCAAATCTCTTAGACAGTTGTAAATAAAAGTTGACGCAAAAGCGCGGCAAGGGTTAAGAAATCACATACGTGTTTTGAATATAAAGGGTGATGAATTCAAATGTGATACGTTTTGCTTGCTTAGGCATCACTTTGGTGAAATAGTGAAAGTAAATAGTATATGAAACGCTGTTACCACTTCGCTATGCTTTCTAGCTCCCATACCTTTCAATGTGTCCATACCAAAGTCTTTCTCAACTTGAGACATATTCTTTGCATAAAAGGTGATGAAAAAAGACGGGAAGGGTGACGAAATTGATGCAGTCAACAATATGCTAATATCCCGAAAACACTTATCCAACTTTGGTCTGGAGTTGAATGCTTGTCAATGCTCCATAACGCACGCGTTCTCCCTTCCGGAGAGATGAAATATGTAATCGAGAGGGTTACATACATAAAGAGTTAAACGTCAGTGGTGACGAAAAGAGGCGCTAAGGGTGACGAAATCGCTTAATTCCATAATGTGCCTTTTTTTTAATAAATTAAACAGATACACGAATTTCTTTACAATTTAATGCATGTCAATATGGTTTACTATGAATTATCTTCAAGTGACTTGCACTTTTGATTAGGGACCTCAAATATATTAAACAGTTGTAAATGAAGATTAACACAAAAGTGCGGCAAGGGTGAGGAAATCACAAACGGCAGTTGAACATAACAAGTCAAATTATGATATGTTTTGATTTGCTTAGGTATCACTTTAAAAAAAAAATAATAGTAACTATACAATTCGCTGTTGATACCACTTTGCTGTACTTCCATGCCTTTCAATGTGTCCAAACCGAAGACTTTCTCAACTTGAGACATGTGAGGGCTCAAATACCAAAGACAGAAATTGTGATGACAAAAGTTTGGAAGGGTAACGAAATTGAGGCAGTCAACGATATGATAATATCCTAAGAACAGCTATCCAACTTTTATCTGGAGTTAAATACTTATCAATGCTCCATAACACAGGCGTTCGCTCCCGGAGAGAATCAAAATGCAATCGAGAGCTTACATACATAAAGGAGTTAGACGTCAATGGTGACAAAAAGAGGCGGTAAGTTTGACGAACTCGCTTAATTCCACGATATGCTTTCCTTAAAGATTACATTGATGCACCAATTTCTTTACAATTGAAAGCATCTCAATGTTATTTATCTTGAAGTGACTTCTACTTTTGATTAGAGAGCTGAAATCTTTTAGACATTTGAAAATAAACGTTGACGCAAAGCGCAGCAAGCGTGATCGAAATCACATACGGCAGTTGGACATTAAGGGTGACGAGTGAAATTATGTTACGTTTTGCTTTAATAGCTTAGGCATCAGTTTGGTACTGTACTAATAGTAAGTAATATAGTCAATATGCAATCGAGAGCTTATATACATGAAGAAGTTAAACGTCAGTGGTAACGAAAAGAGACGGCAAGGGAGACAAAATCGCTTAATTCAACGATATTTAGTTGAAATTACATTGATACACCGATTTCGTTAAAATTCAATACATTACAATGTGCTTTACGATGAATTATCTTCATGTGACATGCACTTTTGATTAGAGCAAATACGCGGTAAGGGTGACGAAATCACATACGGCAGTTGAAAATAAAGGGTGACGAAGTCAAGTTATAATACGTTTTGCTTAGCTTTAGGCATCACTTTTGAGAAATAGTAATATAAAAAGAAATCAAACTCAATTAATGCCACTCTCTTGCCTTTAAATGCATCAATATCAACAACTTTCATTCCTTGAGAAGTGTGCTTTGTGTTTAGGGCTCAAATACTTGAAGCATAAAGGGTGATAAAAAAATGTCGGAAAGGGTGATGAAATTGATGGAGTCGACAATATGCTTATATCCCCAGTTATCCAACTTTCGTTTTGAGTTGAAGGTTTATCACTCCTCCGGTAAGGGTGACGAAATCGCTTTATTCCACAAAATGCATATCTTATAAAGTACATTGATACAGAAATTTCTTTATAATTGAAAACAGCTCAATGTTGTTTATGATGAATTATCCTCAAGTGACTTGCACTTTTGATAAGATAGCTCAAATCTCTTAGACAGTTGTAAATAAAAGTTGACGCAAAAGCGCGGCAAGGGTTAAGAAATCACATACGTGTTTTGAATATAAAGGGTGATGAATTCAAATGTGATACGTTTTGCTTGCTTAGGCATCACTTTGGTGAAATAGTGAAAGTAAATAGTATATGAAACGCTGTTACCACTTCGCTATGCTTTCTAGCTCCCATACCTTTCAATGTGTCCATACCAAAGTCTTTCTCAACTTGAGACATATTCTTTGCATAAAAGGTGATGAAAAAAGACGGGAAGGGTGACGAAATTGATGCAGTCAACAATATGCTAATATCCCGAAAACACTTATCCAACTTTGGTCTGGAGTTGAATGCTTGTCAATGCTCCATAACGCACGCGTTCTCCCTTCCGGAGAGATGAAATATGCAATCGAGAGGGTTACATACATAAAGAGTTAAACGTCAGTGGTGACGAAAAGAGGCGCTAAGGGTGACGAAATCGCTTAATTCCATGATGTGCCTTTTTTTTAATAAATTAAACAGATACACGAATTTCTTTACAATTTAATGCATGTCAATATGGTTTACTATGAATTATCTTCAAGTGACTTGCACTTTTGATTAGGGACCTCAAATATATTAAACAGTTGTAAATGAAGATTAACACAAAAGTGCGGCAAGGGTGAGGAAATCACAAACGGCAGTTGAACATAACAAGTCAAATTATGATATGTTTTGATTTGCTTAGGTATCACTTTAAAAAAAAAAAATAATAGTAACTATACAATTCGCTGTTGATACCACTTTGCTGTACTTTCAAGTTCCATGCCTTTCAATGTGTCCAAACCGAAGACTTTCTCAACTTGAGACATGTGAGGGCTCAAATACCAAAGACAGAAATTGTGATGACAAAAGTTTGGAAGGGTAACGAAATTGAGGCAGTCAACGATATGATAATATCCTAAGAACAGCTATCCAACTTTTATCTGGAGTTAAATACTTATCAATGCTCCATAACACAGGCGTTCGCTCCCGGAGAGAATCAAAATGCAATCGAGAGCTTACATACATAAAGGAGTTAGACGTCAATGGTGACAAAAAGAGGCGGTAAGTTTGACGAACTCGCTTAATTCCACGATATGCTTTCCTTAAAGATTACATTGATGCACCAATTTCTTTACAATTGAAAGCATCTCAATGTTATTTATCTTGAAGTGACTTGTACTTTTGATTAGAGAGCTGAAATCTTTTAGACATTTGAAAATAAACGTTGACGCAAAGCGCAGCAAGCGTGATCGAAATCACATACGGCAGTTGGACATTAAGGGTGACGAGTGAAATTATGTTACGTTTTGCTTTAATAGCTTAGGCATCAGTTTGGTACTGTACTAATAGTAAGTAATATAGTCAATATGCAATCGAGAGCTTATATACATGAAGAAGTTAAACGTCAGTGGTAACGAAAAGAGACGGCAAGGGAGACAAAATCGCTTAATTCAACGATATTTAGTTGAAATTACATTGATACACCGATTTCGTTAAAATTCAATACATTACAATGTGCTTTACGATGAATTATCTTCATGTGACATGCACTTTTGATTAGAGCAAATACGCGGTAAGGGTGACGAAATCACATACGGCAGTTGAAAATAAAGGGTAACGAAGTCAAGTTATAATACGTTTTGCTTAGCTTTAGGCATCACTTTTGAGAAATAGTAATATAAAAAGAAATCAAACTCAATTAATGCCACTCTCTTGCCTTTAAATGCATCAATATCAACAACTTTCATTCCTTGAGAAGTGTGCTTTGTGTTTAGGGCTCAAATACTTGAAGCATAAAGGGTGATAAAAAAATGTCGGAAAGGGTGATGAAATTGATGGAGTCGACAATATGCTTATATCCCCAGTTATCCAACTTTCGTTTTGAGTTGAAGGTTTATCACTCCTCCGGTAAGGGTGACGAAATCGCTTTATTCCACAAAATGCATATCTTATAAAGTACATTGATACAGAAATTTCTTTATAATTGAAAACAGCTCAATGTTGTTTATGATGAATTATCCTCAAGTGACTTGCACTTTTGATAAGATAGCTCAAATCTCTTAGACAGTTGTAAATAAAAGTTGACGCAAAAGCGCGGCAAGGGTTAAGAAATCACATACGTGTTTTGAATATAAAGGGTGATGAATTCAAATGTGATACGTTTTGCTTGCTTAGGCATCACTTTGGTGAAATAGTGAAAGTAAATAGTATATGAAACGCTGTTACCACTTCGCTATGCTTTCTAGCTCCCATACCTTTCAATGTGTCCATACCAAAGTCTTTCTCAACTTGAGACATATTCTTTGCATAAAAGGTGATGAAAAAAGACGGGAAGGGTGACGAAATTGATGCAGTCAACAATATGCTAATATCCCGAAAACACTTATCCAACTTTGGTCTGGAGTTGAATGCTTGTCAATGCTCCATAACGCACGCGTTCTCCCTTCCGGAGAGATGAAATATGCAATCGAGAGGGTTACATACATAAAGAGTTAAACGTCAGTGGTGACGAAAAGAGGCGCTAAGGGTGACGAAATCGCTTAATTCCATGATGTGCCTTTTTTTTAATAAATTAAACAGATACACGAATTTCTTTACAATTTAATGCATGTCAATATGGTTTACTATGAATTATCTTCAAGTGACTTGCAGTTTTGATTAGGGACCTCAAATATATTAAACAGTTGTAAATGAAGATTAACACAAAAGTGCGGCAAGGGTGAGGAAATCACAAACGGCAGTTGAACATAACAAGTCAAATTATGATATGTTTTGATTTGCTTAGGTATCACTTTAAAAAAAAAAAATAATAGTAACTATACAATTCGCTGTTGATACCACTTTGCTGTACTTTCAAGTTCCATGCCTTTCAATGTGTCCAAACCGAAGACTTTCTCAACTTGAGACATGTGAGGGCTCAAATACCAAAGACAGAAATTGTGATGAAAAAAGTTTGGAAGGGTAACGAAATTGAGGCAGTCAACGATATGATATCTTAAGAACAGCTATCCAACTTTTATCTGGAGTTAAATACTTATCAATGCTCCATAACACAGGCGTTCGCTCCCGGAGAGAATCAAAATGCAATCGAGAGCTTACATACATAAAGGAGTTAGACGTCAATGGTGACAAAAAGAGGCGGTAAGTTTGACGAACTCGCTTAATTCCACGATATGCTTTCCTTAAAGATTACATTGATGCACCAATTTCTTTACAATTGAAAGCATCTCAATGTTATTTATCTTGAAGTGACTTCTACTTTTGATTAGAGAGCTGAAATCTTTTAGACATTTGAAAATAAACGTTGACGCAAAGCGCAGCAAGCGTGATCGAAATCACATACGGCAGTTGGACATTAAGGGTGACGAGTGAAATTATGTTACGTTTTGCTTTAATAGCTTAGGCATCAGTTTGGTACTGTACTAATAGTAAGTAATATAGTCAATATGCAATCGAGAGCTTATATACATGAAGAAGTTAAACGTCAGTGGTAACGAAAAGAGACGGCAAGGGAGACAAAATCGCTTAATTCAACGATATTTAGTTGAAATTACATTGATACACCGATTTCGTTAAAATTCAATACATTACAATGTGCTTTACGATGAATTATCTTCATGTGACATGCACTTTTGATTAGAGCAAATACGCGGTAAGGGTGACGAAATCACATACGGCAATTGAAAATAAAGGGTGACGAAGTCAAGTTATAATACGTTTTGCTTAGCTTTGGGCATCACTTTTGAGAAATAGTAATATAAAAAGAAATCCAACTCAATTAATGCCACTCTCTTGCCTTTAAATGCATCGATATCAACAAGTTTCATTCCTTGAGAAGTGTGCTTTGTGTTTGAGGGCTCAAATACTTGAAGCATAAAGGGTGATGAAAAAAAGTCGGAAAGGGTGATGAAATTGATATAGTCGACAATATGCTTATATCCCCAGTTATCCAACTTTCCTTTTGAGTTGAAGGTTTATCACTCCTCCGGTAAGGGTGACGAAATCGCTTTATTCCACAAAATGCATATCTTATAAAGTACATTAATACAGAAATATGTTTATAATTGAAAACAGCCCAATGTTGTTTATAATAAATTATCCTCAAGTGACTTGCACTTTTGATAAGATAGCTCAAATCTATTAGACAGTTGTAAATAAAAGTTGACGCAAAAGCGCGGCAAGGGTTAAGAAATCACATACGTGTTTTGAATATAAAGGGTGATGAATTCAAATATGATACGTTTTGCTTGCTTAGGCATCACTTTGGTGAAATAGTGAAAGTAAATAGTATATGAAACGCTGTTACCACTTCGCTATGCTTTCTAGCTCCGATACCTTTCAATGTGTCCATACCAAAGTCTTTCTCAACTTGAGACATATTCTTTGCATAAAAGGTGATGAAAAAAGACGGGAAGGGTGACGAAATTGATGCAGTCAACAATATGCTAATATCCCGAAAACTTTGGTCTGGAGTTGAATGCTTGTCAATGCTCCATAACGCACGCGTTCTCTCTTCCGGAGAGATGAAATATGCAATCGAGAGGGTTACATACATAAAGATTTAAACGTCAGTGGTAACGAAAAGAGGCGCTAAGGGTGACGAAATCGCTTAATTCCATGATGTGCCTTTTTTTTAATAAATTAAACAGATACACGAATTTCTTTACAATTTAATGCATGTCAATATAGTTTACGATGAATTATCTTCAAGTGACTTGCACTTTTGATTAGAGACCTCAAATATATTAAACAGTTGTAAATGAAGATTTACACAAAAGTGCGGCAAGGGTGAGGAAATCACAAACGGCAGTTGAACATAACAAGTCAAATTATGATATGTTTTGCTTTGCTTAGGCATCACTTTAAAAAAAAAGTAATAGTAACTATACAATTCGCTGTTGATACCACTTTGCTGTACTTTCAAGTTCCATGCCTTTCAATGTGTCCAAACCGAAGACTTTCTCAACTTGAGACATGTGAGGGCTCAAATACCAAAGACAGAAATTGTGATGAAAAAAGTTTGGAAGGGTAACGAAATTGAGGCAGTCAACGATATGATATCTTAAGAACAGCTATCCAACTTTTATCTGGAGTTAAATACTTATCAATGCTCCATAACACAGGCGTTCGCTCCCGGAGAGAATCAAAATGCAATCGAGAGCTTACATACATAAAGGAGTTAGACGTCAATGGTGACAAAAAGAGGCGGTAAGTTTGACGAACTCGCTTAATTCCACGATATGCTTTCCTTAAAGATTACATTGATGCACCAATTTCTTTACAATTGAAAGCATCTCAATGTTATTTATCTTGAAGTGACTTCTACTTTTGATTAGAGAGCTGAAATCTTTTAGACATTTGAAAATAAACGTTGACGCAAAGCGCAGCAAGCGTGATCGAAATCACATACGGCAGTTGGACATTAAGGGTGACGAGTGAAATTATGTTACGTTTTGCTTTAATAGCTTAGGCATCAGTTTGGTACTGTACTAATAGTAAGTAATATAGTCAATATGCAATCGAGAGCTTATATACATGAAGAAGTTAAACGTCAGTGGTAACGAAAAGAGACGGCAAGGGAGACAAAATCGCTTAATTCAACGATATTTAGTTGAAATTACATTGATACACCGATTTCGTTAAAATTCAATACATTACAATGTGCTTTACGATGAATTATCTTCATGTGACATGCACTTTTGATTAGAGCAAATACGCGGTAAGGGTGACGAAATCACATACGGCAATTGAAAATAAAGGGTGACGAAGTCAAGTTACAATACGTTTTGCTTAGCTTTGGGCATCACTTTTGAGAAATAGTAATATAAAAAGAAATCCAACTCAATTAATGCCACTCTCTTGCCTTTAAATGCATCGATATCAACAAGTTTCATTCCTTGAGAAGTGTGCTTTGTGTTTGAGGGCTCAAATACTTGAAGCATAAAGGGTGATGAAAAAAAGTCGGAAAGGGTGATGAAATTGATATAGTCGACAATATGCTTATATCCCCAGTTATCCAACTTTCCTTTTGAGTTGAAGGTTTATCACTCCTCCGGTAAGGGTGACGAAATCGCTTGATTTCACAAAATGCATATCTTATAAAGTACATTAATACAGAAATTTGTTTATAATTGAAAACAGCCCAATGTTGTTTATGATGAATTATCCTCAAGTGACTTGCACTTTTGATAAGATAGCTCAAATCTATTAGACAGTTGTAAATAAAAGTTGACGCAAAAACGCGGCAGGGGTTAAGAAATCACATACGTGTTTTGAATATAAAGGGTGATGAATTCAAATGTGATACGTTTTGCTTGCTTAGGCATCACTTTGGTGAAATAGTGAAAGTAAATAGTATATGAAACGCTGTTACCACTTCGCTATGCTTTCTAGCTCCCATACCTTTCAATGTGTCCATACCAAAGTCTTTCTCAACTTGAGACATATTCTTTGCATAAAAGGTGATGAAAAAAGACGGGAAGGGTGACGAAATTGATGCAGTCAACAATATGCTAATATCCCGAAAACACTTATCCAACTTTGGTCTGGAGTTGAATGCTTGTCAATGCTCCATAACGCACGCGTTCTCTCTTCCGGAGAGATGAAATATGCAATCGAGAGGGTTACATACATAAAGAGTTAAACGTTAGTGGTAAAAAGAGGCGCTAAGGGTGACGAAATCGCTTAATTCCATGATGTACCTTTTTTTTAATCAATTAAACAGATACACGAATTTCTTTACAATTTAATGCATGTCAATATAGTTTGCGCTGAATTATCTTCAAGTGACTTGCATTTTGATTAGAGACCTCAAATATATTAAACAGTTGTAAATGAAGATTAACACAAAAGTGCGGCAAGGGTGAGGAAATCACAAACGGCAGTTGAACATAACAAGTCAAATTATGATATGTTTTGCTTTGCTTAGGCATCACTTTAAAAAAAAAAGTAATAGTAACTATACAATTCGCTGTGGATACCACTTTGCTGTACTTTCAAGTTCCATGCCTTTCAATGTGTCCAAACCAAAGACTTTCTCAACTTGAAACATGTGAGGACTCAAATACCAAAGACAGAAAGGGTGATGAAAAGAGTTTGGAAGGGTAACGAAATTGAGGCAGTCAACGATATGATAATATATAAAGAACAGCTATCCAACTTTTATCTGGAGTTAAATACCTATCAATGCTCCATAACACAGGCGTTCGCTCCCGGAGAGAATCAATATGCAATCGAGAGCTTAACTTGAGAGTTAGACGTCAATGGTGACAAAAAGAGTCGGTAAGGGTGACGAACTCGCTTAATTCCACGATATGCTTTCCTTATAAATTACATTGATACACCAATTTCTTTACAATTGAAAGTATCTCAATGTTATTTATCTTGAATTGACTTCTACTTTTGACTAGAGAGCTGAAATCTTTTAGACATTTGAAAATAAACGTTGACGCAAAGCGCAGCAAGCGTGACCGAAATCACATACGGCAGTTGGACATTAAAGGTGACGAGTGAAATTATGTTACGTTTTGCTTTAATAGCTTAGGCATCAGTTTGGTACTGTACTAATAGTAAGTAATATAGTCAATATGCAATCGAGAGCTTATATACATGAAGAAGTTAAACGTCAGTGGTAACGAAAAGAGACGGCAAGGGACACAAAATCGCTTAATTCAACGATATTTAGTTGAAATTATATTGATACACCGATTTCGTTAAAATTCAATACATTACAATGTGCTTTACGATGAATTATCTTCATGTGACATGCACTTTTGATTAGAGCAAATACGCGGTAAGGGTGACGAAATCACATACGGCAGTTGAAAATAAAGGGTGACGAAGTCAAGTTATAATACGTTTTGCTTAGCTTTGGGCATCACTTTTGAGAAATAGTAATATAAAAAGAAATCAAATTCAATTAATGCCAATCTCTTGCCTTTAAATGCATCGATATCAACAACTTTCATTCCTTGAGAAGTGTGCTTTGTGTTTGAGGGCTCAAATACTTGAAGCATAAAGGGTGATGAAAAAAAGTCGGAAAGGTTGATGAAATTGATGGAGTCGACAATATGCTTATATCCCCAGTTATCCAACTTTCGTTTTGAGTTGAAGGTTTATCACTCCTCCGGTAAGGGTGACGAAATCGCTTTATTCCACAAAATGCATATCTTATAAAGTACATTAATACAGAAATATGTTTATAATTGAAAACAGCCCAATGTTGTTTATGATAAATTATCCTCAAGTGACTTGCACTTTTGATAAGATAGCTCAAATCTATTAGACAGTTGTAAATAAAAGTTGACGCAAAAGCGCGGCAAGGGTTAAGAAATCACATACGTGTTTTGAATATAAAGGGTGATGAATTCAAATGTGATACGTTTTGCTTGCTTAGGCATCACTTTGGTGAAATAGTGAAAGTAAATAGTATATGAAACGCTGTTACCACTTCGCTATGCTTTCTAGCTCCGATACCTTTCAATGTGTCCATACCAAAGTCTTTCTCAACTTGAGACATATTCTTTGCATAAAAGGTGATGAAAAAAGACGGGAAGGGTGACGAAATTGATGCAGTCAACAATGTGCTAATATCCCGAAAACTTTGGTCTGGAGTTGAATGCTTGTCAATGCTCCATAACGCACGCGTTCTCTCTTCCGGAGAGATGAAATATGCAATCGAGAGGGTTACATACATAAAGATTTAAACGTCAGTGGTAACGAAAAGAGGCGCTAAGGGTGACGAAATCGCTTAATTCCATGATGTGCCTTTTTTTTAATAAATTAAACAGATACACGAATTTCTTTACAATTTAATGCATGTCAATATAGTTTACGATGAATTATCTTCAAGTGACTTGCACTTTTGATTAGAGACCTCAAATATATTAAACAGTTGTAAATGAAGATTTACACAAAACTGCGGCAAGGGTGAGGAAATCACAAACGGCAGTTGAACATAACAAGTCAAATTATGACATGTTTTGCTTTGCTTAGGCATCACTTTAAAAAAAAAGTAATAGTAACTATACAATTCGCTGTGGATACCACTTTGCTGTACTTTCAAGTTCCATGCCTTTCAATGTGTCCAAACCAAAGACTTTCTCAACTTGAAACATGTGAGGACTCAAATACCAAAGACAGAAAGGGTGATGAAAAGAGTTTGGAAGGGTAACGAAATTGAGGCAGTCAACGATATGATAATATATAAAGAACAGCTATCCAACTTTTATCTGGAGTTAAATACCTATCAATGCTCCATAACACAGGCGTTCGCTCCCGGAGAGAATCAATATGCAATCGAGAGCTTAACTTGAGAGTTAGACGTCAATGGTGACAAAAAGAGTCGGTAAGGGTGACGAACTCGCTTAATTCCACGATATGCTTTCCTTATAAATTACATTGATACACCAATTTCTTTACAATTGAAAGTATCTCAATGTTATTTATCTTGAATTGACTTCTACTTTTGACTAGAGAGCTGAAATCTTTTAGACATTTGAAAATAAACGTTGACGCAAAGCGCAGCAAGCGTGACCGAAATCACATACGGCAGTTGGACATTAAAGGTGACGAGTGAAATTATGTTACGTTTTGCTTTAATAGCTTAGGCATCAGTTTGGTACTGTACTAATAGTAAGTAATATAGTCAATATGCAATCGAGAGCTTATATACATGAAGAAGTTAAACGTCAGTGGTAACGAAAAGAGACGGCAAGGGACACAAAATCGCTTAATTCAACGATATTTAGTTGAAATTATATTGATACACCGATTTCGTTAAAATTCAATACATTACAATGTGCTTTACGATGAATTATCTTCATGTGACATGCACTTTTGATTAGAGCAAATACGCGGTAAGGGTGACGAAATCACATACGGCAGTTGAAAATAAAGGGTGACGAAGTCAAGTTATAATACGTTTTGCTTAGCTTTGGGCATCACTTTTGAGAAATAGTAATATAAAAAGAAATCAAATTCAATTAATGCCAATCTCTTGCCTTTAAATGCATCGATATCAACAACTTTCATTCCTTGAGAAGTGTGCTTTGTGTTTGAGGGCTCAAATACTTGAAGCATAAAGGGTGATGAAAAAAAGTCGGAAAGGTTGATGAAATTGATGGAGTCGACAATATGCTTATATCCCCAGTTATCCAACTTTCGTTTTGAGTTGAAGGTTTATCACTCCTCCGGTAAGGGTGACGAAATCGCTTTATTCCACAAAATGCATATCTTATAAAGTACATTAATACAGAAATATGTTTATAATTGAAAACAGCCCAATGTTGTTTATGATAAATTATCCTCAAGTGACTTGCACTTTTGATAAGATAGCTCAAATCTATTAGACAGTTGTAAATAAAAGTTGACGCAAAAGCGCGGCAAGGGTTAAGAAATCACATACGTGTTTTGAATATAAAGGGTGATGAATTCAAATGTGATACGTTTTGCTTGCTTAGGCATCACTTTGGTGAAATAGTGAAAGTAAATAGTATATGAAACGCTGTTACCACTTCGCTATGCTTTCTAGCTCCGATACCTTTCAATGTGTCCATACCAAAGTCTTTCTCAACTTGAGACATATTCTTTGCATAAAAGGTGATGAAAAAAGACGGGAAGGGTGACGAAATTGATGCAGTCAACAATGTGCTAATATCCCGAAAACTTTGGTCTGGAGTTGAATGCTTGTCAATGCTCCATAACGCACGCGTTCTCTCTTCCGGAGAGATGAAATATGCAATCGAGAGGGTTACATACATAAAGATTTAAACGTCAGTGGTAACGAAAAGAGGCGCTAAGGGTGACGAAATCGCTTAATTCCATGATGTGCCTTTTTTTTAATAAATTAAACAGATACACGAATTTCTTTACAATTTAATGCATGTCAATATAGTTTACGATGAATTATCTTCAAGTGACTTGCACTTTTGATTAGAGACCTCAAATATATTAAACAGTTGTAAATGAAGATTTACACAAAAGTGCGGCAAGGGTGAGGAAATCACAAACGGCAGTTGAACATAACAAGTCAAATTATGATATGTTTTGCTTTGCTTAGGCATCACTTTAAAAAAAAAGTAATAGTAACTATACAATTCGTTGTTGATACCACTTTGCTGTACTTTCAAGTTCCATGCCTTTCAATGTGTCCAAACCGAAGACTTTCTCAACTTGAGACATGTGAGGGCTCAAATACCAAAGACAGAAATTGTGATGAAAAAAGTTTGGAAGGGTAACGAAATTGAGGCAGTCAACGATATGATAATATCTTAAGAACAGCTATCCAACTTTTATCTGGAGTTAAATACTTATCAATGCTCCATAACACAGGCGTTCGCTCCCGGAGAGAATCAAAATGCAATGGAGAGCTTACATACATAAAGGAGTTAGACGTCAATGGTGACAAAAAGAGGCGGTAAGTTTGACGAACTCGCTTAATTCCACGATATGCTTTCCTTAAAGATTACATTGATGCACCAATTTCTTTACAATTGAAAGCATATCAATGTTATTTATCTTGAAGTGACTTCTACTTTTGATTAGAGAGCTGAAATCTTTTAGACATTTGAAAATAAACGTTGACGCAAAGCGCAGCAAGCGTGATCGAAATCACATACGGCAGTTGGACATTAAGGGTGACGAGTGAAATTATGTTACGTTTTGCTTTAATAGCTTAGGCATCAGTTTGGTACTGTACTAATAGTAAGTAATATAGTCAATATGCAATCGAGAGCTTATATACATGAAGAAGTTAAACGTCAGTGGTAACGAAAAGAGACGGCAAGGGAGACAAAATCGCTTAATTCAACGATATTTAGTTGAAATTACATTGATACACCGATTTCGTTAAAATTCAATACATTACAATGTGCTTTACGATGAATTATCTTCATGTGACATGCACTTTTGATTAGAGCAAATACGCGGTAAGGGTGACGAAATCACATACGGCAATTGAAAATAAAGGGTGACGAAGTCAAGTTACAATACGTTTTGCTTAGCTTTGGGCATCACTTTTGAGAAATAGTAATATAAAAAGAAATCCAACTCAATTAATGCCACTCTCTTGCCTTTAAATGCATCGATATCAACAAGTTTCATTCCTTGAGAAGTGTGCTTTGTGTTTGAGGGCTCAAATACTTGAAGCATAAAGGGTGATGAAAAAAAGTCGGAAAGGGTGATGAAATTGATATAGTCGACAATATGCTTATATCCCCAGTTATCCAACTTTCCTTTTGAGTTGAAGGTTTATCACTCCTCCGGTAAGGGTGACGAAATCGCTTGATTTCACAAAATGCATATCTTATAAAGTACATTAATACAGAAATTTGTTTATAATTGAAAACAGCCCAATGTTGTTTATGATGAATTATCCTCAAGTGACTTGCACTTTTGATAAGATAGCTCAAATCTATTAGACAGTTGTAAATAAAAGTTGACGCAAAAACGCGGCAGGGGTTAAGAAATCACATACGTGTTTTGAATATAAAGGGTGATGAATTCAAATGTGATACGTTTTGCTTGCTTAGGCATCACTTTGGTGAAATAGTGAAAGTAAATAGTATATGAAACGCTGTTACCACTTCGCTATGCTTTCTAGCTCCCATACCTTTCAATGTGTCCATACCAAAGTCTTTCTCAACTTGAGACATATTCTTTGCATAAAAGGTGATGAAAAAAGACGGGAAGGGTGACGAAATTGATGCAGTCAACAATATGCTAATATCCCGAAAACACTTATCCAACTTTGGTCTGGAGTTGAATGCTTGTCAATGCTCCATAACGCACGCGTTCTCTCTTCCGGAGAGATGAAATATGCAATCGAGAGGGTTACATACATAAAGAGTTAAACGTTAGTGGTAAAAAGAGGCGCTAAGGGTGACGAAATCGCTTAATTCCATGATGTACCTTTTTTTTAATCAATTAAACAGATACACGAATTTCTTTACAATTTAATGCATGTCAATATAGTTTGCGCTGAATTATCTTCAAGTGACTTGCATTTTGATTAGAGACCTCAAATATATTAAACAGTTGTAAATGAAGATTAACACAAAAGTGCGGCAAGGGTGAGGAAATCACAAACGGCAGTTGAACATAACAAGTCAAATTATGATATGTTTTGCTTTGCTTAGGCATCACTTTAAAAAAAAAAGTAATAGTAACTATACAATTCGCTGTGGATACCACTTTGCTGTACTTTCAAGTTCCATGCCTTTCAATGTGTCCAAACCAAAGACTTTCTCAACTTGAAACATGTGAGGACTCAAATACCAAAGACAGAAAGGGTGATGAAAAGAGTTTGGAAGGGTAACGAAATTGAGGCAGTCAACGATATGATAATATATAAAGAACAGCTATCCAACTTTTATCTGGAGTTAAATACCTATCAATGCTCCATAACACAGGCGTTCGCTCCCGGAGAGAATCAATATGCAATCGAGAGCTTAACTTGAGAGTTAGACGTCAATGGTGACAAAAAGAGTCGGTAAGGGTGACGAACTCGCTTAATTCCACGATATGCTTTCCTTATAAATTACATTGATACACCAATTTCTTTACAATTGAAAGTATCTCAATGTTATTTATCTTGAATTGACTTCTACTTTTGACTAGAGAGCTGAAATCTTTTAGACATTTGAAAATAAACGTTGACGCAAAGCGCAGCAAGCGTGACCGAAATCACATACGGCAGTTGGACATTAAAGGTGACGAGTGAAATTATGTTACGTTTTGCTTTAATAGCTTAGGCATCAGTTTGGTACTGTACTAATAGTAAGTAATATAGTCAATATGCAATCGAGAGCTTATATACATGAAGAAGTTAAACGTCAGTGGTAACGAAAAGAGACGGCAAGGGACACAAAATCGCTTAATTCAACGATATTTAGTTGAAATTATATTGATACACCGATTTCGTTAAAATTCAATACATTACAATGTGCTTTACGATGAATTATCTTCATGTGACATGCACTTTTGATTAGAGCAAATACGCGGTAAGGGTGACGAAATCACATACGGCAGTTGAAAATAAAGGGTGACGAAGTCAAGTTATAATACGTTTTGCTTAGCTTTGGGCATCACTTTTGAGAAATAGTAATATAAAAAGAAATCAAATTCAATTAATGCCAATCTCTTGCCTTTAAATGCATCGATATCAACAACTTTCATTCCTTGAGAAGTGTGCTTTGTGTTTGAGGGCTCAAATACTTGAAGCATAAAGGGTGATGAAAAAAAGTCGGAAAGGTTGATGAAATTGATGGAGTCGACAATATGCTTATATCCCCAGTTATCCAACTTTCGTTTTGAGTTGAAGGTTTATCACTCCTCCGGTAAGGGTGACGAAATCGCTTTATTCCACAAAATGCATATCTTATAAAGTACATTAATACAGAAATATGTTTATAATTGAAAACAGCCCAATGTTGTTTATGATAAATTATCCTCAAGTGACTTGCACTTTTGATAAGATAGCTCAAATCTATTAGACAGTTGTAAATAAAAGTTGACGCAAAAGCGCGGCAAGGGTTAAGAAATCACATACGTGTTTTGAATATAAAGGGTGATGAATTCAAATGTGATACGTTTTGCTTGCTTAGGCATCACTTTGGTGAAATAGTGAAAGTAAATAGTATATGAAACGCTGTTACCACTTCGCTATGCTTTCTAGCTCCGATACCTTTCAATGTGTCCATACCAAAGTCTTTCTCAACTTGAGACATATTCTTTGCATAAAAGGTGATGAAAAAAGACGGGAAGGGTGACGAAATTGATGCAGTCAACAATGTGCTAATATCCCGAAAACTTTGGTCTGGAGTTGAATGCTTGTCAATGCTCCATAACGCACGCGTTCTCTCTTCCGGAGAGATGAAATATGCAATCGAGAGGGTTACATACATAAAGATTTAAACGTCAGTGGTAACGAAAAGAGGCGCTAAGGGTGACGAAATCGCTTAATTCCATGATGTGCCTTTTTTTTAATAAATTAAACAGATACACGAATTTCTTTACAATTTAATGCATGTCAATATAGTTTACGATGAATTATCTTCAAGTGACTTGCACTTTTGATTAGAGACCTCAAATATATTAAACAGTTGTAAATGAAGATTTACACAAAACTGCGGCAAGGGTGAGGAAATCACAAACGGCAGTTGAACATAACAAGTCAAATTATGACATGTTTTGCTTTGCTTAGGCATCACTTTAAAAAAAAAGTAATAGTAACTATACAATTCGCTGTGGATACCACTTTGCTGTACTTTCAAGTTCCATGCCTTTCAATGTGTCCAAACCAAAGACTTTCTCAACTTGAAACATGTGAGGACTCAAATACCAAAGACAGAAAGGGTGATGAAAAGAGTTTGGAAGGGTAACGAAATTGAGGCAGTCAACGATATGATAATATATAAAGAACAGCTATCCAACTTTTATCTGGAGTTAAATACCTATCAATGCTCCATAACACAGGCGTTCGCTCCCGGAGAGAATCAATATGCAATCGAGAGCTTAACTTGAGAGTTAGACGTCAATGGTGACAAAAAGAGTCGGTAAGGGTGACGAACTCGCTTAATTCCACGATATGCTTTCCTTATAAATTACATTGATACACCAATTTCTTTACAATTGAAAGTATCTCAATGTTATTTATCTTGAATTGACTTCTACTTTTGACTAGAGAGCTGAAATCTTTTAGACATTTGAAAATAAACGTTGACGCAAAGCGCAGCAAGCGTGACCGAAATCACATACGGCAGTTGGACATTAAAGGTGACGAGTGAAATTATGTTACGTTTTGCTTTAATAGCTTAGGCATCAGTTTGGTACTGTACTAATAGTAAGTAATATAGTCAATATGCAATCGAGAGCTTATATACATGAAGAAGTTAAACGTCAGTGGTAACGAAAAGAGACGGCAAGGGACACAAAATCGCTTAATTCAACGATATTTAGTTGAAATTATATTGATACACCGATTTCGTTAAAATTCAATACATTACAATGTGCTTTACGATGAATTATCTTCATGTGACATGCACTTTTGATTAGAGCAAATACGCGGTAAGGGTGACGAAATCACATACGGCAGTTGAAAATAAAGGGTGACGAAGTCAAGTTATAATACGTTTTGCTTAGCTTTGGGCATCACTTTTGAGAAATAGTAATATAAAAAGAAATCAAATTCAATTAATGCCAATCTCTTGCCTTTAAATGCATCGATATCAACAACTTTCATTCCTTGAGAAGTGTGCTTTGTGTTTGAGGGCTCAAATACTTGAAGCATAAAGGGTGATGAAAAAAAGTCGGAAAGGTTGATGAAATTGATGGAGTCGACAATATGCTTATATCCCCAGTTATCCAACTTTCGTTTTGAGTTGAAGGTTTATCACTCCTCCGGTAAGGGTGACGAAATCGCTTTATTCCACAAAATGCATATCTTATAAAGTACATTAATACAGAAATATGTTTATAATTGAAAACAGCCCAATGTTGTTTATGATAAATTATCCTCAAGTGACTTGCACTTTTGATAAGATAGCTCAAATCTATTAGACAGTTGTAAATAAAAGTTGACGCAAAAGCGCGGCAAGGGTTAAGAAATCACATACGTGTTTTGAATATAAAGGGTGATGAATTCAAATGTGATACGTTTTGCTTGCTTAGGCATCACTTTGGTGAAATAGTGAAAGTAAATAGTATATGAAACGCTGTTACCACTTCGCTATGCTTTCTAGCTCCGATACCTTTCAATGTGTCCATACCAAAGTCTTTCTCAACTTGAGACATATTCTTTGCATAAAAGGTGATGAAAAAAGACGGGAAGGGTGACGAAATTGATGCAGTCAACAATGTGCTAATATCCCGAAAACTTTGGTCTGGAGTTGAATGCTTGTCAATGCTCCATAACGCACGCGTTCTCTCTTCCGGAGAGATGAAATATGCAATCGAGAGGGTTACATACATAAAGATTTAAACGTCAGTGGTAACGAAAAGAGGCGCTAAGGGTGACGAAATCGCTTAATTCCATGATGTGCCTTTTTTTTAATAAATTAAACAGATACACGAATTTCTTTACAATTTAATGCATGTCAATATAGTTTACGATGAATTATCTTCAAGTGACTTGCACTTTTGATTAGAGACCTCAAATATATTAAACAGTTGTAAATGAAGATTTACACAAAAGTGCGGCAAGGGTGAGGAAATCACAAACGGCAGTTGAACATAACAAGTCAAATTATGATATGTTTTGCTTTGCTTAGGCATCACTTTAAAAAAAAAGTAATAGTAACTATACAATTCGTTGTTGATACCACTTTGCTGTACTTTCAAGTTCCATGCCTTTCAATGTGTCCAAACCGAAGACTTTCTCAACTTGAGACATGTGAGGGCTCAAATACCAAAGACAGAAATTGTGATGAAAAAAGTTTGGAAGGGTAACGAAATTGAGGCAGTCAACTATATGATAATATCTTAAGAACAGCTATCCAACTTTTATCTGGAGTTAAATACTTATCAATGCTCCATAACACAGGCGTTCGCTCCCGGAGAGAATCAAAATGCAATGGAGAGCTTACATACATAAAGGAGTTAGACGTCAATGGTGACAAAAAGAGGCGGTAAGTTTGACGAACTCGCTTAATTCCACGATATGCTTTCCTTAAAGATTACATTGATGCACCAATTTCTTTACAATTGAAAGCATATCAATGTTATTTATCTTGAAGTGACTTCTACTTTTGATTAGAGAGCTGAAATCTTTTAGACATTTGAAAATAAACGTTGACGCAAAGCGCAGCAAGCGTGATCGAAATCACATACGGCAGTTGGACATTAAGGGTGACGAGTGAAATTATGTTACGTTTTGCTTTAATAGCTTAGGCATCAGTTTGGTACTGTACTAATAGTAAGTAATATAGTCAATATGCAATCGAGAGCTTATATACATGAAGAAGTTAAACGTCAGTGGTAACGAAAAGAGACGGCAAGGGAGACAAAATCGCTTAATTCAACGATATTTAGTTGAAATTACATTGATACACCGATTTCGTTAAAATTCAATACATTACAATGTGCTTTACGATGAATTATCTTCATGTGACATGCACTTTTGATTAGAGCAAATACGCGGTAAGGGTGACGAAATCACATACGGCAATTGAAAATAAAGGGTGACGAAGTCAAGTTACAATACGTTTTGCTTAGCTTTGGGCATCACTTTTGAGAAATAGTAATATAAAAAGAAATCCAACTCAATTAATGCCACTCTCTTGCCTTTAAATGCATCGATATCAACAAGTTTCATTCCTTGAGAAGTGTGCTTTGTGTTTGAGGGCTCAAATACTTGAAGCATAAAGGGTGATGAAAAAAAGTCGGAAAGGGTGATGAAATTGATATAGTCGACAATATGCTTATATCCCCAGTTATCCAACTTTCCTTTTGAGTTGAAGGTTTATCACTCCTCCGGTAAGGGTGACGAAATCGCTTGATTTCACAAAATGCATATCTTATAAAGTACATTAATACAGAAATTTGTTTATAATTGAAAACAGCCCAATGTTGTTTATGATGAATTATCCTCAAGTGACTTGCACTTTTGATAAGATAGCTCAAATCTATTAGACAGTTGTAAATAAAAGTTGACGCAAAAACGCGGCAGGGGTTAAGAAATCACATACGTGTTTTGAATATAAAGGGTGATGAATTCAAATGTGATACGTTTTGCTTGCTTAGGCATCACTTTGGTGAAATAGTGAAAGTAAATAGTATATGAAACGCTGTTACCACTTCGCTATGCTTTCTAGCTCCCATACCTTTCAATGTGTCCATACCAAAGTCTTTCTCAACTTGAGACATATTCTTTGCATAAAAGGTGATGAAAAAAGACGGGAAGGGTGACGAAATTGATGCAGTCAACAATATGCTAATATCCCGAAAACACTTATCCAACTTTGGTCTGGAGTTGAATGCTTGTCAATGCTCCATAACGCACGCGTTCTCTCTTCCGGAGAGATGAAATATGCAATCGAGAGGGTTACATACATAAAGAGTTAAACGTTAGTGGTAAAAAGAGGCGCTAAGGGTGACGAAATCGCTTAATTCCATGATGTACCTTTTTTTTAATCAATTAAACAGATACACGAATTTCTTTACAATTTAATGCATGTCAATATAGTTTGCGCTGAATTATCTTCAAGTGACTTGCATTTTGATTAGAGACCTCAAATATATTAAACAGTTGTAAATGAAGATTAACACAAAAGTGCGGCAAGGGTGAGGAAATCACAAACGGCAGTTGAACATAACAAGTCAAATTATGATATGTTTTGCTTTGCTTAGGCATCACTTTAAAAAAAAAAGTAATAGTAACTATACAATTCGCTGTGGATACCACTTTGCTGTACTTTCAAGTTCCATGCCTTTCAATGTGTCCAAACCAAAGACTTTCTCAACTTGAAACATGTGAGGACTCAAATACCAAAGACAGAAAGGGTGATGAAAAGAGTTTGGAAGGGTAACGAAATTGAGGCAGTCAACGATATGATAATATATAAAGAACAGCTATCCAACTTTTATCTGGAGTTAAATACCTATCAATGCTCCATAACACAGGCGTTCGCTCCCGGAGAGAATCAATATGCAATCGAGAGCTTAACTTGAGAGTTAGACGTCAATGGTGACAAAAAGAGTCGGTAAGGGTGACGAACTCGCTTAATTCCACGATATGCTTTCCTTATAAATTACATTGATACACCAATTTCTTTACAATTGAAAGTATCTCAATGTTATTTATCTTGAATTGACTTCTACTTTTGACTAGAGAGCTGAAATCTTTTAGACATTTGAAAATAAACGTTGACGCAAAGCGCAGCAAGCGTGACCGAAATCACATACGGCAGTTGGACATTAAAGGTGACGAGTGAAATTATGTTACGTTTTGCTTTAATAGCTTAGGCATCAGTTTGGTACTGTACTAATAGTAAGTAATATAGTCAATATGCAATCGAGAGCTTATATACATGAAGAAGTTAAACGTCAGTGGTAACGAAAAGAGACGGCAAGGGACACAAAATCGCTTAATTCAACGATATTTAGTTGAAATTATATTGATACACCGATTTCGTTAAAATTCAATACATTACAATGTGCTTTACGATGAATTATCTTCATGTGACATGCACTTTTGATTAGAGCAAATACGCGGTAAGGGTGACGAAATCACATACGGCAGTTGAAAATAAAGGGTGACGAAGTCAAGTTATAATACGTTTTGCTTAGCTTTGGGCATCACTTTTGAGAAATAGTAATATAAAAAGAAATCAAATTCAATTAATGCCAATCTCTTGCCTTTAAATGCATCGATATCAACAACTTTCATTCCTTGAGAAGTGTGCTTTGTGTTTGAGGGCTCAAATACTTGAAGCATAAAGGGTGATGAAAAAAAGTCGGAAAGGTTGATGAAATTGATGGAGTCGACAATATGCTTATATCCCCAGTTATCCAACTTTCGTTTTGAGTTGAAGGTTTATCACTCCTCCGGTAAGGGTGACGAAATCGCTTTATTCCACAAAATGCATATCTTATAAAGTACATTAATACAGAAATATGTTTATAATTGAAAACAGCCCAATGTTGTTTATGATAAATTATCCTCAAGTGACTTGCACTTTTGATAAGATAGCTCAAATCTATTAGACAGTTGTAAATAAAAGTTGACGCAAAAGCGCGGCAAGGGTTAAGAAATCACATACGTGTTTTGAATATAAAGGGTGATGAATTCAAATGTGATACGTTTTGCTTGCTTAGGCATCACTTTGGTGAAATAGTGAAAGTAAATAGTATATGAAACGCTGTTACCACTTCGCTATGCTTTCTAGCTCCGATACCTTTCAATGTGTCCATACCAAAGTCTTTCTCAACTTGAGACATATTCTTTGCATAAAAGGTGATGAAAAAAGACGGGAAGGGTGACGAAATTGATGCAGTCAACAATGTGCTAATATCCCGAAAACTTTGGTCTGGAGTTGAATGCTTGTCAATGCTCCATAACGCACGCGTTCTCTCTTCCGGAGAGATGAAATATGCAATCGAGAGGGTTACATACATAAAGATTTAAACGTCAGTGGTAACGAAAAGAGGCGCTAAGGGTGACGAAATCGCTTAATTCCATGATGTGCCTTTTTTTTAATAAATTAAACAGATACACGAATTTCTTTACAATTTAATGCATGTCAATATAGTTTACGATGAATTATCTTCAAGTGACTTGCACTTTTGATTAGAGACCTCAAATATATTAAACAGTTGTAAATGAAGATTTACACAAAAGTGCGGCAAGGGTGAGGAAATCACAAACGGCAGTTGAACATAACAAGTCAAATTATGACATGTTTTGCTTTGCTTAGGCATCACTTTAAAAAAAAAGTAATAGTAACTATACAATTCGCTGTGGATACCACTTTGCTGTACTTTCAAGTTCCATGCCTTTCAATGTGTCCAAACCAAAGACTTTCTCAACTTGAAACATGTGAGGACTCAAATACCAAAGACAGAAAGGGTGATGAAAAGAGTTTGGAAGGGTAACGAAATTGAGGCAGTCAACGATATGATAATATATAAAGAACAGCTATCCAACTTTTATCTGGAGTTAAATACCTATCAATGCTCCATAACACAGGCGTTCGCTCCCGGAGAGAATCAATATGCAATCGAGAGCTTAACTTGAGAGTTAGACGTCAATGGTGACAAAAAGAGTCGGTAAGGGTGACGAACTCGCTTAATTCCACGATATGCTTTCCTTATAAATTACATTGATACACCAATTTCTTTACAATTGAAAGTATCTCAATGTTATTTATCTTGAATTGACTTCTACTTTTGACTAGAGAGCTGAAATCTTTTAGACATTTGAAAATAAACGTTGACGCAAAGCGCAGCAAGCGTGACCGAAATCACATACGGCAGTTGGACATTAAAGGTGACGAGTGAAATTATGTTACGTTTTGCTTTAATAGCTTAGGCATCAGTTTGGTACTGTACTAATAGTAAGTAATATAGTCAATATGCAATCGAGAGCTTATATACATGAAGAAGTTAAACGTCAGTGGTAACGAAAAGAGACGGCAAGGGACACAAAATCGCTTAATTCAACGATATTTAGTTGAAATTATATTGATACACCGATTTCGTTAAAATTCAATACATTACAATGTGCTTTACGATGAATTATCTTCATGTGACATGCACTTTTGATTAGAGCAAATACGCGGTAAGGGTGACGAAATCACATACGGCAGTTGAAAATAAAGGGTGACGAAGTCAAGTTATAATACGTTTTGCTTAGCTTTAGGCATCACTTTTGAGAAATAGTAATATAAAAAGAAATCAAACTCAATTAATGCCACTCTCTTGCCTTTAAATGCATCAATGTCAACAACTTTCATTCCTTGAGAAGTGTGCTTTGTGTTTAGGGCTCAAATACTTGAAGCATAAAGGGTGATAAAAAAATGTCGGAAAGGGTGATGAAATTGATGGAGTCGACAATATGCTTATATCCCCAGTTATCCAACTTTCGTTTTGAGTTGAAGGTTTATCACTCCTCCGGTAAGGGTGACGAAATCGCTTTATTCCACAAAATGCATATCTTATAAAGTACATTGATACAGAAATTTCTTTATAATTGAAAACAGCTCAATGTTGTTTATGATGAATTATCCTCAAGTGACTTGCACTTTTGATAAGATAGCTCAAATCTCTTAGACAGTTGTAAATAAAAGTTGACGCAAAAGCGCGGCAAGGGTTAAGAAATCACATACGTGTTTTGAATATAAAGGGTGATGAATTCAAATGTGATACGTTTTGCTTGCTTAGGCATCACTTTGGTGAAATAGTGAAAGTAAATAGTATATGAAACGCTGTTACCACTTCGCTATGCTTTCTAGCTCCGATACCTTTCAATGTGTCCATACCAAAGTCTTTCTCAACTTGAGACATATTCTTTGCATAAAAGGTGATGAAAAAAGACGGGAAGGGTGACGAAATTGATGCAGTCAACAATGTGCTAATATCCCGAAAACTTTGGTCTGGAGTTGAATGCTTGTCAATGCTCCATAACGCACGCGTTCTCTCTTCCGGAGAGATGAAATATGCAATCGAGAGGGTTACATACATAAAGATTTAAACGTCAGTGGTAACGAAAAGAGGCGCTAAGGGTGACGAAATCGCTTAATTCCATGATGTGCCTTTTTTTTAATAAATTAAACAGATACACGAATTTCTTTACAATTTAATGCATGTCAATATAGTTTACGATGAATTATCTTCAAGTGACTTGCACTTTTGATTAGAGACCTCAAATATATTAAACAGTTGTAAATGAAGATTTACACAAAAGTGCGGCAAGGGTGAGGAAATCACAAACGGCAGTTGAACATAACAAGTCAAATTATGACATGTTTTGCTTTGCTTAGGCATCACTTTAAAAAAAAAGTAATAGTAACTATACAATTCGCTGTGGATACCACTTTGCTGTACTTTCAAGTTCCATGCCTTTCAATGTGTCCAAACCAAAGACTTTCTCAACTTGAAACATGTGAGGACTCAAATACCAAAGACAGAAAGGGTGATGAAAAGAGTTTGGAAGGGTAACGAAATTGAGGCAGTCAACGATATGATAATATATAAAGAACAGCTATCCAACTTTTATCTGGAGTTAAATACCTATCAATGCTCCATAACACAGGCGTTCGCTCCCGGAGAGAATCAATATGCAATCGAGAGCTTAACTTGAGAGTTAGACGTCAATGGTGACAAAAAGAGTCGGTAAGGGTGACGAACTCGCTTAATTCCACGATATGCTTTCCTTATAAATTACATTGATACACCAATTTCTTTACAATTGAAAGTATCTCAATGTTATTTATCTTGAATTGACTTCTACTTTTGACTAGAGAGCTGAAATCTTTTAGACATTTGAAAATAAACGTTGACGCAAAGCGCAGCAAGCGTGACCGAAATCACATACGGCAGTTGGACATTAAAGGTGACGAGTGAAATTATGTTACGTTTTGCTTTAATAGCTTAGGCATCAGTTTGGTACTGTACTAATAGTAAGTAATATAGTCAATATGCAATCGAGAGCTTATATACATGAAGAAGTTAAACGTCAGTGGTAACGAAAAGAGACGGCAAGGGACACAAAATCGCTTAATTCAACGATATTTAGTTGAAATTATATTGATACACCGATTTCGTTAAAATTCAATACATTACAATGTGCTTTACGATGAATTATCTTCATGTGACATGCACTTTTGATTAGAGCAAATACGCGGTAAGGGTGACGAAATCACATACGGCAGTTGAAAATAAAGGGTGACGAAGTCAAGTTATAATACGTTTTGCTTAGCTTTGGGCATCACTTTTGAGAAATAGTAATATAAAAAGAAATCAAATTCAATTAATGCCAATCTCTTGCCTTTAAATGCATCGATATCAACAACTTTCATTCCTTGAGAAGTGTGCTTTGTGTTTGAGGGCTCAAATACTTGAAGCATAAAGGGTGATGAAAAAAAGTCGGAAAGGTTGATGAAATTGATGGAGTCGACAATATGCTTATATCCCCAGTTATCCAACTTTCGTTTTGAGTTGAAGGTTTATCACTCCTCCGGTAAGGGTGACGAAATCGCTTTATTCCACAAAATGCATATCTTATAAAGTACATTAATACAGAAATATGTTTATAATTGAAAACAGCCCAATGTTGTTTATGATAAATTATCCTCAAGTGACTTGCACTTTTGATAAGATAGCTCAAATCTATTAGACAGTTGTAAATAAAAGTTGACGCAAAAGCGCGGCAAGGGTTAAGAAATCACATACGTGTTTTGAATATAAAGGGTGATGAATTCAAATGTGATACGTTTTGCTTGCTTAGGCATCACTTTGGTGAAATAGTGAAAGTAAATAGTATATGAAACGCTGTTACCACTTCGCTATGCTTTCTAGCTCCGATACCTTTCAATGTGTCCATACCAAAGTCTTTCTCAACTTGAGACATATTCTTTGCATAAAAGGTGATGAAAAAAGACGGGAAGGGTGACGAAATTGATGCAGTCAACAATGTGCTAATATCCCGAAAACTTTGGTCTGGAGTTGAATGCTTGTCAATGCTCCATAACGCACGCGTTCTCTCTTCCGGAGAGATGAAATATGCAATCGAGAGGGTTACATACATAAAGATTTAAACGTCAGTGGTAACGAAAAGAGGCGCTAAGGGTGACGAAATCGCTTAATTCCATGATGTGCCTTTTTTTTAATAAATTAAACAGATACACGAATTTCTTTACAATTTAATGCATGTCAATATAGTTTACGATGAATTATCTTCAAGTGACTTGCACTTTTGATTAGAGACCTCAAATATATTAAACAGTTGTAAATGAAGATTTACACAAAAGTGCGGCAAGGGTGAGGAAATCACAAACGGCAGTTGAACATAACAAGTCAAATTATGACATGTTTTGCTTTGCTTAGGCATCACTTTAAAAAAAAAGTAATAGTAACTATACAATTCGCTGTGGATACCACTTTGCTGTACTTTCAAGTTCCATGCCTTTCAATGTGTCCAAACCAAAGACTTTCTCAACTTGAAACATGTGAGGGCTCAAATACCAAAGACAGAAAGGGTGATGAAAAGAGTTTGGAAGGGTAACGAAATTGAGGCAGTCAACGATATGATAATATCCCAAAAACAGCTATCCAACTTTCATCTGGAGTTAAATACTTATCAATGCTCCATAACACAGGCGTTCGCTCCCGGAGAGAATCAATATGCAATCGAGAGCTTAGCTTAGCTTAGTTAGACGTCAATGGTGACAAAAAGAGTCGGTAAGGGTGACGAACTCGCTTAATTCCACGATATGCTTTCCTTATAAATTACATTGATGCACCAATTTCTTTACAATTGAAAGCATCTCAATGTTATTTATCTTGAAGTGACTTCTACTTTTGACTAGAGAGCTGAAATCTTTTAGACATTTGAAAATAAACGTTGACGCAAAGCGCAGCAAGCGTGACCGAAATCACATACGGCAGTTGGACATTAAGGGTGACGAATGAAATTATGTTACGTTTTGCTTTAATAGCTTAGGCATCAGTTTGGTACTGTACTAATAGTAAGTAATATAGTCAATATGCAATCGAGAGCTTATATACATGAAGAAGTTAAACGTCAGTGGTAACGAAAAGAGACGGCAAGGGAGACAAAATCGCTTAATTCAACGATATGATTTCCTTAGAAATTACATTGATACACCGATTTCGTTAAAATTTAGTACATTACAATGTGCTTTACGATGAATTATCTTCATGTGACTTGCACTTTTGATCAGAGCAAATACGCGGTAAGGGTGACGAAATCACATACGGCAGTTGAAAATAAAGGGTGACGAAGTCAAGTTATAATACGTTTTGCTTAGCTTTAGGCATCACTTTTGAGAAATAGTAATATAAAAAGAAATCAAACTCAATTAATGCCACTTTCTTGCCTTTAAATGCATCAATATCAACAACTTTCATTCCTTGAGAAGTGTGCTTTGTGTTTGAGGGCTCAAATACTTGAAGCATAAAGGGTGATGAAAAAAAGTCGGAAAGGGTGATGAAATTGATGGAGTCGACAATATGCTTATATCCCCAGTTATCCAACTTTCGTTTTGAGTTGAAGGTTTATCACTCCTCCGGTAAGGGTGACGAAATCGCTTTATTCCACAAAATGCATATCTTATAAAGTACATTGATACAGAAATTTCTTTATAATTGAAAACAGCTCAATGTTGTTTATGATGAATTATCCTCAAGTGACTTGCACTTTTGATAAGATAGCTCAAATCTATTAGACAGTTGTAAATAAAAGTTGACGCAAAAGCGCGGCAAGGGTTAAGAAATCACATACGTGTTTTGAATATAAAGGGTGATGAATTCAAATGTGATACGTTTTGCTTGCTTAGGCATCACTTTGGTGAAATAGTGAAAGTAAATAGTATATGAAACGCTGTTACCACTTCGCTATGCTTTCTAGCTCCCATACCTTTCAATGTGTCCATACCAAAGTCTTTCTCAACTTGAGACATATTCTTTGCATAAAAGGTGATGAAAAAAGACGGGAAGGGTGACGAAATTGATGCAGTCAACAATGTGCTAATATCCCGAAAACTTTGGTCTGGAGTTGAATGCTTGTCAATGCTCCATAACGCACGCGTTCTCTCTTCCGGAGAGATGAAATATGCAATCGAGAGGGTTACATACATAAAGATTTAAACGTCAGTGGTAACGAAAAGAGGCGCTAAGGGTGACGAAATCGCTTAATTCCATGATGTGCCTTTTTTTTAATAAATTAAACAGATACACGAATTTCTTTACAATTTAATGCATGTCAATATAGTTTACGATGAATTATCTTCAAGTGACTTGCACTTTTGATTAGAGACCTCAAATATATTAAACAGTTGTAAATGAAGATTTACACAAAAGTGCGGCAAGGGTGAGGAAATCACAAACGGCAGTTGAACATAACAAGTCAAATTATGACATGTTTTGCTTTGCTTAGGCATCACTTTAAAAAAAAAGTAATAGTAACTATACAATTCGCTGTGGATACCACTTTGCTGTACTTTCAAGTTCCATGCCTTTCAATGTGTCCAAACCAAAGACTTTCTCAACTTGAAACATGTGAGGGCTCAAATACCAAAGACAGAAAGGGTGATGAAAAGAGTTTGGAAGGGTAACGAAATTGAGGCAGTCAACGATATGATAATATCCCAAAAACAGCTATCCAACTTTCATCTGGAGTTAAATACTTATCAATGCTCCATAACACAGGCGTTCGCTCCCGGAGAGAATCAATATGCAATCGAGAGCTTAGCTTAGCTTAGTTAGACGTCAATGGTGACAAAAAGAGTCGGTAAGGGTGACGAACTCGCTTAATTCCACGATATGCTTTCCTTATAAATTACATTGATGCACCAATTTCTTTACAATTGAAAGCATCTCAATGTTATTTATCTTGAAGTGACTTCTACTTTTGACTAGAGAGCTGAAATCTTTTAGACATTTGAAAATAAACGTTGACGCAAAGCGCAGCAAGCGTGACCGAAATCACATACGGCAGTTGGACATTAAGGGTGACGAATGAAATTATGTTACGTTTTGCTTTAATAGCTTAGGCATCAGTTTGGTACTGTACTAATAGTAAGTAATATAGTCAATATGCAATCGAGAGCTTATATACATGAAGAAGTTAAACGTCAGTGGTAACGAAAAGAGACGGCAAGGGAGACAAAATCGCTTAATTCAACGATATGATTTCCTTAGAAATTACATTGATACACCGATTTCGTTAAAATTTAGTACATTACAATGTGCTTTACGATGAATTATCTTCATGTGACTTGCACTTTTGATCAGAGCAAATACGCGGTAAGGGTGACGAAATCACATACGGCAGTTGAAAATAAAGGGTGACGAAGTCAAGTTATAATACGTTTTGCTTAGCTTTAGGCATCACTTTTGAGAAATAGTAATATAAAAAGAAATCAAACTCAATTAATGCCACTTTCTTGCCTTTAAATGCATCAATATCAACAACTTTCATTCCTTGAGAAGTGTGCTTTGTGTTTGAGGGCTCAAATACTTGAAGCATAAAGGGTGATGAAAAAAAGTCGGAAAGGGTGATGAAATTGATGGAGTCGACAATATGCTTATATCCCCAGTTATCCAACTTTCGTTTTGAGTTGAAGGTTTATCACTCCTCCGGTAAGGGTGACGAAATCGCTTTATTCCACAAAATGCATATCTTATAAAGTACATTGATACAGAAATTTCTTTATAATTGAAAACAGCTCAATGTTGTTTATGATGAATTATCCTCAAGTGACTTGCACTTTTGATAAGATAGCTCAAATCTATTAGACAGTTGTAAATAAAAGTTGACGCAAAAGCGCGGCAAGGGTTAAGAAATCACATACGTGTTTTGAATATAAAGGGTGATGAATTCAAATGTGATACGTTTTGCTTGCTTAGGCATCACTTTGGTGAAATAGTGAAAGTAAATAGTATATGAAACGCTGTTACCACTTCGCTATGCTTTCTAGCTCCCATACCTTTCAATGTGTCCATACCAAAGTCTTTCTCAACTTGAGACATATTCTTTGCATAAAAGGTGATGAAAAAAGACGGGAAGGGTGACGAAATTGATGCAGTCAACAATATGCTAATATCCCGAAAACACTTATCCAACTTTGGTCTGGAGTTGAATGCTTGTCAATGCTCCATAACGCACGCGTTCTCCCTTCTTCCGGAGAGATGAAATATGCAATCGAGAGGGTTACATACATAAAGAGTTAAACGTCAGCGGTGACGAAAAGAGGCGCTAAGGGTGACGAAATCGCTTAATTCCATGATGTGCCTTTTTTTTAATAAATTAAACAGATACACGAATTTCTTTACAATTTAATGCATGTCAATATGGTTTAGTATGAATTATCTTCAAGTGACTTGCACTTTTGATTAGGGACCTCAAATATATTAAACAGTTGTAAATGAAGATTAACACAAAAGTGCGGCAAGGGTGAGGAAATCACAAACGGCAGTTGAACATAACAAGTCAAATTATGATATGTTTTGCTTTGCTTAGGCATCACTTTAAAAAATAAAGTAATAGTAACTATACAATTCGCTGTGGATACCACTTTGCTGTACTTTCAAGTTCCATGCCTTTCAATGTGTCCAAACCAAAGACTTTCTCAACTTGAAACATGTGAGGACTCAAATACCAAAGACAGAAAGGGTGATGAAAAGAGTTTGGAAGGGTAACGAAATTGAGGCAGTCAACGATATGATAATATATAAAGAACAGCTATCCAACTTTTATCTGGAGTTAAATACCTATCAATGCTCCATAACACAGGCGTTCGCTCCCGGAGAGAATCAATATGCAATCGAGAGCTTAACTTGAGAGTTAGACGTCAATGGTGACAAAAAGAGTCGGTAAGGGTGACGAACTCGCTTAATTCCACGATATGCTTTCCTTATAAATTACATTGATACACCAATTTCTTTACAATTGAAAGTATCTCAATGTTATTTATCTTGAAGTGACTTCTACTTTTGACTAGAGAGCTGAAATCTTTTAGACATTTGAAAATAAACGTTGACGCAAAGCGCAGCAAGCGTGACCGAAATCAAATACGGCAGTTGGACATAAAGGGTTAAGAGTGAAATTATGTTACGTTTTGCTTTAATAGCTTAGGCATCAGTTTGGTACTGTACTAATAGTAAGTGATATAGTCAATATGCAATCGAGAGCTTATATACATGAAGAAGTTAAACGTCAGTGGTAACGAAAAGAGACGGCAAGGGAGACAAAATCGCTTAATTCAACGATATGATTTACTTAGAAATACACCGATTTCGTTAAAATTTAATACATTACAATATGCTTTACGATGAATTATCTTCATGTGACTTGCACTTTTGATTAGAGCAAAAACGCAGTAAGGGTGACGAAGTCATAATACGTTTTGCTTAGCTTTAGCCATCACTTTCGAGAAATAGTAATACAAAAAGAAATTAAACTGAATTAATGCCACTTTCTTGTGCTTTGAAGTTCCATGCCTTTCAACGCATCGATATCAACAACTTTCATTCCTTGAGAAGTGTGCTTTGTGTTTGAGGGCTCAAATACTTGAAGCATAAAGGGTGATGAAAAAAAGTCGGAAAGGGTGACGAAATTGATGGAGTCGACAATATGCTTATATCCCCAGTTATCCAACTTTCGTTTTGAGTTGAAGGTTTATCACTCCTCCGGTAAGGGTGACGAAATCGCTTTATTCCACAAAATGTATATCTTATAAATTACATTGATACAGAAATTTCTTTATAATTGAAAACAGCTCAATGTTGTTTATGATGAATTATAATCAAGTGACTTGCACTTTTGATAAGATAGCTCAAATCTATTAGACAGTTGTAAATAAAAGTTGACGCAAAAGCGCGGAAAGGGTTAAGAAATCACATACGTGTTTTGAATATAAAGGGTGATGAATTCAAATGTGATACGTTTTGCTTGCTTAGGCATCACTTTGGTGAAATAGTTAAAGTAAATAGTATATGAAACGCTGTTACCACTTCGCTATGCTTTCTAGCTCCCATACCTTTCAATGTGTCCATACCAAAGTCTTTGCATAAAAGGTGATGAAAAAAGACGGGAAGGGTGACGAAATTGATGCAGTCAACAATATGCTAATATTCCGAAAACACTTATCCAACTTTGGTCTGGAGTTGAATGCTTGTCAATGCTCCATAACGCACGCGTTCTCTCTTCCGGAGAGATGAAATATGCAATCGAGAGGGTTATATATATAAAGAGTTAAACGTCAGTGGTGACGAAAAGGGGCGATAAGGGTGACGAAATCGCTTAATTCCATGATGTGCCTTTTTTTTAATAAATTAAACAGATACACGAATTTCTTTACAATTTAATGCATGTCAATATAGTTTACGATGAATTATCTTCAAGTGACTTGCACTTTTGATTAGAGACCTCAAATATATTAAACAGTTGTAAATGAAGATTAACACAAAAGTGCGGCAAGGGTGAGGAAATCACAAACGGCAGTTGAACATAACAAGTCAAATTATGATATGTTTTGCTTTGCTTAGGCATCACTTAAAAAAAAAAAGTAATAGTAACTATACAATTCGCTGTGGATACCACTTTGCTGTACTTTCAAGTTCCATGCCTTTCAATGTGTCCAAACCAAAGACTTTCTCAACTTGAAACATGTGAGGGCTCAAATACCAAAGACAGAAAGGATGATGAAAAGAGTTTGGAAGGGTAACGAAATTGAGGCAGTCAACGATATGATAATATATTAAGAACAGCTATCCAACTTTTATCTGGAGTTAAATACTTATCAATGCTCCATAACACAGGCGTTCGCTCCCGGAGAGAATCAATATCAATCGAGAGCTTACATACATAAAGGAGTTAGACGTCAATGGTGACAAAAAGAGACGGTAAGGGTGACGAACTCGCTTAATTCCAGGATATGCTTTCCTTAAAGATTACATTGATGCACCAATTTCTTTACAATTGAAAGCATCTCAATGTTATTTATCTTGAAGTGACTTCTACTTTTGATTAGAGAGCTGAAATCTTTTAGACATTTGAAAATAAACGTTGACGCAAAGCGCAGCAAGCGTGACCGAAATCACATACGGCAGTTGGACATTAAGGGTGACGAGTGAAATTATGTTACGTTTTGCTTTAATAGCTTAGGCATCAGTTTGGTACTGTACTAATAGTAAGTAATATAGTCAATATGCAATCCAGAGCTTATATACATGAAGAAGTTAAACGTCAGTGGTAACGAAAAGAGACGGCAAGGGACACAAAATCGCTTAATTCAACGATATTTAGTTGAAATTACATTGATACACCGATTTCGTTAAAATTCAATACATTACAATGTGCTTTACGATGAATTATCTTCATGTGACATGCACTTTTGATTAGAGCAAATACGCGGTAAGGGTGACGAAATCACATACGGCAGTTGAAAATAAAGGGTGACGAAGTCAAGTTATAATACGTTTTGCTTAGCTTTGGGCATCACTTTTGAGAAATAGTAATATAAAAAGAAATCAAACTCAATTAATGCCAATCTCTTGCCTTTAAATGCATCGATATCAACAACTTTCATTCCTTGAGAAGTGTGCTTTGTGTTTGAGGGCTCAAATACTTGAAACATAAAGGGTGATGAAAAAAAGTCGGAAAGGTTGATGAAATTGATGGAGTCGACAATATGCTTATATCCCCAGTTATCCAACTTTCGTTTTGAGTTGAAGGTTTATCACTCCTCCGGTAAGGGTGACGAAATCGCTTTATTCCACAAAATGCATATCTTATAAAGTACATTAATACAGAAATATGTTTATAATTGAAAACAGCCCAATGTTGTTTATGATAAATTATCCTCAAGTGACTTGCACTTTTGATAAGATAGCTCAAATCTATTAGACAGTTGTAAATAAAAGTTGACGCAAAAGCGCGGCAAGGGTTAAGAAATCACATACGTGTTTTGAATATAAAGGGTGATGAATTCAAATGTGATACGTTTTGCTTGCTTAGGCATCACTTTGGTGAAATAGTGAAAGTAAATAGTATATGAAACGCTGTTACCACTTCGCTATGCTTTCTAGCTCCCATACCTTTCAATGTGTCCATACCAAAGTCTTTCTCAACTTGAGACATATTCTTTGCATAAAAGGTGATGAAAAAAGACGGGAAGGGTGACGAAATTGATGCAGTCAACAATATGCTAATATCCCGAAAACTTTGGTCTGGAGTTGAATGCTTGTCAATGCTCCATAACGCACGCGTTCTCTCTTCCGGAGAGATGAAATATGCAATCGAGAGGGTTACATACATAAAGATTTAAACGTCAGTGGTAACGAAAAGAGGCGCTAAGGGTGACGAAATCGCTTAATTCCATGATGTGCCTTTTTTTTAATAAATTAAACAGATACACGAATTTCTTTACAATTTAATGCATGTCAATATAGTTTACGATGAATTATCTTCAAGTGACTTGCACTTTTGATTAGAGACCTCAAATATATTAAACAGTTGTAAATGAAGATTTACACAAAAGTGCGGCAAGGGTGAGGAAATCACAAACGGCAGTTGAACATAACAAGTCAAATTATGATATGTTTTGCTTTGCTTAGGCATCACTTTAAAAAAAAAAGTAATAGTAACTATACAATTCGCTGTGGATACCACTTTGCTGTACTTTCAAGTTCCATGCCTTTCAATGTGTCCAAACCAAAGACTTTCTCAACTTGAAACATGTGAGGGCTCAAATACCAAAGACAGAAAGGGTGATGAAAAGAGTTTGGAAGGGTAACGAAATTGAGGCAGTCAACGATATGATAATATCCCAAAAACAGCTATCCAACTTTCATCTGGAGTTAAATACTTATCAATGCTCCATAACACAGGCGTTCGCTCCCGGAGAGAATCAATATGCAATCGAGAGCTTAGCTTAGCTTAGTTAGACGTCAATGGTGACAAAAAGAGTCGGTAAGGGTGACGAACTCGCTTAATTCCACGATATGCTTTCCTTATAAATTACATTGATGCACCAATTTCTTTACAATTGAAAGCATCTCAATGTTATTTATCTTGAAGTGACTTCTACTTTTGACTAGAGAGCTGAAATCTTTTAGAAATTTGAAAATAAACGTTGACGCAAAGCGCAGCAAGCGTGACCGAAATCACATACGGCAGTTGGACATTAAGGGTGACGAATGAAATTATGTTACGTTTTGCTTTAATAGCTTAGGCATCAGTTTGGTACTGTACTAATAGTAAGTAATATAGTCAATATGCAATCGAGAGCTTATATACATGAAGAAGTTAAACGTCAGTGGTAACGAAAAGAGACGGCAAGGGAGACAAAATCGCTTAATTCAACGATATGATTTCCTTAGAAATTACATTGATACACCGATTTCGTTAAAATTTAGTACATTACAATGTGCTTTACGATGAATTATCTTCATGTGACTTGCACTTTTGATTAGAGCAAATACGCGGTAAGGGTGACGAAATCACATACGGCAGTTGAAAATAAAGGGTGACGAAGTCAAGTTATAATACGTTTTGCTTAGCTTTAGGCATCACTTTTGAGAAATAGTAATATAAAAAGAAATCAAACTCAATTAATGCCACTCTCTTGCCTTTAAATGCATCAATATCAACAACTTTCATTCCTTGAGAAGTGTGCTTTGTGTTTGAGGGCTCAAATACTTGAAGCATAAAGGGTGATGAAAAAAAGTCGGAAAGGGTGATGAAATTGATGGAGTCGACAATATGCTTATATCCCCAGTTATCCAACTTTCGTTTTGAGTTGAAGGTTTATCACTCCTCCGCTAAGGGTGACGAAATCGCTTTATTCCACAAAATGCATATCTTATAAAGTACATTGATACAGAAATTTCTTTATAATTGAAAACAGCTCAATGTTGTTTATGATGAATTATCCTCAAGTGACTTGCACTTTTGATAAGATAGCTCAAATCTATTAGACAGTTGTAAATAAAAGTTGACGCAAAAGCGCGGCAAGGGTTAAGAAATCACATACGTGTTTTGAATATAAAGGGTGATGAATTCAAATGTGATACGTTTTGCTTGCTTAGGCATCACTTTGGTGAAATAGTGAAAGTAAATAGTATATGAAACGCTGTTACCACTTCGCTATGCTTTCTAGCTCCCATACCTTTCAATGTGTCCATACCAAAGTCTTTCTCAACTTGAGACATATTCTTTGCATAAAAGGTGATGAAAAAAGACGGGAAGGATGACGAAATTGATGCAGTCAACAATATGCTAATATCCCGAAAACACTTATCCAACTTTGGTCTGGAGTTGAATTCTTGTCAATGCTCCATAACGCACGCGTTCTCCCTTCTTCCGGAGAGATGAAATATGCAATCGAGAGGGTTACATACATAAAGAGTTAAACGTCAGCGGTGACGAAAAGAGGCGCTAAGGGTGACGAAATCGCTTAATTCCATGATGTGCCTTTTTTTTAATAAATTAAACAGATACACGAATTTCTTTACAATTTAATGCATGTCAATATGGTTTAGTATGAATTATCTTCAAGTGACTTGCACTTTTGATTAGGGACCTCAAATATATTAAACAGTTGTAAATGAAGATTAACACAAAAGTGCGGCAAGGGTGAGGAAATCACAAACGGCAGTTGAACATAACAAGTCAAATTATGATATGTTTTGCTTTGCTTAGGCATCACTTTAAAAAATAAAGTAACAGTAACTATACAATTCGCTGTGGATACCACTTTGCTGTACTTTCAAGTTCCATGCCTTTCAATGTGTCCAAACCAAAGACTTTCTCAACTTGAAACATGTGAGGACTCAAATACCAAAGACAGAAAGGGTGATGAAAAGAGTTTGGAAGGGTAACGAAATTGAGGCAGTCAACGATATGATAATATATAAAGAACAGCTATCCAACTTTTATCTGGAGTTAAATACCTATCAATGCTCCATAACACAGGCGTTCGCTCCCGGAGAGAATATATGCAATCGAGAGCTTAACTTGAGAGTTAGACGTCAATGGTGACAAAAAGAGTCGGTAAGGGTGACGAACTCGCTTAATTCCACGATATGCTTTCCTTATAAATTACATTGATACACCAATTTCTTTACAATTGAAAGTATCTCAATGTTATTTATCTTGAAGTGACTTCTACTTTTGACTAGAGAGCTGAAATCTTTTAGACATTTGAAAATAAACGTTGACGCAAAGCGCAGCAAGCGTGACCGAAATCAAATACGGCAGTTGGACATAAAGGGTTAAGAGTGAAATTATGTTACGTTTTGCTTTAATAGCTTAGGCATCAGTTTGGTACTGTACTAATAGTAAGTGATATAGTCAATATGCAATCGAGAGCTTATATACATGAAGAAGTTAAACGTCAGTGGTAACGAAAAGAGACGGCAAGGGAGACAAAATCGCTTAATTCAACGATATGATTTACTTAGAAATACACCGATTTCGTTAAAATTTAATACATTACAATATGCTTTACGATGAATTATCTTCATGTGACTTGCACTTTTGATTAGAGCAAAAACGCAGTAAGGGTGACGAAGTCATAATACGTTTTGCTTAGCTTTAGCCATCACTTTCGAGAAATAGTAATACAAAAAGAAATTAAACTGAATTAATGCCACTTTCTTGTGCTTTGAAGTTCCATGCCTTTCAACGCATCGATATCAACAACTTTCATTCCTTGAGAAGTGTGCTTTGTGTTTGAGGGCTCAAATACTTGAAGCATAAAGGGTGATGAAAAAAAGTCGGAAAGGGTGACGAAATTGATGGAGTCGACAATATGCTTATTATATCCCCAGTTATCCAACTTTCGTTTTGAGTTGAAGGTTTATCACTCCTCCGGTAAGGGTGACGAAATCGCTTTATTCCACAAAATGTATATCTTATAAATTACATTGATACAGAAATTTCTTTATAATTGAAAACAGCTCAATGTTGTTTATGATGAATTATAATCAAGTGACTTGCACTTTTGATAAGATAGCTCAAATCTATTAGACAGTTGTAAATAAAAGTTGACGCAAAAGCGCGGAAAGGGTTAAGAAATCACATACGTGTTTTGAATATAAAGGGTGATGAATTCAAATGTGATACGTTTTGCTTGCTTAGGCATCACTTTGGTGAAATAGTTAAAGTAAATAGTATATGAAACGCTGTTACCACTTCGCTATGCTTTCTAGCTCCCATACCTTTCAATGTGTCCATACCAAAGTCTTTGCATAAAAGGTGATGAAAAAAGACGGGAAAGGTGACGAAATTGATGCAGTCAACAATATGCTAATATTCCGAAAACACTTATCCAACTTTGGTCTGGAGTTGAATGCTTGTCAATGCTCCATAACGCACGCGTTCTCTCTTCCGGAGAGATGAAATATGCAATCGAGAGGGTTATATAAGAGTTAAACGTCAGTGGTGACGAAAAGGGGCGCTAAGGGTGACGAAATCGCTTAATTCCATGATGTGCCTTTTTTTTAATAAATTAAACAGATACACGAATTTCTTTACAATTTAATGCATGTCAATATAGTTTACGATGAATTATCTTCAAGTGACTTGCACTTTTGATTAGAGACCTCAAATATATTAAACAGTTGTAAATGAAGATTAACACAAAAGTGCGGCAAGGGTGAGGAAATCACAAACGGCAGTTGAACATAACAAGTCAAATTATGATATGTTTTGCTTTGCTTAGGCATCACTTAAAAAAAAAAAGTAATAGTAACTATACAATTCGCTGTGGATACCACTTTGCTGTACTTTCAAGTTCCATGCCTTTCAATGTGTCCAAACCAAAGACTTTCTCAACTTGAAACATGTGAGGGCTCAAATACCAAAGACAGAAAGGATGATGAAAAGAGTTTGGAAGGGTAACGAAATTGAGGCAGTCAACGATATGATAATATATTAAGAACAGCTATCCAACTTTTATCTGGAGTTAAATACTTATCAATGCTCCATAACACAGGCGTTCGCTCCCGGAGAGAATCAATATCAATCGAGAGCTTACATACATAAAGGAGTTAGACGTCAATGGTGACAAAAAGAGACGGTAAGGGTGACGAACTCGCTTAATTCCAGGATATGCTTTCCTTAAAGATTACATTGATGCACCAATTTCTTTACAATTGAAAGCATCTCAATGTTATTTATCTTGAAGTGACTTCTACTTTTGATTAGAGAGCTGAAATCTTTTAGACATTTGAAAATAAACGTTGACGCAAAGCGCAGCAAGCGTGACCGAAATCACATACGGCAGTTGGACATTAAAGGTGACGAGTGAAATTATGTTACGTTTTGCTTTAATAGCTTAGGCATCAGTTTGGTACTGTACTAATAGTAAGTAATATAGTCAATATGCAATCGAGAGCTTATATACATGAAGAAGTTAAACGTCAGTGGTAACGAAAAGAGACGGCAAGGGACACAAAATCGCTTAATTCAACGATATTTAGTTGAAATTATATTGATACACCGATTTCGTTAAAATTCAATACATTACAATGTGCTTTACGATGAATTATCTTCATGTGACATGCACTTTTGATTAGAGCAAATACGCGGTAAGGGTGACGAAATCACATACGGCAGTTGAAAATAAAGGGTGACGAAGTCAAGTTATAATACGTTTTGCTTAGCTTTGGGCATCACTTTTGAGAAATAGTAATATAAAAAGAAATCAAATTCAATTAATGCCAATCTCTTGCCTTTAAATGCATCGATATCAACAACTTTCATTCCTTGAGAAGTGTGCTTTGTGTTTGAGGGCTCAAATACTTGAAGCATAAAGGGTGATGAAAAAAAGTCGGAAAGGTTGATGAAATTGATGGAGTCGACAATATGCTTATATCCCCAGTTATCCAACTTTCGTTTTGAGTTGAAGGTTTATCACTCCTCCGGTAAGGGTGACGAAATCGCTTTATTCCACAAAATGCATATCTTATAAAGTACATTAATACAGAAATATGTTTATAATTGAAAACAGCCCAATGTTGTTTATGATAAATTATCCTCAAGTGACTTGCACTTTTGATAAGATAGCTCAAATCTATTAGACAGTTGTAAATAAAAGTTGACGCAAAAGCGCGGCAAGGGTTAAGAAATCACATACGTGTTTTGAATATAAAGGGTGATGAATTCAAATGTGATACGTTTTGCTTGCTTAGGCATCACTTTGGTGAAATAGTGAAAGTAAATAGTATATGAAACGCTGTTACCACTTCGCTATGCTTTCTAGCTCCGATACCTTTCAATGTGTCCATACCAAAGTCTTTCTCAACTTGAGACATATTCTTTGCATAAAAGGTGATGAAAAAAGACGGGAAGGGTGACGAAATTGATGCAGTCAACAATGTGCTAATATCCCGAAAACTTTGGTCTGGAGTTGAATGCTTGTCAATGCTCCATAACGCACGCGTTCTCTCTTCCGGAGAGATGAAATATGCAATCGAGAGGGTTACATACATAAAGATTTAAACGTCAGTGGTAACGAAAAGAGGCGCTAAGGGTGACGAAATCGCTTAATTCCATGATGTGCCTTTTTTTTAATAAATTAAACAGATACACGAATTTCTTTACAATTTAATGCATGTCAATATAGTTTACGATGAATTATCTTCAAGTGACTTGCACTTTTGATTAGAGACCTCAAATATATTAAACAGTTGTAAATGAAGATTTACACAAAAGTGCGGCAAGGGTGAGGAAATCACAAACGGCAGTTGAACATAACAAGTCAAATTATGACATGTTTTGCTTTGCTTAGGCATCACTTTAAAAAAAAAGTAATAGTAACTATACAATTCGCTGTGGATACCACTTTGCTGTACTTTCAAGTTCCATGCCTTTCAATGTGTCCAAACCAAAGACTTTCTCAACTTGAAACATGTGAGGGCTCAAATACCAAAGACAGAAAGGGTGATGAAAAGAGTTTGGAAGGGTAACGAAATTGAGGCAGTCAACGATATGATAATATCCCAAAAACAGCTATCCAACTTTCATCTGGAGTTAAATACTTATCAATGCTCCATAACACAGGCGTTCGCTCCCGGAGAGAATCAATATGCAATCGAGAGCTTAGCTTAGCTTAGTTAGACGTCAATGGTGACAAAAAGAGTCGGTAAGGGTGACGAACTCGCTTAATTCCACGATATGCTTTCCTTATAAATTACATTGATGCACCAATTTCTTTACAATTGAAAGCATCTCAATGTTATTTATCTTGAAGTGACTTCTACTTTTGACTAGAGAGCTGAAATCTTTTAGACATTTGAAAATAAACGTTGACGCAAAGCGCAGCAAGCGTGACCGAAATCACATACGGCAGTTGGACATTAAGGGTGACGAATGAAATTATGTTACGTTTTGCTTTAATAGCTTAGGCATCAGTTTGGTACTGTACTAATAGTAAGTAATATAGTCAATATGCAATCGAGAGCTTATATACATGAAGAAGTTAAACGTCAGTGGTAACGAAAAGAGACGGCAAGGGAGACAAAATCGCTTAATTCAACGATATGATTTCCTTAGAAATTACATTGATACACCGATTTCGTTAAAATTTAGTACATTACAATGTGCTTTACGATGAATTATCTTCATGTGACTTGCACTTTTGATCAGAGCAAATACGCGGTAAGGGTGACGAAATCACATACGGCAGTTGAAAATAAAGGGTGACGAAGTCAAGTTATAATACGTTTTGCTTAGCTTTAGGCATCACTTTTGAGAAATAGTAATATAAAAAGAAATCAAACTCAATTAATGCCACTTTCTTGCCTTTAAATGCATCAATATCAACAACTTTCATTCCTTGAGAAGTGTGCTTTGTGTTTGAGGGCTCAAATACTTGAAGCATAAAGGGTGATGAAAAAAAGTCGGAAAGGGTGATGAAATTGATGGAGTCGACAATATGCTTATATCCCCAGTTATCCAACTTTCGTTTTGAGTTGAAGGTTTATCACTCCTCCGGTAAGGGTGACGAAATCGCTTTATTCCACAAAATGCATATCTTATAAAGTACATTGATACAGAAATTTCTTTATAATTGAAAACAGCTCAATGTTGTTTATGATGAATTATCCTCAAGTGACTTGCACTTTTGATAAGATAGCTCAAATCTATTAGACAGTTGTAAATAAAAGTTGACGCAAAAGCGCGGCAAGGGTTAAGAAATCACATACGTGTTTTGAATATAAAGGGTGATGAATTCAAATGTGATACGTTTTGCTTGCTTAGGCATCACTTTGGTGAAATAGTGAAAGTAAATAGTATATGAAACGCTGTTACCACTTCGCTATGCTTTCTAGCTCCCATACCTTTCAATGTGTCCATACCAAAGTCTTTCTCAACTTGAGACATATTCTTTGCATAAAAGGTGATGAAAAAAGACGGGAAGGGTGACGAAATTGATGCAGTCAACAATATGCTAATATCCCGAAAACACTTATCCAACTTTGGTCTGGAGTTGAATGCTTGTCAATGCTCCATAACGCACGCGTTCTCCCTTCTTCCGGAGAGATGAAATATGCAATCGAGAGGGTTACATACATAAAGAGTTAAACGTCAGCGGTGACGAAAAGAGGCGCTAAGGGTGACGAAATCGCTTAATTCCATGATGTGCCTTTTTTTTAATAAATTAAACAGATACACGAATTTCTTTACAATTTAATGCATGTCAATATGGTTTAGTATGAATTATCTTCAAGTGACTTGCACTTTTGATTAGGGACCTCAAATATATTAAACAGTTGTAAATGAAGATTAACACAAAAGTGCGGCAAGGGTGAGGAAATCACAAACGGCAGTTGAACATAACAAGTCAAATTATGATATGTTTTGCTTTGCTTAGGCATCACTTTAAAAAATAAAGTAATAGTAACTATACAATTCGCTGTGGATACCACTTTGCTGTACTTTCAAGTTCCATGCCTTTCAATGTGTCCAAACCAAAGACTTTCTCAACTTGAAACATGTGAGGACTCAAATACCAAAGACAGAAAGGGTGATGAAAAGAGTTTGGAAGGGTAACGAAATTGAGGCAGTCAACGATATGATAATATATAAAGAACAGCTATCCAACTTTTATCTGGAGTTAAATACCTATCAATGCTCCATAACACAGGCGTTCGCTCCCGGAGAGAATCAATATGCAATCGAGAGCTTAACTTGAGAGTTAGACGTCAATGGTGACAAAAAGAGTCGGTAAGGGTGACGAACTCGCTTAATTCCACGATATGCTTTCCTTATAAATTACATTGATACACCAATTTCTTTACAATTGAAAGTATCTCAATGTTATTTATCTTGAAGTGACTTCTACTTTTGACTAGAGAGCTGAAATCTTTTAGACATTTGAAAATAAACGTTGACGCAAAGCGCAGCAAGCGTGACCGAAATCAAATACGGCAGTTGGACATAAAGGGTTAAGAGTGAAATTATGTTACGTTTTGCTTTAATAGCTTAGGCATCAGTTTGGTACTGTACTAATAGTAAGTGATATAGTCAATATGCAATCGAGAGCTTATATACATGAAGAAGTTAAACGTCAGTGGTAACGAAAAGAGACGGCAAGGGAGACAAAATCGCTTAATTCAACGATATGATTTACTTAGAAATACACCGATTTCGTTAAAATTTAATACATTACAATATGCTTTACGATGAATTATCTTCATGTGACTTGCACTTTTGATTAGAGCAAAAACGCAGTAAGGGTGACGAAGTCATAATACGTTTTGCTTAGCTTTAGCCATCACTTTCGAGAAATAGTAATACAAAAAGAAATTAAACTGAATTAATGCCACTTTCTTGTGCTTTGAAGTTCCATGCCTTTCAACGCATCGATATCAACAACTTTCATTCCTTGAGAAGTGTGCTTTGTGTTTGAGGGCTCAAATACTTGAAGCATAAAGGGTGATGAAAAAAAGTCGGAAAGGGTGACGAAATTGATGGAGTCGACAATATGCTTATATCCCCAGTTATCCAACTTTCGTTTTGAGTTGAAGGTTTATCACTCCTCCGGTAAGGGTGACGAAATCGCTTTATTCCACAAAATGTATATCTTATAAATTACATTGATACAGAAATTTCTTTATAATTGAAAACAGCTCAATGTTGTTTATGATGAATTATAATCAAGTGACTTGCACTTTTGATAAGATAGCTCAAATCTATTAGACAGTTGTAAATAAAAGTTGACGCAAAAGCGCGGAAAGGGTTAAGAAATCACATACGTGTTTTGAATATAAAGGGTGATGAATTCAAATGTGATACGTTTTGCTTGCTTAGGCATCACTTTGGTGAAATAGTTAAAGTAAATAGTATATGAAACGCTGTTACCACTTCGCTATGCTTTCTAGCTCCCATACCTTTCAATGTGTCCATACCAAAGTCTTTGCATAAAAGGTGATGAAAAAAGACGGGAAGGGTGACGAAATTGATGCAGTCAACAATATGCTAATATTCCGAAAACACTTATCCAACTTTGGTCTGGAGTTGAATGCTTGTCAATGCTCCATAACGCACGCGTTCTCTCTTCCGGAGAGATGAAATATGCAATCGAGAGGGTTATATATATAAAGAGTTAAACGTCAGTGTTGACGAAAAGGGGCGATAAGGGTGACGAAATCGCTTAATTCCATGATGTGCCTTTTTTTTAATAAATTAAACAGATACACGAATTTCTTTACAATTTAATGCATGTCAATATAGTTTACGATGAATTATCTTCAAGTGACTTGCACTTTTGATTAGAGACCTCAAATATATTAAACAGTTGTAAATGAAGATTAACACAAAAGTGCGGCAAGGGTGAGGAAATCACAAACGGCAGTTGAACATAACAAGTCAAATTATGATATGTTTTGCTTTGCTTAGGCATCACTTAAAAAAAAAAAGTAATAGTAACTATACAATTCGCTGTGGATACCACTTTGCTGTACTTTCAAGTTCCATGCCTTTCAATGTGTCCAAACCAAAGACTTTCTCAACTTGAAACATGTGAGGGCTCAAATACCAAAGACAGAAAGGATGATGAAAAGAGTTTGGAAGGGTAACGAAATTGAGGCAGTCAACGATATGATAATATATTAAGAACAGCTATCCAACTTTTATCTGGAGTTAAATACTTATCAATGCTCCATAACACAGGCGTTCGCTCCCGGAGAGAATCAATATCAATCGAGAGCTTACATACATAAAGGAGTTAGACGTCAATGGTGACAAAAAGAGACGGTAAGGGTGACGAACTCGCTTAATTCCAGGATATGCTTTCCTTAAAGATTACATTGATGCACCAATTTCTTTACAATTGAAAGCATCTCAATGTTATTTATCTTGAAGTGACTTCTACTTTTGATTAGAGAGCTGAAATCTTTTAGACATTTGAAAATAAACGTTGACGCAAAGCGCAGCAAGCGTGACCGAAATCACATACGGCAGTTGGACATTAAGGGTGACGAGTGAAATTATGTTACGTTTTGCTTTAATAGCTTAGGCATCAGTTTGGTACTGTACTAATAGTAAGTAATATAGTCAATATGCAATCCAGAGCTTATATACATGAAGAAGTTAAACGTCAGTGGTAACGAAAAGAGACGGCAAGGGACACAAAATCGCTTAATTCAACGATATTTAGTTGAAATTACATTGATACACCGATTTCGTTAAAATTCAATACATTACAATGTGCTTTACGATGAATTATCTTCATGTGACATGCACTTTTGATTAGAGCAAATACGCGGTAAGGGTGACGAAATCACATACGGCAGTTGAAAATAAAGGGTGACGAAGTCAAGTTATAATACGTTTTGCTTAGCTTTGGGCATCACTTTTGAGAAATAGTAATATAAAAAGAAATCAAACTCAATTAATGCCAATCTCTTGCCTTTAAATGCATCGATATCAACAACTTTCATTCCTTGAGAAGTGTGCTTTGTGTTTGAGGGCTCAAATACTTGAAACATAAAGGGTGATGAAAAAAAGTCGGAAAGGTTGATGAAATTGATGGAGTCGACAATATGCTTATATCCCCAGTTATCCAACTTTCGTTTTGAGTTGAAGGTTTATCACTCCTCCGGTAAGGGTGACGAAATCGCTTTATTCCACAAAATGCATATCTTATAAAGTACATTAATACAGAAATATGTTTATAATTGAAAACAGCCCAATGTTGTTTATGATAAATTATCCTCAAGTGACTTGCACTTTTGATAAGATAGCTCAAATCTATTAGACAGTTGTAAATAAAAGTTGACGCAAAAGCGCGGCAAGGGTTAAGAAATCACATACGTGTTTTGAATATAAAGGGTGATGAATTCAAATGTGATACGTTTTGCTTGCTTAGGCATCACTTTGGTGAAATAGTGAAAGTAAATAGTATATGAAACGCTGTTACCACTTCGCTATGCTTTCTAGCTCCGATACCTTTCAATGTGTCCATACCAAAGTCTTTCTCAACTTGAGACATATTCTTTGCATAAAAGGTGATGAAAAAAGACGGGAAGGGTGACGAAATTGATGCAGTCAACAATATGCTAATATCCCGAAAACTTTGGTCTGGAGTTGAATGCTTGTCAATGCTCCATAACGCACGCGTTCTCTCTTCCGGAGAGATGAAATATGCAATCGAGAGGGTTACATACATAAAGATTTAAACGTCAGTGGTAACGAAAAGAGGCGCTAAGGGTGACGAAATCGCTTAATTCCATGATGTGCCTTTTTTTTAATAAATTAAACAGATACACGAATTTCTTTACAATTTAATGCATGTCAATATAGTTTACGATGAATTATCTTCAAGTGACTTGCACTTTTGATTAGAGACCTCAAATATATTAAACAGTTGTAAATGAAGATTTACACAAAAGTGCGGCAAGGGTGAGGAAATCACAAACGGCAGTTGAACATAACAAGTCAAATTATGATATGTTTTGCTTTGCTTAGGCATCACTTTAAAAAAAAAAGTAATAGTAACTATACAATTCGCTGTGGATACCACTTTGCTGTACTTTCAAGTTCCATGCCTTTCAATGTGTCCAAACCAAAGACTTTCTCAACTTGAAACATGTGAGGGCTCAAATACCAAAGACAGAAAGGGTGATGAAAAGAGTTTGGAAGGGTAACGAAATTGAGGCAGTCAACGATATGATAATATCCCAAAAACAGCTATCCAACTTTCATCTGGAGTTAAATACTTATCAATGCTCCATAACACAGGCGTTCGCTCCCGGAGAGAATCAATATGCAATCGAGAGCTTAGCTTAGCTTAGTTAGACGTCAATGGTGACAAAAAGAGTCGGTAAGGGTGACGAACTCGCTTAATTCCACGATATGCTTTCCTTATAAATTACATTGATGCACCAATTTCTTTACAATTGAAAGCATCTCAATGTTATTTATCTTGAAGTGACTTCTACTTTTGACTAGAGAGCTGAAATCTTTTAGAAATTTGAAAATAAACGTTGACGCAAAGCGCAGCAAGCGTGACCGAAATCACATACGGCAGTTGGACATTAAGGGTGACGAATGAAATTATGTTACGTTTTGCTTTAATAGCTTAGGCATCAGTTTGGTACTGTACTAATAGTAAGTAATATAGTCAATATGCAATCGAGAGCTTATATACATGAAGAAGTTAAACGTCAGTGGTAACGAAAAGAGACGGCAAGGGAGACAAAATCGCTTAATTCAACGATATGATTTCCTTAGAAATTACATTGATACACCGATTTCGTTAAAATTTAGTACATTACAATGTGCTTTACGATGAATTATCTTCATGTGACTTGCACTTTTGATTAGAGCAAATACGCGGTAAGGGTGACGAAATCACATACGGCAGTTGAAAATAAAGGGTGACGAAGTCAAGTTATAATACGTTTTGCTTAGCTTTAGGCATCACTTTTGAGAAATAGTAATATAAAAAGAAATCAAACTCAATTAATGCCACTCTCTTGCCTTTAAATGCATCAATATCAACAACTTTCATTCCTTGAGAAGTGTGCTTTGTGTTTGAGGGCTCAAATACTTGAAGCATAAAGGGTGATGAAAAAAAGTCGGAAAGGGTGATGAAATTGATGGAGTCGACAATATGCTTATATCCCCAGTTATCCAACTTTCGTTTTGAGTTGAAGGTTTATCACTCCTCCGCTAAGGGTGACGAAATCGCTTTATTCCACAAAATGCATATCTTATAAAGTACATTGATACAGAAATTTCTTTATAATTGAAAACAGCTCAATGTTGTTTATGATGAATTATCCTCAAGTGACTTGCACTTTTGATAAGATAGCTCAAATCTATTAGACAGTTGTAAATAAAAGTTGACGCAAAAGCGCGGCAAGGGTTAAGAAATCACATACGTGTTTTGAATATAAAGGGTGATGAATTCAAATGTGATACGTTTTGCTTGCTTAGGCATCACTTTGGTGAAATAGTGAAAGTAAATAGTATATGAAACGCTGTTACCACTTCGCTATGCTTTCTAGCTCCCATACCTTTCAATGTGTCCATACCAAAGTCTTTCTCAACTTGAGACATATTCTTTGCATAAAAGGTGATGAAAAAAGACGGGAAGGATGACGAAATTGATGCAGTCAACAATATGCTAATATCCCGAAAACACTTATCCAACTTTGGTCTGGAGTTGAATTCTTGTCAATGCTCCATAACGCACGCGTTCTCCCTTCTTCCGGAGAGATGAAATATGCAATCGAGAGGGTTACATACATAAAGAGTTAAACGTCAGCGGTGACGAAAAGAGGCGCTAAGGGTGACGAAATCGCTTAATTCCATGATGTGCCTTTTTTTTAATAAATTAAACAGATACACGAATTTCTTTACAATTTAATGCATGTCAATATGGTTTAGTATGAATTATCTTCAAGTGACTTGCACTTTTGATTAGGGACCTCAAATATATTAAACAGTTGTAAATGAAGATTAACACAAAAGTGCGGCAAGGGTGAGGAAATCACAAACGGCAGTTGAACATAACAAGTCAAATTATGATATGTTTTGCTTTGCTTAGGCATCACTTTAAAAAATAAAGTAACAGTAACTATACAATTCGCTGTGGATACCACTTTGCTGTACTTTCAAGTTCCATGCCTTTCAATGTGTCCAAACCAAAGACTTTCTCAACTTGAAACATGTGAGGACTCAAATACCAAAGACAGAAAGGGTGATGAAAAGAGTTTGGAAGGGTAACGAAATTGAGGCAGTCAACGATATGATAATATATAAAGAACAGCTATCCAACTTTTATCTGGAGTTAAATACCTATCAATGCTCCATAACACAGGCGTTCGCTCCCGGAGAGAATCAATATGCAATCGAGAGCTTAACTTGAGAGTTAGACGTCAATGGTGACAAAAAGAGTCGGTAAGGGTGACGAACTCGCTTAATTCCACGATATGCTTTCCTTATAAATTACATTGATACACCAATTTCTTTACAATTGAAAGTATCTCAATGTTATTTATCTTGAAGTGACTTCTACTTTTGACTAGAGAGCTGAAATCTTTTAGACATTTGAAAATAAACGTTGACGCAAAGCGCAGCAAGCGTGACCGAAATCAAATACGGCAGTTGGACATAAAGGGTTAAGAGTGAAATTATGTTACGTTTTGCTTTAATAGCTTAGGCATCAGTTTGGTACTGTACTAATAGTAAGTGATATAGTCAATATGCAATCGAGAGCTTATATACATGAAGAAGTTAAACGTCAGTGGTAACGAAAAGAGACGGCAAGGGAGACAAAATCGCTTAATTCAACGATATGATTTACTTAGAAATACACCGATTTCGTTAAAATTTAATACATTACAATATGCTTTACGATGAATTATCTTCATGTGACTTGCACTTTTGATTAGAGCAAAAACGCAGTAAGGGTGACGAAGTCATAATACGTTTTGCTTAGCTTTAGCCATCACTTTCGAGAAATAGTAATACAAAAAGAAATTAAACTGAATTAATGCCACTTTCTTGTGCTTTGAAGTTCCATGCCTTTCAACGCATCGATATCAACAACTTTCATTCCTTGAGAAGTGTGCTTTGTGTTTGAGGGCTCAAATACTTGAAGCATAAAGGGTGATGAAAAAAAGTCGGAAAGGGTGACGAAATTGATGGAGTCGACAATATGCTTATATCCCCAGTTATCCAACTTTCGTTTTGAGTTGAAGGTTTATCACTCCTCCGGTAAGGGTGACGAAATCGCTTTATTCCACAAAATGTATATCTTATAAATTACATTGATACAGAAATTTCTTTATAATTGAAAACAGCTCAATGTTGTTTATGATGAATTATAATCAAGTGACTTGCACTTTTGATAAGATAGCTCAAATCTATTAGACAGTTGTAAATAAAAGTTGACGCAAAAGCGCGGAAAGGGTTAAGAAATCACATACGTGTTTTGAATATAAAGGGTGATGAATTCAAATGTGATACGTTTTGCTTGCTTAGGCATCACTTTGGTGAAATAGTTAAAGTAAATAGTATATGAAACGCTGTTACCACTTCGCTATGCTTTCTAGCTCCCATACCTTTCAATGTGTCCATACCAAAGTCTTTGCATAAAAGGTGATGAAAAAAGACGGGAAAGGTGACGAAATTGATGCAGTCAACAATATGCTAATATTCCGAAAACACTTATCCAACTTTGGTCTGGAGTTGAATGCTTGTCAATGCTCCATAACGCACGCGTTCTCTCTTCCGGAGAGATGAAATATGCAATCGAAAGGGTTATATAAGAGTTAAACGTCAGTGGTGACGAAAAGGGGCGCTAAGGGTGACGAAATCGCTTAATTCCATGATGTGCCTTTTTTTTAATAAATTAAACAGATACACGAATTTCTTTACAATTTAATGCATGTCAATATAGTTTACGATGAATTATCTTCAAGTGACTTGCACTTTTGATTAGAGACCTCAAATATATTAAACAGTTGTAAATGAAGATTAACACAAAAGTGCGGCAAGGGTGAGGAAATCACAAACGGCAGTTGAACATAACAAGTCAAATTATGATATGTTTTGCTTTGCTTAGGCATCACTTAAAAAAAAAAAGTAATAGTAACTATACAATTCGCTGTGGATACCACTTTGCTGTACTTTCAAGTTCCATGCCTTTCAATGTGTCCAAACCAAAGACTTTCTCAACTTGAAACATGTGAGGGCTCAAATACCAAAGACAGAAAGGATGATGAAAAGAGTTTGGAAGGGTAACGAAATTGAGGCAGTCAACGATATGATAATATATTAAGAACAGCTATCCAACTTTTATCTGGAGTTAAATACTTATCAATGCTCCATAACACAGGCGTTCGCTCCCGGAGAGAATCAATATCAATCGAGAGCTTACATACATAAAGGAGTTAGACGTCAATGGTGACAAAAAGAGACGGTAAGGGTGACGAACTCGCTTAATTCCAGGATATGCTTTCCTTAAAGATTACATTGATGCACCAATTTCTTTACAATTGAAAGCATCTCAATGTTATTTATCTTGAAGTGACTTCTACTTTTGATTAGAGAGCTGAAATCTTTTAGACATTTGAAAATAAACGTTGACGCAAAGCGCAGCAAGCGTGACCGAAATCACATACGGCAGTTGGACATTAAAGGTGACGAGTGAAATTATGTTACGTTTTGCTTTAATAGCTTAGGCATCAGTTTGGTACTGTACTAATAGTAAGTAATATAGTCAATATGCAATCGAGAGCTTATATACATGAAGAAGTTAAACGTCAGTGGTAACGAAAAGAGACGGCAAGGGACACAAAATCGCTTAATTCAACGATATTTAGTTGAAATTATATTGATACACCGATTTCGTTAAAATTCAATACATTACAATGTGCTTTACGATGAATTATCTTCATGTGACATGCACTTTTGATTAGAGCAAATACGCGGTAAGGGTGACGAAATCACATACGGCAGTTGAAAATAAAGGGTGACGAAGTCAAGTTATAATACGTTTTGCTTAGCTTTGGGCATCACTTTTGAGAAATAGTAATATAAAAAGAAATCAAATTCAATTAATGCCAATCTCTTGCCTTTAAATGCATCGATATCAACAACTTTCATTCCTTGAGAAGTGTGCTTTGTGTTTGAGGGCTCAAATACTTGAAGCATAAAGGGTGATGAAAAAAAGTCGGAAAGGTTGATGAAATTGATGGAGTCGACAATATGCTTATATCCCCAGTTATCCAACTTTCGTTTTGAGTTGAAGGTTTATCACTCCTCCGGTAAGGGTGACGAAATCGCTTTATTCCACAAAATGCATATCTTATAAAGTACATTAATACAGAAATATGTTTATAATTGAAAACAGCCCAATGTTGTTTATGATAAATTATCCTCAAGTGACTTGCACTTTTGATAAGATAGCTCAAATCTATTAGACAGTTGTAAATAAAAGTTGACGCAAAAGCGCGGCAAGGGTTAAGAAATCACATACGTGTTTTGAATATAAAGGGTGATGAATTCAAATGTGATACGTTTTGCTTGCTTAGGCATCACTTTGGTGAAATAGTGAAAGTAAATAGTATATGAAACGCTGTTACCACTTCGCTATGCTTTCTAGCTCCGATACCTTTCAATGTGTCCATACCAAAGTCTTTCTCAACTTGAGACATATTCTTTGCATAAAAGGTGATGAAAAAAGACGGGAAGGGTGACGAAATTGATGCAGTCAACAATGTGCTAATATCCCGAAAACTTTGGTCTGGAGTTGAATGCTTGTCAATGCTCCATAACGCACGCGTTCTCTCTTCCGGAGAGATGAAATATGCAATCGAGAGGGTTACATACATAAAGATTTAAACGTCAGTGGTAACGAAAAGAGGCGCTAAGGGTGACGAAATCGCTTAATTCCATGATGTGCCTTTTTTTTAATAAATTAAACAGATACACGAATTTCTTTACAATTTAATGCATGTCAATATAGTTTACGATGAATTATCTTCAAGTGACTTGCACTTTTGATTAGAGACCTCAAATATATTAAACAGTTGTAAATGAAGATTTACACAAAAGTGCGGCAAGGGTGAGGAAATCACAAACGGCAGTTGAACATAACAAGTCAAATTATGACATGTTTTGCTTTGCTTAGGCATCACTTTAAAAAAAAAGTAATAGTAACTATACAATTCGCTGTGGATACCACTTTGCTGTACTTTCAAGTTCCATGCCTTTCAATGTGTCCAAACCAAAGACTTTCTCAACTTGAAACATGTGAGGGCTCAAATACCAAAGACAGAAAGGGTGATGAAAAGAGTTTGGAAGGGTAACGAAATTGAGGCAGTCAACGATATGATAATATCCCAAAAACAGCTATCCAACTTTCATCTGGAGTTAAATACTTATCAATGCTCCATAACACAGGCGTTCGCTCCCGGAGAGAATCAATATGCAATCGAGAGCTTAGCTTAGCTTAGTTAGACGTCAATGGTGACAAAAAGAGTCGGTAAGGGTGACGAACTCGCTTAATTCCACGATATGCTTTCCTTATAAATTACATTGATGCACCAATTTCTTTACAATTGAAAGCATCTCAATGTTATTTATCTTGAAGTGACTTCTACTTTTGACTAGAGAGCTGAAATCTTTTAGACATTTGAAAATAAACGTTGACGCAAAGCGCAGCAAGCGTGACCGAAATCACATACGGCAGTTGGACATTAAGGGTGACGAATGAAATTATGTTACGTTTTGCTTTAATAGCTTAGGCATCAGTTTGGTACTGTACTAATAGTAAGTAATATAGTCAATATGCAATCGAGAGCTTATATACATGAAGAAGTTAAACGTCAGTGGTAACGAAAAGAGACGGCAAGGGAGACAAAATCGCTTAATTCAACGATATGATTTCCTTAGAAATTACATTGATACACCGATTTCGTTAAAATTTAGTACATTACAATGTGCTTTACGATGAATTATCTTCATGTGACTTGCACTTTTGATCAGAGCAAATACGCGGTAAGGGTGACGAAATCACATACGGCAGTTGAAAATAAAGGGTGACGAAGTCAAGTTATAATACGTTTTGCTTAGCTTTAGGCATCACTTTTGAGAAATAGTAATATAAAAAGAAATCAAACTCAATTAATGCCACTTTCTTGCCTTTAAATGCATCAATATCAACAACTTTCATTCCTTGAGAAGTGTGCTTTGTGTTTGAGGGCTCAAATACTTGAAGCATAAAGGGTGATGAAAAAAAGTCGGAAAGGGTGATGAAATTGATGGAGTCGACAATATGCTTATATCCCCAGTTATCCAACTTTCGTTTTGAGTTGAAGGTTTATCACTCCTCCGGTAAGGGTGACGAAATCGCTTTATTCCACAAAATGCATATCTTATAAAGTACATTGATACAGAAATTTCTTTATAATTGAAAACAGCTCAATGTTGTTTATGATGAATTATCCTCAAGTGACTTGCACTTTTGATAAGATAGCTCAAATCTATTAGACAGTTGTAAATAAAAGTTGACGCAAAAGCGCGGCAAGGGTTAAGAAATCACATACGTGTTTTGAATATAAAGGGTGATGAATTCAAATGTGATACGTTTTGCTTGCTTAGGCATCACTTTGGTGAAATAGTGAAAGTAAATAGTATATGAAACGCTGTTACCACTTCGCTATGCTTTCTAGCTCCGATACCTTTCAATGTGTCCATACCAAAGTCTTTCTCAACTTGAGACATATTCTTTGCATAAAAGGTGATGAAAAAAGACGGGAAGGGTGACGAAATTGATGCAGTCAACAATATGCTAATATCCCGAAAACTTTGGTCTGGAGTTGAATGCTTGTCAATGCTCCATAACGCACGCGTTCTCTCTTCCGGAGAGATGAAATATGCAATCGAGAGGGTTACATACATAAAGATTTAAACGTCAGTGGTAACGAAAAGAGGCGCTAAGGGTGACGAAATCGCTTAATTCCATGATGTGCCTTTTTTTTAATAAATTAAACAGATACACGAATTTCTTTACAATTTAATGCATGTCAATATAGTTTACGATGAATTATCTTCAAGTGACTTGCACTTTTGATTAGAGACCTCAAATATATTAAACAGTTGTAAATGAAGATTTACACAAAAGTGCGGCAAGGGTGAGGAAATCACAAACGGCAGTTGAACATAACAAGTCAAATTATGATATGTTTTGCTTTGCTTAGGCATCACTTTAAAAAAAAAAGTAATAGTAACTATACAATTCGCTGTGGATACCACTTTGCTGTACTTTCAAGTTCCATGCCTTTCAATGTGTCCAAACCAAAGACTTTCTCAACTTGAAACATGTGAGGGCTCAAATACCAAAGACAGAAAGGGTGATGAAAAGAGTTTGGAAGGGTAACGAAATTGAGGCAGTCAACGATATGATAATATCCCAAAAACAGCTATCCAACTTTCATCTGGAGTTAAATACTTATCAATGCTCCATAACACAGGCGTTCGCTCCCGGAGAGAATCAATATGCAATCGAGAGCTTAGCTTAGCTTAGTTAGACGTCAATGGTGACAAAAAGAGTCGGTAAGGGTGACGAACTCGCTTAATTCCACGATATGCTTTCCTTATAAATTACATTGATGCACCAATTTCTTTACAATTGAAAGCATCTCAATGTTATTTATCTTGAAGTGACTTCTACTTTTGACTAGAGAGCTGAAATCTTTTAGACATTTGAAAATAAACGTTGACGCAAAGCGCAGCAAGCGTGACCGAAATCACATACGGCAGTTGGACATTAAGGGTGACGAATGAAATTATGTTACGTTTTGCTTTAATAGCTTAGGCATCAGTTTGGTACTGTACTAATAGTAAGTAATATAGTCAATATGCAATCGAGAGCTTATATACATGAAGAAGTTAAACGTCAGTGGTAACGAAAAGAGACGGCAAGGGAGACAAAATCGCTTAATTCAACGATATGATTTCCTTAGAAATTACATTGATACACCGATTTCGTTAAAATTTAGTACATTACAATGTGCTTTACGATGAATTATCTTCATGTGACTTGCACTTTTGATTAGAGCAAATACGCGGTAAGGGTGACGAAATCACATACGGCAGTTGAAAATAAAGGGTGACGAAGTCAAGTTATAATACGTTTTGCTTAGCTTTAGGCATCACTTTTGAGAAATAGTAATATAAAAAGAAATCAAACTCAATTAATGCCACTCTCTTGCCTTTAAATGCATCAATATCAACAACTTTCATTCCTTGAGAAGTGTGCTTTGTGTTTGAGGGCTCAAATACTTGAAGCATAAAGGGTGATGAAAAAAAGTCGGAAAGGGTGATGAAATTGATGGAGTCGACAATATGCTTATATCCCCAGTTATCCAACTTTCGTTTTGAGTTGAAGGTTTATCACTCCTCCGCTAAGGGTGACGAAATCGCTTTATTCCACAAAATGCATATCTTATAAAGTACATTGATACAGAAATTTCTTTATAATTGAAAACAGCTCAATGTTGTTTATGATGAATTATCCTCAAGTGACTTGCACTTTTGATAAGATAGCTCAAATCTATTAGACAGTTGTAAATAAAAGTTGACGCAAAAGCGCGGCAAGGGTTAAGAAATCACATACGTGTTTTGAATATAAAGGGTGATGAATTCAAATGTGATACGTTTTGCTTGCTTAGGCATCACTTTGGTGAAATAGTGAAAGTAAATAGTATATGAAACGCTGTTACCACTTCGCTATGCTTTCTAGCTCCCATACCTTTCAATGTGTCCATACCAAAGTCTTTCTCAACTTGAGACATATTCTTTGCATAAAAGGTGATGAAAAAAGACGGGAAGGATGACGAAATTGATGCAGTCAACAATATGCTAATATCCCGAAAACACTTATCCAACTTTGGTCTGGAGTTGAATTCTTGTCAATGCTCCATAACGCACGCGTTCTCCCTTCTTCCGGAGAGATGAAATATGCAATCGAGAGGGTTACATACATAAAGAGTTAAACGTCAGCGGTGACGAAAAGAGGCGCTAAGGGTGACGAAATCGCTTAATTCCATGATGTGCCTTTTTTTTAATAAATTAAACAGATACACGAATTTCTTTACAATTTAATGCATGTCAATATGGTTTAGTATGAATTATCTTCAAGTGACTTGCACTTTTGATTAGGGACCTCAAATATATTAAACAGTTGTAAATGAAGATTAACACAAAAGTGCGGCAAGGGTGAGGAAATCACAAACGGCAGTTGAACATAACAAGTCAAATTATGATATGTTTTGCTTTGCTTAGGCATCACTTTAAAAAATAAAGTAACAGTAACTATACAATTCGCTGTGGATACCACTTTGCTGTACTTTCAAGTTCCATGCCTTTCAATGTGTCCAAACCAAAGACTTTCTCAACTTGAAACATGTGAGGACTCAAATACCAAAGACAGAAAGGGTGATGAAAAGAGTTTGGAAGGGTAACGAAATTGAGGCAGTCAACGATATGATAATATATAAAGAACAGCTATCCAACTTTTATCTGGAGTTAAATACCTATCAATGCTCCATAACACAGGCGTTCGCTCCCGGAGAGAATCAATATGCAATCGAGAGCTTAACTTGAGAGTTAGACGTCAATGGTGACAAAAAGAGTCGGTAAGGGTGACGAACTCGCTTAATTCCACGATATGCTTTCCTTATAAATTACATTGATACACCAATTTCTTTACAATTGAAAGTATCTCAATGTTATTTATCTTGAAGTGACTTCTACTTTTGACTAGAGAGCTGAAATCTTTTAGACATTTGAAAATAAACGTTGACGCAAAGCGCAGCAAGCGTGACCGAAATCAAATACGGCAGTTGGACATAAAGGGTTAAGAGTGAAATTATGTTACGTTTTGCTTTAATAGCTTAGGCATCAGTTTGGTACTGTACTAATAGTAAGTGATATAGTCAATATGCAATCGAGAGCTTATATACATGAAGAAGTTAAACGTCAGTGGTAACGAAAAGAGACGGCAAGGGAGACAAAATCGCTTAATTCAACGATATGATTTACTTAGAAATACACCGATTTCGTTAAAATTTAATACATTACAATATGCTTTACGATGAATTATCTTCATGTGACTTGCACTTTTGATTAGAGCAAAAACGCAGTAAGGGTGACGAAGTCATAATACGTTTTGCTTAGCTTTAGCCATCACTTTCGAGAAATAGTAATACAAAAAGAAATTAAACTGAATTAATGCCACTTTCTTGTGCTTTGAAGTTCCATGCCTTTCAACGCATCGATATCAACAACTTTCATTCCTTGAGAAGTGTGCTTTGTGTTTGAGGGCTCAAATACTTGAAGCATAAAGGGTGATGAAAAAAAGTCGGAAAGGGTGACGAAATTGATGGAGTCGACAATATGCTTATATCCCCAGTTATCCAACTTTCGTTTTGAGTTGAAGGTTTATCACTCCTCCGGTAAGGGTGACGAAATCGCTTTATTCCACAAAATGTATATCTTATAAATTACATTGATACAGAAATTTCTTTATAATTGAAAACAGCTCAATGTTGTTTATGATGAATTATAATCAAGTGACTTGCACTTTTGATAAGATAGCTCAAATCTATTAGACAGTTGTAAATAAAAGTTGACGCAAAAGCGCGGAAAGGGTTAAGAAATCACATACGTGTTTTGAATATAAAGGGTGATGAATTCAAATGTGATACGTTTTGCTTGCTTAGGCATCACTTTGGTGAAATAGTTAAAGTAAATAGTATATGAAACGCTGTTACCACTTCGCTATGCTTTCTAGCTCCCATACCTTTCAATGTGTCCATACCAAAGTCTTTGCATAAAAGGTGATGAAAAAAGACGGGAAAGGTGACGAAATTGATGCAGTCAACAATATGCTAATATTCCGAAAACACTTATCCAACTTTGGTCTGGAGTTGAATGCTTGTCAATGCTCCATAACGCACGCGTTCTCTCTTCCGGAGAGATGAAATATGCAATCGAGAGGGTTATATAAGAGTTAAACGTCAGTGGTGACGAAAAGGGGCGCTAAGGGTGACGAAATCGCTTAATTCCATGATGTGCCTTTTTTTTAATAAATTAAACAGATACACGAATTTCTTTACAATTTAATGCATGTCAATATAGTTTACGATGAATTATCTTCAAGTGACTTGCACTTTTGATTAGAGACCTCAAATATATTAAACAGTTGTAAATGAAGATTAACACAAAAGTGCGGCAAGGGTGAGGAAATCACAAACGGCAGTTGAACATAACAAGTCAAATTATGATATGTTTTGCTTTGCTTAGGCATCACTTAAAAAAAAAAAGTAATAGTAACTATACAATTCGCTGTGGATACCACTTTGCTGTACTTTCAAGTTCCATGCCTTTCAATGTGTCCAAACCAAAGACTTTCTCAACTTGAAACATGTGAGGGCTCAAATACCAAAGACAGAAAGGATGATGAAAAGAGTTTGGAAGGGTAACGAAATTGAGGCAGTCAACGATATGATAATATATTAAGAACAGCTATCCAACTTTTATCTGGAGTTAAATACTTATCAATGCTCCATAACACAGGCGTTCGCTCCCGGAGAGAATCAATATCAATCGAGAGCTTACATACATAAAGGAGTTAGACGTCAATGGTGACAAAAAGAGACGGTAAGGGTGACGAACTCGCTTAATTCCAGGATATGCTTTCCTTAAAGATTACATTGATGCACCAATTTCTTTACAATTGAAAGCATCTCAATGTTATTTATCTTGAAGTGACTTCTACTTTTGATTAGAGAGCTGAAATCTTTTAGACATTTGAAAATAAACGTTGACGCAAAGCGCAGCAAGCGTGACCGAAATCACATACGGCAGTTGGACATTAAGGGTGACGAGTGAAATTATGTTACGTTTTGCTTTAATAGCTTAGGCATCAGTTTGGTACTGTACTAATAGTAAGTAATATAGTCAATATGCAATCGAGAGCTTATATACATGAAGAAGTTAAACGTCAGTGGTAACGAAAAGAGACGGCAAGGGACACAAAATCGCTTAATTCAACGATATTTAGTTGAAATTACATTGATACACCGATTTCGTTAAAATTCAATACATTACAATGTGCTTTACGATGAATTATCTTCATGTGACATGCACTTTTGATTAGAGCAAATACGCGGTAAGGGTGACGAAATCACATACGGCAGTTGAAAATAAAGGGTGACGAAGTCAAGTTATAATACGTTTTGCTTAGCTTTGGGCATCACTTTTGAGAAATAGTAATATAAAAAGAAATCAAACTCAATTAATGCCAATCTCTTGCCTTTAAATGCATCGATATCAACAACTTTCATTCCTTGAGAAGTGTGCTTTGTGTTTGAGGGCTCAAATACTTGAAACATAAAGGGTGATGAAAAAAAGTCGGAAAGGTTGATGAAATTGATGGAGTCGACAATATGCTTATATCCCCAGTTATCCAACTTTCGTTTTGAGTTGAAGGTTTATCACTCCTCCGGTAAGGGTGACGAAATCGCTTTATTCCACAAAATGCATATCTTATAAAGTACATTAATACAGAAATATGTTTATAATTGAAAACAGCCCAATGTTGTTTATGATAAATTATCCTCAAGTGACTTGCACTTTTGATAAGATAGCTCAAATCTATTAGACAGTTGTAAATAAAAGTTGACGCAAAAGCGCGGCAAGGGTTAAGAAATCACATACGTGTTTTGAATATAAAGGGTGATGAATTCAAATGTGATACGTTTTGCTTGCTTAGGCATCACTTTGGTGAAATAGTGAAAGTAAATAGTATATGAAACGCTGTTACCACTTCGCTATGCTTTCTAGCTCCGATACCTTTCAATGTGTCCATACCAAAGTCTTTCTCAACTTGAGACATATTCTTTGCATAAAAGGTGATGAAAAAAGACGGGAAGGGTGACGAAATTGATGCAGTCAACAATATGCTAATATCCCGAAAACTTTGGTCTGGAGTTGAATGCTTGTCAATGCTCCATAACGCACGCGTTCTCTCTTCCGGAGAGATGAAATATGCAATCGAGAGGGTTACATACATAAAGATTTAAACGTCAGTGGTAACGAAAAGAGGCGCTAAGGGTGACGAAATCGCTTAATTCCATGATGTGCCTTTTTTTTAATAAATTAAACAGATACACGAATTTCTTTACAATTTAATGCATGTCAATATAGTTTACGATGAATTATCTTCAAGTGACTTGCACTTTTGATTAGAGACCTCAAATATATTAAACAGTTGTAAATGAAGATTTACACAAAAGTGCGGCAAGGGTGAGGAAATCACAAACGGCAGTTGAACATAACAAGTCAAATTATGATATGTTTTGCTTTGCTTAGGCATCACTTTAAAAAAAAAAGTAATAGTAACTATACAATTCGCTGTGGATACCACTTTGCTGTACTTTCAAGTTCCATGCCTTTCAATGTGTCCAAACCAAAGACTTTCTCAACTTGAAACATGTGAGGGCTCAAATACCAAAGACAGAAAGGGTGATGAAAAGAGTTTGGAAGGGTAACGAAATTGAGGCAGTCAACGATATGATAATATCCCAAAAACAGCTATCCAACTTTCATCTGGAGTTAAATACTTATCAATGCTCCATAACACAGGCGTTCGCTCCCGGAGAGAATCAATATGCAATCGAGAGCTTAACTTGAGAGTTAGACGTCAATGGTGACAAAAAGAGTCGGTAAGGGTGACGAACTCGCTTAATTCCACGATATGCTTTCCTTATAAATTACATTGATGCACCAATTTCTTTACAATTGAAAGCATCTCAATGTTATTTATCTTGAAGTGACTTCTACTTTTGACTAGAGAGCTGAAATCTTTTAGACATTTGAAAATAAACGTTGACGCAAAGCGCAGCAAGCGTGACCGAAATCACATACGGCAGTTGGACATTAAGGGTGACGAATGAAATTATGTTACGTTTTGCTTTAATAGCTTAGGCATCAGTTTGGTACTGTACTAATAGTAAGTAATATAGTCAATATGCAATCGAGAGCTTATATACATGAAGAAGTTAAACGTCAGTGGTAACGAAAAGAGACGGCAAGGGACACAAAATCGCTTAATTCAACGATATTTAGTTGAAATTACATTGATACACCGATTTCGTTAAAATTCAATACATTACAATGTGCTTTACGATGAATTATCTTCATGTGACATGCACTTTTGATTACAGCAAATACGCGGTAAGGGTGACGAAATCACATACGGCAGTTGAAAATAAAGGGTGACGAAGTCAAGTTATAATACGTTTTGCTTAGCTTTAGGCATCACTTTTGAGAAATAGTAATATAAAAAGAAATCAAACTCAATTAATGCCACTCTCTTGCCTTTAAATGCATCAATATCAACAACTTTCATTCCTTGAGAAGTGTGCTTTGTGTTTGAGGGCTCAAATACTTGAAGCATAAAGGGTGATAAAAAAAAGTCGGAAAGGGTGATGAAATTGATGGAGTCGACAATATGCTTATATCCCCAGTTATCCAACTTTCGTTTTGAGTTGAAGGTTTATCACTCCTCCGGTAAGGGTGACGAAATCGCTTTATTCCACAAAATGCATATCTTATAAAGTACAATGATACAGAAATTTCTTTATAATTGAAAACAGCTCAATGTTGTTTATGATGAATTATCCTCAAGTGACTTGCACTTTTGATAAGATAGCTCAAATCTATTAGACAGTTGTAAATAAAAGTTGACGCAAAAGCGCGGCAAGGGTTAAGAAATCACATACGTGTTTTGAATATAAAGGGTGATGAATTCAAATGTGATACGTTTTGCTTGCTTAGGCATCACTTTGGTGAAATAGTGAAAGTAAATAGTATATGAAACGCTGTTACCACTTCGCTATGCTTTCTAGCTCCCATACCTTTCAATGTGTCCATACCAAAGTCTTTCTCAACTTGAGACATATTCTTTGCATAAAAGGTGATGAAAAAAGACGGGAAGGGTGACGAAATTGATGCAGTCAACAATATGCTAATATCCCGAAAACACTTATCCAACTTTGGTCTGGAGTTGAATGCTTGTCAATGCTCCATAACGCACGCGTTCTCTCTTCCGGAGAGATGAAATATGCAATCGAGAGGGTTACATACATAAAGAGTTAAACGTCAGTGGTAACGAAAAGAGGCGCTAAGGGTGACGAAATCGCTTAATTCCATGATGTGCCTTTTTTTTAATAAATTAAACAGATACACGAATTTCTTTACAATTTAATGCATGTCAATATGGTTTACTATGAATTATCTTCAAGTGACTTGCACTTTTGATTAGGGACCTCAAATATATTAAACAGTTGTAAATGAAGATTAACACAAAAGTGCGGCAAGGGTGAGGAAATCACAAACGGCAGTTGAAGATAACAAGTCAAATTATGATATGTTTTGATTTGCTTAGGTATCACTTTAAAAAAAAAAATAATAGTAACTATACAATTCGCTGTTGATACCACTTTGCTGTACTTTCAAGTTCCATGCCTTTCAATGTGTCCAAACCAAAGACTTTCTCAACTTGAGACATGTGAGGGCTCAAATACCAAAGACAGAAAGGGTGATGAAAAAAGTTTGGAAGGGTAACGAAATTGAGGCAGTCAACGATATGATAATATCCTAAGAACAGCTATCCAACTTTTATCTGGAGTTAAATACTTATCAATGCTCCATAACACAGGCGTTCGCTCCCGGAGAGAATCAAAATGCAATCGAGAGCTTACATACATAAAGGAGTTAGACGTCAATGGTGACAAAAAGAGGCGGTAAGGGTGACGAACTCGCTTAATTCCACGATATGCTTTCCTTAAAGATTACATTGATGCACCAATTTCTTTACAATTGAAAGCATCTCAATGTTATTTATCTTGAAGTGACTTCTACTTTTGATTAGAGAGCTGAAATCTTTTAGACATTTGAAAATAAACGTTGACTCAAAGCGCAGCAAGCGTGACCGAAATCACATACGGCAGTTGAACATTAAAGGTGACGAGTGAAATTATGTTACGTTTTGCTTTAATAGCTTAGGCATCAGTTTGGTACTGTACTGTAATATAGTCAATATGCAATCGAGAGCTTATATACATGAAGAAGTTAAACGTCAGTGGTAACGAAAAGAGACGGCAAGGGAGACAAAATCGCTTAATTCAACGATATGATTTCCTTAGAAATTACATTGATACACCGATTTCGTTAAAATTCAATACATTACAATGTGCTTTACGATGAATTATCTTCATGTGACATGCACTTTTGATTAGAGCAAAAACGCGGTAAGGGTGACGAAATCACATACGGCAGTTGAAAATAAAGGGTGACGAAGTCAAGTTATAATACGTTTTGCTTAGCTTTAGGCATCACTTTTGAGAAATAGTAATATAAAAAGAAATCAAACTCAATTAATGCCACTCTCTTGCCTTTAAATGCATCAATATCAACAACTTTCATTCCTTGAGAAGTGTGCTTTGTGTTTGAGGGCTCAAATACTTGAAGCATAAAGGGTGATGAAAAAAAGTCGGAAAGGGTGATGAAATTGATGGAGTCGACAATATGCTTATATCCCCAGTTATCCAACTTTCGTTTTGAGTTGAAGGTTTATCACTCCTCCGGTAAGGGTGACGATATCGCTTTATTCCACAAAATGCATATCTTATGAAGTACATTGATACAGAAATTTCTTTATAATTGAAAACAGCTCAATGTTGTTTATGATGAATTATCCTCAAGTGACTTGCACTTTTGATAAGAGAGCTCAAATCTATTAGACAGTTGTAAATAAAAGTTGACGCAAAAGCGCGGCAAGGGTTAAGAAATCACATACGTGTTTTGAATATAAAGGGTGATGAATTCAAATGTGATACGTTTTGCTTGCTTAGGCATCACTTTGGTGAAATAGTGAAAGTAAATAGTATATGAAACGCTGTTACCACTTTGCTATGCTTTCTAGCTCCCATACCTTTCAATGTGTCCATACCAAAGTCTTTCTCAACTTGAGACATATTCTTTGCATAAAAGGTGATGAAAAAAGACGGGAAGGGTGACGAAATTGATGCAGTCAACAATATGCTAATATCCCGAAAACACTTATCCAACTTTGGTCTGGAGTTGAATGCTTGTCAATGCTCCATAACGCACGCGTTCTCTCTTCCGGAGAGATGAAATATGCAATCGAGAGGGTTACATACATAAAGAGTTAAACGTCAGTGGTGACGAAAAGAGGCGCTAAGGGTGACGAAATCGCTTAATTCCATGATGTGCCTTTTTTTTAATAAATTAAACAGATACACGAATTTCTTTACAATTTAATGCATGTCAATATAGTTTACGATGAATTATCTTCAAGTGACTTGCACTTTTGATTAGAGACCTCAAATATATTAAACAGTTGTAAATGAAGATTAACACAAAAGCGCGGCAATGGTGAGGAAATCACATACGGCAGTTGACGGTGATTGTTAACCCGCGACACTGTACAGGCATGCTAACATGGAAACATCAAACTGCACTCTATCCGAATATGAGACCATATTCTGAAACAAATAATTTTCACACAACAATAGATATATAATGTACTCTTAAATTAATCCCACAAGGATTGGAACAATCATCCCCCAGCATTCCCACTGATTTCCATCCATCCCCTTTAAAGCAAAAAGAATGATGAAAAGAAGTCGGTTAGGGTGACGAATTTGATGGAGTCGATAATATGCTTATATATTCAAAAGAGTTATCAAAAACTTTGGTCTGGAGTTGAATGCTTATCACTGCTTCATAACACACTCGTTCTCTCCCGAAGGCGAATATTTTGTCCGTACATGGAAATGCTATGGGACATGAATTATTCATAACTGTGGTAGACCTGTTGGATACTATAGCAACACATGTGAATGTTTTCAGTTAGCCATCCTACTGTCCGGTGGCATTCAAACAAACCCAGGTCCATGTACTGAAGTCGATGTAACGCAACATGCTAATGAGTATTGCAGTAGTTATCAACCGAATCGTATTACATATAATGTACATGCCCTCCCTCACTTTAATGGGAAACCGAGTCATCTACTTCCTTTGACTGTTTGGAGAAGGGTATGTGATCTTGGGATTGCGCAGCAGCGGCGTACTCACAAGGGACGCCGCAGGCGGAGGATTCCAAGGTGACAGTCTCTTTGTGATGCTTTGTAGAGCCCACTAATGTCAAAATCGCCCACTAATGTCAAAACAACCACTAATGTCATAACACGTCGACGACAAATGTCAAAACAACCACTAATGTCATAGCACGTCGACGACAAATGTCAAAACAACCACTAATGTCATAGCACGTCGACGACAAATGTCATAACAACCACTAATGTCATAACACGTCGACGACAAATGTCGAAATCGGATCAACCACTAATGTCATAACACGTCGACGGCAAATGTCAAAATTTCCATTTTTACTCCAAATGTCATAACACGTCGACGACAAATGTCGAAATCGGATCAACCACTAATGTCATAACACGTCGACGACAAATGTCAAAATTTCCATTTTTACTCCAAATGTCATAACACGTCGACGACAAATGTCGAAATCGGATCAACCACTAATGTCATAACACGTCGACGACAAATGTCAAAATTTCCATTTTTACTCCAAATGTCATAACACGTCGACGACAAATGTCAAAATCGGATTAACCACTAATGTCATAACACATCGACGACAAATGTCAAAATTTCCAAATTTACTGCAAATGTCATGACGCGTTACAAGGGCGGATCCAGGAATTCTATAAAGGGGAGGCGCCTTTACACAATCAAAGGCTGGCGCGACCCTCGCCCCCCCCCCCCCATTTTCTTATTTTCATTTCTGTTGTGTTGACAAAATACAGAGAGGGGGCACTAAAAGGGGGATGCGCCCCCTCTAAATCCGCGATTGCGTCAACCACAAATGTAAATATTGGATTAACCACAAATGTCATAACACGTCGACCACAAATGTCATAACGCGTCACAGGGGCGAATCCAGGAATTCCATGAAAGGAAGGGGGGAGGGCGCCTTCACAAAATCGAATGCTGGCGCGACCCACCTTTTGTTATGTTTGTTTCTGTTGGTTTAACCTAATATAGTGAGGGTGCACGAGAGGGGGAAGCGCCCCATCTCGATCCATCATTGCGTCATTGCTTGCATTACAGGGGCGGATCCAGGAATTTTGTAAAGAGGAGGCGTCTTTACAAAGTCAAAGGCTGGCGCGACCTTCCCTCTCCCCATTTTCTTATTTTTATTTCTGTTGTGTTGACGAAATAAAGAGAGGGGCACTAAAGGGGGATGTGCCCCCTCTCAATCCGCGATTGCGTCAACCACAAGTCAAAATCGGGGATTAACCACAAATGTCATAACGCGTCACAGGGGTGGATCCAGGAATTCCATAAAAGGGGGGGGGGGCGCCTTTACAAAATCAAAGGCTGGCGCGACACTCCCCCCACCCAATTTCTTTTTTTTTTTTTTGTTTCTGCTTTTGCTTTAACCTAATAATTATAGTGAGGGTGCACCAGAGGGGGATGCGCCCCCTCTCGATCCATCATTGCGTCAACCACAAATATCAAAACCCATTGCTTGCATTACGGGGGCGGATCCAGGAATTCCGTAAAGGGGAGGCGGCTTTAAAAAATTAAAGGCTGGCGCACCCCCCCATTTTTTTCTTTTTACCTATCCAATTGTTTTAACCACAAAAAAAAAATAGAAAAGAAAAGAAAGGGGGCACCAGATGGGGATGTGCCCCATCTCGATCTATCATTTCGTCAACCACAAACGACCAAACTCATTGCTTGCATTACAGGGGCGGATCCAGGAATTTCGTAAAGGGGAGGCGTCTTTACAAAGTCAAAGGTTTGCACGACATTCCCCCTCCCCTATTTTCTTCTTTTTCTTTCTGTTGTGTTGACGAAATAAAGAGAGGGGGCACTAATGAGGGATGCGCCCCCTGTCAATCTACGATTGCGTCAACCGCAAATGTCAAAATCGGGGATTAACCACAAATGTCATAACGCGTCGACCACACATGTCAACATTTTCAAACTTACTGCAAATGTGTTAACGCGTCACAGGGGTGGATCCAGGAATCCCGTACAGGGGAGGGGCGCCTTTAAAAAATCAAAGGCTGGCGTGACCCCCCCCCCATTTTCTTATTTTTACTTCTATTGTTTTAACATAATACAGTGAAGGGGAACTAGAGGGGGAAGCACCCCCTCTCGATCCATGATTGCGTCAACCACAAATATCAAAACTCATTGCTTGCATTACGGGGACGGATCCAGGAATTCCGTAAAGGGGAGACGGCTTTACAAAAAAAAAGGCTCCCGAACCTCCCCCCCCATTTTTTTTTATCTATGTTGTTTTAACAAACAAAAAAAAAGAAAAGAAAAGAAAGGGGGCACCAGAGGGGGATGCGCCCCCTCTCGATCCATGATTGAGTCAACCACAAATGACCAAACTCATTGCTTGCATTACAGGGGCGGATCCAGGAATTTCGTAAAGGGGAGGCGTCTTTACAAAGTCAAAGGCTGGCGCGACCCTCCGCCCTCCCCCATTTTCTTCTTTTTATTTCTGTTGTCTTGATGAAATAAAGAGAGGGGGTACTAAATGGGGATGCGCCCCTCTCATCTCAATCCGCGAATGCGACAACCGCAAATGTCAAAATCGGAGATTAAGCATAGATGTCATAACACGTCGACCACATGTGTCAAAATTTTCAAACTAACTGCAAATGTCATAACGCGTCACAGGGGTGGATCCAGGAATTCCGTAAAGGGGATGGGCGCCCTTAAAAAATCAAAGGCTTGCGCGACCCCCCCCCCCATCATCTTATTTTTATTTCTGTTGTTTTAACATAACACAGTGAGGGGTACCAGAGCCCCCTCTCGTTCCATGATTGCGTCAACACCAAATATCAAAACTCATTGCTTGCATTACAGGGGCGGATCCAGGAATTCCGTAAAGGGGAGTCGCCTTTACAAAATCAAAGGCTGGCGAGACCCCCCCCCCCCCATTTTCTTATTTTTATTTATGTTGCGTTAACAAAACATAGCGAGGGGGCACCAGAGGGGGATGCGCCCCCTCTCGATCAGCGATTGTGCCAACCGCACCGCAAATGTCAAAAATTGGATTGACCACAAATGTCATAAGACGTCGACCACAAAAGGCCCCCCCCCCCTCTTGATCCGCGACTGCGTCAACCACAAGTTTGTGGCAAATCTCATTGTTTGCACTGCATTGGGCGGAACCAGGAATTCCGTAAAGGGGAGGCCCCTTTACAAAATTAAAGATTGCCGCATCCCATTCTTTTCTTTTCCTTCATTTTTTTTACGTTTAAACAAAAGACATAAAAAGAAATAAATAAGGGGGAGGGGGATTGCGCAAGCCTTTCATTTTGAAAAGACGTCTCCTCTTTGCGCTTTAAGGAATTCTTGGACCCGCCCCCGTAATGCAAGCAATGAGTTTTGACATTTGTGGTTGACGCGATCGCGGATCGAGAGGGGGCGCATCCCCCTCTGGCACCCCGTCTCTGTTTTTTTTTTTTTTTTTAAACAACAGAAGTGAAATAAAAAAAAATAGGGGTGCGGCATAACGCGTTACAGGGGCGGATCTTCTTCTTCTTCTTCTTCTGGTTAAGTCTGCCTCCTTCAATAGCCTGAAGATTCTTGCAGACTGATCAAGGAGTTTCGTAAAGGGGAGGCGTCTTTACAAAACTAGAACTGCCGCACCCCCACCCCCATTTTTTTCTTTTTTTTTCTATTGTTTTAACTGCAGAAAAAGAAAGAGAGGGAGCACCAGAGGGGGATGCGCCCCCTTCTCGATCCGCGATTGCGTTAACCATAGCATCAATACTAATTGCTTGCCTTACAGGGGCGGATCCAGGAATTCCGTAAAGGTGAAGCGCCTTTACAAAATTAATATCTGCCGCACCCCCTAATTTTTCTTTTCATTTTTCTATTGTTTAAAAAAAAATTAACCCGTTCCATACTAAATTCTGAAATCCCCATAGGTTTAATACACAGGCCACCAGGTTCCCAAATGGAACGGGTCAAAGGAGTCACCATAGAGGTATGCGCCCCCTCTCGATCTGCGATTGGGTCAAACACAAATGTCAAAACTCATTGCTTGCATTAGAGGGGCGGGTCCAAACTCCGTAAAGGAGAGGCGCAGTTTATAAAATCAAAGGCTTGCGCAAACCGCCTCGCCTTTTTTTTTTCATTTAATTTCTTTTGTGTTTACAAAAATAGAGACGGGGATGGGGTACCGTGTCCCCCTCTAGATCCGCGACTGCGTCAGCCACAAGGTAATGGCAAAACCCATTGTTTGCATTATAGGGGACGGAACCAGGAATTCCGTAAAGGGGAGGCTCCTTTACAAAATTAAAGACTGCCGCTTTAACTGTCCTTTAAACAAAAGATATAAAAAGAAATTGATAAGGGGGAGGGGGATTGCGCCAACCTTTCACTTTGAGAAGACGTCTCCCCTTTACGCTTTACGGAATTCCTGGACCCGCCCCTGTAATGCAAGCAATGAGTTTTGACATTTGTGGTTGACGCAATCGCCGATCGAGAGGGGGCGCATCCCCCTCTTGTGCCCCTTTCTATTATTTGTTGTTGTTAAAACAACAGAAATGAAAAAATAGGGGGTGCGGCAGGTTTTAATTTTGTAAAGGGGCCTCCCCTTTACGGAATTCCTGGATACGCCCCTGTAATGCAAGCAATGAGTTTGGTCATTTGTGGTTGACGCAATCATGGATCGAGAGGGGGCGCACCCCCCATGGTGCCCTCTCTCTATATTTTGTTAAAACAAGAGAAAATGAAAAGAAGAAAATGGGGTGGTGTCGCGCGAGCCTTTGATTTTGTAAAGGCGCCTCCCCTTCACGAAATTCCTGGATACGCCCCTGTTACGCGTTATGACCTTTGTGGTCGACGTGTTATGACATTTGTGGTTAATCCCTGATTTTCACATTTTTACGGTTGACGCAATCGCGGACTGAGAGGGGGCGCATCCCCCTTTAGTGCCCCTCTCTTTATTTCGTCAACACAACAGAAATAAGAAGAAAAAAAAGGGGGGAGGGTCGCGCCAGCCTTTAATTTTGCAAAGGCGCCCGTCCCCGTTACGGAATTCCTGGATCCGCCCCTGTAATGCAAGCAATTAGTTTTTCCATTTGTGGTTGACGCAATGATGGATCGAGAGGGGGCGCATTCCCCTCTGGTACACCCTCACTATATTAGGTTAAACCAACAGAACAAAAAAAAAAAAAAAATGGGAGGGGGGGGGGTCGCGCCAGCTTTTGATTTTGTAAAGGCGCCCCCCCCCCCCCCCCCCCCCCCGTTTACGGAATTCCTGGATCCACCCCTGTGACGCGTTATGACATTTGTGGTCGACGTGTTATGACATTTGTGGTTAATCCCCGATTTTGACTTGTGGTTGACGCAATCGCGGATTGAGAGGGGGCGCACCCCCCCTTTAGTGCCCCTCTCTTTATTTCGTCAACACAACAGAAATAAAAAGAAGAAAATGAGGAGGGGGAGGGTCGCGCCAGTCTTTGACTATGTAAAGACGCCTCCCCTTTACAAAATTCCTGGATCCGCCCCTGTAATGCAAGCAATGAGTTTTTCCATTTGTGGTTGACGCAATGATGGATTGAAAGGGGCGCTTCCCCCTCTGGTGCACCCTCACTATATTAGGTTAAACCAACAGAAACAAAAATAAGAAAAGGTGGGTGGCGCCAGCCTTTGATTTTGTAAAGGCGCCCCCCCCCCCTTTACGCAATTCCTGGATCCGCCCCTGTGACGCGTTATGACATGTTTTTTGTGGTCGAGATGTTATGACATTTGTGGTTAATCCAATATTGATATTTGTGGTTGACGCAATCGCGGATTTAGAGGGGGCGCATCCCCCTTTAGTGCCCCCTCTCTGTATTTTGTCAACACAACAGAAATAAAAATAAGAAAATGTGGGGGGGGGGCGAGGGTCGCGCCAGCCTTTGATTTTGCAAAGGCGCCTCCCCTTCATGGAATTCCTGGATCGGCCCTTGTGACGCGTCATGACATTTGCAGTAAATTTGAAAATTTGGACATTTGTCGTCGACGTGTTATGACATTAGTGGTTAATCCGATTTTGACATTTGTCGTCGACGTGTTATGACATTTGGAGTAAAAATGGAAATTTTGACATTTGTCGTCGACGTGTTATGACATTAGTGGTTGTTTTGACATTTGTCGTCGACGTGTTATGACATTAGTGGTTGTTATGACATTTGTCGTCGTCGTGTTATGACATTAGTGGTTGTTTTGACATTTGTCGTCGACGTGTTATGACATTAGTGGTTGTTTTGACATTAGTGGGCTCTACATGCTTCCAGTAGGTCTCAATTTGGTTTATGGAACGCAAGATCCTTGACGAATAAAGTCAATGCAGTGTCAACTTTGATCATAGATAATGATATTGATGTGTTAGTCATCACTGAGTCATGGCTTTCAGGTGACCAGAGGGATGAGCCTAGCCTTGCTGAATTGAAATTATCCCTTCCAAATTTCAATATTATCAATCATCTCAGAAAGACATCTAGAGGAGGTGGTATCTGCGTCCTGTACAGGTCTGCTGCGCGTTGTGTTGCCAATGACACACACAAATTTTTGTCTTTTGAACTGCTAGATCTCGCGATTCATCTCACTTCTTCATCTACTGTTCGGGTTTATTGCATTTATCGCCCTTCCCATTCCTCTCGTCACACCTTTACCAGCAACGACTTTCTTGATGAGTTTTTAACTCTCCTCGAGAGTGCTGCTGTTGATGCTCATCCAACCATTCTTCTTGGTGACTATGATATATATGTAGATGATTCTGCTGATAGTTTCGCTCAGTCTTTTCTCAATGCCGTTAAAGAGTTTGTGTTTCATCATGTTAAGGGTGCCACTCACCAAGCAGTCCACACACTTGATTTAGTCTTTAGTAGGAAATCTGAAGATATTATTTCCCATATCACTGTATTGCCATCTTTGCCATCTGATCACTCCGCCATTCTTTCCGCCGTTAATCTTAAAAGTCCACCAAATCTAGAAGGAAAGTTAGCTTTAGAAAGCTTCGCAATATTGACACCAACTCTTTCCGCCATGATATTAAACAGGCTTTGTTGACTACCCAGTGTACATCTTTTCCTACAGAAGCAATTTCAATGTATAATGACATGCTGAGTAATCTGTTGGACAAGCATGCCCCTGTTAAAACCGTTACTGTGACAATTAGACCCAATGCCCCTTGGTTCTCTGATGAGATTAGGGAGGTCAGGAGGCGTCGGTGTCGTGCTGAACGTCGCATGTTGAAGTCCGGCATGCAGACTGACATGGACCTGTATCGTCAAGAATGTGAGCTGTGCTACAGTCTGATTACCGATGCAAAGTCCCAGTACCTGAGAAAAGAGATCGCCAATGCTGACTCTAAACGACTATTCAACTTCGTGGAGAAACTGCCCATCCCTTCTGACTGTTCTATTTATCCTGAACACTCATCTGATTCAGAACTGGCGCACAGGTTCAGTATATTCTTCATGAAGAAAATCGATGATGTATTGTGTCTTCCTTTGCATCTGACGTGAACCATTTGGAGTTATCCGTCCGAGCTCCCGAGAACTCTTTGAACTGCAACCTGAGCGAGTTTAATCAGGTCACTGATGCACAGCTTCGACGTCTCATCATGCTATCTCCACCAAAATCTTGCAGTCTGGAACCTCTCCCAACTCGGCTGCTCAAAGAGTGCCTTGATGAGCTGCTTCCGGTTCTAAAAAAAAAAATCATTAACACATCATTGTCATCGGGTATAGTTTCAATACCTTTCAAGACATCTCTAGTTTCCCCTCTGTTGAAGAAACCGAACCTAGATCCCGATGTCCTGAGCAATTACCGACCAATTGTCAATCTGCCATTTGTAAGCTTCTTGAAAGGATTGTGTCTACACAGTTGATGTCTTATGTTGACAGTAATCATCTGCTTCCTACAAACCAGTCAGCATACCGCAACCTCCACTCAACAGAAATTGCCTTGTTGAAAGTGCTCAATGATCTCCTCCTTGCTGTCGACAAGGGCAATGAGGCTGCTCTTCTTCTTCTTGACTATTCAGCTGCGTTTGACACGCTCGACCACACGTTGCTACTACAACGACTTAGTAATGACTATTCCATCACAGGCACTGCCATCCAATGGATCAAGTCATATCTTCAAGATCGCACACAGAGGGTGATAATCAATGGGACCTGGTCACGTCCTAGTCCTATCACCTGCGGAGTTCCGCAAGGATCCGTTTCCGGCTCCCTTCTTTTTCTCCTCTATACAGGTCCACTCACCAGAATCATCAATTGTCATCATGGAGTCAACTACGCTATGTATGCTGACGACACTCAGATTTACGTAACTATGTCACCTGGTGACAGGATATCTGCTGTTAATTCACTAAGAGAATGTCTCAACGACATCAAAGCCTGTTCCACTGCCAACAGACTCCGTCTGAACGAAGACAAGTCTGAACTCGTCCATTTCTCATCACAGTTTAGGAGCACAGTTCCTCTACCAGATCTAACTACTCGGGATGGGGTTATTAAGGTCTCTGACTGTGTTGGAGATCTTGGCTTTACTTTGGACAAACAACACCATACCACAAACATTTGTAAGTCTGCATCATGGGGTATTTTCAAAATAGGGAAGATCAGAGGCGTCTGCTTGATCAATCATCAGCTGAGCGGCTCGTCCATGCCGTCGTCTCCTCCTATCTGGACTACTGCAACTCCCTCCTTGCCGGCCTCCCTCTTTCTCACATATCCCCTTTCCAACGTATCCAAAATTCAGCCGCTAGATTAGTCTGCCTTAGTAGGAGACATGACCATATATCTCCTGTTCTCCGCTCACTCCATTGGCTTCCAGTCCATTCCCGTATTACTTTCAAGATCCTTCTTCTGACGTACAAAATCACACGTAATCTTGCACCCATATATCTTCAAAACCTAGTCTCTCTCCGCTCCTCCTCTTCTGCCAGACGCCTCCGTTCATCTTCCTCTCCCCAATTACTTCATGGCCCACGTACAAAAACCCGTTATGGTGACCGAGCCTTCTCTTCCATTGCTCCCACTCTATGGAATAAACTCCCTCCTTATATTCAGAATGCCTCATCTGTCGAATCATTTAAAATTCTTCTCAAAACTCACCTGTTTAATCAGTTGTATTTTTTTTTCTGGAGGCGCACACAGTTATCAATTATTGTACCATTGCATCACATGTATTTTTCTTTTCTTTTCTTTTCTTTCTTCTTCTTTTGTTACTGTTAACGGTGATTTTGTTAATGCTATTGTTAGTCAAGGCGCTAATTCCTGTAAGAGGCTTAATTAAGGAGTTCGTTCAACCCACCCCGCAGAAAAGGTTTGACCAGACAAGGTGGTAGATTGGACCTCTATGAACATCCCCAGGTAGTATGTGGTTCCAAATTGTGGTGTCAGTAGAATTTTACTGGCCACTTTTCATCATGATTTGTTGGAACAAACGTAAAAGAGTCTGCACACGCCAAGACTATTACACGCACCACTAGCACTGCTACAGGCGCCAGTGCCAATGCTGCGTGTAGTAGTCTCAGCGCACATATACTTTTTCTTCGATAAACAAGGGTTTTGCCTGCAAACTAACTTTTCACGCCAAGCTGGGTTCGGTGTAGTGTAGTTTCTAGCCGTTTTTATTTCGTCTTTATTTCAAGAGTTCAAGCAAGCCGAGTGAGAGCGCATACCCGGTGATTGTGACGACCGAATCGCAATTACTGGGTGTGTGCTCTCATTCCACTTAGCGCAATATATACAGCGGGCTTCTGCATAATACACAAGCTGCAACTCAGAGAAATAAAGACGAAAAAATGGCTGGAAATTAAGACTAGGGTCGGTAAACGCTTGTCGCTATTTGGGGCACTGAAAACGACAAACTCACACAGTTTTTACATTTATTTCATGAAGAATTCATCAAAACTGCATAAAACTTTATATGTACATGTTGCTAGAGATGTCATCCATACAGTGGGATTCATTGTAAGTTATAATATTGTGCATGGTTACCATGGTAACCGGATGCCTAAAGGTGACTAGTAACCCCAAAATGCCTCCTGCTGCTGCAAACATTGTTTTTTTTTTTAATCTTACAGATGCAATAAAAAAAACACACAATTTTTTATTGATTTTCATTAAAAAAGTTTTCCCTGTTGCCATGGCAACAAGTATTATCCAATCAGAATTTAGTTGTCAGTAACTCAAAAACTAAAGCCCATAATTTCAAAAAGCTCAATAACTGCATAAAGTGTACGACATCAGGTATATGTGAAGAATATTTTGAAGCATTCTCAAGTTACAGCAAAATTTGTAAGCAAAGGCATAATAAACAGCCATTGAAAGAAAGATATCATTTTCAAATAGTAAAATGCATGAAAAAGTAGCATCCGTCGTACTTTCAACACAAATTTGACTTCAAAGCATAAGCAAATGTATATAGTTTTTAATAATGTATGGACACAAATTTCCCTTAAAAATAAGATGAATACAGAAAGCAAAGCCAATATTCTATAGTAGCTCTTTCGAGTATTTACAGAGCGATGGTTATTCACAACAATCCTGGAAAAGAGCAGAGGAAAGCAATTGATTGTTTATGTTCTTAAAGGAAGTTTATTCAAGAATACCGATAAATTCCTTTCTAAAGAAGGAATATACACGTGCGCTGGATTAGCCATCAAAGAATTAAGCGTACTTTTGTGTTCGTTAGCTATTGTGAAAAAAAAAAAATATATATATATAATGAAATGAAATATCATGATATGTAAATTTTATTCAAAGCGTGCAGTAATGAATTAATGCTGAGGAGAGAATGAGGGAAAATCTTGGGCGTCTTTTCCCTTTTTATCCAGACTAATTTTACAGTGTAGAGCTCATCTACAATGAATGATGTGCACGAAAGGCAAAAGAAACAAACCTGTCTAAATTCCAGATATTTTTGGGAGTTACCAATCACCTGTAGGCATCCGGTTACCATGGTAACCATGCACAATTTCATACCTTACAATGTATCCCATTGTATTGCTGACATCTCTAGCAACATGCACATATATAGTTTTAAGGCGTTTCGATGAATCCTTCATGAAATAAATACAAAAACTGTGATAATTTTGTCATTTTCAGTGCCCCAATAGCAACAAGCGTTACCGACCCTAGTCTTAATTTCTAGCTGTTTTTATTTCGCCTTTATTTCTCTGAGTTACAGCCCGTGTATTGTGCAGAAGCCGGCTGTATTGCGCTAAGCCGAGTGAGGGTGCGTGCTCAATGATTGCCACAAAAATCGGTTCGGGCGTCACAATCGCTGGGTATGCACTCTCACTTGGCTTGCTTCAACTTGGAGAAATAAAGACGAAATAAAAACGTCTGGAAACTACACTACACCGACCCTAGCTTAGCGTGAAAAGTTAGTTTGCAGGCAAAAACCGATGTTTGTCGCGGAAAAAAGTCTTTGTACGCTAAGACTATAACAGGCACCACTGGCATTGGCGCCTGTAGTCTGGGCTCCGTCCCCTTTTCCTTGGTGCGACCAAGAGAGGGCGCAAATTTTCTGATTGCGATAATCGAGAGACTGCGCGCCCAACGACTCGGGTATCGCAGTTCTCGGCGTATCGCAATCCTCGGTTGTCACGCCCTCATACGGCTTGTCGCGTACAATCACGGCTACGAGTAAAAAGAGTCCAGAAGCTAGACTATCCGCGATATAGGAGCGGGTCCAGGAATTCCGTAAAGGGGAGACGCCTTTAAAAAAATCAAATGCTTGCGCAAACCACCTCTCCTTTTTCTTAATCTAATTTCATTTGTGTTAACAAAAATAGAGACGGGGAGGCCCCCCCCCCCCTCTTGATCCGCGACTGCGTCAACCACAAGTTTGTGGCAAATCTCATTGTTTGCACTGCATTGGGCGGAACCAGGAATTCCGTAAAGGGGAGGCCCCTTTACAAAATTAAAGATTGCCGCATCCCATTCTTTTCTTTTCCTTCATTTTTTACGTTTAAACAAAAGACATAACAAGAAATAAATAAGGGGGAGGGGGATTGCGCAAGCCTTTCATTTTGAAAAGACGTCTCCCCTTTGCGCTTTAAGGAATTCTTGGACCCGCCCCCGTAATGCAAGCAATGAGTTTTGACATTTGTGGTTGACGCGATCGCGGATCGAGAGGGGGCGCATCCCCCTCTGGCACCCCCTCTCTGTTTTTTTGTTTGTTTGTTTGTTTTTTTTTTTTAAAACAACAGAAATGAAATATAAAAAAAAAATAGGGGTGCGGCATAACGCGTTACAGGGGCGGATCAAGGAGTTTTGTAAAGGGGAGGCGTCTTTACAAAACTAGAACTGCCGCACCCCCACCCCCATTTTTTTCTTTTTTTTTTCTATTGTTTTAACTACAGAAAAAGAAATAGAGGGAGCACCAGAGGGGGATGCGCCCCCTTCTCGATCCGCGATTGCGTTGACCATAACATCAATACTAATTGCTTGCCTTACAGGGGCGGATCCAGGAATTCCGTAAAGGTGAAGCGCCTTTACAAAATTAATATCTGCCGCACCCCCTAATTTTTCTTTTCATTATTCGATTGTTTAAAAAAAAATTAACCCGTTCCATACTAAATTCTGAAATCCCCATAGGTTTAATACACAGGCCACCAGGTTCCCAAATGGAACGGGTTAAAGGAGTCACCATGGAGGTATGCGCCCCCTCTCGATCTGCGACTGGGTCAAACACAAATGTCAAAACTCATTGCTTGCATTAGAGGGGCGGGTCCAAACTCCGTAAAGGAGAGGCACAGTTTATAAAATCAAAGGCTTGCGCAAACCGTCTCGCCTTTTTTTTTTTCATTTAATTTCTTTTGTGTTTACAAAAATAGAGACGGGGATGGGGTACCGTGTCCCCCTCTAGATCCGCGACTGCGTCAACCACAAGGTAATGGCAAAACCCATTGTTTGCATTATAGGGGACGGAACCAGGAATTCCGTAAAGGGGAGGCTCCTTTACAAAATTAAAGACTGCCGCTTTAACTGTCCTTTAAACAAAAGATATAAAAAGAAATTGATAAGGGGGAGGGGGATTGCGCCAACCTTTCACTTTGAGAAGACGTCTCCCCTTTACGCTTTACGGAATTCCTGGACCCGCCCCTGTAATGCAAGCAATGAGTTTTGACATTTGTGGTTGACGCAATCGCCGATCGAGAGGGGGCGCATCCCCCTCTGGTGCCCCTTTCTATTATTTGTTGTTGTTAAAACAACAGAAATGAAAAAATAGGGGGTGCGGCAGGTTTTAATTTTGTAAAGGGGCCTCCCCTGTACGGAATTCCTGGATACGCCCCTGTAATCCAAGCAATGAGTTTGGTCATTTGTGGTTGACGCAATCATGGATCGAGAGGGGGCGCACCCCCCATGGTGCCCTCTCTCTATATTTTGTTAAAACAAGAGAAAATGAAAAGAAGAAAATGGGGTGGTGTCGCGCGAGCCTTTGATTTTGTAAAGGCGCCTCCCCTTCACGAAATTCCTGGATACGCCCCTGTTACGCGTTATGACCTTTGTGGTCGACGTGTTATGACATTTGTGGTTAATCCCTGATTTTGACATTTTTGCGGTTGAGAGGGGGCGCATCCCCCTTTAGTGCCCCTCTCTTTATTTCGTCAACACAACAGAAATAAGAAGAAAAAAAGGGGAGGGTCGCGCCAGCCTTTTATTTTGCAAAGGCGCCCCTCCCCGTTACGGAATTCCTGGATCCGCCCCTGTAATGCAAGCAATTAGTTTTTCCATTTGTGGTTGACGCAATGATGGATCGAGAGGGGGCGCATTCCCCTCTGGTACACCCTCACTATATTAGGTTAAACCAACAGAAACAAAAAAAAAAAAAAAAATGGGAGGGTGGGGGGTCGCGCCAGCTTTTGATTTTGTAAAGGCGCCTCCCCCCCCCCCGTTTACGGAATTCCTGGATCCACCCCTGTGACGCGTTATGACATTTGTGGTCGACGTGTTATGACATTTGTGGTTAATCCCCGATTTTGACTTGTGGTTGACGCAATCGCGGATTGAGAGGGGGCGCACCCCCCCCCCTTTAGTGCCCCTCTCTTTATTTCGTCAACACAACAGAAATAAAAAGAAGAAAATGAGGAGGGGGGAGGGTCGCGCCAGTCTTTGACTATGTAAAGACGCCTCCCCTTTACAAAATTCCTGGATCCGCCCCTGTAATGCAAGCAATGAGTTTTTCCATTTGTGGTTGACGCAATGATGGATTGAAAGGGGCGCTTCCCCCTCTGGTGCACCCTCACTATATTAGGTTAAACCAACAGAAACAAAGATAAGAAAAGGTGGGTGGCGCCAGCCTTTGATTTTGTAAAGGCGCCCCCCCCCCCCCTTTACGCAATTCCTGGATCCGCCCCTGTGACGCGTTATGACATGTTTTTTGTGGTCGAGATGTTATGACATTTGTGGTTAATCCAATATTGATATTTGTGGTTGACGCAATCGCGGATTTAGAGGGGGCGCATCCCCCTTTAGTGCCCCCTCTCTGTATTTTGTCAACACAACAGAAATAAAAATAAGAAAATGTGGGGGGGGGGGGGCGAGGGTCGCGCCAGCCTTTGATTTTGCAAAGGCGCCTCCCCTTCATGGAATTCCTGGATCGGCCCTTGTGACGCGTCATGACATTTGCAGTAAATTTGAAAATTTGGACATTTGTCGTCGACGTGTTATGACATTAGTGGTTAATCCGATTTTGACATTTGTCGTCGACGTGTTATGACATTTGCAGTAAAAATGGAAATTTTGACATTTGTCGTCGACGTGTTATGACATTAGTGGTTGATCCGATTTTGACATTTGTCGTCGTCGTGTTATGACATTAGTGGTTGTTTTGACATTTGTCGTCGACGTGTTATGACATTAGTGGTTGTTATGACATTTGTCGTCGTCGTGTTATGACATTAGTGGTTGTTTTGACATTTGTCGTCGACGTGTTATGACATTAGTGGTTGTTTTGACATTAGTGGGCGATTTTGACATTAGTGGGCTCTACATGCTTCCAGTAGGTCTCAATTTGGTTTATGGAACGCAAGATCCTTGACGAATAAAGTCAATGCAGTGTCAACTTTGATCATAGATAATGATATTGATATGTTAGTCATCACTGAGTCATGGCTTGCAGGTGACCAGAGGGATGAGCCTAGCCTTGCTGAATTGAAATTATCCCTTCCAAATTTCAATATTATCAATCATCTCAGAAAGACATCTAGAGGAGGTGGTATCTGCGTCCTGTACAGGTCTGCTGCGCGTTGTGTTGCCAATGACACACACAAATTTTTGTCTTTTGAACTGCTAGATCTCGCGATTCATCTCACTTCTTCATCTACTGTTCGGGTTTATTGCATTTATCGCCCTTCCCATTCCTCTCGTCACACCTTTACCAGCAACGACTTTCTTGATGAGTTTTTAACTCTCCTCGAGAGTGCTGCTGTTGATGCTCATCCAACCATTCTTCTTGGTGACTATGATATATATGTAGATGATTCTGCTGATAGTTTCGCTCAGTCTTTTCTCAATGCCGTTGAAGCCTTTGTGTTTCATCATGTTAAGGGTGCCACTCACCAAGCAGTCCACACACTTGATTTAGTCTTTAGTAGGAAATCTGAAGATATTATTTCCCATATCACTGTATTGCCATCTTTGCCATCTGATCACTCCGCCATTCTTTCCGCCGTTAATCTTAAAAGCCCACCAAATCTAGAAGGAGAGTTAGCTTTAGAAAGCTTCGCAATATTGACACCAACTCTTTCCGCCATGATATTAAACAGGCTTTGTTGACTACCTAGTGTACATCTTGTCCTACAGAAGCAATTTCAATGTATAATGACATGCTGAGTAATCTGTTGGACAAGCATGCCCCTGTTAAAACCGTTACTGTGACAATTAGACCCAATGCCCCTTGGTTCTGTGATGAGATTAGGGAGGCCAGGAGGCGTCGGTGTCGTGCTGAACGTCGCATGTTGAAGTCCGGCATGCAGACTGACATGGACCTGTATCGTCAAGAATGTGAGCTGTGCTACAGTCTGATTACCGATGCAAAGTACCAGTACCTGAGAAAAGAGATCGCCAATGCTGACTCTAAACGACTATTCAACTTCGTGGAGAAACTGCCCATCCCTTCTGACTTTTCTATTTATCCTGAACACTCATCTGATTCAGAACTGGCGCACAGGTTCAGTATATTCTTCATGAAGAAAATTGATGATATTGTGTCTTCCTTTGCATCTGACGTGAACCATTTGGAGTTATCCGTCCGAGCTCCCGAGAACTCTTTGAACTGCAACCTGAGCGAGTTTAATCAGGTCACTGATGCACAACTTCGACGTCTCATCATGCTATCTCCACCAAAATCTTGCAGTCTGGAACCTCTCCCAACTTGGCTGCTCAAAGAGTGCCTTAATGAGCTGCTTCCGGTTCTAAAAAAAAAAATCATTAACACATCATTGTCATCGGGTATAGTTTCAATACCTTTCAAGAAATCTCTAGTTTCCCCTCTGTTGAAGAAACCGAACCTAGATCCCGATGTCCTGAGCAATTACCGACCAATTGTCAATCTGCCATTTGTAAGCTTCTTGAAAGGATTGTGTCTACACAGTTGATGTCTTATGTTGACAGTAATCATCTGCTTCCTACAAACCAGTCAGCATACCGCAACCTCCACTCAACAGAAATTGCCTTGTTGAAAGTGCTCAACGATCTTCTCCTTGCTGTCGACAAGGGCAATGAGGCTGCTCTTCTTCTTCTTGACTATTCAGCTGCGTTTGACACGCTCGACCACACGTTGCTACTACAACGACTTAGTAATGACTATTCCATCACAGGCACTGCCATCCAATGGATCAAGTCATATCTTCAAGATCGCACACAGAGGGTGATAATCAATGGGACCTGGTCACGTCCTAGTCCTATCACCTGCGGAGTTCCGCAAGGATCCGTTTCCGGCCCCCTTCTTTTTCTCCTCTATACAGGTCCACTCACCAGAATCATCAATTGTCATCATGGAGTCAACTACGCTATGTATGCTGACGACACTCAAATTTACGTAACTATGTCACCTGGTGACAGGATATCTGCTGTTAATTCACTAAGAGAATGTCTCAACGACATCAAAGCCTGTTCCACTGCCAACAGACTCCGTCTGAACGAAGACAAGTCTGAACTCGTCCATTTCTCATCACAGTGTAGGAGCACAGTTCCTCTACCAGATCTAACTACTCGGGATGGGGTTATTAAGGTCTCTGACTGTGTTGGAGATCTTGGCTTTACTTTGGACAAACAACTCTTAAACACCATACCACAAACATTTGTAAGTCTGCATCATGGGGTATTTTCAAAATAGGGAAGATCAGGCGTCTGCTTAATCAATCATCAGCTGAGCGGCTCGTCCATGCCTTCGTCTCCTCCTATCTGGACTACTGCAACTCCCTCCTTGCCGGCCTCCCTCTTTCTCACATATCCCCTCTCCAACGTATCCAAAATTCAGCCGCTAGATTAGTCTGCCTTAGTAGGAGACATGACCATATATCTCCTGTTCTCCGCTCACTCCATTGGCTTCCAGTCCATTCCCGTATTACTTTCAAGATCCTTCTTCTGACGTACAAAATCACACGTAATCTTGCACCCATATATCTTCAAAACCTAGTCTCTCTCCGCTCCTCCTCTTCTGCCAGACGCCTCCGTTTATCTTCCTCTCTCCAATTACTTCATGGCCCACGTACAAAAACCCGTTATGGTGACCGAGCCTTCTCTTCCATTGCTCCCACTCTATGGAATAAACTCCCTCCTTATATTCAGAATGCCTCATCTGTCGAATCATTTAAAATTCTTCTCAAAACTCACCTGTTTAATCAGTTGTATTTTTTTTTTTCTGGAGACGCACACAGTTATCAATATTGTACCATTGCATCACATGTATTTTTCTTTTCTTTTCTTTTCTTTCTTCTTCTTTTGTTACTGTTAACGCTGATTTTGTTAATGCTATTGTGTTTTCTAGTCTATTTGTATGAGTAGCAAAAGTGCGCTTAGAAACGTCAGTATGAAGCGCCATATAAATGCAATCTTATTATTATTATAAGTTGAGCTGAAATTTGAAAGTGCGCAAGCGCCTGGACAATTTGTACACGAATGAACGGACTGTGGAGCCGGGAATGTGCAAACGCCGTTAAATGTGCAAACAAAGCGAAATGTGCAAACGTCTCGCCGGGAATTGTGCAAACGCCGGGAAATGTGCAAACGACGGGAAATGTGCAAATTTCATCAACGGGATATGACCAACCATGCCGCCGGGAAATGTGCAAGAGTTCAATTTTGCCAGGAAATGTGCAAACGTCGCCGGGAAATGTGCAAACCATTTACTTTATCAATACTGTGTACAAAAATGGTAGATACACAGCACGTCAGAACTGCGCAAGAACGTCTACCTTTAACATTTTCTTAATAAGATCCTTGACAGATTTTCAACAAAATTGGCAGGTAGCACCATTGTGGCAATGGGATCTCAGTTTGTTTAGATTAGTTATACCCCCCTCCCCAAAAAAAAAAAAACAAAACAAAAGGGGGAACCTCAACGTTCCAGAACTACGGCTTTATCAAAATTCTTCTTATAGTATATAACCAAATAAAATAGAGCTTGGTTGGTGCTATAAAGTCATTGATGACAGTAGTTCAAGTTTAATGGCAAATTCAATGATGCAGGGCATGAGGCCATAGGAGGGGGAGGCTTCAACTCCCCTCCCTAGTCCCCTTTCGGGGAGGGGGGGGGGGGAGTTGAAGTTTAAGATTCCTTAATCTCTGGAATTTTTAATCTTCTTCTGTAAAACCGAAAAAGATAGAACTATGTTAATGCTATGAGGCAACTATAGTTACTGAAATTTCAGGTTTGATGATGGCAGATCCAGGGTTGCGCTGAGGGGGAGGAGGGGGATTTTCCACATTTTCTGCATGTTCTTGAAAAATCTTAACGGATTTTCACCTAACTTGATTTTGATTTGTTAAAATGTTCCTCCCCCCCCCCTGCCGAAGAGGAGTGATGGGTGGAGGAGGAAGTTGAAGCCTGAGAGTCCCTAAACTGTGATTTTTTTTTAATCTCATGTAGAACCGAAAAATAGATTTAAGTTAGTGCTATGAGTTATTGCTATTAAGTTAGGCTATCCCAGCCTGCACCGGCCATAATCAAACATGAGATTTCATTCATTGATGTCTATCAATGAATAAAATCTCATGTTTGATTATGGCGGGTGCAGACTGGGATACCCTGATGGAGGGTGGGTTGGTTGAGGGGGAGGAGGGAGATTTTCCAAATTTTCTCCATCTTCTTAACAAAAACAAATATCTATGACGAATTTTCACAGCCCCAACCCCAAAGGAAGGAGGTGGTGGACCCCCCCCCCCCAACCCCTCTCTCAGCCCCTCTAAAAGGGCCGAGACGAGAGGGTGGAGTCGTTCGGGTTTAATTCAGAATTTCAGGCATTTCTTGGAAACCCTACGCACAAAAGGAATATGCGTACATATGTGAAGAAATTTTCTGTACAACTAAGAGTAATAGAACACAATTTTATCACATTTTTTGGGAGGTTGGCCTACTTTGATGAAATTTCACGTCTGCTTATAACGTGGTGGCTACCCTCGTCTTTGCCCCCGCTTTGGGGAAAGGGAACAAATTTTACTTGTTGCCCCTTCGAACAAAGTAGGATTATATTACCCTAGAGATGCTACCTCCCACAATTGGTGAAAATCCGTCGAAGATTTCTCAAACAGATGCGGAAAATGTAGAAAACCCCCCTCCTTCCCCTCACTTTATCACCCCCATAAGGATATCCCTCGATCCGCCACAATTAACATGAAATTTCAGTCATTAATTTCTTCATAGCACTAACTTTGCTCTTTTTTTTGTGTTCCACAGAAGAAGATAAAATTCCACAGTTTAGGGACTCTGAGACTTTATCCCCCCCCACCTTCAACGGTGTATGCGTGTGTGTGTGTTGGGGGGGGGGGCTCATTTTCTCAATTAAGATAATATCACCATGAAATGAATGCAATTTGCCAAATTTTGTGAAAATCCGCTGTAGATATTTCAACATGCAGAAAATGTGGAGAATCCCCCTCCTCCCCCCCCCCCCCAATCTGGGCACCCCTTGATTCGCCATAATCAAACATGAAATTTCAGTCATTAACGTCTTCATGAGCACCAACTTACCTCTATCTTTTCCGGTTTGACAGAAGAAGACAAAATTCAGAGTTTAGGGACTGAGGCTTCAACCCCCTCTACCCCCTTCCTTTGGCTACCATAAACATACCATCTGCCAAATTAGATAAAAATCCGTCTCAGATTTTTAAAGAAGATGCTGAAAATGTGCCCCAGTCTGGGCACCCCTGGATCCGCCATAATCAAACATGAAATTTTTTGTCATTAATGTCTTCACATCACTAACTTACATTTATCTTTTCTGGTTTGACAGAAGAATTACAAAATCCCAGAGATTAGGGATCTGACACTTCATCTCCTCCCCCCCCCCCCCGTATCACGTAAAGATGCTCTCTGCCAAGTTTGGTGACAATCTGTCATGAGATTTATCGAGAAGATGCTGAAAATGTGGACAATCTCCCTCCTCTGCGTCACCCCCCCCCCCAATCAGGGCACCACTGGATCCGCTATAATAAAAAAAATGAAATTGCAGTCATTAATGTATTCAAAACACTAACTTAGTTCTATCGTTCTTTTTTCGTTTCGTCAGAACAAGAGAGAAAAAAATCCATAGTTCAGGGACTCTGAGGCTTCAACCCCCCCCCCCCCTCTTCAGTGGTGGTGGTGGTGGTGGGGGGGGGGGCTCATTTTAACAAATTACGACCATATCACTATTATTATTATTATTATTATTATTTTATTTGGCAGAAAACATACAATTCACAATCAATTACAAAACTCAAAATAATCAATCAATACAATAACACAAAAATACCTAAACACTGGATGCACCTGAAGGGCTGCCAGGCATTGGGCAAAGTTAACTAAATAACTGTAGTCCGCGAACCGCCCTAACCTATATCCCCTCCAGGCGCATCCAGTGTTACAGATTTATGTGCCACTGATTATCATAATAAAATATTCATAACTATACCGTTTAAAATCTCTTGCATAAAAATACAAACTATGTAAAAATCCTTATATATTTTCCGACAATATCAAATCACAATTTACAAACTCATGATCACACCAATAAAAGGGTGATATAATTATAAAACAGATCCCTTTACTTTCCCAACCCTCCCCTCACTCACTCCCCAATTAAAAATCCAGTCACAAAAAAAAAAAAAAATCAACCACCCGTCCCCATCATAATTATTACATCACAAAATATTTATTCATTAAAAAAAAAAACAAAACAAAACACCCAAAACCTGGATATGTGTCTCCCCACACACAATTCATTACATTCACCATATTTCCAAATCATTTATCAATAACCAGTAAAACACCACAATACCAGTTAGAATTCTCTCAACCCACAAAACACCCCCAATCCAAAATTCATATTTAAAAAAGAAAAAGAAAGAAAAAAAAAAACCAACCCCCCCCAAAAAAAAAACCCAACCCCCCAAAAAAACCCAAAAAAAAAACCACCCCCCGAAAAAAAAGACCCTCCAATAAACCCCAAAATGATTCAAAAACACAAAATGGCACTTTGAAATACAATGTCAGTAAAATTGAAACGAACAATGAATAAGACTTGAGAGGAGATCTGTGGCCTGCCTCACAAAGAAGCGAAATCGATCCCAATCCCACGACTGACCAAAAACCATAACATGCAGTGTGCGTCTCCAATGCTGCTCAACCCTCCAATAAAAATGAAAATCCCGGAGACCCCCTTTATGCAACCATTGGCACAAAACAAAACAAAACAAAAAAAAAACAAACATTCTACAAACATTAATAACAAGTTTAGGCGCGTGGTAACCAAGCCAACAAAACTGAACAAGGAAACCAGCAGTACACCACAATCCCTATCAAATCCCAATTTCTAAATTCAACCCATTTTCCCCACGAAACACCCCCAAAAACACACAGAAAAATAATCAATGTGCATATACATAACATGTATAAACATATAATTATAATTATACAATTATAATTATTGTCAATCTGCTGGATTGACTAAATGACAAAAAACCTGGGGAAAATGCAGCTGTTTCAAAAAAAAAAAAAAAAAAAAGAGGGTTTAAACTATGACAAACAGGTAAAATCATTGAAGAATTTACACAGATACCAAACAGAAAAAGCAGAGGTACAAGATTTGTTACAGCCTCCTGGGCTGGGAAGGAATGACGTTTCTCAGAAAGGGGAAGGTAAAAAACAACAACAACAAATTGACTGTCTCACCAAAAAAAAAGATGTATTACTGCTTTTGTTGAAAACAGTGTTATCAAAAATTAAGGGGAAAACAGCTCGTAGCTGGCAAATCTTAGGCATGAATACAATTCTATATTGTCTGATCTTCGCAGTAAAAGAAAAAAAAAACAATTATAAAATTTTATTAAAAAATGTAACAATTATAAACATTTTAATCAGATTAATGCCATGAGGTATGCATACTTATGTACGCCACCCTATACAGATTAAAAATCCAAGAATTAACAAACACATATTCTTTCACTCATACATATTTCACTATTTCAATTAAAATACCTCAACTCTTAGGAAAATACTCTGTTTTGATTGTGCAACAACTAATGCATGCAAATAATATTTTTTTTCTCTCATTTACATGCTCTGTTCTATTAAGATGCTATCTGCCAAATCTGGTGACATTACGTCTTGGGGTTTACAAGAAAATGTTGAAAATGTTAAAAAAAGACAAGTGGTCGCTATAGACAGGTGAGGGCTACGACATGTGGAAAAGGTAGTAATGATTCAACCGCAGGTTTGATTGAGAAATTCTCTTCCATCTATACATAATATAGGTGAAATGAACGGTTTGCATATATCCCGGCGGCTTTTGCACATTTCCCGGAAAAATTAAACATTTGCACATTTCCCGGCGTCACATTTGCACATTTTACGTTGATGAAATTTAGAGATTTGCACATTTCCCGGCGAGACATTTGCACATTTAAAGTTTATGAAATTTAGAGATTTGCACATTTCCCGGCGAGACGTTTAGAGATTTGCACATTTCCCGGTGAGACGTTTAGAGATTTGCACATTTCCCGGCGAGACGTTTGCACATTTCCCGGCTTCACAGGGACTCGCACTGCGTGCGTGCGTACGTGCTCGCTATTCAGTTTACATTCGATTCGCAGTTCAAGATTGTTAGCGCCCTACGTAACCCCGCTGAGTAGTAATATGCGGGGAGCGGAGAGCATCGGGATTGTCAGCCCAGGGCAGCCGGCGCCGCGGCGTGGCGAGCATGGTTCGAAGAAAATGCAATCGATTGTGCAGAGCAGGTACACGCGTGAAATGTACAACTTTACAAGCTACAACCTCTACAGCCAATAGGCTTGAAATTGATGCCACATTACCACTATTCGTACATGCATAAATGGCCAAATAAGAGCTCTTCCGAAATTTTTTGCACGCCCTTTTTGTCGATCGGGTACTAGTATTCATAAATACATCGCTGCCACAGTAGGCCTACTTCGTACTTGGCTATGAAGCGGACATGTATTCACAATCGACTTCTCAGTGCTGCCAGTGACTCGAGCATCGCGAGCGCACTTTCGAAATACAACGATAAGATCATTACCAATCTACATGTAAACTAATAACAGTAGATCGAACTTCAGTAGAGTCTAGTTCTCCGTTTTCAAACTGATTAGTCAATTAGACGTCAATTAGACGAATTAGACAAACCAAACACTTTCTCAACTTGAGACATGTGCTTTGCATTTCGGGGTTCAAAAATACCAAAAGCAGAAAGAGTGATGAAGAAAGTTGAAAAGGGTAACGTATTGATGCAGTCAACGATATGAATATATCCCCGAAACAGTTATCCAACTTTGGTCTGGAGTTAAATGCTTTTTCAATGCTCTATAACACAGGCATTCTCTCCCGAAGAGATGCAATATCCAATCGAGGGCTTACATACATAAAGGACTTAAACGTCATTGTTGACAAAAAGATGCGTCAAGGGTGACGAAATCGCTTAATTCCGATATTCTTGCCTAATAAATTACACTGATACACCAATTTCGTTACAATTGCATGCATCCCCCAAATCCCCAAAACAGTTATCTAACTTTGGTCTGGAGATAAATGCTTGTCAATGCTCCATAACACAGGCGTTCTCTCATTTGGAGAGATGCAATATCCAATCGAGGGCTTACATACATAAAGGAATTAAACGGCAATTTTGACGAAAAGAGGCGGCAAGGGTGACAAAAATCGATTATTTCCACAATATGCTTTCCTAATACATTGATACACCAATCTCTTTACAATTGCCAGCATCTCAATATTCTTTCCGATGAATTATCTTCAAGTCACTTGCACTTTTGATTAGACACATCAAATATATTAAACAGTTGTAAATGAAGATTAACGCAAAAGCGCGGCAAGGGTGAGGAAATCACAATCGGCAGTTGAACATAAGTCAAATTATGATATGTTTTGCTTAGGTATCACTTTGGCAAAAAAAGTAATAGTAAGTATACAATTCGCTGTTGATGCCACTTTGCTGTACTTTCAAGTTCCATGCCTTTCAATGTGTCCAAACCAAAGACTTTCTCAACTTGAGACATGTGAGGGCTCAAATACCAAAGACAGAAAGGGTGATGAAAAAAGTTTGGAAGGGTAACGAAATTCAGGCAGTCAACGATATGATAATATCCCCCAAAAACAGCTATCCAACTTTTATCTGGAGTTAAATACTTATCAACGCTCCATAACACAGGCGTTCGCTCCCGGAGAGAATCAATATACAATCGAGAGCTTACATACATAAAGGAGTTAGACGTCAATGGTGACAAAAAAAAAAAAAAAAGCGGCAAGGGTGACGAACTCGCTTAATTCCACGATATGCTTTCCTTATAAATTACATTGATACACCAATTTCCTTACAAGTGACTTTTACTTTTGATTAGACAGCTCAAATCTTTTAGACATTTGTAAATGAACGTTGACGCAAAGCGCAGCAAGCGTGACGAAATCACATACGGCAGTTGGACATAAAGGGTGACGAAGTGAAATTATGTTACGATTTGCTTTAATAGCTTAGGCATCAGTTTGGTACTGTACTAATAGTAAGTAATATAGTCAATATGCAATCGAGAGCTTATATACATGAAGAAGTTAAACGTCAGTGGTAACGAAAAGAGACGGCAAGGGAGACAAAATCGCTTAATTCAACGATATGATTTACTTAGAAATTACATTGATACACCGATTTCGTTAAAATTTAGTACATTACAATGTGCTTTACGATGAATTATCTTCATGTGACTTGCACTTTTGATTAGAGCAAAAACGCGGTAAGGGTGACGAAATCACATACGGCAGTTGAAAATAAAGGGTGACGAAGTCAAGTTATAATACGTTTTGCTAAGCTTTGCTTTAGGCATCACTTTTGAGAAATAGTAATAAGCTTTGCTTTAGGCATCACTTTTGAGAAATAGTAATATAAAAAGAAATCAAACTCAATTAATACCAATTTCTTGTGCTTCGATATCAAAAACTTTCATTCCTTGAGAACTGTGTTTTGTGTTTGAGGGCTCAAATACTTGAAGCATAAAGGGTAATGAAAAAAAGTCGGAAAGGGTGACGAAATTGATGGAGTCGACAATATGCTTATATCCCCAGTTATCCAACTTTCGTCTTGAGTTGAAGGTTTATCACTCCTCTGGTAAGGGTGACGAAATCACTTAATTCTACGATATGCTTTAATTATAAATTAAACTGCTTTAGGCATCACTTTTGAGAAATAGTAATATAAAAAGAAATCAAACTCAATTAATACCAATTTCTTGTGCTTTGAAGTTCCATGCCTTTCAATGCATCGATATCAAAAACTTTCATTCCTAGAGAACTGTGCTTTGTGTTCGAGGGCTCAAATACTTGAAGCATAAAGGGTAATGAAAAAAAGTCGGAAAGGGTGACGAAATTGATGGAGTCAACAATATGCTTATATCCCCAGTTATCTAACTTTCGTCTTGAGTTGAAGGTTTATCACTCCTCCGGTAAGGGTGACGAAATCACTTAATTCTACGATATGCTTTAATTATAAATTAAACTGCTTTAGGCATCACTTTTGAGAAATAGTAATATAAAAAGAAATCAAACTCAATTAATACCAATTTCTTGTGCTTTGAAGTTCCATGCCTTTCAATGCATCGATATCAAAAACTTTCATTCCTTGAGAACTGTGCTTTGTGTTTGAGGGCTCAAATACTTGAAGCATAAAGGGTAATGAAAAAAAAGTCGGAAAGGGTGACGAAATTGATGGAGTCGACAATATGCTTATATCCCCAGTTATCCAACTTTCGTCTTGAGTTGAAGGTTTATCACTCCTCCGGTAAGGGTGACGAAATCACTTAATTCTACGATATGCTTTAATTATAAATTAAACTGATACACCAATTTTTTTACAATTTAATGTATCTCAATGTGGGTTATAATGAATTACTAAAACATTAGGGTTGACGAAAAAAAAAATCGGCAAGGGAGACGAAACTGATGCAGTATTATGCTTATATACCCCAAAAACTTATCTAACTTGGGTCTAGAGTTGAATGCTTATCAATGCTCCATAACGACCCATAGCAATCGCTTAATTCCACGATATTCTTTCCTTATAAATGAAACTGATACACCAATTTCTTTATCACTGCTCCATAACACTGGTGTTCTCTCCCGGATGGATGCAATAAGCAATCGAAGGAATATATACATAAATGAGTTAAACGTCAATGGTGACGACAGAGGCGGCAAGGGTAACGAAATCGCTTTATTCTACAAAATGCATATCTTATAAATTGATACAGAAATTTCTTCACAGTTGAAAGCAGCTCAATGTTGTTTACGATGAATTATCCTCAAGTGACTTGCACTTTTGATAAGAGAGCTCAAATCTATTAGACCGTTGTAAATAAAGGTTGACGCAAAAGCGCGGCAAGGGTTAAGAAATGACATACGTGTGTTGAATATAAAGGGTGATGAATTCAAATGTGATACGTTTTGCTTGCTTAGGCATCACTTTGGTAAAATAGTGAAAGTAAATAGTATATGAATCGCTGTAAATACCACTTTGCTATGCTTTGTAGCTCCCATACCTTTCAATGTGTCTTTCTCAACTTGAGACATATTCTTTGCATTTGAGGTCTCAAATACCTATAGCATAAAGGGTGATGAAAAAAGACGGGAAGGGTGACGAAATTGATGCAGTCAACAATATGCTAATATCCCCAAAACACTTATCCAACTTTGGTCTGGAGTTGAATGCTTGTCAATGCTCCATAACACACGCGTTCTCTCTTCCGGAGAGATGAAATATGCAATCGAGAGGGTTACATATATAAAGAGTTAAACGTCAGTGGTGACGAAAAGAGGCGCTAAGGGTGACGAAATCGCTTAATTCCAAGATGTGCCTTTTGTTATAAATTAAACAGATACACGAATTTCTTTGCAATTTAATGCATGTCAATATGGTTTACGATGAATTATCTTCAAGTGAATTGCACTTTTGATTACAGAGCTCACATGTATCAGTCTGTTGTAAACAGAGGTTGACACAAAAACGCGGCAAGGGTGACGAAATCACATACGGCAGTTGACGGCGATTGTTAACCCGCGACACTGTACAGGCATGCTAACATGGAAACACCAAAGTGCACATTATCCGAATATGAGACCATATTCTGAAACAAATAATTTTCACACAACAATAGATATATAATGTACTCTTAAATGAATCCCACAAGGATTGGAACAATCATCCCCCAGCATTCCCACTGATTTCCATCCATCCCTTTAAAGCAAAAAGGACGATGAAAAGAAGTCGGCTAGGGTGACGAAATTGATGGAGTCGATAATTTGCTTATATATTCAAAAGAGTTATCAAAAACTTTGGTCTGGAGTTGAATGCTTATCACTGCTTCATAACACACTCGTTCTCTCCCGGAGGCGAATATTTTGTCCGTACATGGAAATGCTATGGGACATGAATTATTCATAAGTTGAGCTGAAATTTTAAAGTGCGCAAGCGCGTGGACAATTTGTAAACGAATGAACGGACTGTGGAGCCGGGAAATGTGCAAACGCCGTTAAATGTGCAAACAAAGCGAAATGTGCAAACGTCTCGCCGTTAAATGTGCAAACAAAGCGAAATGTGCAAACGTCTCGCCGGGAATTGTGCAAACGCCGGGAAATGTGCATATGTCTCGCCGGGAAATGTGCAAATTTCATCAACGGGATATGTGCAAACATGACGCCGGGAAATGTGCAAAAGTTCAATTTTGCCAGGAAATGTGCAAACGTCGCCGGGAAATGTGCAAACCATTTACTTTATCAATACTTGTGTACAAAAATGGTAGATAAACACCATGTCAGAACTGCGCAAGAACATCTACCTTTAACATTTTCTTAATAAGATCCTTGACAGATTTTCAACAAAACTGGCAGGTAGCACCATTGTGGCAGTGGGATCTCAGTTTGTTTAGATTAGTCATACCCCCCCCCCAAAAAAAAAAAAGGGGGGGGGGGAGGAACCTGAACGTTCCAGAACTACGGTTTTATCAAAATTCTTCTTACACACTAAGAAAAAATGATTCATTCTTGCACCTTTTAAGGGTGCAAAGTGATGTCACACTGGTGGCTCCCTATGGGTGTTATCTTGCACCCTCGAGAAATGGGTGCAAAAGTGGTACCTTGCGCAAGGGTATAACCTTGCAACCTGTGGGTGCACCTTTGCACCGCCAAATAAGGTGCAACATTGCACCCTTTATTGAGGGTGCGAAGTGGTTCCCTTGGGTGCATATTTCCACCCACACTAAGTGGTGCTAAGTTTCACCCTTTTCTTGAGGGTGCATCTTTCCACCCACACTAATTGGTGCTGAGATGCACCTTTCTTGAGGGTGCGATCTTTCTCCCTTTAATGTTCGGCGCAACTTTGCACCCTCTCTTGCCTCTACTTTTGGTGCAACTTTACACCTTTCGTGAGGGTGCAAAGAAGCACCCTAAGTTCCAAGATTGTAGCCTCTTTTGAGGGTGCGAATTTGTGCCATATATATATAGGTATAATGTTGCACCTATGTGGTGCTTATTTGATCCATGACTGCAGCAAAATTGCTTCTTTAAAGGAGCCAGTCAGTGTCACCGTCTACGCCTTTAGAGGCGCAATGTTGCCCAGTATAACCTCAAGTGAACCTTGAGATTACTGGGCAATATTGCGTTTCTAGAGGAACAGGCAGTGATACTGATTGGCTCCTTTAAAGAAGCAATTTTGCAGCAGTTATGGATGAAATAAGCACCACATATTTGCAACATTATACCTATAAGGTAAATATACTTAATATACATAACAAGGTACAATTTGGTTACTTAACTACTTTAAACCTTGAATAGTGCGAACTAATGCAAGCCTGTTTGCTCAGTATATCAAACTTATGCTGTTGTTGCACTCTGCAAAGTAGATAAGATTGGTGTAATTTGGATCCTGTGAATCATGAAATGTGTGCGTGGAATTTGTGAGTTTTGAAATGTTAATGTAGAAGTTAACTTATAGTTGTGTTTGAATGACATACTAAAACCAAATATTTACCCAATTACCTTTCCAATCAAACAAACCCTCTAGGCAAGAGCATACATCTGCATGAAGGAAGAGGTAAAAATATGATATACATTTGTCTGGATACGTTTTATTCAAAACGTACTTGAATACGTACTTATTCACATAATCTATAAGAATAAGATATGCTTTTTGCCAGTACACAAAGCCTCAAAAAACAAAAGCATGCTACGTACATTTGTAAAGTATGCACCATATCTAAAAAAAAAAAAAAAAAATGTAAGAGGATTTAACAAGTTGTTTGTATGCATTCAAACGAATAGGCCTACATATTTCCATGCGTACAATATTCATGTAGCAGTGACGTCATCATGAATCATCAAAAAGATATGTTTCCAGCATAGACATGAATTTATCTAAAATTTAAAACATGTCTTACAATTAGGAGTTTGTTTTATAATGACGATGCCAATTGTCTTAAAGTCCTTATCACGACATGTCTTGGTGTTCACACTTATTCAAATCATGAGATTCTTGGCACTATAGATTACGACTACAATTCATTATGGTTTAGATACTTAACTGACATACGCATACCATATTCAGGTATACGGGCATTTCGATGAAAACATCTAAATACAAGGTGTAATTATAATATGAAAATCGAACTTGATACCAGCCCTTATGGGCTACCAATGGAGACTAGGCAGAATCGCAGTTATCATGGTTATGTATTCAGATTTTGTTTTGGGTGATCAATTCGAGTCCCTCGAGCTGAGATTCCGGAACTGCAATAGGCAAATCATCATAATGACTAACAAAGTGACTGAGAATAATACATGCACCAGTTTCTGTTTCGTTGTTCTATACAAAGAAAGTTGTTACGTTTTCCAATCCTCTGTAGGCACACAGGGATTTGCAGATCACCTTTGGCTATAACGCCATGGTCGCGTGCAAAATGATTGCAGCTTATCTAACTTGTAGTTTCCGAATAGGGGACTACCGTGCTTATACACATTAATCGGATGATAGACCCCGTCAAAGAGTAAATTGCGGATATCGTATACCATTGTCAAATCCACTTTTTGTTCTGTACACAGTTTCACTGGACTCTTATGAACCAAATCATGGAGTATAAGAATAATCTTATGTTATTTCCTTGAAACGGCTGCATTTGTATGAGCGGGAACAGTTTGGCATCATACATGACTAAATGCATGTATTATACAAGGTTTCATGACACTTTGAACCGTGTCCCCCCCTCCCCCCCCCAAAAAAAAAAAACCCACAAAACAAAACAAAGCAAAACAACAACAACGAGTGAAATGTTGTATACCCTAGGCCCATTAGTGTATGATCTTTGTCCTTTGAATACATTGAATACATTGCCCATATTTTTCAACGAATAGGCATCTGGATGCAACGTAGGTATATATAAAAAAGATTTTTTTTTTAAGGAAAATACATTTAACCACTTCAGAAATAACTATGGAACAAATAGCATAATATTGACACGTTCCCTTATTCCTAAATGACGTGACAGAAAACTTTCCTCACCGAAATCATTCTGTCGTTATTCAAGTACAAGACATTGGTGATTATATACCTAGTTCGATTGAAAGTATACATGGAGTCATTGCAAAAGTATCTAATGAATAGCATGCTTCAGAACTACATCATTGTCATTTTTTCTATGACGCTAATAATAGAGTAATTGTTCCGCCATACTGCCTGGCAGGTTGTAGTCCTCCTACGACGTTTTTTCAGCAAATAAGGCACAAAATAAAATTTTGCGAATTTTACACGCTGTTGCCAAAGTATCTAATCTTCTTTACCACTATTCTCAGACATAAGGTATGCTGATGCTGTATGAATTAGAAACGGAAGCTTCACAAATATTCACCATCTAACAAGGTAAAAGCGAAGTGATGTCTTGCCCACATATCGAATTTGTGATTACACTGATTTTCAAATGTAAGCTCATTGACTTTTTGACTGTTGACGGAGTCGGACTTCACCAATATCAACACTTGACAGCCATCTTTAGATGTTCTGGGGAGTGAATTTGGTGGTCATATAGCTCAAAAGTGTGGAAAGTTATTAAAAGAACACCACAATACTATGTCGACAGTGCTTACAAGGTGAGATACAAAGAAAGAGCACGAAATGACATTGTAGAATTTGACAATGACCTACAATATTTGACCTTGAACGCTGGCACCCACAAGGTGGTAGAAGTAACTTCATCCAATCGTACATACATATGCAAAGTTTCATTTGGATACCTCAAACAGTACTTAAAGGGGAATGAAACCCAAATGTACCCGTGGATTGGAGCAATATCATAAGAACACATAAGTGAACATGGAAAATCGTATGATCCAGTGGAAGTTATGCATTTTTTAAAGTTTCAGTGTCACTTTCATGTATGGAAACGTATATGAAGAAAATATCAAGGGAATTCCATAAAATCTGATTCTAAATGAAAAGTACAAATTGCCTCCACTTATTAGTCGTTGCCATAATGTTAAGGGTAATATTACCCCCACCCCCTTCTGGAAGAAGTAAATCAAGTGCTCCTTTTGTAATGCTATTTTCTTTACATTTCTTTATATAATTTTCCATGGTTGACGTCAAAGATGTAGCTTTCTCATCTCGTAATGGCAGCACTGAAACTCTAAATATATGTGTATATATAGTTCTTCAACGGAATTTCCGATATTCCTCAATTTGTGACGATGTGTTCAACTGCTAAAGTAATCTCCATGCATTAACTTGTCCACTTGTACTTTTCGTTTCATTTCCCTTCGTGATACAACGTTGCCATAATCGATAACAGACTGATGTACGAACGGAGGGACAAGCTGAACAACATCATTTCTCTGGTGACAATTCCTTGTAAAAGTATACACCATGAAAACTTTAGGCTGGTAAACTATATCAAGACAATTATTGAACAATATTGTTAATGAAATGCCGTAGGTTTTTCTTCGTAATAGTTGCCTGTTCAGATCAAGGCTTGTAATGTACTGCTGAAGTATGCATCGGGTGTTTCTGCCTTGTCTGGGATACTGAAAGCCACAGAGCACATAAGGCCGGAAACATTGTAGCGAAGGAAGACACGATTGTATACAGGAATTCGGGCAGATTTCACAACCATCCAGTCAAATAGTGCGCAGCATTCACAGTGAAGATTGTGGGATTTAGTCCTGCCAGGTTCTGAAAGAGATTTTGGCATGAATAAATAATGACTGAATAAAATTTCGAAGGAAATAGATCGTTTACACTATAGGCGGTTTTGGTGCTTACATAAACTAACAGGTTGCAACTATGACCATTGACCAGAAAATGGAAAATTAAATTGATTGCATAGATCTACTTCAGGTTTCAAACGTCTTTTGCTGAAATAATGAGAAATGGTTTTGAAATAGCTGCGATATCAAAAACAGAGCAATAATAATATAATATAGGACTCACTTTTTATCACGATCGCTGCGTTTTATTTTGTTTTTGGATGGCTCATCCATTTCAAAACCAATTTTCATCAAACAATCTTTAGAATTCCTCTTAGAATGGCATACTCTCTATTATTTCATAAGTAGGTTCTTGGTATATCACAAAAAGTTAAAAGCCCAAATCCTCACCTCCACCAATACTATACCATCCCTTTAAGCTTTGATATTGGTTTCTAAACAAATCCGGTCGGATAGATTTATTTCATATAAGTAAAACATGATAATGTTGCAAGGAAATATTCCTCTTATATTTCTAGTCACAAAGCAGATGGAATTCCCGTCTCCCATAAAAAAAAAATAAAAGTGCAGCACTTACTTTGTCACAGACATACAGCATGTCCTCTCCGGGCAGACGGGGAATTAGGAGACAGCATGCCGACATCACTAAGTTAGAGCTGGAAAAAAAAAGAATAAATGTGGAATAGCCTGAGTAAAGTCATGTTGAAAAGAAAAATGTGGCGAATTTGGACTGAGATGAAAATACACAACTTTTATGTAGGCCTGCATACATTTATGACATAGGGCATATTCAAATATTCCCACATTTTTCCTGACCAAATCAAAGTCTTCATAACATAAAATAACAAAGTAAGACAACATCAAATTACATGCCAATTTAGCATCAGTTTGCTGTATATTTTACACAGTTAGGAAAGGAGTAAGACTTATAGACCTCAGCCATTCAGCCGTTGCTGAGCTTGCCACAGATTATGGTCCGGGTGCTGGCCATGGCAATGGGTGTAATGATGCCCATCATGGTTGACACCTCTAATCCTGCTACCACACACACACAAAAGAGAAAATATAGCCCCCTCTACTTATTCATAACATTGATTTGATTTACTTTGATAATACTGGTTACAGAAAAGAAGATTACCCCCCCCCCCAAAAAAAAAAATAAAAAATAATAATAATAATAAATAAAATAAAATAAAATAAAATAAATAATATATAAATAAATATAAAAAAATAAAAAAAAAATGAAGATTCTTGCGGGGTAGTGATGCTGCCTGTATGAGTTACAATCCATCATGGAGTTTTCAGGAAAAAGTCAAAAAAAAAAAAAAAGCTGAGAAGACGTAGAACGGAAAAGGCAAGAATGAATGATCGCAATGGTCCACTTGAGTAACATATCTCTCGATTATAGATGGTATCAAAAATTGCACTATAGTCTTATCAAATTTTCCGCAACCCACTAAACGGTGGCTACGTTATAGTAACTGATAAAACTGCGTTCATGTGTAATAATACGCTTTAATATAATATACTTCACGGATATCACATGCTGAAAATCTAGATGAATCAATAACCTGAAAATACATATACAAGTGTACATGTATTACGGATTAATCCATTAATGAAACTTACATATTCTGTTGAGGAATCACTCTGTCTTTCAGAATTGCATATCAGTTTACGTGATCAGGAGAATGCGCGCAAATTATTGTATCTTGCTTGAATATCTGAAAAGGAAAATCAAGTGTCATGAGTTCAAGGCCACTGTTCATGCGTGTGTAATAATTTTGCAGAAGAGCTAACTTATGTAAATGTGACTACATAACTCTCTCCATGGCAGCTTAATGCATAGTTCAATTTTTATGCACTGCCTTGCTGCATACAGGGTGAACTTAAGTCTACCACTAACACTACCTGACTACAGAGAATTATCCCAGCATAAAGATAAGCGTGCAATGTTTGCCATTATAAGTTTAGTTAGTACACTAGTCTATTTATCCAAAAGTTTATCAACAATTATTCATCAACTTCAGTTCCGTTCCTTTTATTCGTTATTAATCAAATGTGGTATGGCACGACGCGATGTATTATCCTTGGGGATGTGTGTTTGTGTGTGTGTGTGGGGGGGGGGGGTGGCGTAAAGGTTATGTTAAGGATACACTTCCTATAGGAATATCCGATTCCACGTTTTCTTAACTATTTTGTTTTGTTGTTGATCGGTAAATATAAAGAATTACTTGAAATTTGTGATTATGTATGTGTTCACTGTATTGTGAGTATAAATCATGCTTGTATAATTGTGTATGTAGTGAAAATTGTATCATTTATAATGTGTACATGTACATGAATATATGTGAGTTTATGCATGTATGTAGATATTCCTATGTGCACGCCCATGTACCAACAAAAGGAATTTCCTAAATGAACAATAAATGAATCTGAAATCTGAAATCGGAATGCCATGACGTCTTTAGCAAGACATTTTATCGCTAAAGCTGCTCTAATTCCACAGAATGGTTACGAAACAAAACAAAATAGAACAGAAAACAGCACGCATAAAACTAGCCAGTTTTAACAGAACTCTAAAATGAACATTTTAATATTACTGCCTGCAAGCCTATATTATAAGACATGGCTATACAACCAAAAACATAACAGATACAAGAAATTTGATGAAGGGTAATATCGAGAGTAAGGCCTTGGTCGAGAACATTGTGGATATTTCAAATCATGCTTTACGATGATGTTTTAACTCACCATTTTCCACGTGGTAGGAATCTGCGGGGTCTTGATATTATGAAGTGGACAAAATAATTTTGAAGTCAGAGTTGCAGTAAGCCGCTACGAAAAGCCTCAGAAGAGCTGATCTGCTATGGAAATGGAATTTGCGCTAGATGCTCAGCTCAAACACGCATGAACGAGCTGTACAATGAGCCATCTGGGAGTCAACTTATGTGCACATAAGTTTGCACGACTCAACAATTCATTGAATTCATAAATCATGTTCAAGAAAAGAATGAACATGCCCACACCAGGTGACCAAACTACTGGGTCCGTGAATTGACACTCTAGGAAACATCCATGTCATTATTTTGCATCGAATGTATTCTCTGGATTAATAGGCGTTTAAAAAAAATCCACTTTTGATTCTTAATAATTCAGTAACTATATATCAGATAACACTATCATTGATATGGGAGATAGTTGTATAGTGTACAATTTCGTTGGAGGTGGTTTAAAACACAAATCAGTTTCATGAAATCCATGATCAATTTCACAGTTAGGTTACAGATTTTGCTCTATTTCCAACCCTCTGTACAAAATTTTCACTTTGCACAGGGGTCAATGGGTGTGTATGGGAGTATGTGGTTAACACCCTGACAATATTATTTATTCATGAGAAATTCCACTATCGCAGCTAGTCTTTATTCATTCTAAAATGTGGTGTTTGCAAGCACACGGAAACATGTGCTTACATTTTTCATGGGCATGCATTTTACCCTTAGGCTTTAACGTGCATGAATCCATGAAAAAAAGGGGGGAAAAAAATCAACCCTTACAAATAAATCGTGTAGTTTGCACCCTTATATATCCGCGAGTTTGCTCTCTAAATGATTTTAGTTTATCATTTCCTTTACGTTCACTTAATAAAATATGCATACATAAAATGTGACAATGGTATGAATAAAATGACAATGTGACAAACAAACAAACAAAGCAAACAAACAGCAAAAGATATCAAGTGAAGGGGTGAGTGAGAAGGCAATAGACCGGTTTACTAATGTATGCACAGATCTTTAATTTTGCACACGGCCGCAACCTCGGGCAAACAAAGGATGCGAGCCTGCAACGTCGGCTGCTGCAGCCGTCCCCGATACATCCCCACATGTAGACTTACGTGTATGTTGTGTACATGTGTAAGATGCATCAACTTCGACTTTACCTCGTGGCATTTCGTGTGGCTCTAAATCAATTCCCAACCTTAGATGAGGGAAAATTCTGCTGTGATCAAACGCAATTTGGACTATAGTTTCGATTTTATTGAATTTTGGCTTCGATTTTGTCTTCAGTAGTTCTGAAAATGGGTGGAAAACACTGCTGCTACGGAACATACAACAGTATGACCGCATCACTTCAAACTTCAATGATTCTAAGCATTATGATTGATTGTGAAATCTAAACTAGACAACGAATCTCTCATAATCGATATGTTTCCAAGGATTTTTTTTTTTATAAGTTAGACTCAGACTGATTAAACTTCATGAAATAGAATGGCGATTTTGACCTATTTTTCTACTAACAATAACAGTTAGGGCCTAGGGGCCTAGCCCTATATAGACTAGATCTAGAGTAGATCTAGACGTAGACCTAAAATTAAAAACAAAAACAATGATAGACCTAACCTTCCTGACATTCGCAGTAGGCAACATTTATTTCCCCCGTTGACTTATTCATCACGACCCAGGTCTGGTACGTTGGTTTGTTGAGGTATGTCCGGTCGGCCTAACCTCACTAAGGAAAACACGAAAAGGGCTCGTGTCCGAAACCTCGTTGAACTTCAGGCTTGAACACTCCCATCCGCGAAAAGACGTTAGTCGTCAAATGACTTGTATCCCTTTAGCTTTTACAGTCATAGTCAGTCCGATTGATGATCAGGTAGTTGAACACGTCAAAGAGCCCAAAATCTGTCAAAGTTGGATGTAAACCCAGCGAGCTTGTTAGGATCGGAGAACGAGCAGCCTACCAGAGCGAGCTTCTCCTGCAGTGACCGGCCGGTGTCCGCCCGGGAGAGGTCGGGATCGATGGGCAAATCCAAATCGGCTACGGCAGTTGCACTAGTTTGATGAGTTTCTCCTTGTTGTAGCCGCTTGTGCTCACACCTATATCCCTCAAATACTCAGTTAATTCCTTAACTGTCCAATTCTTCCATGGCTTGCTCGAACTTTGGCTAGAACTTGAAGCTGACGCCATCTCAAAGCAAGATTATAGCAAACAAAAGTTGTCGATAATCCGCAGCGAGTAATGATCGTAGACAATACACGCGTGAATGCAAAAACAGTGTGGCGCGCGCGTCCGCGCTTATTTCGCTTGCCCGACCTAGTTACAATCACTAGGGTCGCGTGGGGTTGACGTCATTATGCATATCATTAGTAAACCGGTCTATTGGCCTTATTCAAAACTAATCCCGGAAAAGTAAATACATTGTATATACAGAGAAAAACATTGGCACACACACACACACACACACAAACACACACACACACTCACACATACACACACATGCATACACAGACAAAAACATGGACCAGCGCATATTAGCAATACACAAGATGTCATTTTCACAAACACACCCTATCTTGCTAGTCTCTTCTAAATTCGTAAAATGATATTGGTAACTTTCAGAAAACCTTTCAAGTAAGATACGTTTTAAAGCTTCCTTAAAACTTTGTACCGTTTTCTTACATTTCACATCAGAGTGGATGGAATTCCAGATTTGAGGGCCTTGAAAAAATATTGATTTTTTTTTTCTGTCCAGAGATCGAGTCGCAACGAAAATCTTTAGCGTGTAGTAGGGTTTGATTCCATCATCGCACAGTAAGCATGCAGGGAATGCTGTGACATATTCCATTTCGATTGGTCAATACCAGACGAGCAGTCAAATATTCTTCGTTAGCTTGTTCGCAGACCCTTTCATCAAAGACTCAACTTCATTTAAAAATGCTCCGATGAATGATTATGAAATTATGGGAGAACATCAAGTTTTATGATGTCTTTAAAAAAAACATGTACATAGTAGCACCACGACGGTATGCAATATTGTATTCAAGTGTCGATCAACACCATATGGTCTTTCTTTGAGACTTGTTATGGGCTCAATATTGCACCTTAGCAAGAATGAACCACAAACAGGAAGATATGTCTTTGTAATGGTAATTACGTTTCGACATCCCAACCAATAAGGGATAGGTTAGGTGAATGTTAAAGACACGGGGATACACGAATAGAAATTGCTCCCAAAAAAAAAAAAATGAAATAAAACGAACATTATTCTAATAGGCATGCCTGGGCAGTAATCTGATGTTTCTATTGATAGAGAATTCTATTTGAAGATTCATATCAGTTTGCTTTGTCAGAATCATGAGGAAAAGTGATGAAATAAACCGTCTATCCAGGGTACAGTTTAAACACTTTCACATGAAACAGCTCTGATTAACACTTTTGCACAATAATATTTCTGTTCAGAATTGACTTTTGTTTTATATGTTTTTTTCTTAAAGTATAGGATTTCATTTGAAGCAAAATATAGCCAAAATTACGTAAACGTCCACAATCTTCAGATTGCTCAGTGAGACGGCGGCATCGAATCCCGATCAGCGAAGGCACAAATGCACCTGTGGAATTGTTTTGTACAGCAATAGAAATCTGACGACTATTTGAATAATTACATCCAGTTGGAACTTCACCTGTTAAACCTCCTAGGTTATGTGTACAATGTGATTGGTCAATACCAGACAAGCAATCAGGTATTCTACTTTTGTTTTATTAGTAGACCCCTTTCATCATGGACTCAACTTAATTTGAAAATATACTCTCGATGAATGATTATAGAATATGAAAGAAATTTAAGTTTCCTGATATCAAAAAATATATGTTCATAATATCAGCACAAGGATATGTAATATTGCATTTTAGTGCCGAGCAACACCATAGGATGGCCTTTGTTTTGAGACTAGTTTGGGGCGTAATATTGCACCGTCAATGACCGTGGCAAGATCGAACCCAAAATGAACCATATAAGAAGCAAAGTTCCACCATTTTCGCAAATCGTGTAGTTTGCACCCATTTTCGCGACTTCGAACCCTTCTAGCTCCCTTATTGAACCTTTTTTTCTTACTATATATAGTATATAACCAAATAAAATAGAGCTTGGTTGGTGCTATAAAGACATTGATGACAGTAGTTCAAGTTTAATGGCAAATTCAGGGATGAAGGGCATGAGGCCATGGGAGTTGGAGGCTTCAACTCCCCTCCATAGTCCCCTTTCGGGGAGAGGGGGGGGGGGAGGTGAAGTTTAAGATTGCTTGATCTCTGGAATTTTTAATCTTCTTCTGTAAAACCGAAAAAGATAGAACTATGTTAATGCTATGCAGCCACTATAGTAACTGAAATTTCAGGTTTGATGATGACAGATCGAGGGGTGCCCTGATAGGGGGTGTGAGGGGGAGGAGGGGGATTTTCCACATTTTCTGTATGTTCTTGAAAAATCTTAACGGATTTTCACCCAACTTGATTTTGATTTGTTAAAATGTTCCCCCCCCCCCCCCCGCCAAAGAGGAGTGATGGGGGTAGGGGGAAGTTGAAGCCTGAGAGTCCCTAAACTCTGATTTTTTTAATCTTCTGTAGAACCGAAAAAATAGATTTAAGTTAGTGCTATGAAGACATCAATGAATGAAATATCATGTTTGATTATGGCGGGTGCAGGCTGGGATACCCTGATCGGGGGTGGGTTGGTTAGCCATAGCTTAGCCATGCAGATCTAGTGAACGTGATAAAACTGTCACCAGTGTCACTGAATAGTAACTTCTGCCATGTTGCTTTGTAACATCTAGCAACTCACAAATGCAACAAGTTGTTCCTGCGACCGTCTCAGCCTTGCTGTGCCGTCGACCCACAGGGCACCTTGCCAAGGGATGCTGCAGTGCGCTGGGCAGCATCGACATCTTTAGCGCAGCCTACTTTTTATGAGATGAGTACAACTGATTATTCACCTACAGCTACTGCGTACGAGGTAACCGACGCCCCAAGTTATATGGCAGTGGTGGAAAATGAGCGAAGTCCATATAGCAACACTACCGCATTCGGGTTAACCGATGGAGACTTGAGAAATGGTAGAGTCCATAGTGGTTCCAAAGGAACAAAGCAAGTGTTTAATCTACCAGCTTGGAACGTTCGTACAACTAATGACAGTGTTAATTCCCTACGACAGAAAAGAGCTACAGCTATTATCTGCCGGGCTCTGGAGGAAGCAGATGTTGACAATTGTGCACTTAGTGAGGTGTGTCGTCCAGGTACTGGAAACGTTAAGGAAAGAAGTCACACAATTGGAGTGGAGGAAAAGACAAAACTGCAGGAGTGGGATTTGCTGTTTCTAACAAATTTAGTCACATCAACCCAGTACCCATCTCCGATAGGATCATGACAGCTCATGTCGAGCTGAAGAACAATGTCCATCTCTCATTAATCAGCGTCTATGGACCTACAATGCAACGACTTGAACTCGAGAAAGAACAATTTTATGAGCAGCTCGGCGAGTGTATCACCAGTGCCAAAGGAGATGGCATTATTGTGCTTGGTGACTTCAATGCTCGTGTTTGGTAAAGACTGGGAGTCCTGGCCATCAGTCATAGGCAGGCATGGAGTAGGTCACATGAACTCTAACGGCCTTATGCTATTAGAGTTCTGCACCCGGATGAAGCTTTCAATAATGGGTACTATGTTCCAGCTTAAAAATCGGCTCAAAAACACTTGACAACACCTACGCTCGAAACATTGGCATCAGTTGGACCATGTTCTCGCCAATTCACAAGCAAGACAGTTCATCAGGGTCACCAAGGTCAATCCTTCTGCAGACTGCTTTACGGACCACAGGCTATTGCTGTGTAAATGCAGTACAGTGATTAAGTCAAGGAAGAAATGTGCAAGACCTCCCTGCAAACTTGATATCCATCTAACTAACAAAAAGAAACTTATGTTAGAAAGTTTCTTAGAGGAAAAAATCCCTGACTGTGAATCATCCTGGGATGACTTGAAAGAACTACTTCAGAATGCTGCAGATCACATCTTTGAAAAGAAAAAGAGGAAGAGCGAAGACTGGTTTGATGATCAAGAGCAAGAGATTCAGAAACTCTTGAAGGAAAAACGGAAAACTGGTGATATAACAGGGCTAAGAGAAGAAATTCAAAGAATGAAAAATAAGTGGTTTCAACAGAAAGCAGAGGAGGCTGAGAGATATGTTCAGGAAAAGAATCACAGAGAGTTTCACGCAACTCTTAATGCTGTGTATGGTCCCAAATCGAAAAATGTTCATCCGGTCAAGTCAAAGCAGGGTGAGCTCCTGTCTGCACCTGAAGACATCAAAGACAGATAGGTTGAACACTTTGACGAGCTTCTTAATCAACCGACAAAAACAATGTCGACTGGGAGATTCTCAATGAAGTCGACCAACTTCCAACCATTGATGAGTTTGATAATCTTATTTCAATGGATGAACTTGAGACAGCACTCAAGAACACAAGGCTGAGAAAGAGTCCGGGCCCAGACGGAATTATTCCAGAGGTCATAGTCCATGGTGGTAGAGTTTTGTGGACTTTCCTGCTGACTCTATTCAATCTGTTCTGGTTAACCGAGAGATTACCTTCTGATCTGACAGATGCAAATATTTCTATCCTTTTTAAGAAAGGTGATCGCAGCTTGTGTGAGAACTATCGTGGCATATCTCTGCTCAGTGTGGTAGGGAAGATTTTTGCGGATGTTATACTTCAGAGACTTCAACGCCTAGTAGAGAAGATTTATCCCGAGTCACAATCTGGCTACAGGAGTAGCAGAAGCACGATTGATGGCATCTTTACACTACGGCAAATAATGGAAAAATGTAAGGAGCAGCGTTGTAATCTACACATTGCTTTTATGGATTTTACCAAAGCCTTTGACTGTGTTAATCGAGAGCTTCTTTATGCAATAGTACAGAAGCTGGGATGTCCAGAGAAATTTGTACGCATTATCAAGAAACTGTATTCTAATGTACATGCCAGACTTCTCATTAATGATGAACTTTCTGACTCAATAAACTACAATAGTGGAGTAAAACAAGGTTGTAAATGAGCTCCTACACTTTTTGGAATTTATGCCGCTCTGTACTCCTCCATCTAGCCTTTAAAGATGTTGATCCTTTCTGCAGTATCACAGTGCGTTTCAGATTAGAATTATGATGGAGATATTTTTGATTTGCGTCGCCTAAAAGCCAAAACTAAGATACTCAGATTAAATAAGAGAAGCTCAATATGCTGATGATATTGCCATTTTCTGTAATGAGTCTTCTGCACTACAGACTCTTTTATCTGCATACAACATATTATCCCTAAAGATGGGTCTACGTATCAACATTAAGAAGACAGAGACAATGAGTGTGGGAGAGCAAGTTGATTTCTACATTGATGGAAATAAACTTTGTAGAGTTGACCGTTTCAAATATCTTGGCAGTTACATTACAAAAGACTGCAAAGTAGATGAAGAACTCAAGGCACGCATTCAAGCCGCATCATGTGCAATGGCGGGAAGATTGAAGCAAAGAGTATATCAGTGCCGGGATCTGACTTCTGAAACAAAACTCAAAGTGTATATCCAATGTGTGACCCCTTTACTGCTATATGGGAGTGAAAGATGGACACTCTATCGGCGCCATATAAAGCAGCTCATGACCATTCAACAACGACGCCTTAGGTCTATTCTCCACATCAAGTGGGATCACTTTGTCACAAATGATGAAGTATTGGAACAGGTAAAACACTCGACATTGAAACCACCCTCGTTAAAAATCGACTGCGATGGGTTGGTCATGTTGTGCGAATGGAAGCTGCCAGACCTGTCAAGGAGCTCTTTTTTGGAGAGTTTGATGATGGCTCTCGTAGTAAAGGACGCCCTCATCTGAGATACAAAGATACAATCAAAGACATTCTGAGGAGAGCTGATGTCCTTCACAACTGGAGAGACCATGTTGATGACAGACATGAATGGCTTAAATTCACTCATGATGTCAGCATGAAAATTGATCATCAGAGGAAGGACGTTAAAGGACAAGTTCACCTTCATAGACATGTGAGTTGAGTGAATGTAGCTATATTAGTAGAACACATCAGTGAGAGTTTGAGCAAAATCGGACAGTCCGTTCAAAAGTTATGAATTTTTGAAGTTTCTGCTCAGTCACGGCTGGATGAAAAGACTACTATAGCTTGTGATGTCACATGAGTACAACGATATAAAGAAAGAATAAAGAAAATTCAACATATTTCCATTTTTCTCGCATAACAAAAGAACACTTGACTTCTCTCTTTCAGAAGGCAGGGGGAATAATATTACCCTTAACATACGTCAGTAGCAAGTCAAAGAAATGTGCACTTTATTCAAAAAGTAAAGTTTTGTGAAATTCTCTTTTTATTTTCCTTATATAGTTGTACGCATGTGACATCATACACTGTAGTAGTCTTCTCTTCCAGCAGTGACTGCGCAGATACTTAAAACATTCGTAACTTTTGAACGGATTGTCCAATTTTCCTCAAACTTTCACTGATGTGTTCTACTAATATTGCTGCATTCTCTCAATCCTTATGTATATGAAGGTGGACTTGTCCTTTAATACACTTTTGATTGACAGATTCTAAAATGTTTCATCTAAAGCGTGCATCAGGTCTGTTACTTCAGTTAACAAAAATGCAAAACTTCCGTGGGTGGGCGGAGATATCTAGATACTTTCAATTAACGGAGCCCCCCCCCCCCCCCCCATAGATTTAGTATACTTCTGGGATTGAAATTTTCCCAGATTACATCATACGTGTTTACGAGATATTTTTATCTGATTTCTAATAATGTAAAAGCATCCTCACATGCAGGGGCGTCGATCCTGGAGGACGGGGGCGGACGGGGGGAGGGGGAGGGGCAAACTTTTCATTTTGATCCCCAATGATTCCCAAAAAGAGGAAAATTTTCTCGCGTTTTTTGATAGAAAACTGTCCAAATATCTTATCTGAAGTGTGCACCAGATTGCAGAATTTCAATTCTGAAAAAAAAAAAACAAAACAAAAAAACAAAACAAAACAAAACAATCTCTCTCACTTGGGAGGGACCCCTCCCCCTTTCGGTCCTTTACCCTTTTTTTTTTTTTTTTTTTTCAGATTGACAGATTTCCAAATGTTTTATCTTAAGTGTGCACCAGGTCTGTCACTTCAGTTACAAAAAAAAAGAACACAAAAGATCCACCGCGGGTGGTAGGGAATATCTTCTTTCAATCAACCCTTCCCCCGCTTTGTTTCCCATTAAAAACTTTAGTACACTTTGGGGATTGACAGCTTTCCGAGTTTTCCATCACAACTTTTCATTTGTATTTGTATTCTAAGAATGCAAAAGCCCAGGGACGTCGATCCTGGAGGACTGGGGGGGCAAACATGTCATTTTGTCACCCAATAATTCCCGAAATGAGGAAAATTTTGCATTTTGTCCAAATATCTTATCCAAAGTGTACACCAGATTGCTGAATTTCAATTAAAAAAACTGCAAAATATCTCGTGCTTGGGAGGGGGGGGGGGGTACCCCCTCCCAAACCCTCCCCCATTGTGCCCCTTTCCTTAGCCCTATATAGTACACTTTTCAGATTTACAAAAAATTCTGAATAATTCTGAGTGCACAAGACTTTTCACTTATACAGTATTCCGAAAACTCGAAAGTTCCTTCATGTACAAGGGGAATATCCCCTGTTAATCAACCCTTTCCTCGCTCACTTCCCCCGTCACAGATCATTTGTTTTAAATTTCCCAAATATTCCAGCAAATATGCGTCTGCGAGATATCTCAATTTCAACTTTAAAAAGGCAAAAGCTCCCTCGATTAGGGGAAGGGTATTAATTGCACTTGCCCACGCCTTCTCCCTGCTCGCCCGTCCCCCCCCCCCCGCCCCATCCATGCAAGTAGACTGTGGCTACACTTTGAACATAGACAGTTTTCCAAATATGCCAAAAAATGTGTGCACCAAAACGTTTAAATGCAATCAGAATGTACAGAATCTCCCTCGTGTAGGAAGGGGGAATAGGGCTTATCCCCTCCCACCTTCTCTGATTGACAAAATAATTTCCAGATATTCCAACAAAAGTGTGCACCAGATTGTTGAATTTCAGTTCTAAAATTGGAAAAAGCTCCTTCGAATATGGGAGACGTATCTTGTCACCCTTCCATTGCTTGGTCCCCTCTATAGACTTAGTACACTTTGGGGAATGACAATTCCCGAATTTTCCACAAAAAGTGTGCTTCAGATCGCTTTATTTCAATTCTAATAACGCAAAAGCTCCGTCGAGTGGGAGGGGAATCCCCCTCCCACACCCTCCTCCTAAGCTCTACCTCACTAGACTTTGTACATACACTCAGATGATGCACACTCGGAATAAAGAGCTAAATTCCATGATTTTAACACTTTCCTGAAAAAGTCCTATTTATTTCCATTATTATCTCTTTTTTTTGGGGGGGGGGGCCACTGGAAAAAAAAAAGTATTGCACCAAAAGTTTGCACCAAATCGCTGAATTCCAGGTCTGAAAATGCAAAATCACCTTCGTGTGGGAGGAGAAATGCCCCTTATCTACACCCTCGTGTGTTTGCTTTTCCTGTTTGAATTGCTTAACAGACAGCGTTCATAATGATCATTCGTCATAAAAATTAATACAATGAGTTATTTCTTGATACCATTTTATAGGCAAATTGTTCATTGTATCTACATCAAAATATTCTGCTACCTTAAACAAGTGGGACTGTTTGAAATCAATAAAACACGCAAACATGCATAAAATTGCACCATTTACTACATCAAAATGCAAAAAGTCTTCACTGTCGGAGGGGGACAACCCCACCCCCCCCCCTCGCTCACTCCGCTCACTCGGGCTCGGTCGCCTTCATAACATTAAGTGTAAGAATTAATAATAATAATAATAATAATAATAAAGGACATTTATATTGCGCAGCTACTATAATGATATACTCTACTGCGCATTACAAAATGACATGCATACAAGAAATTCAAACAGAATTAATACAAGAAGTTTATCTAAATGTTACCATTTTAGGCAAATTCTTCAATAACAATCTATATCAAAATATCTGCTTCCTTGAAGTGGGACTATTTAAAGTCGATAAAACGCGCAAAAACATGCATCAAATTGCACCATTTACAACATCAAAATGCAAAAAGTTCTTACCGTGTGAGGGGGAACATCACCCTCCCCCCCCCCCTCGCTCAATCTGCTTGCTTGGGGTCGGTCGCGTTCATGATATACAATGCAAGAAATTAATACAAGAAGTTTATTCAAATGTTATCATTCTATAGCCAAACTGTTTAATAATCGACATCAAAATATATTGCTACCTTATACAGGTGGGACTGTTTCAAGTCGACAAATCAGGCAAAAACATACATCAAATTGCACCATATACAACATCAAAATGCAAAAAGTTCTCACCGTGGCAGGGGGAACACCCCTCCCTCTCTCTCTCCGCTCGCTCGGGTTCGGTCGCGTTCATGATATTCAGTGTAATAATGAATACACAAAGTTATCTAAATGATACAATTTCATAGGCATTGTTAAATTACATTGTATAATCTACATCAAAATGTACTGCTACCTTCAACATGTGGGACTGTTTCAAGTCGATAAAACACGCAAAAAAATGCATCAAATTCCACCATTTACAACATCAAAATGCAAAAAGTTCTCACCGTGGGAGGGGGAAACCCCCCTCCTACACCCTCACCCCTCGCTCGCTCCGCTCCTTCGCATCTAACCCCCCCAAGATCAAATCCGGGCTACGCCGGTGATAGGCCCCACTATTTAGTAGGCCTACACAGGCAGAGCAAGAGCCGAGATACCACGATTTGGTCATTCAATTATCTATGAATATCTCTTTTTCTTACTTGTTTTTTGATAGGAAAGAAACTAGAAATGTCGCTTTGGCGACTGGTATGCCTCCGCCATAATGCATGATTTTCCCAATAGGTCTAGATAGTACATGTGGACAATGTGTGATTACATTTTCACAAAATTGGCAAAATATTGAAATAACAAGTTTGTCACAAATGTGTTGAATGTTCACCTTCCTTGACCTAGGGTTAATTGGATGAATAGGAGAGCATGTATCTAGGGATTTAAGGACTTTAACTTGACTTTGACCCATTCATACATTTAGGCATTGAGTAATTTTCAAGGTACAGGTGTGGAGAAAAAGTGCAATTTCTGAATTGAATAGTAAATTGTTACCATTTTCATCTGGCCTTTGACCCTACAATTCATAACATAATCACTTTCAGGTAGAACATGCATAATATGTACTAAGTTTCAAGATAACTTGAGCCACTTCCGAGATATGGAGGAAAAAGTTAGTTCAGCACTTTCACTTGATCTTTGACCTTTTGACCTTTGAGGCAAAAAAAGAAGAAAAAAAAAAACTTTCCAGAGAATTTCTATTAGGTTACACATGTATGCATACACCAAGTGTAAAAAAAATAACCCTGCTGGCATTGCATGATAGGAGGGAAATAGTAAAATTTTGAAGTGTTGCACTTGACCTTTGACCCCTGACCTTTGACCCCATGAATCCTACATTCTCTAGATAATCACTTCCAGTCAGTATATGTATATACTATGTTCCATGAAGATACCTTGAACAATTTTCCAAGGTGTGGAGAAAAAAAAAAAGTTTTAATATTTTTACTTGACCTTTTGACCTTTGACCTTTGCCCAAACTTTCACCAGAGAATCTTAATTGGGTAATACATGTATACACTAAGTTTCAAGAAAATATCTTCAGGCATTCAATAGATATGGTGGAAATAGTGAACTTTTATGTATTTGACCCTGACCTTTTGACCTTTGACCTTTGACCTCATGACCCAAACTTTCACCAGAGAATCTTAATTGGGTAATACATGTATACACTAAGTTTCAAGAAAATATCTTCAGGCATTCAATAGATATGGTGGAAATAGTGAAATTTTATGTATTTGACCTTGACCTTTTGACCTTTGACCTTGAGCATGTGCACCCATAAGTTGATAGGCACAACTTCACCCCCTAATACACATACATGCCAAGTTTCATTAGGATACCTCAACGGGTTTTGATAGTTACCTTGTCCACAAAATTCATTACAGACGGACGGAAGGACGGACGGACGGACGGAAGGACGGACGGACGGACGGACGGAAGGACGGACGGACGGACGGAAGGACGGACGGACGGACGGAAGGACGGACGGACGGACGGACGGACGGACGGACGGACGGACGGACGGACAACCCGAAAACATAATGCCTCCGGCACCACTTCGTGGCGGAGGCATAAAAATCCAAAATTTCACCAAAAGTGTGCACCAGATCGCTGAATTTCAGGTCTGAAAATGCAGAATCTTCCTCGTGTGGGAGGGGGGGACACCCCCCTCCCACACCCTCCCCCCGCTCAGTCGCTCCGCTCCCTCCAACTCCAACTCCAAAGTCCCATCCCCACCCACCATCATTAAAACGGAACGATGCCCCTGCGGATGATTGTTTTATTGACTTAAATGAAGAAAATTGAAAAACATGATAGCTACAGGAAAATATCTACTACATTATTACATACAAAGAAACTGGAGAGCCATAATATTACCATTTCACTGAATTTATTGGGGCATTATTCAGGGCTACGCTACGTTTTGGACAAAGGGGGGGGGGGTCAAAATCGCCTGTCAGTCAAGAATAAAGAAAATCAAAAGACAAGAGAAACAAAAACACGAAAGTCTTCATACTTTAAAGGTCTGATTTTCCACCGAAAGTCGGCCGACAAGCAAAATAAAAGCACAAAAAAAACTAGAAATGTCGCTTTGGCGACTGGTATGCCTCCGCCATAATGCATGATTTTCCCAATAGGTCTAGATAGTACATGTGGACAATGTGTGATTACATTTTCACAAAATTGGCAAAATATTGAAATGACAAGTTTGTCACAAATGTGTTGAATGTTCACCTTCCTTGACCTAGGTTTAATTGGATGAATAGGAGAGCATGTATCTAGGGATTTAAGGACTTTAACTCGACTTTGACCCATTCATACATTTAGGCATTGAGTAATTTTCAAGGTACAGGTGTGGAGAAAAAGTGCAATTTCTGAATTGAATAGTAAATTGTTACCATTTTCATCTGGCCCTTGACCCTAAAATTCATAAGATAATCACTTTCAGGTAGAACATGCATAATATGTACTAAGTTTCAAGATAATTTGAGCCACTTCGAGATATGGAGGAAAAAGTTAGTTCAGCACTTTCACTTGATCTTTGACCTTTTGACCTTTGAGGCAAAAAAAGAAGAAAAAAAAAACTTTCCAGAGAAATTCTATTAGGTTACACATGCATACACCAAGTGTAAAAAACTAATAACCCTGCTGGCATTGCATAAATATGAGGGAAATAGTAAAATTGTGAAGTGTTGCACTTGACCTTTGACCCCTGACCTTTGACCCCATGAACCCTACATTCTCTAGATAATCACTTCCAGTCAGTACATGTATATACTATGTTCCATGAAGATACCTTGAACAATTTTCCAAGGCACGGAGAAAAAAAAAAGAAGTTTTGATATTTTTACTTGACCTTTTGACCTTTGACCTTTGACCTCATGACCCAAACTTTCACCAGAGAATCTTAATTGGGTAATACATGTATACACTAAGTTTCAAGAAAATATCTTCAGGCATTCAATAGATATGGCGAAAATAGTGAAATTTCATGTATTTGACCCTGACCTTTTGACCTTTGACCTTTGACCTCATGACGCAAACTTTCACCAGAGAATCTTAATTGGGTAATACATGTATACACTAAGTTTCAAGAAAATATCTTCAGGCATTCAATAGATATGGTGGAAAAAGTGAAATTTTATGTATTTGACCTTGACCTTTTGACCTTTGACCTTGAGCATGTGCACCCAAAAGTTGATAGGCACAACTTCACCCCCTAATACACATACATGCCAAGTTTCATTAGGATACCTCAACAGGTTTTGATAGTTACCTTGTCCACAAAATTCATTACGGACGGACGGAAGGACGGACGGACGGACGGACGGACGGACGGACGGAAGGACGGACGGACGGACGGACGGACGGACAACCCGAAAACATAATGCCTCCGGCACCACTTCGTGGCGGAGGCATAAAAACCCAGACAAAAACAAGAACTTGCTGCCACTTCCCTCCCACTTTAATTTCATGCAAAAGAGTGGGACATTCGATCCCTGTAAAGTGTGTGTGTGTGTGGGGGGGGGGGGGGCACCAAGTTTCTCCCCCCCCCCCAGGCTGCGCCGGTCCAGTTATGGGCTTGTGATCATGGTGATGGTGACTATCGCCGACCATCCCCCCCCCCACTCATCAATACGGATTTACACCGTTGCCTACTTTACACTTCATTTGTAAACATGCTTTCACTTCTTCAGGTCATGTTTAGAGGCACACTAATCTACTCCTTGAATAAAGTACATGTATTTCTAATAGCCAAATGAGATTTCTGGACACTGGAGGAAATAATATTCTGGAATGCTGCCTTTATTTACAAATGGGTACAAAAGAGTAACACCTGTGAATGCACCAACTGGAGATCAAACTGAATTGAATTATCCAATGCCACATTGTGAAAGTGAACAGTAGCTACTATAGTGGACACTTGCTGTAACAAGATCAGTCAAATAAAAATTGCCCAAGTGGAACCAAATTAAATCATTTGTTTTTCTTTTTTTTTTTGGTGGGTATTGATATATCCATGACAAACTGTAATTATGTGTACCTGATACAATGAACAATCTTGAACACCTATTCATACAAAGACTCCAATGTACAAAGACTCCACATCTTTGGAAGCTGATATTTCCAAAGGTAATTTGTTAAACAATATTTCTTAACACTATTTAAGTAAGAATACCACCTTCCATTTCTTCCTTTTCTCCTTATCTCTACCACAACAGACATACCGCTTCACTTTTGCATTTGTTCCATCATGAAAACTACTATGAACATTGTACATGTACCTCCTACAAGGAACATACAATCTTTGTTGGGTCGAACGCCCTTTTGATCATGGTAGCTGCAACTTTTGGGTGCTACCATGACAGGCAACAAATCTGAACATAACTACAGCTGTATAGACTTTCCTATTAATAATCTGTGAAATCCAAATTCAGTGCATTCCCGTTTTAACGAACATGGTTATAACAAAGTAAAAATTCAAGCTGCAAACATTATCCACTCTGTTTTTTTTTTTTATTTTTTTTTTAATTTTATTATTTTTTATTTGCTTGGTTATAACAAAATTACGACATACTGAAAGAAAACTGCCAGTCCCGAAGACTTCGCTATAACAGGAGTCCACTGTACAAGTATAAAGACTTACGATTTATCCAATGCCACCTTGGAAAATTGAACAGTAGCTATTATAGAGGGCACTTGCTATAACAAGATCTGTAAAGAAAAAAAATTGCCCAAGTGGAACCAAATTAAATCATTTGTTCTTATTTTTTGTGGGTATTGATACATCCATGACAAACTGTAATTATGTGTACCTGATACAATAAACAATCTTGAAGACCTATTCATACAAAGACTCCAATGTACAAAGACTCCACATCTTTGGAAGCTGATATTTCCAAAGGTAATTTGTTAAACAATATTTCTTAACACTATTTAAGTAAGAACACCACCTTCCATTTCTTCCTTTTCTCCTTATCTCTACCACAACAGACATACCGCTTCACTTTCGCATTTGTTCCATCATGAAAACTACAATGAACATTGTACATGTACCTCCTACAAGGAACATACAATCTTTGTTGGGTCAAAGGCCCTTTTGATCATGGTAGCTACTACTTTGGGGTGCTACCATGACAGCTGTGCGCGTGTCCTTCGCCATCATCTGAACATAACTACAGCTGTATAGACTTTCCTATTAATAATCTGTGAAATCCAGATACAGTGCATGCCCATTATAACGAACACGGTTATAACAAAGTAAAAATTCAGGCTGCAAACATTATCCACTCTGTTTTTGTTTTTTGTTGTTTTGTTTTTGTTTTTTTGTTTATTTGTTCGGTTATAACGAAATTACGACGTAACGAAAGAAAACTGCCGGTCCCGAGGACTTCGTTATAACAGGAGTCCACTGTACAAGTATATAGACTTACAATAAGAGAAAACATACAATTGTACTATTTCTTCAATGGTCTATTCACTACTGCATATGGGCTAATGTGGTATTAGTCACCAACCCCTTGGACCACATGAGATAACCATGGAATTACTCAAACATTTATTCTGTAAGTTCTCTTTTTTTTTTTTGGGGGGGGGGGGGCTTGTTTGTTTGTTTTTTATTCCACATCATTGTGGTTCTGGATTTTGATGAGAAATTTCAATATACTTTTTTTTCTTCTATTTTCATAATTCACTCAGCCAAGCCTACGGCCTGTGCAGGCCATGACTGTATAAATTCAGATTTGAGATGAATTGTCTACATGGATGCAACTCCTACGGATGATTTCCTCCGCCAGTAGTTGAAACCTATGGCTAGCAGAGGTTATGTTTTCAGTTTTGTACGTTTGTCTGTCTGTCATTTCTTATGGGCTATTTTTCTTGTATTCTAAAAGATGAAACAATGAGTTGTAACTGTCACTTTTGCTACAGAAATAGACACGAAGTGGAAGATGTTGAAAAAATATAAGATTACTGTACTTTCACATCAAATACAGCAATCTCATACCTGTAAAGCAAGGTATTTTTTCAGCATGAAATTTTTTACGAATTGGAGGCGACAGCCTTTTCCGCGGCATCAAATTTTTGTGAATTGCCACTGGTATTTAATGCATCTAGTGTAGACAAGAACTTGCATGTGCATTTTAACTTTGCGAATCTTGGCTCTCGCAATATTTGCAAAATTACAATGCATAAAAACATTTCTGGTTTTATAGTAATTGCATGAATGCAAGTAAATCTATTACAGGTTGCAAAAATATATGTTCAGTGCATTATGTACATTCAGCTGGAGAGTTTTGAAGATACAGGATTGTTTGACCATGTTTTAATTTTCTTTGCACATCTGTTTAAATTGTCTCTGCCTACAACAAGATTTCATCAAGACAAGAAGGTTGGACTAAGGATTTTGTCCTCTGTAAACTGATCCTGAGCTCATTGTGTAGCTGGTTCCATGCTGGCTGGCTCCTTGCACACCACAACAAGTATGTTGGTTGGAAATCTGCTGTGGTTAGTATTCATTCTCCTTGAGTGTCTCACCCACTAATCAGAGTGGTGGATGCTTTCTGTGTATGGTACTCATTCTCAGCTGATCACAGGGTGGTTAAATCACAAGTACAGCATGCTTTTGTTTCCTTTTTCATCATCATCCAGGCCATTGAATTTCTAGTAGGAAAGAAGGGAAATAAAAAGGAGAAAGAAAGAAAAATAGAAACAAGGCAGTGATATAAGTCCTGTCAGCTGAAGTAAGGTATGCAGAAACTTACATGCAACAATTACAGCAGTGTAGACTGATATTGCTCCATATAGACCGATTCGATTTCGAGGTCCTGTTCGCCTACTGCCGCTAGTGGCGCTATAACGGTCACCATAACTGAAGGCCAATGGGGGCTTCCAGCGAGCTAGCTACCTAGTGAGTTGCACTAGCGCAGCTGCAGCCTAGCGCACCCATCGCGCATAGTTAGCCGGCCGCCGCTGTAACATTGTGATTGTTTACTCACTGTGCGAAAGTCTTTCAGCGGCTTTTCCTGCATTTCTTTTGGAAAAATCAAATGATTCAGACATATTGATTCATAATGAAAACATCAAAGGATCAGGAAAATATATTGTGCAGTTGTTGGGTGAACAAATAACAGAAAAAACGGAAATTGAAGGTGCATGGCAGTGTGTGAAATTCATTCACCACTGATGCATGATGAATATACAATTAGAGACAAGTGAAATACAACGGTATACAAATGCTCAGATTTCAAAACAGAGTTAGGCCTATGCCTACTAGATTTTAGGCTATCAATGCATATTCGTAACATATGTTGTTCACTTTAGAAGACAAGTTAAGATCAAAGATTTTGATAATTCACTATTTTTTTTTATGCTTGGTGCACAGCTTAAATGCACTTCCTGGCTATATTATATCATTATGACAAGCACTTTACAGCCTACTCTACAGGCAAAATAAATGTTTCAAAATGCGTTAAATTCTTATATTGTTTTCACTTCTTCAATGTTCAGCATTGCATTGACAATAGCATGCCAAGGTATCTAGCTATTCAATTTTGGCCTGAATTTGAATTTTGATATTGATACTTATAAATCTTAAACCATGGATGGGGGCAAACATCTGCTTCATTATCATATTAAGAAAGTTTAATCTGAAAATCACTTTTGTAGATTATAATATTAGCGTGATATGTTATGCAATGTTACTTAGACCTAGAGAGTAGAACAGAAGTTACTAGAATTTTTGGTTGTTGACATCAGGCGACTTTAATTTAGTTTATACGGTTTAGAGATGCCTAGATCTGTATTCCGTTTGGTTTACTTAGGCTTGCCTGCAGGAAGTTAGCGACAACCGAAAATGATAAAGGATGTAGGGTTCTAGAAGTCAATGTCTTAAGTTTTAGTCTGGACTCTTGCCTGGAATTTCAGAGAAGATCTAACAATTAGACAGATTCTACCCCGCTGAGTAAAGCCTAGAAAGATTTAAGTTAACTGAAGTTGCAATTTATAATATAGCGCCATATCTAGCTCAAGATTCTGATTTATCATATGTATTTAATTATATCAGTTAACTTCTCAACAGTCTAGGCTTACTCGCAAGACGTCTGCCTGCACCTAGCCATAGTTCTCCCCAGCGGTTTTTCTTCTCTTACACAATGTGAATATATGGGGCTTTATAATACACGCGAGTACCCAAGTTATCGCCAAGACATTGAGTCTACAAACACTCATGGATCATACCAATATTTACCCTGAAATTCAAGTTTTGGCTACAGCCATATGTCGCCTACCCATACGCTCATACTCCGTATAAGTTGTTTAATTTTCACGAATTTCATTAATCACTGTTGGACCGCGAGCGAAAAAAATGCAGTTGTAACAAAGGCAGACGCGTCGATCACTGCCAGAGATACAGTAGCTGGCCGGCTGGCGCCGGGTGGTAAAAGCACTGGCTTCCGCTGGCACCCTTGCCACGGGCACGCACAGCGCTTGCCGACCTAGCCTGGATGGCCCCCAGTTATGGCGTCACCTTAAGAGGGCGCACTTCCACGAACAGTCGCTCGAATTGGTCTATACCATACAGGGCGTAATCCTTGTAAAATTTGGTGTTGACAACACCCATCCAGCAAAACCTTTTATCTGCTATTATTAAACTGTCTTGTAATAAGAAATATAATGCCCAATTTGACAAGATTACATCATATTTATAACACTGTACCTCTTAAAAATTTATCACAAAATTAGTGAAATTACTAATCCAATACCATAGTCCCACATGCAGTGACTGACTACCTGCTTAAACTTAAAGGGATATATCATCCTAATATCATGTTTCTATGCATGGAAACAGAAATATATGAAGTAAATTAGCAAAAATTTGGGGAAAATCAGGCACAAAAAGGAAAATAATGAATTGTTAAAATTTAGAGAGTAAGACAAAATGGCAACTATGCGTGACGTAGTTGTTAAGCAGTTCTCCATTTGGTTTAATTGTACACAGATATTTAACAATTTTCATTTTCCACTTTTTTCTCTTGCGACTGTGACTAATATGGAGTTTTGACTGTATACGTTGTATATCTCAAGTGCAGGCAATAGGAGTGAGTCCTCTTCTAGTTCCTTACCAGTTTTTCAGTCTTTTCTTTGCTGAATTTCAGTCCCAAAATCATGGACAGAGCATCTTGAAGACTGCTGATTGTCTGTGAAAATAAAAAAATCAATGTGTATACAACAGCCATAAAGTAAATTATTATGTTTGACACAATCAACCCACAAATAAGCATTTATGCTTCTCATGCCCACATCATTAAGGAAATGGCAAATCAATTACACTTACAGCATATTACATTAGAGCAGTCTGCAAGCTAACAGTATTGTAACTGCATATATCTGCAATTACATCAAATGTGACATCATACACAACACATTCTTATATAAGAACCATTACCACATTACCCTCACAGCCTTGCAGAAATCAAAGTCACATAAAATGCAAAATATAATTGAAGGTGACTTGACTGAAAAGCAAAACAATTTGACATCTGTAAATGAAATTTTTTTTTTAAAAAAGAGTAATTTTAGAGTAAACCAATATCGTGAAATTTAAAACTCATTGGCTTTTCTGAAGTACCGTAGAATCAGAAATATTTGCGACATGAAATTTTCAAAATTGGAGCCAATTGCCTTTTTCGCAGCATGAAACACTTGCAAATTGCCACTGGCATTCAACGCACTGTGTGAAAAATAAGAATAAAATAATGCCTCCGGCACCACTACGTGGCGGAGGCATAAAAAAAAATACATATATTTAACTTTCATGAATCTTGGCTCCTCGCAAAACTTGAGGAAGTTTCATGCATGAAAAAAATTTCTGGTTTTACAATATGGTACTGTTTGCCTATTATATTGTCAATAATTTCAAAACTTATATACAATGTACATGCAAAAGTGAAGATCTAACAATGTCAAAATGAGAAAATCAAGTTTAGCTACTTTACTAGGCAAATGTAATGAGTCACAGTATGATCCATGTCATTTGCAGCATCAGTACTGATTGGGCTGACTTCTGTGATGTACATTTGTATGTACTAGATGATCAAAACTGAGTTCAAGTTTCAGTGTTTTCTTTCAGCATTTTATAATAGATGCAGAGAGTACTAAAATAATTTAGGTTCTGACCTTACAGGTATCTCAATGACATGATGAGTACATGGTAATTCCCACTAAAGTACCCTCATGGCCTATAGAACCAGAAAGTTGACTGGTAATCTAGCATTGGGAGAATTTTCGCTTATATATATATATATATATATATATATATATATATATATATATATATATGTATACATATATATATACATATATATACATATATATGTGTGTGTGTGTTTTGCCACATTGTCTGAACAAAGGAGAACACAGATACAATGCAATAGCCTTGAAAATACTACCTGCAGCAAAATCTATAATGTGAAATTTTGCGAGATTTTTTTTTTCAGATTGTTCATAGAGCAGAATGTATTTAATGAACATCATGAACTAACCATTCATGATAAATTATTTTGAGATTGTTCCTAGTTCTTATATCTTCGCTGAAGCGACAAGACCTCGTATCTACAAAATGTCAAATGTTCAGGAGAGCCAAAAAACATGGCAGCCAAAGCACTGTGGCTAATGGGATAGTATTTCCTTTGACATGACATGGTGGCTTCATTTTTGGAATTGGACAGTTGGGATTTGGACAGGACATCACTTAACCCATTATTTGACCATTAATTGAAAAAAGTCACTTTCAGGGTGGGATTTCACGGAGCACGCGAACGATTTGAGAAGGACGCGAAGGACAAAATCCAACATTCGGAAAAGTTTTTCTGCGAATGTGTTCCGACAATGAAGCCAAAAACTATTCTTGCGCAATTTGTGCGAAGTTTCCACGACGTATGTGCGAATGTCGTGTGTATCATTGCTAAAGTACAGCATGTTACTTACACAAAGAACATGCGACGGAAATGCGAACAACAAAAAATGTTCATTAATCATGGGAGAAAATTTACCCAAGGAGAGGTGGAAGCTGTCTTGAGTTGAATTTTTTCTTTCCTCTATTTCTCCTTTCTTTTTCTCTCATTTCTCTATCGTGTGCTTGCCTACATTTTTTTCCTAGGACCTATCTCCACTAGCAAAGCATTAGATTTTTTTTGTGCAGTTCCTCCAATACATAATCTCTATAGTTCAAATGAAATTTTACTTACTTTAGATTAATTTTAAGTGTATTCTGTGATTTTTTTTATGTATATCAAACATTTGTTTCTATTTGCTAGTCTTTAATTTCTTTTGTTACTATAGTTGTTAATAATTGTTTGTTGTTTAGATGTATGCTACGATTTTTATTTGTAGAAAACATATAGGTCATACATCCCCCAAACGTGCGCTAAACGTTCGCGAGAATGTCTCAAAAGGTACGCGAACAGTTTGCGATTACGTCGTAAAATGATCGGAAAAACTTCGCAGATTTCGCGTAACATACACGAGACATTCTTCAAAGTTTCGGAGTCTGTTTGGGGTTTCACGAACATTTTGCGAACATCACGCGTGTATTGCGAAGGTCTTGCGCATATGACGAGGCTTTAAAGACACTTTCAAGAACAATTCACGAGCAAATCACAACCAAGTGTGCGGAAAAGATTCGCAAAAAATTTCAAACTTTTTTGAAATTCTACCCGAAGTAAAAACGACATTCGCGAACAACTGACGACGCTTCCGAACCCTCACGTTCGTTTGGCGATCTTTTGCAGACTGCTACCCCTTTCAGGTAATCGCGGTTCAATTATCCGCATCCAAATGATGCGGATGAAGTATTCAAAATCGCGTTCATATATCCCATGAAGTGCGCACTACTTTTACGAGCGCCCGTTCATATAACGGTGCGAAAGACAGGAGTATTTGTCATGGTTACTGCGCACGCCTCTGTAATGACATAATGTTTCCGGTGCTATATACTCACGTGTATGCACTGCTCTCGCTCAAGCTCAGCAATCAGCGGTTGTGCGGGAAATCGAGTGACCTTTGACCGAACTGTGGAATGTTAGTGCGCATAAGTCGTAAAACGCGTTCATGTATTCTCGATCTACTCCTCATGCTGCAATAATGCGGATAATAGCAGCATCAAAATAATGCGCACTTTTCTACTCCTCTCCCGTTCATGTAATCAAAATTTTACGACTTATTGCTCCTATTATCCGCATCCACGATTACCTGAAAGGGGTATAAAATACGAATGCTGGATTTTGCCATTCGCGTCCTTCGCAAATCGTTCACGTGCTCCGTGAAATCCCACCTCACCAAAATTGCAGATACAAGGTCTTGTCACCCCAGCGACGATATACTACTAATCATCTAATGAGGCAAGAGTATCAAACAGACCAACAAACAAAAATTATGTAACTGTCTAGCCACACAGTTGAATATTTTCATCATTCTTGTTCTTATTTATCTAAAGTAGATAATATAGGTAATGCTACAATACACTTACTTGTGCAGAGCCATCCGAGTCTGAGGGACAACCCCTAGATGCACGGTATCCCCTGGCAACTAGAAATCTAACAGGAATGTCCTCCACTTTGAGGAGACGAAGCAGAGCATTAAGAAATGAATCCTGCACTTGGAAGTCTTCTGGCATTGCCGCACGGCCTGCATCTGGTCAGGAAAAATCAACAGATGCACATATTTCTTCAAACATTTACATCATTCTCTCATCAGCCATAATCTAAAATGAATATACACGTAGGTATTGATATGTAAACATTGGGAATAATCTAAATCATGAACAAAAAAATCATCCCTCTCATCCAGCTTATCAAAGGATGTCTTTTTAGATTGGGAGTGTAACTATGTGCAGTGGACTAAAACCGCCTCCATGCTAATTTTGTTAAATGTTTAAGCAGTGAATGGTATCCCATGTGAACTTACAATAGCTGCAACTTTGTGGTCTTTCTTGGCCCATAGAGATACCATTCTGAGGAAAGTTGTAGTTCATGTTTATTACTTTCAATGTGTCAAACATTCTATCACAATTCAGTAAAATTTTCTCATTCTGGATTAACCAGAGGGTATCAATAAGATGACAAAACTGATCAGCTTTACAGATATTCCAAGCACATGGTAACAAAAGAAAGCCCAGCTGAAGTGCCATGCTTTGCCAAAGTAGATACATGTCAGTACGAGAATGAGAACACAACTAGAAATGTCGCTATGGCGACTGGTATGCCTCCGCCATGATGCATGATTCTCCTAATAGGTCTAGATAGTGCATGTGGACAATGTGTGATTACATTTTCACAAAAATGGCTAAATATTAAAATGACAAGTTTGTCACAAATGTGTTGAATGTTCACCTTCCTTGACCTAGGTTTAATTGGATGAATAGGAGAGCATATATTTGGGATTTAAGGACTTTAACTTGACTTTGACCAATTCATATGTTTATGCATTGAGTAATTTCCAAGGTATGGAGAAAAAGTTCAATTTCTGTATTGAATAGTAAATTGTTACCATTTTCATCTGGCCTTTGACCCTAAAATTCATGAGATAATCACTGTCAGGCAGAACATGCATAAATATGTAGAAAGTTTAAAAATAACTTGAGCCACTTCCGAGACATGGAGGAAAAACTTAGTTCAGCACTTTCACTTGATCTTTGACCTCTTGACCTTTGAGGCAAAAAAAAAAAAAGAAAAAAATCTTTCCAGAGAATCTCTATTAGGTTATACATGCATACACCAAGTGTAAAAAAAAAAATAATCCTGCTGGCATTGCATAAACATGAGGGAAATAGTAAAATTTTGAAGTGTTGCCCTTGACCTTTAACTCCTGACCTTTGACCCCATGAACCCAAAATTGTCTAGATAATCACTGCCAGTCAGTACATATATGTTCCATGAAGATACCTCGAACAATTTCCAAGGTACGGAGAAAAAAGTGAAGTTTTAATATTTTTCATTGACCTTTTGACCTTTGACCCCAGACTTTCACCAGAGAATCTTAATTGGGTAATACATGAATACACTAAGTTTCAAGAAAATATCTTCAGGCATTGCAGAGATATGGTGGAAATAGTTAAATTTTATGTATTTGACCTTGACCTTTTGACCTTTGACCTTGAGCATGTGCACCCAAAAGTTGATAGGCACAACTTCACCCCCTAATACACATACATGCCAGGTTTCATTAGGATACCTCAAAATGTTTTTTTAGTTACGCTTGCCACAAAATTCCTTACGGACGGACGGAAGGACAGACGGACAGACAACCCGAAAACATAATGCCTCCGGCACCACTTCGTGGCGGAGGCATAAAAAGACATCTGACTTGAACCCTAGACAAAACTATATGTGACCGTGCATCTCAAAACGAACATAAAGTCGCACACACTGATTTTGCGTGAGGACTGAAAATAAATGAAATGGGTCAACCTAGCTGAACTTGACTTTTTCATATTTTCTGAAAGAGCGGGTCTTCTTTTACATTATGCTAAAATTTGGTATCATAAAACGGGCAGGAAAGTGTGTTTTTTTAGCAGTTTATCTCGAACATTTTTGGTAGAATAGTGTGATTAGGTGTGTCTTTAGAATCCCTTTTTCATTTCTGAAAAACCTTGTCCACACTCTTCACTTTCAACTCTAATAACTTTTGAAAGGATAGTACCACTGCTTTTAAAGTTGGCATTAATTATGGACAGAATGTGTTAATGAGGCATGCTTAATTTCAGTTTAATCTAATAATCCCTTCATTGTTGTTACTCTGGTGGTTTACTTCCTGTTTTTTGTCCCATTCATCGCACAGCCAGCATGGTTTGGTAAAGATTAAGCGCTTGAATAGACACTGTACTTCAGAGCCTCTTTTTTCAGTTCACACTTTTCCTGAGTTTGTGCTTTAATTCTTTCCAATATTTAGATAGGTTAGGAGAGTCCATTTGATTTGAGTTATACATCATTTCAAAGCTTAAAGTCTGCTCTTTCAGAATATGGTCTTAACTAAAAATTCATGTCTGGCGACTTTTTGTTTGATTTGAGGTGCAGGGTCATATATACCGGTACTTCTACCTTATCTTGTCATTTGCTAACAGACCAGTACCGGCCGCACAGAAACGCTGTTAGTGAGAGGTTTGTTAGCGCTAACAAGTCACCAACAAATCAGCCACTAACAGCACGGGCAAAATGACCGCACAGAAAGCGTTGTTACAGCGCTGCTAGACACATGCGCTGTTACAGTGCTGTTAGTGGATTTGAGCCATAGAGTCAGGCAAAATCTATGCGATTTGTGCATAATGATCCATAGATTGATGCATCTTGTTGATGCAGCAGCAGCACAACGCAGAGCATTGTTGTCTTTGTGAGTGATGTATATTCATATCTTTAAACAATTCAATGTTATCTGTTCATTGTCGTCTTCAAAACGAAACAAAACAAAACAAAAAGGACTTCAGCGCACATCGGGTGCCACTTCCAAGTTTCTTCAGCTGACAAGCAAAAAAAAAAAAAAATATATATATATATATACATATATAAAAACAAATAATGATAATAATGATAAAAACATAGGTCTTCAGCGCATCTTTCTCATTCCACTTCCGGGTTTCTTCTGCTGAATGGCAAAAAAAAACCCCACACAAAACAAACAAAACAAAAAAAAAAGAAGAAAAAAAAAAGTCTTCAGGGCAATAACACAGGCCTTACCGTGCTCAAAGGTTTCATTCTTCTCTTTTTTTTTTCTAGCATCACTTCCGGGATGGCCAGGGCCCAAAGTGGTGACACCCTATGTCGGCCCTACTCCTATGTAGTCCTACGGGTGCAAACCCCCCCGACTACACCGACGAAGGATTAAGCATTACGTGGAGTAGTTTTATAAGGCACAACGCTTGTCAGGAAGCATTATGCAATGATGCTACACAGATGGTTAGACATTTGTTAAAATGAAACTCATTTCAAGGAAAAGAAACGCACTCAACACATATGTGACAAACATGTCATTTTATTTCTTTACCAGTTTTGTGAAACTGCCATCTTACTTTGTCAAGACGGACTCAAGACCTATAATTGGGAGAACCATGTATAATGGCGGAGGCAACCAGTCGCCATAGCAGCATTTCTAGTTACATATCATGTATACAATAGTTGTAATAATAAAGTTCATCATCATTGGCTTTAATGGGTATGTAGCCTATTTCACTATTAAAGGACAAGTCCATCTACAAATGTGGATTGAGTGAATGCAGCAATATTAGTAGAACACATTGATATGATCAGTGAAAGTTTGGGGTTTTTAAAGTTTTTGAAGTCACTGCTGGATGAGAAGACTGCTGCAGTGTATGATACAAGTATGCATAGAACGATATAAGGAAAATATAAAGAGAATTTCACAAAAATTTTCACAGCAAAATCTAAGTCATCCACTACCCATCACATTCATAGTAAGGTCTAGGTCGATCTATTTCGAAGTATGTTCACATGGTATAAAAAAGGAGACAACTGAAGTTACAGCGCATACAAGAGATATTATTCACTAACATTGTCACTATCGGTGCCCCTGGCTCTGTTAGTGAGTTGATAAAACAGCACCACTGTTGTTAGCTTCTGTGCAGCCTCGCGATGTTAGGCTAACAGCGCTGTTAGTGATTTTGACTAACAGCACGCTTCTGTGCGGCCAAATCGTCGCTATCAGTGCTGTTAGTGCACTGTTAGCACTAACAACGTTTCTGTGCGGCCGCCCCAGGAAAGTCAGAGCAACTATTATGTGTACATGTGTGTATCTGAGTAGTAAAACAGATAGAATTCCTGACAAACACTTATTAACCTGTTCAGCCAAAAATTCACTGGAAAAACAAGGCATTACTGTCTCTGTGCATAGATGTTGCCCTCATTGGTCTAAACTGCAGAACATAAATGAGAGCTACATGAAGAATAAGAGACCCGGAGGTCTCGCGCTCACCTGAGTATCGCAAGTGCACCTTCCATGCATTCTTGCAGACTCTTACCCGAGAACATTGGAAACTTGGGGTAGGGGGCAGCTTTGTGAGCTGGGGGCATGGTGCCATTTGCATATTTCATGGCACTGGTAAAAATAGCTGCCAAGTACCGGTACACTGTACTAAAAAAAGTTGGACTATGCAGTTTTGAAAAAAAACACACCAAAAAACAAAAACTTAAACTCTTTCACTTCTGATTCTAGAGAAGAATATTATTGAATATTCCTTCATTTAGGAGGTTTGGGCCCCCTGGGGCCCCCAAGGGGAGTATGGTCCCCATTTGAACACATTGAGATCCTATTCCCCTAGGAATGCTTGCAAGTTATTCAGGCCCACATTTGGATCCCCATCCCCCATGACTCCAAGGGGGGGGGGGGGCACTCCTGGATCTGCCATAAACTACAGTCATCAACGTACTAACTTTATCACTTCTGGTTCTAGAGAAGAAGATTTATAAATATTCCTTAACTTGGGAAGGGCGGTTGGGCCCCCTAGGGGCCCCCAAGGGAAGCATGGTGCCCAGTTGAACAACTTGAGATCCTAATCCCTTAGGCATCGCCAGTATGAGTTGTGTTATCTTACCTGTTCCATAATACCGTAACCGACGGCGTTCCATACTGTTATATGTTCTGTACACATGTTCGTACGTTTTGCCTGTTGACTCGGTCACGGCCAATAAACACCTAAACACCTTACTTAGATCGTCGAATGTTTTGCCTTATTTACTGGCGTGGTGGCAGTGTTGGTTCAAATCCACGGATCATCAATCAACGCTACAGTACATGAAATCCAGAAAAAGGTAGATCCGCCCGATATATTGGGGTTAGGCGTTCACCAGAAAATTGGTGTGATAACCTAGGTACGGGATACACAGTTTGGAGTTTGGAGTCGTACGCAGCCACACATACTGCAATGCTCGCAGCATCAACGAAGCGATGTGCGGCCGTGGCCGAGCCCAACCGTAGCGGCGCAGCATCGAAGCAGCGATGCACTTCCGCCCCTGATACGCCGGAGTTACCAAAGCGCTGGTGCCCGGTTGGCAATGCCGTTTCGGATCAAATTGTGACACGCCAAATTGACCACAACGTTCCTCGTTTCCCTGCCGTCCTTCAGAGATATTATGACCAGTCTTTGCACTTGAAGGTTGAACTTCGAAGTGGGTCCACCATAAACATGGTGAGTGAGTCGACTGCCGACAATTTTGGTTTGGATGTTTCCATTGACGACTATGGTTAGGAGGATTACATTGACCCTGATTTGTCATTCCCCATACCCCAGTCTGCTATCATAGGCCTCACTTCTTTCAAGTTACTTCACAGTGATGTTGAATTATGGTTCGATGGTTTTGTCGTCTCTGATGACGTGACGAGTGACCACCATGAAGATGTAGATCTAGGTATAGATTTTGTTGTGGCTAGTGCTGCCTTTATGGAGCAAAACGACATTTGTGTACGGCCTTCCAGGCGCATGATCTCGTTTCCCAATGGTTGTGTGTTCTCATACAATGACATGCTCACCACAATCGGTGTCAGTGACCGTGAATCCCCTTTGAGTGCCCGTGAGGGAGGGGTCGAATGTGAATATGCCCCTGACAGGAACACGGTATATGAAGATGATAGGCATATGGTTTTGACTGTGTGTGAGGATGATGAGAGCAACGTACATGCACCTACATGTGAAGACTTGAATGAATGTAACTTCGAATGTAAAGGTGATGCCACCACTGATGGTAATAATGAGCCTGTGTGTGACTATGATGACAATGCATGTGAACATGTACTTGAACCTACATGTGAAGACACAAATGAACCTGTCATTGTGTGTGAAGGTAATGTGAATCAGCCTCTGTTTATGAATGTGTTTCAAGACAATGTAAATGGGTCTGAACATGAGCATAAGACTAATACTCAACATGATGAGAATGTGAGTAAGATTCCCTATGAAGTCGGAAAAGAGAATGAGAGTGAACATGCACATAAGTTTGTGTGTGAAGGTGATGAGAAGGTGTTGGAGCATGAACTTGGAACTGGTTATTCAGTGAATATATTGCATGCAGTAAAGCCGGGACATAGCAAGGCTATTGAAGACGATGAACAGGGTTGTTCAAGTACTTCCACTCATTCAGTTAGGTCAGTACTTCCACAGGAAACTCTATCAGAGTATGACTACAACGGTGAGTGCAACCTGGTGCATTTGGCAATCAGTTCTCAGTTGGTCAGTATGTCTATGGATAGTGGTTATGATGTTGATCCTATAGCTTCAACCGACGCTGAGCTTAGCTCTTGCTCTCCTTGAACTGAGCTTAGATGTACCTCTGGTTTTCCACCCACTATGCTTAGCTCTGATGAGCCTGGTTATCCCCCCACTGAGCATAGCTCTGGTCGTACTCCAAGTGTGAAGAGCTTGGGATTTCCCGCTACCGTCTTCCCGCCATTTGACTCCTCGCTTTACTCTGGTCTGCCTATCACTGATCCCAGTCCTGTCATGCACACCAGTGTATACGTAGCACACAGTGAGTACCGCAACCAATCCGAAAGTGTGGATGTGTCTGCCCCTGATAATGGTTGCCATGGACACACGAACCAGACTGACATTCCTTCTGCCTTGCACCCAGGACTTCACCGATTCACCATTCAACATCGCAGCACCATCAGTCGAGTGGATGCCATGCATGCAAATCAGCATGCCTTCCCTGATAGCGAAGACTGTTACGCTGGTGAACCTCCTGGGCCGGTATTCCATAAACTAGATAAGCATGGTTAAGTCAGAAAATCTAAGCAATTTTGCTTATTTTCTGGCTAAGATAAAATTCTTAGCTTTAGTTCGTATTCCATAAAAATTGGCTAAGAATTTGTCTTAGCATTTTGCTAAGAATTTTGCTAAGAATTTTGTCTTAGCTAAGACAGATTTCGGCTTGCTGGCTAAGCATATTTTCTTAAAAATGTGCCGTCGGTATTCCATAACGACATTTGTCTAAGAAATTTACCCTAAATTTAAGACAGCTATTGAGCTATTGAGCTGTCTTAACTTGGGTTCCAGTAAGAAAAATTATGGGTGTAGCATAACAATGTAGAAAAGATGGCGGTTTTAGCTCATGATTTGTCATCTTTTTGCTAAATAAAGAAGTTCATCAGTAATCAGTAATGTAAATGAAATGAGTTCAGGGTTTGACGAAGCGTCTCGTGTGCGTCTCGTAGGAACTTGCGCAGTATCAATACGGTAGAAACTCGGTGGGCCATTGGCCATGGGGGAATGGGGGGGGGGGTATGTGTTGCGCGTATTATATATGCGTGCCCTCGACCTCCTTCTCAGCGCCCATTAGCGGCGGAGTGGAGCGCGCAGCTAGAGGAACGCACATAGCCGCCCGGATAAGTCTACGTTTATGTCACAACCCCCTACTAGACTAGACGTAGACGTATACTAGTATGCCCTTATACACGTGCGGCGCCGATCACAGTTTGTGTATCGAGTCAGGCGAGTATCCCTGTCACAAAGCCGAAGCGTCCTCTCCGGCTCTACCGGATCGGTGAGTACGGAATACTAAATACTTTTTAAAGTTATCTGGGCCTAGTAACGTTAGGGTGTAAACATAAGTACTCGCTTTGATTTTGATTCCCGTGATTTCATGATGTTCAGTCGGTGTCGTACTTGAAATGTGGTGTGATGTGATTGCAGTGTGAGTCTCACTAAAAAGGCCGTAACTTTGGCCGAAAAGATCCAAAACAACACGTAACTGTTAGGTCTAGGTTGCCTACTACTAAATAAGTAGGCCGTTTACTCATGTTGCACAGAGACACTGTGAGACCTAGAGTAATATGAAGACGTTGCTCCTATTAAGAAAAAAAAAGAAAAAAGCCATGGGTGGCTACGGTAGTTGCGATTGTTGCTTAAACACATGAAATACATAGACTTTCACCGCGGGGCAGCTGTTCGCGAACAGTGATGACATGAATATCTTGCTTATGACGTCATCAGAATTTAAGATTTTTGCTTAGCCAAATCGCCCGACTTAAGAAAAATGCCTTACAGTTTATGGAATACCGTTAGGGCAATTTTCTTAGCTAAGCAAAAATCTAAGACAAATTGCTTAAACTTAAGCAATTTGTCTTAGAAGTTTATGGAATACCGGCCCTGGTGATCTGACAATTGCGAGACCTGCTGTGACTTCCTCCAGTAATGCCAATGATGATTCTGACGAAATCGCCAATCTTGACGTCGACAGCCATCCGTCTCATCTCCATCCACCCCCGCAAGGTGTCGGCCCCACCTACTGTGACAGCAGCCTCACCCGGAGTATGCCCCCCTGGACCTGTGGCCCTCACCCACCATCTTCCTTCAGTGGAGGAGGTCCTGTCCCCTGTCCCCTGTATGGAACCCGAGGTGTATGTGTCTTCTGTGCGATGGCCCCCGAGCGCCAATCCGATGATCTCCATGCACCTGCCTGTGGCACCGATGGCTTTGCTACCACGGACAGTTACCACCCACCCGTGTTCGAGTTTCCCATCCCTCAGCACCCTTTGAGTGGAGCCTAGCAGTACCATCCCAATCCCCCTTGTCCCCCTTTACTCCTGGGTAGTTCGCCCTTTTTGGGGTGATTTTACCCTTCCTGTAGTTTTAAGTTACATTCTCCATGCTGTACTTGCCTGTTTTGTTTAAATGTGTGTGTTTTTTTATACATGTATTGTTGTGGACTCCTGGTTTTGTAATACAGTGTGTATTGGGTATGGATCAATTTGTTACCATGTCATCACTCATCCACCTGACTCTGATTTATGTTTCTGTTTTAATACATGTATTGTGTATGCCACTGATATATTACCCGGTACATGTTTTTCCAATGTATGGGTTTGCATCTGTTATAGGGCATCCTTTTGGATTTTTTATTCCTTGAATATTCACAGTTTTAAAGGGCGTGTATGGATATTACATACATTGTATGGTTATTTATTTCTCAGTCTCGAGTGTAATCATGGATAGAAATTATTTTTTTACCCATGTACTATAAATACAATCATAGTTGTTTTATGGATACGTCTTCCTTAAGGTTCTGTCAAGATCGTCATGTATAAGCCTTTTTTTCAGCTTTATAGATTGTTTCTTGTTTTAACTGCATTATTCTCACAGCATTGGTGTAGGTTTACTCTAATGTTATTCTTATGTATCCACCACCAGCACACTGATAAATTATGTACTAGTGTCTAAACAGCATGTACTTATTGTTCTCTGTGGAAATGTTGCTCAGCCCTTTTTGAAGAAGCATTCTCATGGACCTTTCTTTGTATCTTATTATTGTATGTTTCCCATTTTCTGGTGTAAGGATGCTCCATTTTTATATTCCAGTTCTGGGATTGTCCTTTGAGCTCAAAACTAGATTTTCTGCATTTGACAGATTTGTAGATTTCTGCACAACTATATGTGTGATTTTTGATTATGTTTACACATTCTGCTCTCCAGACTGTTTATCTGCATCTGGCCTCTAGGTTATTTGTTATATTGCCTTGTATTTTATCATGTTACTTCCCTAGTGATATTTCATTCAAGAATTTTGCCCCAGCAGTTCATACAGAAAACTGTTACCAAATATTTTTTTTTTCTCATTGGCGGATGGAAGATTGGCTGGTGTGTTAGTTGGTTTAGTTTTATAAGATATACAAGTAGGCAGATAGCCTTGGCACAATTGTATTTGGGTTAGTAGTTATATTAAGAAATATTTGTGGCAGTATTCATATACAGTCTCTCAAAACGCACATTATGAGCAACATTCTAGATGTGATGAAGTTCTCCAAACAGAACTGGCTTATAGTTTTTCCATAGTGTTTGAAATGTGTAGACATGTTCAAGGAGGGTCATATTCTTAATTCAAACTAGTTGAAATAGAATAGTTGTGTAATTGTAGTTACGATGTAATTCGAAATTATAGTGAGAAGATTGTTAGTAATTGTGTTTTTATAACCCATGCCAAGGTCGCAGTATATGGCCAGACAGTGGCTTAATGTTATACTGACGTTATCATAATTTTATGTAATGTTTTTGGCAGATGTTAATCAGTCACGCTGTTACATACAGTTGCCTATCAAGGGTCAGTTTAGGAAAGGTTTGATATACTGCTTGTTATTATACTGGTATGAGTTTATTGTAGTTAATTTTGTTGAGTGTAATTTCAGAGCGCAAAGTACTGTATGTACATTAATTCTGTAATCAGAGGGGAAAAGAAAAAAGGTGTCACGCCAGTATGAGTTGTGTTATTTTACCTGTTCCATAATACCGTAACCGACGGCGTTCCATACTGTTATATGTTCTGTACACATGTTCGTACGTTCTGCCTGTTGACTCGGTCACAGCCAATAAACACCTAAACACCTTACTTAGATCGTCTAATGTTTTGCCTTAATTACTGGCGCATGCTACCTACCAAGTTTGGTGAAAATTCATCGAGGGGTTTTCAAGAAGAATATGAACATACATGTACATTGTAGGTCCTCACTTGGACCCATTCCACCCCCTCCCCTAGGTCCCATGGGGCACCCCTGATTCCTCCATGAACAAACTTGAAAACACAGTCATCAATGTACTAACTCATAGTATTAACTTAGCTCTATCACTTCTGGTTCTAGAGAAGAAGATTTTTTTTGTTGTTGTAGATTCTTTAATTTGGATGGGGGGGGGGGGGGTGGGCCCCCTGTGGCCCCCAGGTGGGGGCAGGGTGCCAATATGAAATGATTGAGATCCTATCCCCCTAGGCATGCTACTTGACCAGTTGGATGAAAATTCATCATGGGGGTTTTTAAGAAGAAGATGAAAATGTACAATTTAGGCCCCCATTAGGACCCCGCTCCACCCACTCCCCTGGGTCCCAAGAGGGGCACCCCTGATTCCGCCAGGAACAAAGTTGAAACTACAGTCATCAATGTACTAACTCACAGTAACTTAGCTCTATCAATTCTGGTACTAGAGAAGAAGATTTTTTAAGATTCCTTCATTTTTTTTTTTTTTTGGGGGGGGGGGGTGGGCCCCCTGGGGCCCCCCAGGTGGGGCATGGTGCCCATTTGAACAAATCAAGATCCTATTCCCCCTAGGGATGCTACCTGCCAAGTTTGGTGAAAATAATTCATGAGGTTTTCGAAAAGAAGATGAAAATGTAAAAAGTTCAGGCATGCTGCACGGTGGATGACACATGACGGATACTGGACTGATGAAGAACAATTGCGATAGTTTGCGTGAGCCTTTGGCTCAGGCGAGCGAATAAAAACTTCATCAAAGTGTGTAATCTTTGTACGTTTTGGTAGCCTATCAAGAATTCATACTTAGTGCACTGCTTATTTTGGGAGAGTGGGTTAGCAAGTTAACAGAATTGGCAAAAAATCAAATGACATGTTTGTCACAAATGTGTCAAGTGCTTACTTTCCTTGAACTAGGTTTGATTTGGATGGATGGCTATATTGTTTCAGAGAGTAGGTATTTGGGGATTGAGGACTTTCACTGGACCTTTGACCCTTTTACTATGTTTATGCATGGAGTAATCTTCAAGGTATATGGAAAATGTAACTGTAAGCACAGCATTAATTAGTAGAATTTAAGCATTTTATCCTGACCTCTGACCTTTGACCCCAAGACCCTAAATTCCCAAGAGAATCACCATCAGGCAGTACAAGCATATAATGTACTAAGTTTCATGATGATACCTTGAGCCGATTCCGAGATTTGGAGAAAAAAAAAGTTGAAATTTCAGCATTTTCACTTGATTTTTTTACCTTTGACCTTGACCCTATGGCCCAAAACTTTCCCAGAGAATGAACTAGATCTGGTAATACATACATACACTAACTTTCAATAAAATACCTTCTGGCTTTACAGAAATGCACTATGTTCCATGAAGATACCTTGAGTCAATTCTGAGATATCACTAAGTTTCAAGAAAATACTTTCAGGCATTCCATAGATATGGGGAAAATAGTGAAATTTTGAGCATTTCACCTTGACCTTTGACCTTGAAAATGTGCACTTTAGAGTTGATAGGTACAACTTCATCCAGTCATACATATATATATATGCAAAGTTTCAGTAGGATACTTCAAACAGTTTTTGTGTTACACTGTCTAAAATTGATTATAGACGGATGGAAAAAAGGATGCTACGACAGATGCAAGGACGGACAGACAAGCCGAAAACATAATGCCTCCGTAGACACTTTATGGCGGAGGCATAAGAACAACAATAAATGTTAAAGGCATTTCTTACCATTTACAGATAAAACAAGGAAAAGTAGAAATTACGCGGTGCGTAAAATATGTCCCCGCCGGAAGTAGCATTTAGTAGCAAAATGTACAATATAGGTAAAAAGATCAAGGTCAAAGGTGAAAGAAGTCAAGGGTCAAAATTCTATGTAGAAGTTTTGAAGCCCTCACCTAGTGCCATCACATAAAGCAAACGGAATCGAAATCGGGTTAGAAATGACGAAGGAGTAGCATTTTGTAGCCAATGTACAATATAGGTAAAAAAATCAAGGTCAAAGGTCAAAGAAGTCAAAGGTCAAAATTCTGTGTAGAAGTTTTGAAGCCCTCACCTAGTGCCATCACATAAAGCAAACGGAATCGAAATCGGGTTAGAAATGGCGAAGGAGTAGCATTTGGTAGCAAAATGTACAATACAGGTCAAAAATCAAGGTCAAAGGTCAAAGAAGTCAAAGGTCAAAATTCTGTGTAGAAGTTTTGAAGCCCTCACCTAGTGCCATCACTTAAAGCAAACGGAATCGAAATCGGGTTACAAATGGCGAAGGAGTAGCATTTGGTAGCAAAAAAGTACAATATAGGTAAAAAATCAAGGTCAAAGGTCAAAGAAGTCAAAGGTCAAAATTCCGTGTAGAAGTTTTGAAGCCCTCACCTAGTGCCATCACATGAAGCAAACGGAATTGAAATCGGGTTACAAATGGCGAAGGAGTAGCATTTTGTAGCAAAAAAGTACAATATAGGTCAAAAATCAAGGTCAAAGGTCAAAGAAGTCAAAGGTCAAAATTCTGTGTAGAAGTTTTGAAGCCCTCACCTAGTGTCATCATATAAAGCAAACGGAATCGAAATCGGGTTACAAATGGCGAAGGAGTAGCATTTTGAAGCAAAATGTACAATATAGGTCAAAGGTCAAGGTCAAAGGTCACAACTGAAATTCTGTATAGAAGTTTCAAAGCTCCTATGTAGTGCTATCATATAAAGCAAACAGAATCAAAATCGGGTTAGAAATGGCGAAGGAGTAGCATTTTGAACATTTTGATCACACACGGACGCACGGACGGACACACGGACACACGGATGGACACACGGACACACACACGTACGGAGCCCGTTTCATAGTCCCCTGCTCGAACTCGTTCGGCGGGGACAACAAAAACCCAGCTATAGTGCTTCAAAATAGTTATAAAATGTGAGTTAGGGAAAGAAACAACCAGAGAAAACTAGAAATGTCGCTTTGGCGACTGGTATGCCTCCGCCATTTTATAATGCATGATTTTCCCAATAGGTCTAGATAGTACATGTGGACAATGTGTGATTACATTTTCACAAAATTGGCAAAATATTGAAATGACAGGTTTGTCACAAATGTGTTGAATGTTCACCTTCCTTGACCTAGGTTTAATTGGATGAATAGGAGAGCATGTATCTAGGGATTTAAGGACTTTAACTTGACTTTGACCCATTCATACATTTAGGCATTGAGTAATTTTCAAGGTACAGGTGTGGAGAAAAAGTGCAATTTCTGAATTGAATAGTAAATTGTTACCATTTTCATCTGGCCCTTGACCCTAAAATTCATAAGATAATCACTTTCAGGTAGAACATGCATAATATGTACTAAGTTTCAAGATAACTTGAGCCACTTCGAGATATGGAGGAAAAAGTTAGTTCAGCACTTTCACTTGATCTTTGACCTTTGAGGCAAAAAAAGAAGAAAAAAAAAACTTTCCAGAGAATTTCTATTAGGTTACACATGCATACACCAAGTGTAAAAAAATAATAACCCTGCTGGCATTGCATAAATATGAGGGAAATAGTAAAATTTTGAAGTGTTGCACTAGACCTTTGACCCCTGACCTTTGACCCCATGAACCCTACATTCTCTAGATAATCACTTCCAGTATACTATGTTCCATGAAGATACCATGAACAATTTTCCAAGGCACGGAGAAAAAAAAGAAGTTTTGATATTTTTACTTGACCTTTGACCTCATGACCCAAACTTTCACCAGAGAATCTTAATTGGGTAATACATGTATACACTAAGTTTCAAGAAATATCTTCAGGCATTCAATAGATATGGTGGAAATAGTGAAATTTTATGTATTTGACCTTGACCTTTTGACCTTTGACCTTGAGCATGTGCACCCAAAATTTGATAGGCACAACTTCACCCCCTAATACACATACATGCCAAGTTTCATTAGGATAGCGTACCTCAACAGGTTTTGATAGTTACCTTGTCCACAAAATTCATTACGGAAGGACGGACGGACGGACGGACGGACAACCCGAAAACATAATGCCTCCGGCACCACTTCGTGGCGGAGGCATAAAAAGTTAATCAATATAATCAATGTTAAGTATTTAATACAAAATGTGAACAATAGTTATAATAAAATTTTTTCTAGACTTAACCGTCAAAAGTTATGGTTAAATGAGAAAAATGGTGATATCTCCTTATATTTTAAGCTTTATTGCAAAACATTTATATGGTAGGATGTTTTGTGATACAACTGACCTACACATATGCATCAAATGTGATAACTCAAACATTTCTAAAATCACTGCTCCCAATGGTAAACAGTACCTTTAAAATGTAAGCACATGTATTTACAAGTGCATGTGATGTAGCTAACCTGATTTACAGTTGAAACAATTTTCCATCACATTGGACATCACACTGGCATAGGATGGGTCTGGTCTCAACGCTGTGACAACAGTCAGTTGCTCCACCCCACTGCTGATCACATGATCAAGGAAGGTATTTGCAACTTGGTGGCTGATGTCCGAGGGAATATTACAGTTAACCACGATGAATGTTATCTGAAAAACATCAAAATCTTGCCAATGAATATGCAATAAGTAGCATATGAGAGTTGAATAAGGAAGAGGCCTTAAAAGAAAAAAATAAAAAAATAAAAAAATAAAAAACCTCCCTAATGCAGTATTTCATGGTGGAGATACCAATGCAGTACTTTTTGTATTTGAGTTTATCGTGATGTACAATGCTGCTGGCACAATCGTCAAAGAATCGGAACAAGACAGTTGCAATTGAGAACCAATTATATTTTGGCTTGTTGTGAACTTGGCAAATATAAAATAAACATAGATGAAATGGCATATCCTGTAAGGTCTTTTTTTTTTTTTTGGGGGGGGGGATCAAAGGTGGGGATTTAACCTGGAGCCAATTTCATAAAGATGCTTGCAACTACAAGAAGTCAGAATAACTACAGTTACCATAGCAATAACTGAAATTCTGCAAAGCCTGCTTGGCTGCTGCATGACTGCTATCATGGACACTATATAATTCTATACTGCAATTATTGTAATGTGTGGAACCTTATTCCATGAAGGCAGACATCTGCACCTTGCTTTGTTTCAGGTTAATGGTCTGAACGGTGTGCTCTGCAGTATTGCTCTCAGCAGTCACTGCAATATCCTGATCAGCAAGTTCTGGGATATCTAGGGGGCAGACATCTGCTTCCTCATCAATGCCACGACAAGCACGGCTGTGGATTGACACAAAAGAAAACAAGTGAGAGGAAGCAAGAAAAAGATACAATAATGATACATAGCACTCACATGACTCACAAGACAAATATCTCTAAAACAAGATCTAACTTGACAGGGTTAGAAAAACTGCATTCCATATATCTTCACGAGTTTAATTTTTGGTGAGTTGAGACTTCCCAACAATTCTAAGATTCTGCAGTACCAGGTACAAAGAAATAAGTACATTTTGTATGGCTCATTCATTTTCAGGAAGAACATATGAAATACACATACAATTGTAAGCCTATACTTGTACCGTGTACAGCAAACCAGTACATAATATATGGGGGGGGGGGGGGGGGGCTGGAGCCCCCATGTTTGTCTCGTCCCCCCCCCCAAAAAAAAAAGAAAACAAAACTTCAGCAGCCCCTGTACAATGTATATGAAAGTCATGACAATGCAATGAGAGTATAATGGGTTGCTAAAATGCAACGGTTTGTATGAATTAATTATCATAAAGACTTAAAAAAGACCCTTGGATAATACACATCCCCAACCCAAGCTTACAAAGATCACATCTAGAAATTACTGAAACACTAATTTTCGGGGTGGACTTTCTCGGGATGTACAAAGGCAACACTGTGGCCCACTGGGCATCATGTGATAATATGTTAAGATGTACACATTCTAAGTACAATGTAGTCCATAAATAGTTTGACTGAAACTTTGAAAGATCAGTCTGTATCTTGTTGTCGAGGATATGTTCCACAAAGACTACGTCTTGCTTCATGATGGAATCCCCTCCTACACATTTGTATATAGAGGAGAGTCGTGAATTTATACGTCAAAAAATGATTTAAAAAAAAAAAGACTCCTCTGGACAGATGAATTTTTCTGAAAGTGTGCAACCAGGGGCCTGTATCATAACATGATGAAGATTTAAGATTATCTTATGCTCCATCTCCTTCTTAATCTATCAAGTATAGGCGGTTGTCTAATTCAGTGAATCAAGTGCGAGCCAAACCCAAGTTACGTTCATACTTAATGAAACGGGGCCCCATGGCCAGTATATTTCCTCTGGGCTCCGACATACCCGTCAGTAAACCTCAAGGTGCTCTTTCACACAGTTATATTGTGGGAGCAGTCTTAACACGAATCATTCGGGCTGGTTGCAGTTAACCCGTCAGAAGAGAAACTGGAAAATTAGCCTATGGAAGATCATTATCACAGGGTCTCAAAAAAATTTGTTCCTGGCCCAAATTCATACACAATTTATGCATCAAATTGCAATCAAGCCCATACTAGACTACCTAGGCTCAGATACAAGTATAAAATCATCAAGTCACCTTCCAGCAGCTGCAATATCCGCATAGGAAAGAATGATGTGAAGCCCACTCATGATTGTGCTTTCTGTTGAAATGGACTGCTGGGACTAAAGTCTAGTGCGAGTCTGTAGTGTTATACGAACTGCAGAATCACGTCGCAAACGATGTAAATATGCCACGAGGTAAAGCTTATTTAATCTTCTTCTTCTTCAGCATTCAAGGTTCTCCTAAAGCTCCTCAACGTTACATCTGGAACCAAACAAGGAGGAAAGGCGTGATATTCTTCACTTCAGTTCTTGGTTTCTAGTCCTAGACAAGTTTTGCCCGACCAGACGCCATGCGCTAGCGCGTGTACAGCGACAGGGCTGTGTATAGTTTAACTACACGCAGCCGCGACAAAACGCGTTTTGTCGCGGCTACGTGTAACTTTATGTATAGTTAAGACAAGTTCAGTGAGTTCCACAAAATGCTATATACTTTAGATCTAGTAGAGGTTCTAGACTCTTAACATTAAAATAGTGAACACAATATGGGATGGCACCAGCAGAAGAGATTCCCCCAAGCGCAGCAGACGTTCAACAAATGTTCAACAACAGCACAGGATTCAAAGGAATGTGGTTCTATCCCGTCGTAGTGTATAATAATGTTTATCTGTTTATAGGTGCGACTAGCGACTACGACTGTAATTAGGTTGGTTCATTCTTTGAAGTAGGTAAACTAGAATAATCAATAGAAACCATCATGACTCGAAGTCTCCAGGAGTTCTATCTGATAATTAACTCCGGGGCGCTCCTTGTACAAAGTTATTGTATTAAAACACGTAGGCGCATAGGCCCTAACTTTAGTTCTAGGTAGGTCTTACTCTAGCCCCGGAGACCCGCCGCACTGTACGTTGTACGTTGGGGCTGCTGGTCGCAGTTAGTCTTACTCTAGATAGCGTTGGGGCTGGTCGCAGTTATCAGATGAGATGAAACAAACACGACATACAATACGTGGGACCACGATAGTAAAATTTCGCTTGTTCGACGCTAATGCTGATTTCTTCGCCGATTTAGACATCAACAAAAATCACCATTTTGTTTGGGCTTCACATCGCTGAGTGACTTGAAGGAACCCACAAGTCGTATACAGGCAATTCCATCTACTAGTATAAAAAGCTCTTCCTCTTTGGTACACTGGTGGTACTGTAGTCTGTACTAAACTCATTGCCACGCCAGTGGCAGTGCCCTTGTGCACGTACGCCGTCGAGGTCTGGTGGTGATCAAATCAGGGCTGGCCAATGAGCTCTAAACGTTACGCATGTAATAAAGCTCTATGGGCTGGCCAAAGAGATTTTTCTCCTCCCCACCACTAGAGGGCGGACTCTACAATGGAGTCACAGGGCTCACCCACAGATGGGCTCACCACAGAGCTGTATTTACATATTATCGCATAATAGAGCTCTATGGGGCTCTATGGATCTCCCCTCTAACTTAGAGGGGAGATCAGTGGGCTCACACCATAGGGTTCACACCCGTAAATATAATGGATTCTTCCCGGCCTGATCACCAAAATTAATTCAGAAAAAAAAATCATAAAAAATCAGGAAATGAAGATAGAAGAAAAGTTTTTAACTTACGTTGATGAGTGTGAATTCCTCTACAAAATATATTCTGCTAGGCAGGCGATAGCTTTTTCTTGTGGAATTTAAAGGGACTAATTTAACTCGGCGCACGCACAGAAAATCTGAGCCTTTTTGAGTTAAAAAGACACGTAGTCTGACTTTGCCGACCTTTTGACAGAGTTTGAACTGAAACCCCCCCCCCCTTGATATTTTGATGAGTGAAAGGGCACATCTTACTTTATTTTGACATGCGATATGAAAGACGCCATTTGTAAGAGTTATTTTACATAATTTTTTAAAGTTTGATTTTCAACACACATCCCTATGGGGAAATATTTATGGGTGTGAGCCCTATAATACATAATACAGCTCTATGGCTCACACCCATAAATATTTTCCCATAGGGATGTGTGTTAAAAATCAAATTTCAAAAAATTCTGTAAAATAGCTGGGAGAAATGAGGTGTTTCAGCTTCACTAACCTGGATAAGTGAGATATACCCTTCCATCCATCAAATTTTCAGGGTGGATTCTTCAGTCCGAATTCTGTCAAGGGGTCCGCAAAGCCAGACTACGAGTTCTTGTCACTCAAAAAATCACCCATTTTCCGTACACGTACCCAATGAAATATAGTCCCCTCAAATTCCACCAGAAAAGCTTTCATCTTCCATCCAAAATGCAATTTGTAGAGGAATTCATACTCAATATCTACAGCTATTCAGTTTTTTGCCAAACTACATCATTGTTTTTTAATTAATTTTTTTCTTCATTTATTTTGGTATTTTGTGAAGGGGTCTGGGACATTCCATTGTAGTTACGGGTGTGAGCCCTTCATGGGGGCCGCCATTGTACCCACTTAGTAACGGCGGACTTTGCGTACTAATTATACATTTCTACAGCGCGTATTACGTGAACTTCTGAACTTTTACGCGAGTACGCACTTGATTTTGGCTGCTCCTCGGTTGCTCGTTTGCTAGCGTGTTAGCACGTGGGGTGAGCCTACCACCTCGTTGTCATCCAATGTTTAATGCTCCCCTTGCGCTCACAAAACAATGGTACAGGGCGTATGAAGACCACCGAACTAAAAGATAGTGGAATGCGTGTTCACCCAGGAAATACGCAGCAACCAAAACTTAACTCACGTGACCACCGCCATTTTGCTAGGGCAATTTTTTCCTATATGGAGTGTACGCTCAAGCAGGTCGGTCGGTCCGTTTGCAAAATCATGTGAATCCAACCATGTACAAACGTGCATTGTTAGGTCATAACATAGAGCTGTGTAAATACAGCTCTATGGGTCATAATCACTAGCCACCGGACGGCGCACTCTTGCTTGCGGGCGTACCAATGGCCCAGTCTGACCGCGCCTAAAAGTTAAACCTGTTTGAGCGTGCACTCCATAATAAGGAAAGAATTGCCCTAGCAAGATGGCGACGCAACACGGTAATTTTGGCTGCACGTATCTCGTGTATGTTGGGAATAAGGACACGCATTCCACTATCTGTTAGTTCGGTGATGAAGACCCCGCACTCTAGCAGTCACTGGGAAAAATCTCTTTGAATAGGGCTTACTCCTCCAGCAGCGATTCGATTTCGCGTATAGTTATAGACCGATTCGGGTTCGTTGAGGGCAGCAGACAATTTGTGGCCCTGGGCGCAGCCATCTTTACCAGCCTACCCCCCCCCCTCTCCCCCACCCCACGGGCAACATGTTTATCGCGCACTTGTAGCAGGAGTACGCGCACTTGTAACAAAGGTTCGCGCATTAAGCGAGCGTTCGTGCACTCAGTACGAGACGCCTATTGGCTAAAACAACCGTGCATCAGTTTTTCATTCCGTGCGCGTGCTAATGTAGGGAGGGGGTGGGGGTGGGGGAGGGGGGAGGGGTCGGCCGGGACGCGTTTTTTTTTTTTTTTTTAAGACGGCACAGATTGGGGCATGGCGCGTGTTAAACCTATGGGAAAAACGTTGGGTTAGGGTTTTTGGTTATGGTTATGGTTATGGTTAGGGTTAGGGTTGGGGTTAGGGTTAGGGTTAGGGTTTGATGGTTAGGGTTAGGATTAGGGCTAGGTTTAGGAATAGGGTCCCCGATAGATTTTTAGTTTCCCCAATCTGTGCCGTCTAAAAAAAAAACACGCGGCCGGGACACCGCAGTAAATGGCGCTACCCATGTCGATAATACACAAACCGCCTCACAGGATCGGTCTATACCACGTAGTCCGGACGCCATTAGCTGACAGACCGATAGAGAGCGTACTCTCTAAAAAAAATCGAGTGAAAATATTATTAAAGGAGTGAATACAAAAAAGAGTGAATTTCGAGTGGATTTCGAGTGAATTTTGAGTGAAAACGTTCATTTTCACTCGTTTTGGAGTGACCTCAGGGATCACTCCAAAATCTTCGAGTGATCCCTGAGGTCACTCCAAAATGAGTGAAAATGAACATTTTCACTCAAAATTTACTCCAATTTCACTCTAAATTTACTCTTTTTTGTATTCACTCCTTTAAGAGTGAATATTTTCACTCGATTTTTTTTAGAGAGTATATTACGTGATCTTAAAGTGCCGTTATAGTAGTGATTTCTGTCTCCCTTTCATTTTTCCCCCTTTTAGGGGGCATACAGGGGAAGAGATGTACTTAGGACCTCGTTTTGTCATACAGAAGTATCATTCCTGTCTAATCATGAAATGCAATTGAAGAAATGTCATCAATTTTCCAATATGCAGTCCCACAAAGTTTGAGCTAAAGTAGCCCGAGAGAGAGAAAGAGATAGACGGCGTTTGTCAGCTCAAACACAAACTTTGAAGGAGTACAGATTGAAAAGTAAATGATATTATTTCAAACTTTTTTAACGTATCGACAGAAAATATACTTCTTGTGATATTTTGAGGTCTGAAACACAATTCTACCTCTTTGTCTCTCCTTAAAATGAAGAAAGTGAAAGGAAGGTAGGGTTCGCTCCATAGGCTCACGTGTTAAGAAGCTCGCGCTATTATAGGACATTTCCCGGTCAATTTCATACTTTTGTCATTCAAGTTCCTATTCCGCATTCGATTTCACGCATTCCACGCTCGCAGCACTGAATCAGCAATCAAATTCAAAATCCGGTCATTCGAATTCACTATCCGAGCATTCAAATTCACTGTCGGAGCATTCAATTTCACTATCGGAGCATTCAAATTCACTATCGGAGCATTCAAATTTAAGAGAGGAGCACGCATTTCATCAATGAGCAGTCAAATTCATGTCAAGCTGGCGACGGAATCTCGTCGGTCATTCAAATTCGTGAATAGGCAACCATGTTCCAAATAACTGCATTTAGTTAGTTTGGGGTCGTGTATGCATGTGTTTCTCATTTGGCTTTGAATATATTGGGATTTATGATGATTATTTATTTTGCAGTAGAGGTCCACCTGTTCATTGACAATTTTGAAATCACTCGCGCTTAGCAAATAGGAATATACAGGCACATGTCCCTCGGATTGGACATAAAATGGAGGTCTCATGTGTAAGAGAGTCACAACTCATGCACGTAAAAGATCCCGGTTGCACTTCATTTGTTCATCGCAAAGAGCAGAACATCAAGCTGCCTGGACCCCACATTATGGAAGACCAGCTTTTGCAGCTGAATATGGGTTATCCAGCCATCTTGTTTGATGGAAAATGAAACAAAACAAACAAAAAGGGTTGGTTGACACTTTCGAGGACAAAAAAAAAAAAAAAACAAAAAAAAACCAATTTCGACTATATTGAAACTGATACTTAAACATTTTATACGTGTTGTTTGTTGTGTATTGCTGTCTTATTGATTTACTTTGGCGGGACTATGTGAGATCATTGTGTGTCAGTTTGTCTTTAAATTGATGAATTGTCATTATCATGATTATGTGGTTGGTGTTGGGGCGTTGTCAGCATGCAGTATCACCAAGAAATATGATTACTAGTCGTTGTGTTGTTTGGATGCACTGCTGATTGGACATTGCAATTTGAAATTTATTGAGATGAAAAACAAAGAATACATGAACAGGGAACAATGTAGAACCTGTAAACAACCATAATTACACTATATGCAAGCCTTTATTGGTTGTGTTGGCCCTTTCCCTTTCTTAAAAGTCTACTCCATTTTCTTCGTTAAATCGATTGCACGAAGTAGGAACTTGATCGCCTAAAAATGAATGTGGACGCTCCAAGCTCATTGGGACTATCACGTGACTATCGCATGAATTTGAATGCACGAGTAGGGAAGTCGGTGCTCGCATTTTGAAATTGAATGCCCAATCGTGAATTTGATTTCACGAAAACGAAATAGAACGCCCATAAATGAAATTGATCGCTCGGATTCTGAATTTGAATGCCGGAATATTTTCGCGTGCGTGCGCTGCGTGAATTTGAATGCACATTAATGAATTTGAGTGACAAAAGTATGAAATTGACCGGGAAAACCTATATTACTAAAATGGCCGCCGTTGGGCTCCATGTGGGGCTCCATGGCGTACTACACCCGTTTGCGTGCGAAATCGAGAGAGTATGCCCTCTTAGCTTCTATACTCTTTGGTGGTGGTTCTCTGGTTTCTCCACCCTCTCTTCAAGCTTCGCAACTAGCTAACTCGGTGGGCAACAATTACACCGGAGCCCAGAAGATTTATTCAGCTGAAAAGTGCCACACGGTTCGATGGTCTCACCATATTAGGATGTGGCCAAGGATCAATAAAATGAATTGCTGGCAAGTCACATCCTGTACCGTTAGCCTAGGGGCCACAAAAATGGGCCCCGAAAAATGCATTTATTCAGTCGAAGGGGGTCACGGACAAAAGTTGGTGGATATTGTTCCTTTCGGTGTATACCTATCATGAAAACAGCAATGCCAGCTATTTTATCCTGTACGGGGCCCCAGACAGTAGCCCCAAAGGGCCCCACCCATATGGTGTTATTCAGCTGAAAAGGGTCACGGCCAATTTCTTTTGCAACGGAAGTAGTGTACCCGTCAGATATGTCCAAAACACCAATGCCAGCTATTTTATCCTGTACGGGGCCCCAGACAGTAGCCCCAAAGTGCCCTCCCCCCACATTGATTTTATTAAGCTGAAAAGGGTCACGGCTAATTTCTTTTGCAATGTAAGTAGTACCCATCAGAGATATCGAAAACACCAATGGCAACTATTTTATCCTGCACGGGGCCCCAGACAGTAGCCCCAAAGTGCCCCCCCCCCCCACGCACACACTGATTTTATTCAGCTGAAAAGGGTCACGGCTAATTTTGCACTGGAAGTAGTACCCATCAGAGATATCCAAAACACCAGTATACAAAATGAAAATGTTTATGAGTGCAATGGACAGAATATTTCATGAGGTGAAAGATGAAACCATTCAACGAGGCGCAGCCGAGTTGAATGGATCAAACATTTCATCTTTCACCGAATTGAATATTCTGTCCATTACACGAATGAAAAACATTTATTATTTGTTTTATATACCGCCTAAATTAGATCCATGTCATTTGATGTTTTTATTATTGAGAGAGACATTGAGATCGCGACAGTGCAGTGCTCACTGAGCGCTTTACGCTGGAGCGCTGTCGCATACACACATAGTGTGCCGGGCTCTCAGCGAGCGTGCAATGGAGCAAATCGTATGGATCCAAAATTGCACGGATGATGACGTCATAGTGAAATGGGCCGAATGATCACTGTTAAACAACCAATCAAATGGCAAGGATCTACTCAGGCGTTATATAAAGCCAGATATTTCATCCTGTACGGGGCCCTAGGCCCACAGTAGCCCCACAGTGTTCCACCCATATACTGTTAATCAGCTGAAAATGGTCTTGTGGAAAATTCTTTTGCAATGGAAATATTAGGGCTATATACTAAACAGTGTTACGACCAAAATCACTCTGAGAATGATCGCACAACTAATGTTCAGGCGGTTTATTAACAGTGATATTGTGGGTGCAGACTCGTAATCGGTTTTCACATCAGTACAATAATGATCAATAAAACAATTATAAATCAATAGTGGAATCACTTACACGTATCTGAAATCAATAATAATCCTTTGGAAAGGTCCAAGTACGATGTTCGATGCACAGATGAATGATCCGCGATGCACCAATGAAGTATACCTCCGACGTAAATCCAGAGGCGCAGGTTACAATAGTCCACGGTATAGATCCGGGGTAAAATCCACGATATATGTCCACGGTATAATGTTCACAGCGAAATGTGCAGAATCCAACGTTATAACGACCACGTCCAGTCGAGACGTTGAATGACTGATTCACTTTATAATGTTCATCTAGGAATCCAGCCCGTCACAGCTTTGCCATAGCAATGTCCGTTGACATTAAAAGATGGAGTCTATCTCCAATGAAGGCAAATTAATTCTCTGCAGGCAAAATGTCTCCCAGGCTTATCTCCACAAACATAACAGGTCAGCAGGTAACACAGGTCGCTTCAGAGCCAGAAGTGACGTAACTCTCAGAGCAGAGGTGTTAGGTACTCTGCCTACTGCAGAATTTCTCCGGCTTTTATATCCATTCACCCCTTTCTAGTACATTCTGTAATTTTCTCCAACCTGGGGCTACACACTTGAATATTCTAGCAAGTCCAAGTTCCAGGAATCCTGGATGACTCACTGCCTATGTGCATAACAGCCTACCAAATTATTAATAACTACCAATCACATTGGGCTACAGGGACAGTGCCTCGCTCAGCCAAAAATATGTAAGTACTTCCCAGAACCTTCTGGAATGGGTGAAATCATTCTAGATTGAGTGAGCTATAATGTATTTCCTGTCACATGCATGTACTGTAGTTACATTGTATACCACCTAGAAAATTCTCCACTGATCTGGTCAGCCTGTATGCATGTACTATATAGATACCAAATAGAATGTTCCCCGTTAATCTGGTCCCCCTGTGTACATGCAAATTAAAACAACCATGCATATAGTATACATGTACATAACTACTAGTGTGTACATTTGTGACAACAGAGATATCCCAAACACCAAAACAAGTCATCTTACCCTGTACGGGGTTATAATTATAGGCTACAGTAGCCCAGATTATGATTTTTTTTTCTTTTTAAGAGCTGAAAAGAGTAATGACTAATTTCTTTTGCAATGGAATTTGTAGGTCCTAAGTACACAACAACTGAGATGCTCCAAACACCAAACCAAGAGATTTTGACTAGTAGGGGCCCTACACAGTAGCCCAGAATAGTCCCCCCATGCATTATGACTCTACTTAACTGAAAAGAGCAATGGCTAATTTCTTTTGCAATGGAAAAAAATACTTAACAGAGATACCAAAAACACCAAAACAATTTGCATAGGAAGCATACTTCTGTATAGTACACAAAAGAGATGACCAAATCACGAAAACCAGTCATTCATCCTGTACTGGGCTAGTCGGTACAATAGCCATAAAGTGCCCCTCCCCCACATTAGCTGAAAAGAGTTATTGTTTTGTTTTGTTTTTTTTACAATCGAAGTAGGCCTTAGAGATACCCAAAACTCCATAGCCACTTGGGTTTCCCCAGCCAATTTCGCACTTTTGTCGGTTCATTTGATAGAAGGTTCATTCAATTTTTAGAGAAACCCTCGTTATCGCACAGTCTGTCTTTCAAAATTGTAACTTGTGAGTTCAATTTAGCATTTCGATCAATGAAATTTGCACATGTGGCTTTCGAATTCGTAAAATGGGTATTCAAATTAGCTGGTACCCTAGTTTCATGCAAATTCGCCTTGACTTGCTGAAAAGGGTATTTGAGCTATTCAATTTCGCGAAAGGCAGTCAAATTCCAAACGTGTTCATTCAAATATTTACATCATGCTATTTCTATTTTTTTAAAGGTGAGAAAATTTTAACGTGTATTTCTATGTGACTTTTTGTTTCATACATATACTGTTAAGCAGTAAAAGTATCATATTTTTTTTTTTTACATTGTATAACTCGAGTTGGTTGTTCTGCAACGCCCCTTTACTTTCATACAATGGTCATGTCATTATAGGCCTACGTGTACCAGTACTGCAGATTAACTTCATCTTTTTATAGTCATGACAGCACAATAGATACAGACGTATACGTCTGTATCTATTGTGCTGTCATGACTATAAAAAGATGAAGTTAAGTGAATGGTATACCATTGAGATTACCATTCATTTACCCTTCAGAATCTACCACTGAAATATTCTGATACCATTCGGTTTACCATTCATTTACCATTCAGAATCTACCACTGAATATATGAATGGTACTATTTACCATTCAATTTACCATTCAAAACTAATTTAAATAATTGGAACATTTCATTTGCATTTTGAAGGGTAAATATCCATTCATTCTACCATTCAAAACTAATTCAAAACTAATTTAAATAATTGGGACATCTTATTTGCATATTGAAGGGTAATTGAATGGTAGAATGAATGGCAAATGATACCATTCAAAACTAATCTAAATAATTGGAACATCTTATTTGCATATTGAAGGGTAAATGAATGGTAGTATTTACCATTCAATTTACCATTTAAAACTAATTTAGATAATTGGAACACCTGATTTGCATATTGAAGTGTAAATGAATGGGTATCATTTCATATTCATTGTACCATTCAAAACTAATTTAAATAATTGGAACACCTGATTTGCAATTGAAGGGTAAATGAATGGTACAATTTACCCTTCAGCATACCATTCAACACCGAATCTGCATGTTGAAGCATACCATTGGTCTACCCTTCAGCATACCACTCAGTTATACCATTGGTTTACCCTTCAGCATACCATTCAGCTTACCATTGGTCTACCCTTCAGCATACCACTCAGCTTACCATTGGTTTACCCTTCAGCCATACCATTCTGCTTACCACTGGTTTACCCTTCAGTATACCACTCAGCTTACCATTGGTCTACCCTTAAGCATACCACTCAACTTACCATTGGTTTACCCTTCAGCATACCATTCAGCTTACCACTGGTTTACCCTTCAGTATACCACTCAGCTTACCATTGGTCTACCCTTCAGCCCTTACCATTCAACATTTTCACCTTTCACCATTCAGATACCATTGACTTACCATTCGGCGTCTTTGAAGGGTATCCCAATGGTATACCATTGGATTACCACTCACCCTCCATCACGCATCGCACTCTTATATACAGAAGAATAGCAATATCATTTTTGTACATGGTTACTAATGATACTAATAATATCCACAATGCTGCTTAACCACAGTTTGTGATGAAACATAATGTATACACAATTCCTAACATTGTTAAAGTTCAATTCCAGCATAAATGTGAAAAATCACAATGTTTTCATCAATTTTCTTGAGTTTTCAAAATGTGAATTTTAACTAATTTGAATTTTAACTAATTTGAAAATTCATGATTGTTACCATTCATTTACCTTTCATCTACCATTGGTCTCGTGTTCATTTATACAGGGGCATAATTATCACATAACAGATGTATGTACATATATTTATATGATACAGTCGAACCTGCCTTAGGGGCCACCTGTCTATAGCGACCACCTGTCAACAGCGGCCACTGAAAAAAAAAATCCCCTGAGAGAAAAGTCCTGTTAAAGGGATCGTATAGTTTTTGTTGAGACCAAATTTCATGTTTCTAACATTTTTTGGTGAGATAATGAGAAACCTCCTATGAAATGTGAAAGAGCATGCAATTCTAATGAGGAATTCAATGTTTATTTGAAAATTGGTTTTGAAATGGCTGAGATATTCAAAAAAGAGCGATTCTAATAAAGTGTGGGACCCACACTTCAATACGGTTGCTTTGTTTTACTTTGTTTTTTGATGTTTCAGTCATTCCAAACCCGATTTTCATCAAATAAACCTCGTATTCCTCTTAAAATGGTATGCTCTATACTATATCATACGTGTTTTCTTGGTATCTCGCAAAAAGTTAAAAGCCCAATTCTCACCTCCACCAATACTGTAACATCCCTTTAAAGACCCTGTGTGTAGCGGTCACCTGTTTAACTTGGCCATGCAGTGGCCACGAATTGTTTTCCTCCTTAGATTTTACCTGTCTATAGCGGCCACAGACCTGATGGAGCCGTAGCCAAGCCGATAATTCAGTGTGCTTTTCTTCTTTCTAGCCTAGCTAGTCATTCATGGGCAACGTTCAGTGATTGCCACCGCTGCATTCATCACTCATTCAGTCATGATAATGCACTAGCGTTACGTTTTTCTTCACGACTACACATTGCATGCCCTACCATGCAACAGTTTCTTAAACACCGGCATTGTTCCATGCATGAAACACATGTGTGCATAGGTTCTACGTATACGCAAATACGTACATAGATGTAAGTATAGATGTATACAACAATGATACATGTGCATGTAGGTAATGCACACAAGTTGGATAACCTGTCTATAGCGACCACCTGTCTAAAATGGCCACTCTTTTCGTCTCCCTTGGGTGGCTGCTAAAGACAAGTTTGACTGTATGTATACACCACACCATATTCATATAACAATATTTTTATGTATTTCATAAATAGATAAATGGTTAATGTGAGACATTAATGTTCCATAGTAATTATAGACTGAATTGCACAAAGAATGCCAACCGAAAAAGAGGTAACAATGATTCCAAAACGGGTATTCATATCAAATGAAAATATAGTTTACATATAAAAATATTCATTAAAAACAGTTGGGGAAAAAACAACCACAAGAACAAAACAAATCACTAAGATCTAGAGCTCTATCTTTAACACGTGTCATCTTCATGCATTCTGTAATCTAAGACTGTTTAATCCAGTAGATACTAATAGAGAACCAGCGGTATAAAGAACCTACAGAATAGCAGCATGGCTCTATGGTCTGACCCACCTCCCCCAGCAAAAAAAAAAAAAAAAAAAAAAAAAAGAAGAAAGAAAATGTTTTAAATAACCAAATCATAACTAAAACTTTTATCTTTCTAAATGAATTAAGTAAACCTTGCAAATAGGTGAATTGAATCGGACTATCAGGTCGACTTCTCTTCTAAAATTCTAGCATGACAAACATTAAACTGCTATACTGAAACACCTTTCACATTGACAGTTATTGCTGACCACTGAAAACCGACCATTGAAATACCTTTCACCATGGACATTCACCATCGACCCCTAGAACCTACCATTGAAATATTTTTGACCATTGACAAATATCACTGACCAACATTGACCAACCATTCAAATATATTTCACCATTGACAGTGGTTACCACTGATATAGAGCATGGTCTCCTATATTTATAAGTAAGTTGTTAAGATGGTTGAAGGGAAATGAATCTGACTGCATCAGTGGAGAAAAAAGAAGTTTCTTAACATTATCACGCACTTATGAGTAAGGCAATAGATAACGGGAGGCAAAATTCCACATAACCAGGTAATGAAATGATCATCGTAATAAATACCACTGGCAATGCACTGAAAAGCTGCCATTGAAATCCCCTTCATAATTGAAAGTCACTAGTGACCACTCGGAAACTACAAAATGTACAATTCAAATAAGTCACCATTGAGTGTTGCCACTAACCACTGATGGAAATCTTACCATTGAAGTACCCTTTACCATTGACAATTGTCACTGACCACTGTAAGCCTACCATTCAAATACCCTTCATCAATTAATTACCACTGACAACTAGAAGTCTAAAACATCCAAAGACCCTTCACCATAGAGTTACCACTGGCCACTGGAAACCTACTATTCAAAGACCTTCACCATTTACTAATTACCTCTGACAGTGGTCAGAGGTCAGAGGACCGCTGAAAAACCCTTCGGTTTACAGTTTAACTATGACTGCTAGAAACCTACCATTCAAATACCTTTCACTATTGACAGTTATACCACTGACCGCTGGAAGCCTACAATTCAAATACCCTTCACATTTGGTAATTGCCACTGACCACTGGAAACCTACCATTCAAATACCCTTCACCATTGGCGTCACCAAGATCACTGAAACCTACCATTAAGTTACCTTTACCTTTGGCAGTTGTCAAGACCACTGAAAACCTACCATTCAAATACCCCTCACCTTTGGCAGTTACCATTGACCACTGAAAACCTACCATTCAAATACTCTTCACTATTAACAGTTACCACTGACCATTGAAACCCTACCATTCAAATACCCTTCACTATTGACAGTTACCACTGATCACTGGAAACCTACCATTCAAATACCCTTCACCATTGACAGTTACCACTGACCACTGGAAACCTACCATTCAAATACCCTTCACCACTGGCAGTTACCACTGACCACTGGAAACCTACCATTCAATTATCCTTCAACATTTACAGTTACCCTTCATTACCATTCAATTACAATTGACGATTTTTGTAAGGGTATATATATTTCTAGAAGACAGAGAAAGAATTATAAAAACATTTGAGGATCATAACCTGGACTTCCCAGAACTGGCCGACGACTCGGAATAAAGCGCTCATAACGGCCAGATAAGTTGTGGCTATAGACGTGCTTCTTCGGACTCAATAAGCACATTCAAAAACAAACAAACAAACAAAAACGAAAAAAAAAACGGTTGTCAAAGTTTCTAAAACGAATACGAAAACATGAAATGTTATGATGCTTACAAAACAATAACTATGTGATGAAAGAAAATAAGGATAGACTTTAATCATAAAGATATCTGCTAAATTGATTGCAATGCAATCCCATGTTAAATTGGATGCCCAGAAATCAATCTGAATGAACGAGCGCAGCATATACGTGATCACGTGACTATATCATTACAAATTTATGAATGAACGGATAGTGAAATGGTGCCTGTCTTATGAATTTCAGTTGAAGAAGTGTTATTGTATCCCCCGAACAGAGTTCGGAGGATACTATGGATTTGGCCTCGTCGCGCCGCGTCCGCGTCCGCCGCCGCCGCCGCCGCCGCCGCCGCAGAGATTTCCTTGTGAGCGCTCTACCGGCTGCGTTTCTTTTCCGATCATCTTCAAAGTTGGCATGAAGGTGTGCAGAGCCCACTAATGTCAAAATCGACCACTAATGTCAAAATAACCACTAATGTCATAACACGTCGACGACAAATGTCATAACAACCACTAATGTCATAACACGTCGACGACAAATGTCAAAACAACCACTAATGTCATAACACGTCGACGACAAAATAATGTCATAATGACCACTAATGTCATAACACGTCGACGACAAATGTCAAAATCGGATTAACCACTAATGTCATAACACGTCGACGACAAATGTCAAAATTTCCATTTTTACTGCAAATGTCATAACACGTCGACGACAAATGTCAAAATCGGATTAACCACTAATGTCATAACACGTCGACGACAAATGTCAAAATTTCCCAATTTTACTGCAAATGTCATAACGCGTCACAGGGGCATATCCAGGAATTCCGTCAAGGGGAGGCGCCTTTACAAAATCAAAGGCTGGCGAGACCCCCCCCCCCCCGTTTTCTTATTTTTATTTCTGTTAACAAAATATAGAGAGAGGGTACCAGAGGGGGATGTGCCCCATCTCGATCCGCGATTGCGTCAACCGCAAATGTCAAAATTGGGTTAATCACAAATGTCATAACACGTCGACCACAAAAAACGCGTCACAGGGGCGGATCCAGGAATTCCGTAAAGGGGAGGTGCCTTTACAAACTCAAAGGCCAGCAAACCCCCTCCCCCTTTCTTTTTTTTCTTTCTTTTGTTTTAACAAAAACAGAGACGAGGAGGGGCCGCAACGCCCCCTCTAGATCCGCCACTGCGTCAACCACAAGTCAATGTCAAAACCCATCATTTGCATTACAGAGACGGATCCAGGAATTCCGTAAAGGGAGGCGCCTTACAAAGTCAAAGGCTTCCACACCCCCTCCCCGTTTTTTCTTTTTATTTATGTTGTTAAAAAAAAATAGAAGGGGGGCACCATAAGGGGATGCGTGCCCTCTCCATCCATGATTGCGTTAACTACAAATGTCAAAACTCATTGCTTACATTACTGGGGCGGATCCAGGAATTCCGTAAAGGGGAGGCGCCTTTACAAAATTAAAGCTGCCGTACCCCCTTCCCATTTTCCCCTTTTTAGTTTTATTGTTTTAAACGAAAGAGAGAGAGAGAGAGAGAGAGAGAGAGAGAAGGGGGGCACCAGAGAGGATGCGCCCCCTTCTCGATCCGCGATTGCGTCAACCGCAAATGTCAAAATTGGGTTAATCACAAATGTCATAACACGTCGACCACAAATGTCATAACGCGTCACAGGGGCGGATCCAGGAATTCCGTAAAGGGGAGGTGCCTTTACAAACTCAAAGGCCAGCAAAACCCCTCCCCTTTCTTTTTCTTTTTTCTTTCTTTTGTTTTAACAAAAACAGAGACGAGGAGGGGCCGCAGCGCCCCCTCTAGATCCGCCACTGCGTCAACCACAAGTCAATGTCAAAACCCATCATTTGCATTACAGAGACGGATCCAGGAATTCCGTAAAGGGAGGCGCCTTTACAAAGTCAAAGGCTTCCACACCCCCTCCCCATTTTTTTCTTTTTATTTATGTTGTTACAAAAATAGAAGGGGGCACCATAAGGGAATGCGTGCCCTCTCCATCTATGATTGCGTTAACCACAAATGTTAAAATTCATTGCTTGTAATACAGGGGGGGGGGGGTCCAGGAATTGCGTAAAGGGGGGGGGGGCACCTTGACTAAAGCCTGGCACATCCCCCATCTTTTTGTTAGTATTTATGTTGTTTTGAAGAATTTTTTCTTTTTATTTATGTTGTTTTTTAAGGGGGCACCAGAGGGGGGATGCGCCGTCTCGATCCGCGATTGCGTCAACCACAAAATGTCAAAGCTCATTGCTTGCATTACAGGGGCGGATCCAGGAATTCGGTAAAGGGGAGGCGCCTTTACAAAATTAAAACCTGCCGCACCCCCCTTTTTTTCATTTCATTTGTGTTGATTTTATAACAACAAAATAGCTACCGCACCCCTATTTTTTTCTTTTTATTTCTGTGTTTTAATATATATATATATATATATATATATATATATATATATATATATTATATATATATATATATATATATATATATATATATATATATATATATATATATATAGAAAGGGGGCACCAGAGAGGTATGAGTCCCCTCTCGATCCGCCATTGCGTCAACCACAAAATAATGTCAAAACTCATTGCTTGCATTACAGGGGCGGGTCCAGGAATTCCGCAAAGACGTCTTTTCAAAATGAAAGGCTGGCGTAACCCCCACAACTTATTTATTTCTGCGGACTTCCTGGACCCGCCGCCGCAGCCCCTGTAATGCAAGCAATGAGTTTTGACATTTGTCGTTGACGCAATCGCGTATCGAGAGGGGGAGCATCCCCTCTGGTGCCCCTATCTATTTTTTGTTGTTAAAACAACAGAAATGAAATGAAAAAAAAAATAGGGGGGAGCGGCATGTTTTAATTTTGTAAAGGCGCCTCCCCTTTACGGAATTCCTGGATCCGCCCCTGTAATGCAAGCAATGAGTTTTGATATTGTGGTTGAGGCAATGAGTTTTGACATTGGGGTTGAGGCAATGGGGGATCGAGACGGGCGCATCCTCCTCTGGTGCCCCCCCCCCTCTTTTTTTTTCTTCAAAACAACATAAATAATAACAAAAAGATGGGGATGCGCCAGACTTTTATTATGTAAAGGTGCCCCCACCCCCCCCTTTACATAATTCCTGCATGGATCCGCCCATGTTTTACAAGCAATACGTTTTGACATTTGTGGTTGACGCAATCGCGGATCGAGAAGGGGGCGCATCCTCTCTGGTGCCCCCCCCCCTTCTCTCTCTCTCTCTCTCTCTCTCTTTCAGTTAAAACAATAAAACTAAAAAGGGGAAAATGGGGAGGGGGTGCGGCAGCTTTAATTTTGTAAAGGCGCCTCCCCTATACGGAATTCCTTGATCCAGGAATTATGACATTTGTGGTTGAGGCAATCATGGATCGTGAGGGGGCGGATCCCTCTCATGTGCCCCCTTTCTTTAAAGAAACCCAACAACCCAACATAAATAAAAGTCAGTTAAAACAATAAAACTAAAAAGGGGAAAATGGGGAGGGGGTGCGGCAGCTTTAATTTTGTAAAGGCGCCTCCCCTATACGGAATTCCTGGATCCAGGAATTATGACATTTGTGGTTGAGGCAATCATGGATCGTGAGGGGCGGATCCCTCTCATGTGCCCCCTTTCTTTAAAGAAACCCAACAACCCAACATAAATAAAAAGAAAAAAAAATCTTCAAAATAACATAAGTAATAACAAAAAGATGGGGGATGCGCCAGGCTTTAGTAAAGGTGCCCCCCTTTACGTAATTCCTGGATCCGCCCCTGTATTACAAGTAGGGAGTTTTGACATTTTTTGTGGTTTGCGCAATCGTGGATCGAGAAGGGGGCGCATCCCCCTCTGGTGGCCCCCCCCCCCTCTCTCTCTCTAGTTAAAACAATAAAGATAAAAAGGGGAAAAATGAGGATGGGGTGCGGCAGTTTTAATATTGTAAAGGCGCCTCCCCTTTACGGAATTCCTGGATCCGCCCCTGTAATGCAAGCAATTTATTAGTTTTGACATTTGTGGTTAACGCAATCGCGGATCGCGACGGGCGCATCCCCTCTGGTGCTCCCTCACTTTATTTTCTTCAAAACAACATAGATAATAACAAAAAGATGGGGGATGCGCCAGGCTTTAATTATGTAAAGGTGCCCCCCCCCCTATACGTAATTTCTGGATCCGCCCCCGTAGTACAAGCAATGAGTTTTGACATGTTTTGTGGTTGACGCAATCGCGGATCAAAAAGGGGACGCAATCGCGGATCAAAAAGGGGGCGCATCCCCCTCTGGTACCCCTCTCTCTCTCTCTCTCTCTCTCTCTCTCTTTAGTTAAAATAATAAAACTAAAAAGGGAAAAATGGGGGGAGGGGTGCGGCAGATTTGATTTTGTAAAAGCGCCTCCCCTTTACGGAATTCCTGGATCCGGCCCTGTAATGCAAGCAATGAGTTTTGACATTCGTGGTTAACGCAATCATGGATGGAGAGGGCACGCATCCCCTTATGGTGCCCCCTTCTATTTCTTTAACAACATAAATAAAAAGAAAAAAATGGGGAGGGGGTGTGGAAGCCTTTGACTTTGTAAAGGCGCCTCCCTTTTACGGAATTCCTGGATCCGCCTCTGTAATGCAAATGATGGGTTTTGACATTAACTTGTGGTTGACGCAGTGGCGGATCTAGAGGGGGTGCGGCGGCCCCTCCCCGTCTCTGTTTTTGTTAAAACAAAAGAAAGAAAAAAGAAAAAGAAAAAGAAAGGGGAGGGGTTTTGCTGGCCTTTGAGTTTGTAAAGGCACTTCCCCTTTACGGAATTCCTGGATCCGCCCCTGTGACGCGTTCTGACATTTGTGGTCGACGTGTTATGACATTTGTGATTAACCCAATATTGACATTTGCGGTTGACGCAATCGCGGATCGAGAGGGGCGCATCCCCCTCTGGTGTCCCTGTCTATATCTTGTTAACGCAACAGAAATAAAAATAAGAAAATGGGAGGGGGGGGGAAGGGTCTCGCCAGCCTTTGATTTTGTAAAGGCGCCTCCCCTTGACGGAATTCCTGGATATGCCCCTGTGACGCGTCATGACATTTGTAGTAAAATTTGGAGATTTTGACATTTGTCGTCGACGTGTTATGACATTAGTGGTTAATCCGATTTTGACATTTGTCGTCGACGTGTTATGACATTTGCAGTAAAAATGGAAATTTTGACATTTGTCGTCGACGTGTTATGACATTAGTGGTTAATCCGATTTTGACATTTGTCGTCGACGTGTTATGACATTTGGGAGCTTTAGATTTTAGACGCGCGGACGTTCAAAGGGAAAAAAACATGGTCTGAGCGTGCGCAGTAACTTGACGTGCGCTACTGCGCACGCTCAGACCATGTTTTTTTCCCTTTGAACGTCCGCGCGTCTGAAATCTAAAGCTCCCTATTAGTGGTCATTATGACATTTGTCGTCGACGCGTTATGACATTAGTGGTTGTTATGACATTTGTCGTCGACGTGTTATGACATTAGTGGTTGTTTTGACATTTGTCGTCGACGTGTTATGACATTAGTGGTCGATTTTGACATTAGCGGGCTCTACAGGCCCCCCTTGATTTCCAATTAAGCGAAGAAGTATAGCTACAAACGGCAGTTTTTAGCATGTAAAAGCATTAGGGCCTATGTCAAAATTTTCAAGCTCGCTCGCTCCGCTCGCTCGCATTTAATCGCTATGCCATTCTCCTGATGTTGCTGCCAGTGATTGACAGCAGTTGCGCACGGTGTTCCTCCCCCCCTTAATTTCCAAAGCGAAGAATATAGCTACAAACGGCAGTTTTGGGACTGTAAAATGTCAAAATTTTCAATGTAAAAAGATTTCACCGTGGGAGGGAGAAACCCCCCTACCATACCCCCCCCCCCCCTCGCTTGCTTCGCTCCCTCACGATCTCGTAACCGCTCCCCCAATCACGTCTACGCCGGTGATAGGCCCCACTATTTAGTAGGCCTTCGCAGTGATGTCGCACAGGCGGAGCAAGAGCTGAAATACCACGATTTAGTCATTCAATAATATATTGTGAATATTTCATTTTCTATTGTTTTTTTAAAGAAAAAAACAAACAAAAATTTCACCAAAAGTGTGCACCAGATCGCTGAATTTCAGGTCTGAAAATGCAAAATCTTCCTCGTGTGGGAGAGGGACACCCCCCCCATACACACCCTCCCCCCGTTAACCCGGTCGCTCCGCTCTCTCTCACAGATATTTCAAAAACAAAAAATGTCTTCATACTTTTAAGGTCTGATTTTCCGCCGCAAGTCATCTGACAAGCAAAAAAAAAAGCAACAACAAGAACAAAAAGTCTTCATATTTTTGCTGCCATTTTCCTCTCACTTTATATTTCATGCAAAAGAGTGGGACATCCGATTCCTGTAAAGTGTGCGTTTGGGGGGGGGGCACCAAGCTTCTTCTCCCCCCCCCCCCACTCCTCAGTACGGATTTACGCCGTTGCTTCCTACTTGATTTTTCCGACATGCATAATTAGAATTAAAATCTATACCAAATCGTTTTTGGTGCTCAAAGAAACTGCGAAAAGTCTTCCTGCAGAAGATGTCAAGCGTTGCTTTGATGTAAATGTCATGAAAAATCTATGATTTTTCTTTCAAATGACCTGGGGCTGCATTATAGTTCAGGCATGACTTTTGCACACAAAACACTGACAAAGACTCAGAACTTACTCTTAAATGTCCAATAGTTAGAGAACACCGTTTAAAATCCAATTACCAGGCAATGCAATATATGTGTGAGAGGAATGAGTTTGCGAGTGAATCGTTCTGTTGCATTTGGCGATTTAAAGATCTGTTTGGGCGGGTTTGTTTGTTTGACTGGAGTGTGCAAACTTGATATACCGTAGATTGAGTCGGGTGTTTGAACGTGGCTCGTAAAGAGTTAAGGATGAAAAGACGAGAAAACTAAAATGATCATTCTTAAATTATACATAACGCTGTTGAAGGTATCAACACAATGGCTCTCATCAACGAAGAGTCCACAAAGTCGGTCTTGGATAAAGTCCATTTTCAGGAGCTCCCTTCCCGACTCACTTGTGATGAACTCTGGTGACGACAGAAGCAGGGAGTATCTTCCCCGGGATAAATCGCCAAGCAGCTCAGAGCCAGCGCAGACTCCTCCACTTACATCGACTGCTTCAATCCCAAACCTACTCGCGCGTTCAATTTGATCTTCGATCAAACCAGTCAGTGGCATGACTACAAGTGCTAAGCTGCGTCTCATTCCACCCACTCTCCTGTCTCTAAGATCTACACAGAGAGGTGCGATTTGGAAGACCAGGCACTTGCCAAAACCAGTCGGCAACCCCATGAACACGTCATGGCCTTTGAGGAACGAACGTAGGGCTACTTTCTGTTGAGGCTTGAGACTGCTCAGCCCCAATTTATTCGATGCACTTGCAATTACTTCGTCCACTGTCGTCGGATCCATGTTAAGAAATGTTGTTATAGAAGCTGCACAGTGAAGAAGAACAACACATAAAACGATATAATTGCATACAATTTCCGTCAATTTTCACAGATTTCATGGATAGCTAGCTGTAAGTAGTACGTTCCCAAGAAAAGTCGAAACAAAATAAATTTGTACTTGTTGTACGGCGCATTTCATAAGCACACCCAACTACAGAAGCAAATATTGTACCGGTGAGCAGCCCGTTTCCAAATTATGAAACCAGGAAAAGATAAAATAAGCATGCCTGGTGAGTTAATTTATACATCAATAGTGAGAAAAGCTAAAAGTGAATCTCCCTCTTCGTCTTCTATTTCCTAATGTTCTATGTGGAGACTCAATAGATATGGCACATATGGCACCATGGGCACTGTATCTGTAACTTTTCCCATGCCATTTTAGAAGCCCTCCTCAGTTTTCCTTCTTGTTACGTCAATACAAAATGCAGCGAATATATAATGGATCATTTTCTAACCCACAGAGGGAGCAAATGTACTAGTTATTGTGGCTATGCTTCCTTCAAAGGCAGTATTAAAGTTATTGCTGTAATACTCTTTGCAAAACTAATTTCGTCACCGTTGCCGCCTATCTTCGTCATATCTTATTTATTACTGCCTTGTGTATTTGAAACGCGCGTTCAGAACCGTCCATTTGCGGTTGTATGTTACTATTCCTCATTAGGAAGAATACAATTCTTACCTATGTCGTATTTTACCAATATCATGGGCGAAACTACTTTGGTCTCCCGTGCCGACTGTTCTTAGAAATCTTAAGTTGCACTTGCTTTATCGAACTGGAAAAACCAACTCGTTACGCAAATCAAAGCATTTACAGTCGTACAATACAGCACACTGGATTAACGACAATGCAATCCTTTGACTTTGCATATTCTACAAAAACTATATTCGTCACGCTTTATGTACACTTTATGAGCACTCTAATCCAAAGCGCATATCTCTTGGATGACTTTTTGATGTAGCACATTTAGAATCACACAACTCAAGCAATAGCAATGTGGTATAACGAGTTGATGCTTTACCTATAGCATATGGTAGGCTGAATCGATTTCGTCACCGTTTCGTCACCGTCACCGTCACCTTTTTTTCGTCATCCTTTATTTACAACTGTCAGATAAATTTCAGTCATGTATTCCAATGCACGTGTCTCTTGGATATGAGGTCTTAATATACCACATTAGGAAGTATACAATTCTCGGTAAAGATGTATAACAAGTTGGTGTATCAGCTATAAGGCATATTGGGGCTGATTCGATTTCGTCGCTGTGCCGCCTTTTTCGTCACCCTTTATTTACAATTGTCAGATGTATTTCAGTCACGTATTCCAATGCACGTGTCTCTTGGATATGAGGTCTTAATATACCACATTAGGAAGTATTCAATTCTCGGTAAAGATATATAACAAGTTGGTGTATTAGCTACAAGGCATATTGGGGCTGATTCAATTTCGTCGCTGTGCCGCCTTTTTCGTCACCCTTTATTTACAACTGTCTGATGCATTTGAGCCTTCTAATCCAAATCACTTGTTATTTAGAGAAAATTTCTTTATATAAAATATTGAGATGTATGCAACTCTAAAAAAGTAGTATAACAGTTTGATGTATAGCCTAAGCTTATTGCGGGCAATCGATTTCGTCACCGAAGTCGCTTTTTTTTTAAATTAGCCTTTATCTACCACTGTCGCATGTATTTGAACCCTTGAATGCAAAGCAAATTTCTATCGCAGAGTCGCAGAAAATGTGTTGAAATAGTAGATTTAGAAGCATGTAACTCCAAACAACGTGGTATAACCGTTACGATGTGAATTATTATTTCGGCATATGTCGGCTGAATAGATTCCGTCACCGTTTGTGTAACTGTCTCATGTACTTGAGAACTCGAATGCAAAGCACATGTTTCTGGGAGAAAACTTCCCGATAAAGCACATTGAGAAGCATGCTACTGGAAGCAAAGTGGTATTAAGATTTGATGCATCATGAGCATATTGTTGCCTGAAAAGATTTCGTCACCGATGCCGCTTTTTTTTTCGTCACCCTTTACTTGCATCTGATCATGTATTTGAGCCTTTGATCCAGAGCACCTGTCTCTTGAAGAAAACATCTTGATGTAGCGTATTGAAAACCATGCAACTCTCAGCAAAGTGGTATGACGAGTTGATGTATTACCCAATCACATTGGGGCTGGTTAAGTTTTGTCACCGTTGCTACCTTTTTTCGTCAACCTTTCTGGATCCAGTATCCAGTATGGATCCAGTATGGTGCAGGACCTTGCGGTATAAGGTACTGGTGAGAGAGAGGGCACGTTGGGGGCGTTGGTAGTCAAAGTGGAGAAGACTTTGCTCAATCTTTGCTCCGAAAACCTCCGTGATATACTGTTAACGACTTCAGCTGGAAGTTGATTCCATCCAGGATCGGTTTCGCAAGAGAGAGAGAGAAAGAGAGAGAGAGAGAGAGAGAGAGAGGGGGGGGGGAGAAGATCGGTAGCACTGTGTTACAGTTTCTTACTGTGTAACACTTGGTTTGATTAGTAACAACATCTTTTATGTTACAGTATTAAATTTCTTTGCTGTTTCATTTCGCTTACCTTTTTCCTTCTTTTTTTTTTTGGACAAATTGTAGTAGGTAGGGCTAGGACTAACTCCTCGACCATTTGGAAGAAGGATGTTAATATTTCAGAACCTGTCGTCTCAAAGCAAGAGTTGGTAAGTTCAGTTTGTCCCTCATTTGCGTGGTACAGTCTGGATCGCGGAAAGTGTAGTCACTGCACATGGACCGGACAGCTCTCCGTTGTGTGTGTGTGTGTGTGTGTGTGTGTGTGTGTGTGTGTGTGTGTGTGTGTTGTTTTTTTTTTTCCTCAGCATTCGATGTCATTCGTTGGATGCGGATCCCATCCACAAGCACCGTACCGGTTCGATATACACTGTTCTCTTCCAGTTTTCACGCCAAAAGTAGATGCTTCATGTGGTAATGCAGGTACTTTATTTGCCTTCTTCATTGCATTGTTGATATGATAGGACCACATGAGATCATCTGCGATGTGAGACCGAGGTATGGGCGTTGTGACGTGTGTTTTAGAATGTGCCCGTTTATATGGTAGAAGTATGAGGATTAGTCGCCAATGCTCATAACTTGGCATTTGTCACCATTGAGCCTCATTCCCTAGTCGGATGCCCATTTTTTTTTTTTTTTTTCAGTTGAAATAAAACTTGTAACTTGAGATGATCACGCTGAGACTTGACTTATCTTTTTGATTGGCAGTCATCTACCAAGAGGCGTAATGAGTCGGGACTTGACAGTACTTGGTAGGTCGTTTTATTCAGCACAAAAATAGTAACCGCCTGAGAACTGTTCCGTTACCGTATCGAAAGCTTTGGAGACATCCAAAAAGATGGTGTCAGTCTGGATCTTCTTGCAATGGGCAAGAAAAAGATCATACGTTGTTGTGAGGAGCTGGGCAATCCTTGTTCAATCACTAGTCTAAAACCATGATTAAACGGCGACGGGATGTTGTGATCCTCCAAATGTTGCAAGAATGCTTACATATCATCTGCTTATGCTTTTAACACATTACGGATGTCAGGGAGACAGGTCTGTAATTTCCTGGTTGATGTGTATCTCCTTTCCTGGACACTGGTGTGACATGAGCAGACCTCCAGTTAGATGACAAGTTGCCTATATCTGCTGACATCTGAAAGATATTCCCCAGCACTGGAGTCAGCTCCTTTGCACATTCTTTTAGCACTGTGTTAGGTAATAGGTCGGGACCTGTTGCTTCGAAACCTCTAATCTTATTTATCCCAATACTCAAAAAGGGCGATAAACTTGAAATCAATAATTATCGTCCAATTTCATTATTATCTTCTTTGTCTAAGGTCCTGGAAAAACTTATTCATAAGAAAATGATAAATTTTTTGAAACAGCATAAAATTTTTACAAATTCTCAGTTTGGTTTTCGTGAGAGGCACAGTACTACTCATGCTCCCTTAAGTTTCGTTGAAAAAGTAGCTCATGCAATTGATGACCATTCCCATTTCATTAGTATTTTCTTGGACTTCTCCAAGGCCTTCGATACAATTAAACATGATATCTTACTTTACAAGTTATCACATTATGGAATACGTGGGAAGGCCTTGGAGTGGTTCAAGAGTTATCTATTTAATAGAAGACAGTTTGTCACAATTAAAAGTGATAAGTCATTGACTAGAGAAGTCAAATGTGGGGTTCCTCAGGGAAGTCTGTTAGGGCCATTGCTATTCATTATTTATATCAATGATTTTTGTCAAGTATCTGAAACTCTTTCTTTTATTCATTTCGCTGATGATACTAATGTATTTTATTCTCACAGTAATATTGATGTTCTTGTTCGAAAAGTTAACAGTGAATTGAAAAAAGTAACAAATTGGGTTAGAGCTAATAAGCTCTCGTTGAATGTTCAAAAAATGAAATATATGCTTTTTAGTAATACCGTTAGCACTTTAAATACAGACATAGTTCTGGACGATACACATTTAGAGAGAGTGTCATATTTCAAATTCCTTGGTATTATTGTAGATGACAAACTTTCTTGGAAATTGCATATTGATTATATTTGTAATATAATCTCTCGTAATATAGGCGTCATTAATAGACTAAAATTGTGTTTCCCACAAAAATAATTACTTATGTTATACTCGTCATTGATATTGCCCTACCTTAATTACGAAGTGTTAGTTTGGGGCAACACCCACCAAAATTTGTTGGATAGAGTGTTCCTATTACAAAAGAAAGCTCTCCGCATCATTTGTTATTCTCCCATACGTTCTCATACAGATGTATTGTTTGCTTCTAATAAGCTGTTAAAAATCAGAGATTTGTTTTTATTTAATTTAGGACAATTTATGTATATGTATAATAATAACTCTCTTCCTGATATTTTTCATTCCATGTTCCTAAAAAATCAGTCATTTCATGAATATCCAACTCGACGTTCTAATGAATATCATTTACCTCTTCTTCGTACCATTTTAGCCAAGAACACATTATTTGTATATACCGGCCCAAGTTATTGGAATTCATTGCATTCCGATATTAAAAATGCCCCCTGTATATACTCATTCAAAAGGAAACTGAAATTTGTTCTACTGCAATCTTATAATTCTACTGATTTAAATTAACCAGCTGTTGTAACCCTTTGTCTAAGAAAAGAACCACGTATTGATTGCTACATGTATTCTCTTATTGTAATAAAGCTAGGATATTTCTTCGATAATATCCTCTAGTAGGCCTACATTGTTCTTTCTCGCGTCACTCTCCCCCCCCCCTCTCTCTCTCCCTAGACATACTTCCGACGAGATCGCTGTTTCTGCTAAACGTTTTTGTTTGTTTTGTTTGTTCCGTTCTGTTCTCGTACTGTTATGTTAGTTTTGTCTCATCTCGTAGTCAACTGTCTGTTGTGTACTGCTACTCCTATTCAGTCCCGTTTCATGTTTTTTATGTGTGTACATGTGTCTATTTTGTTGATCTGTTTCTATAGTGGGCTTCCAGACCTTCTCTTTACTTCTAATTGATGTTTTTCGTCTGAGGGGCCCACATTCTACAAGACTTGTCTTTTTAGTGGGTCCCTCCATTTTTCGAATTATTCACAATGTTTACTTACTTCAAATCACTTGAGTTTTATAATAATGTGTAATTATTGCAAGGTGCTACAATTATTGTATATTCTTTTCATCTTACATAGTTTTACGCACCTGATTTTCTGTTCACAAAAAAAAAAGAAGTGATGTTTGTATTATGTTCTTGTCGAAAAATGAAATAAAACATTGAATTGAATTGAATTCTCCTGAACATGGTTTCCACACCGTTGACTGTGTAGCGGTGTGCTGTTCATGGAGGGTGGAGTAACTATGCCTGGTATCAGATAAGACACTCTCGTGAAGAAGGACTTAGTTTTGCTGTCATGAATTAGGTCTTCCCATCTGTTTGAATGGGGATGCTGGTTCTGTCCTGGCGTTTCAATGAAATATATCTCCAAAAGAGTTTGAGGTTGTTTTATTTACCACTGTATGGTGTATTTGAGCCCTCAAATGCAAACACATGTCTCTCGGAGAAACCTTCTTGATATAACATTGAGAAGGATGTAACTCTTAGCAAAGTGGTATTCAACAATTTAATTTGTTATTTAGGCATATTATTGGCTGAATCGATTTCGTCATCGTGACTGTCTTTTCTCTTTACTTTTTATTGACAACCTCATCATGCATTTGAGCCGTCTAATCCAAAGCACCTATCTCTTTGATTAAGCATTGTAAGAAGTATGCAGCACTCAGCAAAGTGGTACGAAGAGTTGGTGTGTAACTTCAGCAGATTGTGGGCCGAATATATTTTGTCAACGTTGATGCTTTTTTCGTCACCATGTATTTCATTTACAACTGACTGATGAATTTTAAAACTCAAATGTAAAGCACATGTCTCTGGGAGAAATCTTTCTGCTAAAGCACACTAAGGAGCATGCTACTCTAAGCAAAGTGGTATAACGATTTGATTTATTATTCAAGCATATTGTTGCCTCAATCGATTTCGTCACCTCTGCTGCTTATTTTCGTCACCCTTTACTTGCACCTCATCATGTAGTATAGCCTCTGATCCACCGCACATGTCTCTTGGAGAAAACGTCTTGATACAGCGTATTGGAAACCAGGCATCTCTCTCAGCAAAGTGATACAACGATTTGATGTATTACCCAACCTCATTGATTCATTGATAAACACTGCAATTTCGTCACCGTTGCTGCGTTTTTCGTAACGTTTTATGTGCACTGTCTGATGCCCTTGAGTCCTCTAAAGCACATGTCACTTTGAGAATAATTCTTGATACGCTCATTGAGATCCATGCACCTCTAAATACTGTGACATAAAAATTCGATGTTTGTAAGCATATCGTTTGCTGAATCGATTTCTTCACCGTAGTTGCCTCTTTCGTCACCCTTTATATACAAATTTCTCATGTGTTTGAGCCCTCGAATGCAAAGCATGATATATATCTCTGGGAGAAAACTTCTTGTAGCACATTCAGAAGCATGTAGCTCTCAGAAAAGTTGTATAGTGATTTGATGCTTAGTTTTGGCATAATGTTGGCTGGATCATTCCGTCACCGTGCCGCCTTTTTCGCCACCCTTTATTTACAACTATCTCATGCGTGTCCTTCAAATCCAAAGCATTTGTAATTTGGAGAAAACTTGTTTACATAACGATTTAGTGTATTATTTAAGCATAGCGTTGGCTGAATCGATTTTGAAACTGTTGCCTCTCATTTTCGTCACCCTATAGTACAACTGTCTCGTGTACTTAAAGGACAAGTTCACCTTCATAGACATGAGGGTTAAGTGAATGCAGCAATATTAGTAGAACACATTAGAGATGATTTGAGGAAAATCGGACAATCCGTTCAAAAGTTATACATTTTTTAAGTTTCTGCTCAGTCATGGCTGGATGACAAGACTACTATGGCTTGGGATGTCACATGTGTACAACAATATAAAAAAGTATAAAGAAAATCAAACATATTTCCACTTTTCTCGCATAACAAAAGAACAATCGACTTCTCTATTTCAGAAGGCGAGGGGGATAATATTACTCATATAACATACGTCAGTAGCAAGTCGAGGAAATATGCACTTTATTCAAAAAGCAAAGTTTTGTGAAATTCTCTTATTATTTTCCTCATAATATGGTTCTATGCATATGACATCATAGTCTTTTAATGTAGCAGTGATTGTGCAGATACTTTACAAATTCATAACTTTTAAACGGATTGTCAAGTTTTCCTCAAACTTTCACTGATGTTTGTTTGTTTGGTTTATTTCTGCATTTTCTTTCTCCGAATACAATTGCAAATGAAAACAGAATGATACAGATAACATACAAATCAATACAAAAAAAAAATATATCATTTGCGTAACAGCATTAGTCTGAAGTGACATATGAATCAAAATAACATATTAAGGCATACTGTATCTATTAACAAATGAGAAATCAATACAGGGGACCGTCATCATAAGCAGAGCATGACGTGGATGAGGCCCTATCTGAATATGTGATACCAATATAATACAACACCAATTATATGTGTACTCATAAATCTCTTAATCTTAATACACGAAACACAGTTTGCTAGAGAAAAAAGAAAAAAAAAAAAGAAAAGAAAAATAGTGACTTGGCGCTTTAAAACAAGAGAAAAAAAAACAGCACGCAGCACCATTGACTACTGCATAGTATAGTAGACAATAAAAGTGTAGGTGTGTGCGAGTGACAGTGCGTCGTGTGTGCAGGTGACAGTGCAAGAGAGAATAAAGGGTGTAGCATGCCTATTCTGGGGGTAAGGTATGGGCTTTACTGAATGTATGCAATATCATTGTCAAAGAAGGGAACGGGAGGGAATGGAAAAAATCGAAAAAAAACCCAACAACAACACATTGCATGGATCAGGGCTGACTGAGACTTAAGAAAAAAAAAGAAAGAAAAAAATACATTGATCAAAGACTACTAACTGGAAACATATTTCAATAATAAATACTTTTTAAAATGAGCTTTAAAGGAAAAAAGTGAAGTACACTGCTTTAATTGATCAGGTAGGTTATTCCAGACATCGGGACCATAATGTCTAATTGAGCTAAGATAGTTTTGGGGTTTACAAGGTGAAAATGTGTCGAACGGCGAGTTGGATATGTGTGTATATTCGAATTTAAGTGAAAAATATTATGAAATAAAGAGGGAAGTTGATTTGTTGCGTACTTGTACATAAATATACCTGTTTGTAAAATGTGGATGTCCTGAAGCTTCAAAGTATGCAAACGATGAAATAAAGGATCTGTATGAGATAAATATGTGGAATTAGTAATAATGCGAATAGCACGCTTTTGGAGTAAATACAATGAATTCAGTCTAGTAATACTACAATTTCCCCATATAATATATGAATACAATATATGAGGCAAAATTAAAGAATTATATAAAATAATCAGGGATCGTTCTGATAAGAGATCTTTCAACTTCCAGAGTGCGCCAATATTTCTTGATAGGGTCCTTTGTAGACAGGATATATGTTCGTTCCATGTCAAATGAGAATCGATTGTAATGCCTAAAAATCTAATAACCTGTTTCTCGCAAAGAGAAAACCCATCAATTGATATATTGACATTAAGATCCCGTGAGTTGGGTTTTCTAAAATGAACAAAATTTGTCTTGTTAACATTCAAAGATAACTTGTTTGATTTAAACCAATTCAATATATTCAATAATTCAGAGTTCAAACGATTAACAAGGGTCCCTTTATCATAATCCGATGTTATAATGGATGTATCATCAGCAAAAAGCATAAAATTCAGAGATGGAGAAGAACTTATAATATCATTTATATGAATGTTAAACAACAGAGGCCCTAAAATGGAGCCTTGAGGTACCCCACATTTAATATCAAGTTTCTATGATTCATAAGACTGAAAACTAACATACTGTTTTTCCCATAAGAGCATTGACAGTTTTCCACAATGAAAAAAGATTATCCTTATTTTTTCTATTTTAGTTGAATAATACAATTTTCGGGACAATCTTATTACTGATGTTAATTGATTTCTATATTTCCGGTATTTCATAAATAAATTATTACTTTGATTCTTTATTGCCTGCTTATATAACTTATTACGGGTTGATATTGACCGCATAATACCTTTGGTAATCCAGGGTTGTCTATTTTTCTTTAAAGGTTTCCGTTTAACCAAAGGAATATTTTTCTGATAATAATACAATAACCTGCTGATAAATTTGTCATAAGCAGTATCAGCATTGCTTTCATCAAATACATCGCCCCATTCTTCCTGCGCTAAATCAAATATCAAAGAATTAATATTACTTTCTGTTTCCTTATAATACATTTCGGTTGAGATTTTTTATTATCAAAATATTGTTTTGTTTGCAAAAAAGACTATTATTGATGGTAAAAACAGGTAAATGATCAGATATATCATAATAAAATATACCATTTGTAAATTCTGTGTTTATTACATTTGAAAATATGTTATCAATAAGAGTTTTTGATGTACTGGAAATTCTTGTTGGGTTGCTGATATGTGGTTGAAATAAATAAGTTGCCAATAAACTTAACAACTGCATTGTATGATTATCAGAATTATTTAAAAGATCAATATTAAAATCTCCCATTATAAAACTGTCTTTCTTTTCCTGAGAAATAATACTCAAAATTTGATCAAAACTTTCTAAAAAACAATCAATGTTATTTCTTGGGGACCTATATATATTACCTATTATTATATTTTTTGCTTTACTGTTCAAAATTTCAACAAAAATATCTTCCGTACCCTCGATATGTAAGTCATGCCTGACTTTTACATCAATGTTATTTTTAATGTAGAAAGCAACCCCACCTCCTTTACCTAAGTAACGATCAGAACGATACATTCGATAATGCTCTAAATTAAATATTGGTGGTGAATTTGTATTAAGCCAAGTTTCTGATATACCGATTATACTAAATTGAAAATGTTGTAAAGAGGAAAGAAATGATTCTATAGAATCAAAATTCTTATTTAAACTTCTGGCATTGATGTGAAGAAGACTAAACAAATCAAAAAATGATTGAAATTTATTTTATTTTATCAGTGCATTAAACTCGGCAGTTGTGTAATAACCACTTTCGGAGTCATTCCAACTGTGATCATCAAAGATCATACCATGAGGGATCATTGTCGGTGTGGGGGTATGAGTAGAAACTGAAGGGTCGTGGGAAGAGGTTTGAGTGCAAGTGCAGGTGTCTGTGTGTGCATGTGCGCTGAGCGTGCGTGAGTGTGCATTCATCTTGAGTGTATGCGATAAAGAGTGCAGCGTCTAAATTATTTACTTGAAACTAGAGTCACCGTATACAGAACTAGAAAAATATACAATGTCTGGAATATACGGGAAGAATTAATGGGGGAAAAAACTACAACAGTATTTGGCAGTCTGCCAGGGGTACCAAAATGGGTAATTATATACAGCAAATATTATCTAAATAATTACTTTTTATATATTTACGAGAAAAAGAACCATAAAGTGATTGCGAAGAGAATCACGATACATACAAACAGATGTACCTATATCAACCATGCCTATATTAAAGACAATGACTATATAACAATATACCTGTAAAATCATATGTACACAAACTTCAAACAATTGTTACAATTTTACTTTTAAACTTTATATAAACCAATGATACAAATGAGCAGGAGCTTTAAATACTCTCAGACAGGGATCATGAATAATGTATAATACTAATAACGCTGTCGAAACAATGCCGTGAAGTGATGTGTTCATCAGGAATAAGGTAACATAAAGATTAATCAAGTTTGGGAGCCGTCACATTACTCTAGATCAGAGGAGTGATCATAGTAGAGCAGAGTGATTAAAAACAAAACACAAGTGTTTCATTACTAACGATTTGAGGGGCAGATAAAAGGAGTGAAACGAAGTTGTATGTGAGTGCGTGAAAAACTTCGGAATAATAAGCAGGTTATCACCCGAGAATTGGGTTTTCGCTCGTAATGACATGTGAATAAGTAACCATGATAATATGAGAGAATTGTCAAGTGGAAAATCGGCGAGTCTCATTGAACCCAGAGTGATTGAGCAAGAAGATGACAGGAGCAGTGACATTGGTGTAAAGACTAAAGAAATCACTCAGCAATAACAATCTCAGCTCTGGAGAGGTACAAAAGAATGGAATTTAACAGCAAATAGCTTTGTGTGTAGTACTGAAATTATTGTGAGCTATTACGAAACCAAAGGAGCTAACAGTATACAACTTAATACGGTTAATGAACTTAGAGAAACTTGGTGGGCTTAAAGTCATTGGACAAGGGTCGTCGTACTGGACTAAAATTCCTGTGCATATTTTTTATTATCTTTCAAAAAAACAATTTTATCAAATTTATGGCAGTTAAACAAATTTATGGCAGTTAAACCATGTGTTCTACTAATATTGTTGCATTCACTTAACCCTCATGTCTATGAAGGTGAACTTGTCCTTTAAGTACATGAGACAGTTGTACATATGGGTGACGAAAATGAGAGGCAACGGTGACAAAATCGATTCAGCCAGCAATATGCTGAAATGATATTATACATAAATATAAAAGCAATCACTCAATCCACATGTATAGTAAGGTGAACTTGTCCTTGAAGAACTCGAATGCAAAGCATATATCTCTGCGACAAAAACGTTTTGAAATAGTTCATTGAGAAGCATATACGTCTAAACAAATTGGAGTAACGATTTGATGTGATATTTTAGCATATTGTTGGTTTAATCCATTTCGTCACCGCTGTTGCCCTTTTTCATCACTCTTTATTCACATCGTCATCATGTATTTGAGCCTATAATCTAGAACACTTGTCTCTTGGAGAAAACATCTTGATGTAGAGCATTTGGAAGCCTGCAACTCTCAGCAAAGTGGTATTACGAGTTGATGCATTACCTAAGCACATCGGGGCTTGATTAAATTTCGTCACCGTTACTGCCTTTTTTCGTCATCCTTTCTGGTTCTGGATGTAGTACGGTGCAGGACCTTGCGGTATAAGGCACTAGGTGAGAGAAGGCACGTTGGGGGCGTTGGTAGTCAAAGTGGAGAAGACTTTGCTCAATCTTTGCTTTGAAAACCTCCGTGATATACTGTTAACGACTTCAGCTGGAAGTTAATTCCAAACCAGGATCGGTTTCACAAAAAAAAAAAGAGGAAAAATCGGTCGGTATACTGATGTGTTACAGTGCCTTACTGTGTAACATTTTGTTTGATTTGTAACGTAATTTTCGACATAATCTAGAACACTTGTCTCTTGGAGAAAACATCTTGATGTAGAGCATTTGGAAGCCTGCAACTCTCAGCAAAGTGGTATTACGAGTTGATGCATTACCTAAGCACATCGGGGCTTGATTAAATTTCGTCACCGTTACTGCCTTTTTTCGTCATCCTTTCTGGTTCTGGATGTAGTACGGTGCAGGACCTTGCGGTATAAGGCACTAGGTGAGAGAGGGCACGTTGGGGGCGTTGGTAGTCAAAGTGGAGAAGACTTTGCTCAATCTTTGCTTTGAAAACCTCCGTGATATACTGTTAACGACTTCAGCTGGAAGTTAATTCCAAACCAGGATCGGTTTCACAAAAAAAAAAAAAAAAAAAGAGAGGAAAAATCGGTCGGTATAATGATGTGTTACAGTGCCTTACTGTGTAACATTTAGTTTGATTTGTAACGTAATTTTCGACATTTTTTTTTACGTTACATTCTTTATATTTCTTTGCTGTAATATTTCGCTTGGGTTTTACTTTAGTGAAAACAATTCTAGAATGTAGGGCTGGGACCAACCCCTCTACCACTTTGAAGAATGATTTTAATCTCCGGACCTGGCGTCCCAAGGTAAGAGTTGGCAAGTTCAGTTTCTCCCTCGTGCAGGTGGTACAGTCTGGATCGCAGAAAATGTAGTCACTGCATATGAACCGTACAGCTCTTCGTTGTGGGGTTTTTCCCTGTCTGTCAACTCTTTGATATATTTGAGCCATATATTCCAAAACACTTTTCTCTTTGATATAGCGTCTTGATATAGCACTATGAGAAGTATACAAGTCTCAGTCAAGCGGTATAACGAGTTGATGTACTGGTAATACAGAACATTGTTGGCTGATTCGATTCCGTCACCGCTGCTGCCTGTTTTCGTCACCCGTAATTTACAACTATCTGATGCGTTTGAGCCCTCTAATCCAAGCCCATATATTTTTGATAAAATGTCTACATAAAGCATAACAAGAAGCACACAGCTCTCAGTAAAGTGATATGACGAGCTGATTTATCACTTGAGCAAAACGTTGGCTGATTCGATTCCGTCTCCGCTGTTGCCTGTTTTCGTCACCCTTTATCTACAAATGACTGATGCATTTGAGCCCTCTAATCCAAAGGACACATCTCTTGGATAAAACATCTTGATAAAGGTCATGGAGAAGCATGCAGCTCTCAATAAAGTGGTATGACGAGTTGATTTATTACTTGAGCAAAATGTTGGCTGATTCGATTCCGTCGCCGCTGCTGTCTGTTTTCGTCACCCTTTATCTACAAAAATGACTGATGCATTTGAGCCCTCTAATCCAAAGGACACATCTCTTTGATATAACACCTTGACAAAGCACATTGAGAAGCATGCAGATCTCAGTAAAGTGATATGACGGGTTGATTTATTGCTTTAGCAAAATGTGGGCTGATTCAATTTCGTCACTGTTGCTGCCCGTTTTTGTCACTATTCATTTACAACTGTCTGATGCATTTAAGCCCTCTAATCCAACGCATACGTCTCTTGGATAAAACGTCTTGATTTAGCAAACTGAGAACCATGCAACTCACAAGAAAGTGGCATGACGAGTTGATATATCACGTAACCACATTTTGACCTTACTTGATTTCGTCATAGCTGATGAATTTTTCGTCAACCTTTACGTACAACTTTCTGATGCATTTCAGTTGTCTAATCCAAAGCTCATGCCACTTGAAAAAAAAAAACATTGAAAAAGTACATTGTGATATGCAACTGTAAAAAAATGGTATAACAATTTGATGTATTAGCTAATCATATCCTGGACTAAATCGATTTCGTCACTGTTGTCGCCTTTTTCGTCACCCTTTGTGTACAACTGCCTCATGTATTTAAGACCTCGAATGCAAGGAGCATGTCTCTGGGAGAAAATGTCTTGATGTAGCACATTGAGAAGCATGGAACACTAAGTAATTTGGTATAACAATTTAAAGCATCATTTAGACACATTATTTGCTTCCGTCACCCTGATTGCCTTTTTCGTCACCCTTTATTTAAAACCTCATCATGTATTTTCGACCCCTCTAATATAAACACATGTCTCTTTTATAAATTTCTTGATATAGCACATTGAGAAGCATGCAGCCCTCTAATCCAAAGTACACTCTTCTTGGATAAAATCGCCTTGATAAAGCACAATAAGAACCATTCGGCTCTCTGTTGAAAGGTATAAAGAGTGGAGTAGTACTTGAGTAAATTTTGGTCCAAATCGATTTCGTCACCGATGCTATCTGTTTTCGTCACTCTTTATTTACATCTCTCTGATACAAATGAGCCCTCTAATCTAAAGCACATGCCCTTGGAGAAAACGTCTTGCTCTAGCACAATGAGAACCATGCAACTCTCAGCAAAGTGGTATGACGAGTTGATATATTGCCTAAGCACATCTAGGATTAGTTAAATTTCCTCACAGTTGCTGCCTTTATCTTCATCCTTTGTGTAAAACTTTCTGATGCATTTGAGTCCCCATATCAAAAGCACATTGGGATACATGCAACTCTGAACAACATATATGAACAATTCGACGTATTAGCTAATCATATCGTGGACTGAATCGATTTAGACACCGTTGCTGCCTTATTTCACCACCCTTCATGTACAATTAGTTTCATGTATTTGAGCCCTAGAATGCAAAGCACACGTCACTTGGAGAAAACTTCTTGATGCCCTGTAAAGCACACTGAGAAGCATGCAACTCCGATCAGAGTAGTGAAACGATTTGATGTATTATTCAAGCGTATTGTTGCCTGAATCGATTTCGTCAGCGTTCTCCTTTTTCTTTTCTTCGCCCTTTATTTACAACCTCATCATGTATATCAGCCCTCTAATCCAAATCACATGTGTCCTGGAAAAAAAGAGACTTTTTGATATAGTACATTGAGAGGCATGTAACCCTTAGCAAAGTGGTATGATATTGTATTACCATAGCACATTGTAGGTTGATTCGATTTTGTCACCGTAGCTGCCTTTTTTCGTCACCCTTTCTGTACATTTGTCTGATACATTTCGTCCCTCTAATTCAAAGTTCATGCCACTTGGAGAGAAATTCTTGATAAGTATAGCACATTGAGAAGCATGCAATTATAATCAAAGTGGCAGAATGATTTGATGTCTTAGCTAAGCATATTGTTGGCTGAATCGATTTTGTCACCCTGCTGCCTTATTTCGTCATCCTGTATTTACAACGTCATCAAGTATTTGAGCCTCTAATCCAAAGGGCATGTCTCTTGGATAAAATGTCTTGATTTAGCTCGTTGAGAAGCATGCAACTCTCAGCAACGTTGAATTACAAGTTGATGGATTATTTAAGAATATTGTGGCTGAATCGATTTCGTTACCGTTGCCGCCTTCTTTCGTCACCCCTTATTTACAACTGTCTGAGGTATTGACCCTTGCAAGCTAAAGCACGTGTGTCTTAGACAAAATGTCGTGATAAAGCACATTCAGAAGCTTGCTACTCTAAGCAGAATGGAAAATAAGTTGAGGTATTAGCTAAGCACATTGTGGGCTGATTTAATTTCGTCACCGTTGCTGCCTTTTTCTGTCATCCTTGGTTTACAACTGCATGTCTGGTGCATATGGGTTATGAGGGTGGGAAGGGGCTGATCTATGATTCGGGCTGTATTTCAAAGGGGATTATCACATAGGGGGATTACATACACGAGTGCTTTATTTTTTTACCTTAGTTTGCGTATGTTTGTCATTATACTTGTCTTTGTGTGTGTGCACGTGTGTAGGCATGAATACGTGTGCGTGTTTTCATTCAATTTTTACTGCATAATATTCACCCTTTTTATTATTGGTGTCACATAAATATATTTTGTAACTAAGAGAAGAATATTTCGTTTTCGGAATAACGAATAATAATAATAATAATAATAATAAATCATCTATTAAGCGCAGAAACTGTGTCTATATATTCTACTGCGCTTCAAGAGCTCTTAAATTCCTATGTTGCACAATGCTGCATGGGAAGTACAAAAAGAAATAGGCCCATGCTAAAACAAAAAAGTTTTCACTTTTGATTTAAAACTGTCTAAAGTCTGACATTTCCGAATGTCTAATGGTAATCTATTCCACAACCTAGGGGCTGCACCAGAAAATGATCGGTCACCTAAGGTAACTTTTGTTTTGATTTGGGGTATCTGCAATATCAATCTATCATTTGTACTGCGGAGATTATGGCTATGACTCTGAGATTTAAAGTTCAATAATTCACTGATATAACTAGGGGCCTGACCAACCTGATTTTGTTAGCCTATCAGATTAACGATCCTTGGAATGATGAATCCCAGAAAGGACATGAAGGAACATAACCATTTCTGAAATCTTGTCAGAAAATACGAGTATAATTCATTTCTGACTGGTCGAATCAAGTCAATGTTATTTTAACTACCACGGCTTGCCTCTAAACGAGATGTTCCAGGCGAAAATGGTACAAGACTCTTTAGCAGAGCCACATGTGTCACTTCTAGCGATTTGGACATGGACACAAATCTTGCGTGTTGTGCCTCAGTTGCGTAATACGTCTTGTGTGTGTGTGTGTGTCTGTGTGCGTGTTTGTATGTGCATTTTACCACAATTGTTAGCTTGTTGATGACACTCAATTTAGCCATACATATGCATACAGAATGGTCACAAAGATGTCCTCATATGCATTTGTAATGAAATGTGAATCAGATTGAATCGGTTTATCATTACTTGTTGCCAGGACCACATAGATGGCATCTCGTACTTTCATGATTGCAAAGAATGCACCATATTTCCCCTGGGCCTTTGGCTTTGCAGAAATCTTTTTGTGTCGCAGCTCCTCTTTGTTTTCCCCTTGGACGCCGATGTACCGCGGACGAGTTCTCCCGTGACAGTGTGATCACGCGTGAACACGACAGAAAATGCGTTTAAAGTCTATGGTGCTCCGATATAGAGATTGATGTCTTGACGGCAGCTTTATTGATGTTAAGAAAATATCTTACAAAGTTTAATACAAAAATATATGGTAACTGAAGGTGAAAAATAATAAAGGGGAGTGGTGGCATCAGATACATTTCCGAAACGTACAATTAAAGCAAATATCAGGTAGACCTTACTTCAATAATTGAAGGTTTGCATTTGGCAGTAATTTGGGCGTAGTTTCCACGTGCAAAACCCTCATAGATTTACAACTAAAGTCAGTTGCATTGATTACCATCATTCTTTTCTATTTGAAGTAAGGTAAGATGTAATACACCTAAAAGAGAATGGAGAAGAGTGAACAAATATTGTAGTAAGCTGAAAGAGACAGGCAAACTCTATTTTTTATTGAAAGATTATCTGTAGTATACCTAAGAGAGTAGACTAGCATTTCTTCGGGCTCTGCGACGTGTTTTGATTGACATCCGGTGCTCAGCCAATAAAACTTCGAGAGTTGACGACTGACAACTGTCTTGCCACACCCGGTTGCGCGGTTCCACGCCTCTATTCGGAGGTTTCTTACTAGACGTATTTTTAGTCAACTTGACTTCCACATCGTCGCGCCCTCTATTGACTGCCAATCAAGGACTGATTCAGGCTAAAAATACGTCGCCCACTAGACTAAGTCTGACCCATTGAGCTCTATTAATACAGCTCTATGGTCTGACGCAAAGAGATTTTCCCCAGTGACTGCTAGAGTGCGGGGTCTTCAGTACGCCTTGTACCATTGTTTTGTGAGCGCAAGGGGAGCATTGGATGACAACGAGGCGGTAGGCTCACCCCTCATGCTAACACGCTAGCGAACGAGCAACCGAGGAGCAGCCAAAATCAAGTGCGTACTCGCGTAAAAGTTCAGAAGTTCGCGTAATACGCGCTGTAGAAATGTATACTTAGTACCAAAGATAGTAGAGATAATAGGGAGCTTTAGATTTTAGACGCGCGGACGTTCAAAGAGAAAAAACATGATCTGGGGGGCGTTTCATCAACGAGTTCGTCGGAGATTTCACCGACAAATTTGCTATCAGCCAATCAGACCAAGGATTTCATTAGCTTTTAACAGTTGTCAGTGTAAATCCTTGCGTCTGATTGGCTGATAGCAAATTCGTCGGTGAAAACCTCCGACGAACTCGTTGATGAAACGCCCCCCCAGAGCGTGCGCAGTAGCGCGGATAAAGTTACTGCGCACGCTCAGATCATGTTTTTTTCTCTTTGAACGTCCGCGCGTCTAAATTCTAAAGCTCCCTGCGCGATAAAAATGGACACAAAACATAGAGCTGTAATAGAGCTCTATGACACAAAATGGCTACCCTACATGACGATACAAAAGAGAGCTAAGTACAAACTCAGTACACCTAGAAACAGCAATCATTTGCAAAGGTAGTGGTATTTTTATTATCTTCAAAAGATTCAAAAATTATAGTCGTAGCTTTTTTTCGATTGAGGGGATTATTTTGAAGAACAAGATTTTAAAGTAATAGGATTATTTCGTGGAGGTAATAATTTGGCAACAACATGATCCAAAAACAATCAACGACACTTGATAAACAGCAACAACAACTTCAGAGACAGCGCGTCTCAGGTGATGTGCGTAATACGTTTGAGGATCGCGCGCTGTCCATCAACTTCAACTTATTTGTATAGTATATTATTTATAACATACTTTTATGCAAACACATTTTATTTTAAAAGTATGTTGATATCTTGTATATATTTGTATTATACATGTATATATGTTAATTCTTATTTGAAATTTGTCTATTTTGCGTATTTTCAATTGACATTGTACTCCCATACCCCATGAGGGTCGTTGAGTAATAAATCAAACTTCAAACTTCATCAACTTCAAAGACAGCGCGTCTCAGGTGACGTGCGTAATACGCTTGAGGACCGCGCGCTGTCCATTTGTTTTGTACAGGGTTAGCGCCATAGAGCTCTATTATACGTTGTAAATACAACTCTATGGTTAGCGCGCACTTTCCTGTCTTTGCTTAGTACGCAAAGTCCGCCATAACTAAGTGGTACAATGGCGGCCCCCATGAAATCACTGACTCCATTGTAGAGTCCGCCTTCTAGTGGTGGAGAGGAGAAAAATCTCTTTGGTCTGATCACGCCTAAGCCTGCTTGAGCGTGCACTCCATATAAGGAAAAAAATGCCCTAGCAAGATGGCGACGCAACACGGTAATTTGGCTGCACGGTCTCGTTTATGTTGGGAATAGGGACACGCATTCCACTCTCTTTTAGTTCGGTGGTACAATGGCAGCCCCCATGAAATCACTGACACAATTGTACAGTCCGCCCTCTAGTGGTGGGGAGGAGAAAATCTCTTTGATACCACCCCATGCCCAGTTTCCGCGCAATGAGTAAGCTACGATTGCTCCAATTGGTCAAGAAGCTCAGAGATTCACCAATCACAAAAGTGCTTACTGACTACTAGTCATTGCTCACCAAGGATTCATTCTAAACAAATTTACAAGCAAGAGACCGAAGAAACGTACGCGTTGATCAAGCATACCCTAACCGAGTTTGAACTTTTAATTTTGCTTATCTTACTGTGTTGTTGTCGTGCTGTTGTTTTCGCACCTGTTACAGTGGACAGACATCAGCAATACACCATGGCTTTCCCACCGTCATCCAGCCTATTCCAGGCCCGTTCGCCCGGTCCTTCGCTTAGCAAAAGATAGACGCCAGTCCCACCTGTGTTATTCTGTGTGAGTTGTTCATTGATCTCGGATATTCGAGTTTATATGGAGCTGGATATGAGTTGTCAGTCGGGCCGATTTGGAAGTAGGGATACTATATTGAATGCAATTGATGCTTGGTAATATAATCCCTTATCAGCCCTCAGCAGGGGTCTCTATAACACTCAATTACTGTCACTGAGTAAGAGTAATTGTTAGTCAAGTAGACTAGGAACCCCGTGCCGTGGACTGTGGCTGTGCAACAGCTGTGCCAAGTGAGATCAAGCATTCAAGGTCAACTCAACCCCAAGACGCCAAGTGTCATGAATGTGAAGGATTTCCACGAATGCACTGAAAACAACGGCAATGACATTTTGACCCCCTGGCCTTGTTAATGTTGAATTTAGAAAATACGAACTTGACTCCTGCGTCCTGGATTGCAGAATGGCTGAAACGCATCAATCAAAGCGCAGTCCAAGGAAAAAGAAAGCAGAGGCTTTCATCATAGATTTTGTAACAGGGAAAAAACCAGACAATGTGACTCGATCTAAACCTACATTCAGACCGATGTCTGCAGTGTCTGACGCTGGTACAGTGACCATCAGAAATGATGATGGTAATGTCACAACTGATGGCACCATGAATAGGAGTGAAAAAATGGACCAATTGCAACCACCCAAGAAAAGGAAATCTGGCTTACAAGCTGCATTTGAACGATTTCGTCGTGGTAGACAGGTGAGATTGTTTTGTCACGAAAGTTCTAAACTTTAGTTTGAATCAAAAGAAATTAAATTCTATATATAGGACCTATTGTGCATGCCTATATCTGTCAAGGCCATAGAGTAGACCATACAAAATATGTTGAGAGTCATAGTAATTGGCTCCTCAGTTACTAATGTTACTTGCCGTAAGATGTCGAAGGGGTAGCGACGCATTAAGTAAGACAAAGTGGAACAATTTTGTATAGACGAAAGATCAGTCTGTCTCATCAAGGATAATATCATATTCCATGTAGACTGCATCTGGCTTCATAGAATTCGTCTCCTTTACAGGGTGAAAGTTCTCGTACCAGATACTGTAGGGGTTGACTGACAAGTATGTCTATTAAATTCCGCGAAAAACTTCTCATTTATAATAATGACATTTGCTGGGTCAGTTTTTCGCTTCTTTAGACAAACGCCATTGATACATATGCTATCGCAACAGTTTCAACTGTTCTGGTTGAACGCAACTTCGGTTTTCAAACCAATCTGGGAAAAAAAAAATATATACAGGATTAATCAGTCAACATTTTGACTCACCTCTTCCACTGTTTCCTCCTGTTTTCTGGTTGTTTCCTCCACTTCTTTGCAGCGCTCCCCAATTCATCGCTGCACGAACGTGTACGGCAAGCCAAATGCTCCATACAATCACTATATCGGTACACTTATGTTTATTGACTAAAGTACTAGTAAGTTGTTCGAGCGCTAAATTCAACTTCGTAATATTGTGAATGAGTCTCATTCACAATATCAAAGTCAAAAAGTTTTATGAAATTGAAATTCCTCTGAACAGATGGATTATTCTGTCTAAATTTTGTATTTAATTTCTTGCAAATTTCTTGCTTAGTGATTATTACTACTGATGGTGCAAAGAATGGTACAAATAAGCTATAGATATTTTACTTTATGTGAGAAGTTATTTTGTGTACTGTATTGACTGTCAATGAAACAGATGTACAGAATTCATGAATGTAAATAAGCATACACACAAAAGTTAATCTCACAGATATCCTCCCTCACAGCAAATATTCGTAAGTAGGCCATGTCTTTACACACTAATTTCTGGGAAAGACTTCCCTAAGGCCATGTTCAAGTGCTCAAAAATGAACCAAAGCAAACCAATCTAATGAGTACTGTACCATGCTGTACCAAATTTAAAGCTTTTGAGTGCTCTGTGGATAACATATACCTGACAAGTTATTTTTAGAGGAGGTCTCACATTTTGTAGCAATAGGGCCCCGTTCATTTTGGGCGCTTAGGTGTGCCAAACAAAGGCATGAACACTTTGCATTATAATATGTGTTTTACATGCATTCTTTTCATGTCAACTTCTGGTGCTGTTATGGTACACTTTTTGAGCACATTGGGAAATGGCCCACTTTTGGCTTGGTATACATGTACAATATGTAGTATGGTATGTTACACATTAGGAATGTTCAAGTGCTCCTCTGGCGCCTATACAGTGTGGTACGTTAGCTTCAGGAGAGTGCTCGAATGCACCCTCTTTCTCCCCCCCCCCCCACACACACTAATTTTACCATACCACTCTACACACTTTCTTACCCTTGTTTGCTTTCCTATGCACACACCCACACATTTGCTATAGCAAGTGTTGTGGTATGGGGGAAGGGGGCATGAGGAAGGCTTGCCCATATGAATGTATGCAGCAACAAAATCTCTAGAAGACTTTCCTTTGTGTCTGAAAGGAAAAGAAGTACCAGATTGCTACCTAATGTGGAGGATTGTAACTGAATGGTTTTCAGCAATGCCGCATTCTCAGCACACTGGCGTACCTTTCACGCTCAACAACCACACGATGACACTTTGAAGAACTCAGAGGAAGACAGTGATGTACAATATGTACAAAGATGGTCGTTTATTGTCTTGTAGATGAAGTTCACAAGTCTCCCGGTGTGGTATAAGAGAGTGGGTATCTCCCACTCAATGAGTGACCGATGAATACATGAATGCTCGAATCAACTAACTTCAAAGAACAAAATCATTCTATTTATAATGATTCTGAGGGTGCAGCACATGGTGCTATGGAAAATTTTTTCTAGCACCACCTAGCAACACGTAGCAACAACATAATGAATATAATAGCATTTACATGCTCCACCCCTTAATAATTTATGCAAACCATCCTCCAATCAGTTGTCGGTTACATGGCTTTAGGCCATGATCATGCCTGTTCAAAAGTGACCATCAGGCTGACCACTAGACTACACTCTACTTTGTCTTAGCGACTGTCCACTACCACCTGGCTGGTCATGATGGAAAATCCCATGTATATATGTGTGGTGCTTCTCCCTCCTCTCTGGGGCTAGCACCCTTCCCAAAACTTTCCATAAGTTTCCCTAGACTCGACATTTCTTATATATTTGATTGTAACAGTTTTGTACTGGGGAAACAGCCGAAACTTTCCACAAATTTCCAAAGACTCAACATCTTCTGTGTATTTCTTTATATTATGGTTTGCGAACTCAACAATTTCTTTGTATCCCTTAATATTATGGTTTGCAAAGGAGAAGACAGTTTTCTGCTGAATGATCACCTTTTATACCATAGAGCCAATATGGCGGCTGCAGTATTGATGCACTAACTACAGTTGAACCTCTCGTATCCAGACAAGTCGGGACCGGGGCTCGTCCGGATAAGGGATTTGGCCGGATACGGGAGACTTAATGCTTTACACATGTACATATACATACACATGTACTGATGTAGCCCTTTGTAGTACCACATGTAGTAATGTGTATACTGCAACCTTTTCATTGTTACATTTGGGGATGTTTGGGGATGTTAAAATGTCTGAGGGTAAGCAATATGGAAGGAAATTTGATGTAATGTATGTTGATCATGTTGGAAGTAATATGTAATTCATGTGTGTTTGTGTAGGAGTTCTCAAGGAGTTGGGAATCCCCCTTTCCTCCCGTAATTAAAAAAAAAAAAAAAAATCACGGCGAGATTGCGTCCGTATAATAGAGAGATCCGGATAAAGGGAGGCCGGATAATAGAGGTTCAACTGTATATGCTGTAAAATGAAATGTCATCCTTTCAAATGTCTGATATTCAATATCATCAATTTGTGGTGCATGTATGACACAGGATTGATCCACTTGCTCTGTCACAAGGATTAATTGTGGGCAGTTTATATCACATACTACTTGTTCTCAACCACTAACTGTCAACTTTAAACTTTCAGGTAATCAGAGAACAAAAGCAATATATGCACAGAAGAACTGTTGAAAGGAAAGAAATAGTGACATTGATATACACCCTTTGAGCACATTATGATTCCAGATGCTGACAGTTCAGTTCAGCGTGTATGAGGCCAGGGTAAACAGAAATTAATACTTTCCATAATAACCAAAACTACTAATTACATACAAATATTTACTGTATAAAGAACTACTGGACTGAATTTTAGAATGTTTTAACATAGCAATAGGGCAATTCTGTAAAATAGTGAATCTCAACATCAAAATTTCAAAATTGTCAAATCACTGCAAGTAAGGTACCATATCAATCGTCATAGATTATATTTTCATGGACTTTTGTTGATTTTAATTTGTTATGCGTATTCTTAGAATTGTGGGTATTGAAGTCGGGGGCTAATTTTCCTCTCATTTTTAGTTAAAAATTAACCAAAATTTACTTGAAACGTACACTTTTCAATTACTAATAAAAGAAAACCACCAGTCTTTTTGTTTTTTATAGTGACACTTTTACCAGGTTTGACCACTTTGGTCATGGTCCGACACCGTGAACATACATTTTTTAATATTCACGTTAAAATCTGAAGCAAGATAAAGCATATCACTTAGGATGCAAAGTACTTTGTCATAGGCAATGTAACCATCATCATAGGTCACTTGCATGGTTTGTCAAAACTGAGATATTATGGTGTTGGACGTATACAGTACACTTTGAATGTACGTCCAACACTATAGTGCCACTCCAGCAACTCCAACAATTTCAATTTTATCAGACCTGACACAGGTAAATTTAAAATTTTCTTCATTATGGAGTATTCTACAAATGAATTCATTATGAAATCAAAGCAAATAATCAAACTAAAAGATTTTATGAAGAATTTTATAAAAATCAAATTATGAAACAGATTTGGAGCATGCAGTTCTATACAGTTACAGCATGCGTGGCAACAAAGGTCTCAGGCCTGGTGCCGATCGAAGAGTTTATGAACGATAGTAGCGCCAGGCTCGGGCCAAAATTCCTTGCATGGTCAAAGGTCACAATTATGTGGCTGTGTCCTCCGCCGAAGCGCGCGTTCAGTTACCATGGTAGTTGTCCATTATGTGGCCGAGTTCGTGAATGGGTCATCGTAAAAGTAACGCGGCTCTGCTATAGTTACTGAACACAATTTTTACAGCTTGGCGCAGACCAAATTAGCTCAGGCCAGGAGCTGGCCAAAAATGCATGAGTTAGTAAAAGGGGTATAGGTCACTTCAATTAAAAAAAAAAAATTATAGTACATGTACTGTACCCTAATTAAGGGTGCCGGTATTCAACAGGAAGCAGAATTCAGCACCTGATTTGCAGAGAAGCTTGAATTGCTAAAGATTTTTTATGCCTCCGCCACGAAGTGTCGCCGGAGGCATTATGTTTTCGGGTTGTCCGTCCGTCCTTCTGTCTGTAATCAAGTTTGTGGACAGCGTATCTAAAAAACCGTTTGACGTATTGTAATGGTGAAGTTGTGCCTATCAACTTTTGGGCGCACATGCTCAAGGTCAAAGGTCAAGGTCAAATGCTCAAAATTTCACTATTTCCCCTATATCTGTGCAATGCATGGAGTTATTTTCTTGAAAATTGGTGTATACGTGAACTACCAAATAAAGATCCCCAGAGAGAGTTTTGGGTCATGAGGTCAAAGGTCAAGTGAAAATGCTAAAATTTCTCTTTCTTCTCCATATCTCACAAATATTTGAAGGTATCTTCATGGAACTTAGTATATATGCATGTACTGACTGGCAGTGATCATGTAGGGAATTTAGGGGTCATGGGTCAAAGGTCAGGGGGTCAAAGGCCAAGGTCAACTCATCAAAATGTCTTATTTCCCTCTTATCTCATGCAATGCCTGCAGGATTTTTTCTTGAAACTTAGTGTATGCATGTATTATCTAATACAGATTCTCTTGGAAGTTTCTTGCCAAAAGGTCAAAAGTCAAGTGAAAGTGCTAAATTTCACTTCTTCTTTGAACTTACAAAAGGGTCAAAAGTTGGGTACAGATCCTCAACTCCCTAAATACCTGCATTCTTTAGACAGTATAGCCATTCATCCAGATAAACCTAGTTCAAGAAAAGTGAACATTCAGTGCATTTGTGACAAACCTGTCCTTTTTGATATTTTGCCAGTTATGTGAAACTGTCATCACACATTGTCATGACATTGTGCTATAGACCTATTCGGAGAACCATGCATTATGGTGGAGGCATACCAGTCGCCATAGCGACATTTCTATTTTTTTTTTAATGTATAAACAATCTTTAATTTATTTGACACAAACATTTTTACTGTGTGGCTGGCCCCTTAAATCTATCATTTTGTAGATTTGAATGTTATTGATTGCAGTGCTCTGTTCTTTAAAGGAAAAGTTCACCTTCATTAATATGTGAATTGAGTGAATGGAGCAATAATGGTAGAAGGCATTGGTGAAAGTGTGTCCAGGAAAATCAGACAATCTGTTCAAAAGTTATGTATTTTTGAAGTTTCTGCGCAGTCACTGCTGGATGAGAAGACAACTTCATATTATGATGTCACATGCATAGAATGATACGAGGAAAATATAAAGAGAATTTCACTAAATTTCAGTTTTGTACACATTCCCCAGACTTGTCACTGATGGAATAGAGGGATGGTATAGTTTTGGTTGAGATGGGGGATTCAGATTTTAACTTTCTGTGAGATAATGAGAAACCACTTACAGTGTATGAAATAATAAAAGAGCATTCAATTCTAAGAGAAATTCAAAGTTTTTTATGAAGATTGGTTTTTGAAATGGCTGAGAAATAAAAAAACACACAAAAAACAAAGTAAAACAAAGTGGTTCATAATAAAAGGTGGGTCCCACCTTATATTAGGACATCTTTGTTTTTGGATATCTCTGATGTTTCAAAGCCAATTGTCTGATTTTCCTCAAACTTTCACTGATGTGGAGTGTTCTATTGATATTGCTGCATTCTTTTAATTCACACATGAAGGTAAACTTGTCTTTTGATAGTGCTGAAAACTGGTGCCCTACAAACACAGACTGACACAGTAGGTTAATAAGCTGTATTATTAAACTTTCTTCTACTCAAATTTGACACATTGATATGTACATGAATGTTGCTGGTTAGGAAAGAAAGGGGGATGATCCACAAAGTAATTATAATATATCATTTTTTTCTGAATTGGTATGAAAGAAAAGCATGTGTGCAATGTCAAAAACTGTGTTGAAGATTTACACTTTTTAGTACACTATAGAATCTCAGTACATACAGTGTATGTAATGTATGGTATTAAAAGCAGCCTTGTTCAAATCATTCTTCATAATAAATTGTGTAGACCACATGTTACCTTACATGTAAGCAGGTATAATGTAATAATTGCATATTTTCCATTCTTGAAATTCTTGCACCTTTTCTTACTCATCTTAGATTTGAACAAATATTGAGATGTAATTCATAATGACTGTTGGTTTAATAAAAATGTAACATTTTAAATCTTTTGTGTACACAATGATGTAGATGTACCTGTGTACACGTTTCAGTGATCTGGTTGCAATTCAAATATATACAGTTCTAAATGAGTTTTAATGTTGAGCTCTGATATTTTTAAAAAAGATTTTTAAGTTGGCTTGATATCAAATTAAGACTATTCTCTTGTTCCATAATGGGAGGGGGGGGGGGCACTGCCCCTTCTCCCCCAGGTTGACACCCCTGAGGGTGAAAATGACATCAAAACATCAAAATATGGCTCTGAGTACAGTAAATTCTCATTGTTCATAAAGTACAATTGTATGCTATTTACACTGGAAAGAAAACTGTAATGTACAGTATGTGTACCTCAACTGGTCTGCTGTCTTTGTTGCCACATACTGTAAGCTTAAAAGGGGTAGGAAGATTTAGTTGTTTTCATATTGTGTGCTTGGCTGATTTGATTGCTATCAACAGTATAGTAGCATGTGATACCTGTATGTTCCCACTCAATGTAATTTTTAGACTTAGCGGTATGCTGCCCTCTTTTGGTGACAATTTTCTGAAAGTAGAGAGAATGCGGCATGTTCATCCTCGTAACCTGGGGTACTGTCATACCCTGGGGTAAAGCGTTGTGTAGCGCCACCTCGTTTTCTTGATATGTACCCTTACGCACAGCTGTCACGGCAGCCAAATTTTAGCAATCGGTGATAATGATCCCGATGCCAATTGTTGCTATTATGACACTATTGAAAGTTCTGTTTACCATTGGGAGCAGTTATTAAAAAAATGTTAGATTTCAGACATATGATAAATATGTGTAGGTCAGTTGTATCATTAAATATCCTACCATATAAAAATTCTGAAATAAAGCATGAAATCTTAGGAGATATCCCTATTTTTCTCAATAAACCTTAACTGTAGAAGGTTTATTCAAGAAACAATTTTATCATAATAATTGTTCACATTTTGTTAACTTAACACTAGCAGCACCCGTAGAAATCCACGGGTCTGAGGGGTTTTATTTTTTTCTCATCATACGATTTTGCACACTTTTCTCAGTTTTCTCATTCTTTCGTTACTTGTGCTCTCTTCTACCCATGACCGCCACCCCCCCTCCCCACACACACACACACACATTTTCACCCTCGCAGAACAAACAAATATAGGTGTCTACAAACAAACAAACATTCAGGGAAAAATCACCAAAAAAAGCTTATGAGATTCTCCGAAAGTTTTGCCCACAGATTCTTCCCGTCTGAACTATTGATACTATGACTTTGATATTACCCCCCTGCCCTTGCATCCATGCAGGCACCCGAGGGAATCCATGACTGGTCTCAAGGCCTCGCTTTTTCTTTTTTTTCATTCCTATTTCTTTTCCCACGTTATGAGAGAAAAATATATTGCTCCCTCCTTTTTGTTTTTAATCACCAAAACTTGGTTTGATATATCATAGAACCATCCGTTTATCTGCTTCAGACTAAACATCATCATTATTATCATCATATTATTATTCTTATTATGCCCCTATTGCTATATTATTATTGTGATCATAGTCATTAGGTTTTATAAGTATTAGAAACCCGTGAATATCCACGGATCTCAGGGCTTCGTATTCTTTCTTTAATATTTCTTCAACCACGTTACATGAGAGATTACACAAAGAATATTTTCGTCTTCATTCTTGCTCCCTCATTTCTGTTTTCATAAGCAAAACTTCACCTCCCTGGTTGATGGATCTAGAACCGCCTGTTAATCTCATTGACACTGTTCATTTTTATTATCATTATAATCATGATTGTGGTTATGATTATGATTATGATTATGATTATTATTATTATTATTTAGAAGGAGGGGAGATCATAGTCATTCGGTTTTATTATCATTTTATATAATTCATTGATATGGGGATAACTCAAGGGAATTAAGAAAAAAAGTTCATCGGTCAAGGATAGTGAATCTTTTTTTCCGTCATGTCAAGGTTACTCTCAAGGTTACTTATTTCAAATAGCTTCATTATCATTGATATTTCATTTTAAACATTAAAACAATCAAGTACCTGTTTGCGTCTCTTCCGGCCACTCTTAGTTATGGATCATAGCACCCCTCCCCATTCATTTGCATTAGCCTATTCTCTTATTATTATTATTTCAGTGTATTATTGTTATTGTTTTAATCATGTTTATTACTATTACTAACATTATTATTATTATTTAGGGGAGAGGAGAGAGTAAAAGTAGAGTCATAATATAGGGATTATCAACCAAGGGAGACGGAAATATTAATTTAAGAATTGTAAAAATCTGTTTCCCCCATTTTTCTGCTATTGATAAAAAGCTTTTCTGAAGACAGTCCTGCGCAAACTGTCCAAAACTGCTTCACTGCACTAACATACGTATTGTTGTGCTGAGTAGGACTACTTCATATCTAGACCCCTAGTGTTTTTGTTACTATTGTGCTGAGAGAAATAAAATATTTTCGTCTTCGTTTGCTCTCTTCTTTCTGTTTTTATCACCAAACCTTGGTTTGATATGGATCATAGAACCACCCGTTTATCTACTTCGCCAGACTGTACATTTTTATTATCATTATCATCATAATCATTAATGTCCTTCTTCTTCTGCTTCAGACTGTACATTATCACCATTATTATCATCAATATTGTTATTATTTGTATTATAACTATCACTATTATTATTATTATTATTATTATTATTATTATTATTATTATTATTATCATTATTATCATATTATCATTATAATCATCATTGTTATATTTGGGAAGGGGGAGATCATAGTCATTAGGTTTAATAAGTAGGTACCCGTGGGAATCCATGGATCTCATGGCCTCGTATTTTTTCTTCAATATTTCTTTTCCCGCGTTATGGGAAAAAGAAAAATATTTTTGTCGTCATTTGCTCCCTCTTTTTAATTTTTATCACTAAAACTTGGTTTGATGCACCATAGAACGACACATTGATGTCCACTTGTAACTTCAAAAATTGGCGGTCAGCAAAGCGAGGGTTTCCCCCGCGTCCGCTCGTCTCATGAATATTCATGTTTACAGCAGCCATGCAGTAAACGAATGAACAGCGGCGCGTGTACTCTGATATGGAAGGGTACGATCGGCAAGGACAAAATTTAAGTGGATATTTAGCCGTCCTGAACAGTCCGAGTACAATGATACCCGAGTTGAGAGCAAACTAAATGATGTATCTGAGCTGCATAGTATCCTGTAGTTGTGCAGAATACAATAAAATAACAGCATTTGCTGTTTTCATTTGGGCACGCCAATGGCGAACTGTACGTAAATGCCCTTGTTTGTCCGAGCCGTGTATTACCATATGAGAGTCCGCACTGAGAAAGTGTTTCGTGTAACCATCGTCAATACATACACAGGCGCAGGCCTGTATATCTGATATGGAAGGGCACGATCGGCAAGGACAAAATTTAAGTGGATATTTAGCCGTTGAGATCACTGCTAAACAGTTTGAGTACAATGATACCCGACTTGAGAATAAACTAAATGACGTAGCTGAGCTGCACAGGATCCTGTAGTTTCGTGAAATAAAATGCGGCATTCGTAGCTTCCCGTGTACCAAGAACGCATCATGATATGCAATGCAACACAGCGACAGGCTCAATGCATACACACCAAAACTCTCCGCGAGATATTGCCCGTACCCATAGTGTGTGTATCATTGTCTCCGCGAACGATCAGCTTGGCGAGCGAGAATGCTCACTGTGCTACCACAGATTGTATAGAGTTCTGTGTGTGCGACCTGAGCATGCGAGCTGGCGTGAGCTGTATAAAACCCGTATACATCGTGTGCGTGTGTGTGTGTCCGCAAGAACGATGATAGAGCTTTCGCAACGCACTGACGCGGGATACCAGAGCGCAAACGCTGCATGTCGGTGTTTGTCTTTTGTTTTTCTTTGTTTTTTGTACTGCTCTCGACGTCGACACAGAGGAGGAGCGCGGACGAAACCCGAACGGGAAATAGAAGAGACCCTCCCGCTGCCGACGGCACCGGTCTCGGGGGCCCGGAGCCGGCGGCTTCGGAGAAGATAGCCGCACAAAATAAAGCATGGGAAGGCATGGGGCCAATCCTTACACGATTATAATATAGATTTTTACATCTAGTTTGTTTCTATGCCTAACTCACGTATTTTAGAAATATTGGGTTTTTGTTTCATCCGCAAATGGTAAATAATGCGTTTAATGTAAGTACAGTTATAGAAAGGACTTCTTTGTTAATATTTTGTCTAAAAATGTTGCTGACATTTTTAACAGTAATGTAGATAGAGACCATTTTAGTCAAGATGCTTGACCCATGATCACTTATTTTTACAAGTACCGTCATGTGGGTTGATAATGCATAGTTCAGTGGAACTGGCGCTGCTGCTGAGCGCTGCCAAACACTGCTGAGTGAGTTGCATGTGCACGCACTGCCCAAACCACCACTGTAGTGGCAGGGCATTAGCATTACTGTATACGCTGTTATTTTTGCGAGAGTTTTATTTTCGCGAATTTCGCGAGCTTCGGGCTGATCGCGAAATTAAAGACAGGCGAAAATATTACCCCGTCATACCTTATGTATTAAATTGATGACAAAATGCATCCAATGCTGGCCGGACCAGAACGCGGCTGTTAACCGGCCAGTACGTACACATAATTACTAGTATGTACGCTACGGTGCAACCGATTGTGGAAGTGCAGTACGATGCTAACTTGCATTAAAATGTGCAATCTCCGTGCTACGTTACCCTACGCGAACGAACACCGGCTCGACGTGGTTGGGTGAGGCCTGGGGATGCATGTAATACTTTCGCTAGCGCTAGCGCAGCTCTGAAACTTTGTCGTCTACATCTATTTGTTGCAACATTTGGTAGGTACTCGTGAATGCCGTGTGTGAGTGTCTCACTGCAAGTTCCCGTGATTGTTTCATTTTAAAAATCTTCTACTGTGTCTTTTCTATAGTTTTGTTTGGGAAGTCACAATGCAAATGGAAAAATGTTACGAGTACATTATATTGGCAAGTGTTTGAACGTGTTTCTCGGGCTTGGCAGTAGACCCTACTACTACTAGTATCAATCGCGAATTTAACAACATGCGAAAATGCCACTGATACCGTGATTCATGAAAATATCTGTACGCGAAAATATTGGCGTATACAGTATACTGTTTGGTACCATCAGAGAGAGAGAGAGAGAGAGAGAGAAAGAAAAATAATAATTAGGTAAATTATTGTATTTATTTTTGCTGTAAATAGCTTTCGTTTGAATATTGAAATTGTCTTGAGATTAATAAACACAACAAAATATTCTAACACTGAAAGTTGATTAATCCATTTTTTTTGGTGATAATTCAGGGTATAGTTCCAAATATATAATATTGTGTATATAATTCTCGCCACCGACAATAGGCGATATCAAGTGATATCGTATGATACCTCCCATACAAACCTCTCAGGCCGGGGCAGTAACTTCCGGTTTCATGCGTGCGAGATAGCTCGATGCGCTACTGGCGAATATTTTTTCTGTACATGGAAACGCTGTGGGACATGAATTGTTCATATGTTGAGCTGAAATTTTGAAGTGTGCAAGTGCGTGGACTTCGCTAAAATTCTATAGCTTGGCCAATTTGTACACGAATGAATGGACTCACATACTATACATGATCATGTGTGATCACTGCTTGTGTACGTACATGCTCACTATTCAGTTTACATTCGATTCGCAGTTCATGAGTGCTAGTGCCCTACGTAACCCCGCTGGTAATATGCGGGGAGCGGAGAGCATCGTGATTGTCAGCCAGGGCAGCCGGCGCCTCGGCGTGGCGAGCATGGTTCGAAGAAAATGCTGTTGATTGTGGAGAGCAGGTACACGTGCAGCTCGCGTGAAATTGTACAACTTTATAATGTACAAGCTACAACCTCTACAGCCATAGGCTTGGAATTGATGCCACATTACCACTTTTCGTACATGCATAAATGGCCAAATAAGAGCTCTTCCGAAATCTTTTGCACGCCCTTTTTGTCGATCGGGTACTACTAGTAATTCATAAATACATCACTACCACAGTAGGCCTACTTCGTACTTGGCTATGAAGTGGACATGTATTCACAATCGGCTTCTCAGTGCTGCCAGTGACTCGAGCATCGCGAGTGCACTTTCGAAATACAACGATAAGATCATTACCAATCCACATGTAATCTAATAATGTAGATCGAAATTCAGTAGAGTCTAGTTCTGCGTTTTCAAACTGATTAGTCATTTAGACGTACATGATACGTGAGCGTGATTGTATCCAATGTACAGAGTGCTATGTGTGTGCAATGTGATGTGTGTTGTAGAGCTATCTCAAGCGACAGTTTAGTTTCCTGCAGTTGTTCACTGATCGGACGAACCTAGTACCTCGTGAGTGCAGTGACATGTTTACGCACGAACGTTGGTACATGCACAACACACACACACACACATACACAGGTACTAGTAGCTAGCTCGCTGCATCGGGCGTGCGCTGCATGCACACGCGATCCACACAATAACAATAATACGTATTTAAATATGTCCCATGTGTACACAGAGAGTAGGCCTGTGCGAGTCTAGTCCGTTCATTGTGTACAAGTTGGTCTAGTCCACGCGTTTGCACACTTCATTCTTTCAGCTCATTTTATGAATAATAGTAAGTATTCATGTCCCATAGCATTTCCATGTACGGAAAAAATATTCGTGGCCTGTGCATGTGGTGCACTTCTACTGCTCGGCGCATGGATATTTGTCACGTTTTTTCCTTTTAGCATCATCAGAAGTACACTCTTCTGCCTCACAGAAAAAACCCATGGTGTAATGGAGAGTTATATTCGGGAAATAAACTGACGTCTAAACAAATATATTTCTTTGGATCCAAAACAAAGCTTGTAAGTTCGCCTATAGAAAAGCACACATGCAAATCAATAACCGGAAGTTACTGCCCCGGCCCTAGAGGTTCGATATCGGAGGTATCGTACGATATCACTTGATATCGCCTTGATATCGCCTATTGTCGGTGGCAAGAATTCAAGAAGATGGCAGGATTTTAGTTTGTACACTGGGGTACCAATCACCACATTGTTTGCAATGACAAGAAACTGCCTCCAGGTGTTGTTTACTGCTCAGAATCCTGAGTTGCTTGTATGATGATTGGTAAAAAGTTTTTATTTGTGTGTGAACTTATAATGTTCTGCAAAGAACTGCCCCGTTTACCATGAACAAATACTCACAAAAACTCTAAAACAGTACTGGTATTTGTGACAAGAACGACCAATACACTGTAGATATGATTTCACCATGCACCCAACTACAACTGTACCTTGAAATAGATTGCCTTGTATCTTTAGTCAGATTAGCATCATTGCAATGACATTATGCAATGGAAACAACTCTGCAGGTAGTTCTTACCTACAATTGTAACTTCACTATTTTGTTGTTTTTCACAAATAATCACTTGTACAATACAATGTATGTAGTTAATCTAGATTAATGTAGTCACAGTGATTTGAAGCATGTATTTTCAATTGTTATAGCCAGTTCTTTGTAAAACATAAAAATCATCAAAATTATGTACTCCCAAGTACTCCATTATACAGCTTGTAAAGTGTATGTGTACCAGCCATGAAATAAGTAGTGAAAATTACAGCATAACTGAAGATGCATTGGAGGGGAACTTTTAGCAATATTTTTTACCACAAGGAGCAGTAATTTAAAAAAAAAATGTTTCAGTTATCACATTTGATGCAAATGTGTAGGTCAGTTGTATCACAAAACATCTTACTGTATAAAACATTTGTAATAAAGCCAAAAACATAAGGAGATGTCACTATTTTTCTCAATTAACCTTAACTGTAGACAGTTTATTCAAGAAACAATGTTATTATGATTATTGTTCCCATTTTGTATATTCATCAATGCTTAGCATTGATTAAAATACTGCTCAACAGTTTTACATTGGTTGTTTCTATCCCTATCGTGTAACTGACATTTTAGAACTATTTCAAAGCACTAAAGCTGGGTTTTTGTCTAAAGGTATTAGCCCACATTTGTAAACCTGCAGCAATTGGTCTCATAGTTAGCATGGAGTTTGGGTATGATTGCAGTAACACCTAGGTGCAAAATTTCGTTCCAATTAGTCCATTACTTTCATAACAATAAATGAAAATGCACCATATGCATGCGTATAACGCTCGCTAGCTCCGATCCACGTACGTACTACATGCATGCGTAACTACACGCAGCCGCTGTGCACAGCGGTCTGGTCAGGCTAATGCATGCGATACATGTGTAAGTTACATGTATGTAGCTAGCCTGCGCTAGTAATTCGATTTTGTGTCGGGTTGACCCGGTTTGAAAATTGATTTTAAAACGATGATTTTCTCTCTTTTATCGAATGGTATAGACAAATAGCAACAGGTGAGGTATGTTACTGTTATAACTTGTACTTGAAGTCATATTGGACCTGTTTTATGCAGTTTTGATTTTCATGGGTTTGCAAATGTGGGCTAATACCTTTAAACTGCAAATGGTAAAAATGCCTTTAAAAATTTAAAATAAGGTAAATGAGAATATCAGGAGATAGAAAGGGAGAGGGAAGAGAAAAGAAGTAGAGTTATCAAGTTAAAGGGAGAATGAAAAGAATTCATATCAAGAAAAAATATTTATATGATCACTGCAAAAAAAAAATCATTTCACAGTATTGTTTATCAAACACACAAATCCAGCTCCGCCATCTACACATGTATCTGAAGTTTGCATGACAGCAGTGAAATTAGTGGAGGCAGGAGAGTTCTGTTGGGCCTCCTGAGTAAAATTTTCAGTATGTAACCCTTGACCTTTGGCAAGGTGGAGTTCTTTGACAGGGAGTGGCATTGGACATATCTGCAAAATTCTCTGACTTGTAGAGGAAAAAAATGTGAGGCCAATAGAGTGAAGAATGCAGAAGTGATTTTGTCATCACTACATTTCGAGGATATTAAGTTTGTTAGAAGGAAAGTACAGTATAGATCTCAGATCCCTTTTGCAGATGGCTTGATATACATGTATATATATATCCCTTATCATGCAAGTGAAATTAGATATCTTTCAAGATTGATTGTTTTATCTGTTGTCAGCATCTGTTACATGTATACTTTTGAATTTCAAAGACAATGGGCACATTTACACTGCCAAAAACCCAGTTTAACAAAACCTAGTTTTCAGATCCACTGTTGGTCTTTCAGAAAAATCTATAAGAAAATCATTGGTAACTAGGCATTATCACTTTGGAGCTTTTGGTATTTAGCTTGCATGAACATGTGCTATGGTAGAGAAAGTTGTATGACCAAAAACCATTTTACTGGTGAACATGAGCGATTTGATTTGGTGAAAGACCATCTGAGTAGAATATAAAATCTCACTTTGTCATTTTGCCGGTTATGTCAGTTTAGGTGTTAGGGCGTATGGGAATGTTTGCCCCAAAAATCTCAAATAATTAATGGGGCATCTGATTCAAACCTCTTCTTCTGTGGTAGCCTGATTACTGGTGCTGTGTAATCTTCATGTTCCCTGGCTTGTTTTCTTGTGATCAATAATGAATTTGCTATGAAATATGAAGATAGTGTGGGTAAACAAATTTATATTTTTCCAGTAATTATAAAGTTAATGATCAAAATGATGATGATGATAATGATAAAACATGATAATAAGATACTGGTATGTGATGATTTACATGCATGATAACTTAGTTATGATCATCCATGAAATATGATAGGCTTGAAACTTATGCAAGAATGCTGCCATTAGGTTAGTTATAACTGAGGATTAAGAGACCATTCACAATGGTGAATAATGTCAGTTTATACAGTACAATGTATGCTACTCTTACTATATCTGGAGCAATGCAACATTTAGCTCAGTGGTCTTCTTCTTCTGGTTGGGCAATTACAGGCATTTTCAAGCAGGTACTATCTGCTGCTTGGCTTGCAAACAATGACTGTTAACGACAATACGAAAATTACAATGTAGGTGTCAGACAAAAGTTCAATAAATATCAATTCCATTTTAAAGTTGACTTTCCCAAGAGGCGTAATATCATGCGAGCAGACCTGTGAAATTTGGAGTTAAAGACGCTCGGTCGTCGTGAGAAAAAGCTCGCAATGGTAATTCTGAATTGTGCACACGCCGCGCATTCCGTGCAAAATTCCCATTCACCTGTGTGTTATTGAGAGATCGAGTATCACGTACGAACTAGACCGGTTCCGAATACTCGACAGCGGCCGAAGTTGCTATCTCCTAAGCCGAATGCACGTAATGATGTCATTCTCAATCGTTCGGCTCACAGTTTTGGAGCATTCGGGATCTTTCTCTTGCTCATAATCTCAGCGAATGAGTACGCACTTACGTGTATGCTGGCCTGGCTACTGGCCACTGATTCATGGATTGCATGCCTAATGTTTATGCGAGAGTAGCAAGCAATGTATGTTGACTGTATGTAGGCCCTACTTCATAATACTTGGTAACATCACAGTAATGGAATACGCGATCGCCACCGTGTGTGAAAACGGACTGGGCCGGAAACGATCGAAATGGACGAAAGAGGCGATGATGCAGGATCCGTGAAAACATAGAAACTAGGGTCTTAGCCTACTTGGGGAATGTAAGGAGTCAAGATCAATACTTAGCATATCTTCAAATTCAATTTATTCTCCGGTTGCCATTTCCGTGATTGGCGAAGCATACAGCAGCACTGCATGTGTAGACATGAATGTTTTGCTCTGTGTAATCCGAAGATGTCAGTTTGAGAGCGTCTAGAGTAAACAGCGTACCAACCATGTGTTTTCTTTATCTTACTGAGCGACATCGTTGAACATTGAATCCGAGAACGACACTTCCCGGGGTAAGAAGTCACAAAAATTCAGCATCGATTTCAAATAGGTCTAACGTTAGGCCTACGGACTACTACAGAATAGACCGAGATATAACACGTTAGTAAGTAGAGATCTACTACTAGTCGCTCAGTCACTTTAGCGGGATACATTATTTTTTTATTGCTTACTTCAGTCAACCATGTACATGTATACACGGAATAAAGCCTGAAGTTCTATTTAGAACTTTAGAAATAGAAGTTCAAGTTAGATCAGACTAAGTAAGACAGGCAACCAAAATAATATCCCGCTAAACTGAAGGATTGCCAGGCCCAATTACTAAATCTAAATATAATTTAAAATCTACTAGAAAGTTTAAAACTATAGGCCTAGTAACTGGTAGAACAATAATGAATCAATAAGTTTAGACTATAGCCCATACCACAGCCTAAATAGGTCTACATCTAACAGTTACTTACTGAAGTTGACACAGCTGGTTCCCAATAGGTAGGCCCTACAGGGTGGCCGTCTACCACAGGTGCAGCTTGCAGTGCAGCACAGCTCTGCCCCGGCCACCCCCCGCTCTTGCAGGGGCAGCAATTTCACCCCGTCTTATAACAGCACGAACCAGAGCATTTGCAGCTTGTGGGATCTACCGCTTCAGTGTCAGCAATAGACAAATCTGCAAATGATATGTCCTCTAGATCCATCTGAGGGTGTAGCCGTAGGCTCTTAGGCGTACTCGCGCGAACTGTGTTGCAGCATCAGCAAGCAGAGATTTATATCCCCATTGAAATCGACGACCGAGCGTCTTTAAAACAAGTCAATAACAGTGAGATAATGAGAAAGTGTCACATTTGTGTTGCAGAATGATACTTGTTGCAGTCACAGAGTGTTAAGTAGGTTAAGATTAAAGTGAAAACAAAGTTCTGGTGTAAGGGCTTGAGAACCCGTCTGGCACCATTTCATATTTGCTTGCAATACATCGAAAGAGTCTACAAAGAAACTTACCTGGCTGACGCGGTTTGCCGGAATGATGAGTCGTTTTGGAATATTTTGAGAAAAATAATAAAAGTCGGTAGACCGACTTTTATTCCAGAAGGCTCCAGACTAACTCGGTCTCAGGGAAAACTCGACCCTATTTCAGACAATTTACACACAGTTCGTGATCGCCATGTTCATCAGTACTCACAGGTACCAAACGAGGCCTTACTGAGCAGACAAGAAAGTGCATGCTAATCCTGTACAAATCAAATGGACAGCGCGCGGTCCTCAAGCCTACTAGCATACGCACATCACCTCAGTTGCTGAGACGCACGGTCTTTAAGTTTTTGTTGTTGTTTATCAAGTGTCTTTGATTGTTTTTAGAGGTGCTTGAGAGGCGCACACTAATTTTGCATGCGCGCCAAAGAGGTTTTTGATGCGCGCGTTGTAACAACTCGGACCATTACTGCGAGTAGCCAGAACGCTACAATGTAGTTCATACAGGCCGCTCCCATGTGCATAGTACACCACAATGTACAATCCAGAGGGACAACCAATACAACTCATCCCGCCATCAAGCAAAGCGAGGCTGAGTTATCCCCTAGTCCGAGTCTAGCCTGACCCCGTTCGGGTAAGTTCTGAGACTGAACGTTTTTGGTTAATATTTCCCATTTTCGTCGTTACCCATCGACTATCTTGTTATTACAGCGTTATTCCGCACATTTCCTAGGCATACGTTCACATTTTTAAGTAGTCAATTTGCTTTCACACATTCACTTGTTTTCTTTTGGCATACATAGCATACATGTACAATGTATATCATACAAATCAATGGGAGAATTGTGAGGTAATGACATCATCACCTTGTCTAATTTGTAACACTGTATGCCAAAAATAGATTCTACATTCTGTATCTTGTTTTTTTCTTTAAGTACTCAACTAAAACTGTCATATATGTATATACATATACAATGTACACATACATATACATATATATATATATACATATATATACACACATATATACAGTATATGTATATAGTATATACATATATGAGGAAACATGTTGAGAATTCACATATTGCCTCCAAGAAGAAATGAAGAAAAAAACTAGTTATGCATTTTTGGCCAATAAAAAGAATAAGTTTATTCGACTCAAATTTTCAACGGCCTCCGCCTCGACAAGACTTTGAGGATTTTGAGGAATTGTTAGGTTTCCCACATGTAGGCTTACAATGTACCTGTATGATATGATATGGCCATGTACACTAGATGTGGTATCTTTTGTACAGCACTCATTTATAGAGCTACATCCACAAATAGCAAAATGATATTTGTCTGCAAATCAAAGTCAATTTGACAAAATGTTGAAGACTGATATGTTTGATATACACCTTGAGTAGACACATGATAAGTGACTTTTGAAAAAATGTGAAATATGTGATACTTCATAATAACATTAATTATGAAAAATGAAATACACATGTAATTGCAGAATGCTCTCAAATTCAACTAAAGATGTAAGTGATGCAAGACAATATACTGGTGTCAGTTTGCAGATCTATATCATTTTTTTTTTTTTAATAAATAGATATGCTTGCTATCACATGAAAAGGTAAACTTGAAACATGTTCAGTGAAAACCGGAGGGACCCACCAAAAAGCAGTGCTTGTAATGTGCAGGTCCCTCAAAGAATATCAGAATAAATTTACATACAGGCAAAGATAGAGATATAGGTATAGATATAGATTTAGTATTTATACAAATATCGACTGCATCAAAGGGGGATGGTTAAACTATTTGCACCGAGGTGATTTCTCAACAGTGCTATGCCTGGAGACGAAGTCTAGGGGCGTGGTACTATTGAGAAATCACTGAGAAAGAAAGCAGTCGATATTTGTTTTATATCCCTCATGTCGGGCCCTCACGAGCATTTCGCTAGAATGATTACAAGTCTCTCTTTTGGAAACGTGTAACATTAGTTCTAGGCCATGGCCGTGCAGTGCATGCAGCAAGCAACAGGGGCTGTGTACGAATATGTGTGCGAATTCACTGCCGTTGATTCCTCGGAGCTACAGCATAGAACTGCAAGAGAAGGAGGTCTAGGATGAGAAGTACGTAGGCTTGAAAGGGGCTTCATTACCAGATCATTAAAATTGATTTTAGTTTCATGAAATAATCCCTAAGCTGTACCTGATACATGTATGTTGTATTTCTGCTGCAATTTACCAATTTCCTCTATTATTTGAAACAGCTATTTTGTCATTTGAAGTGAATTGCATTGATCACACACTCACCACACACGGCATCACACCACAGATTTCTGTATGTGGCGATGGCACTGTACTGGCAGTGTGTTGTTAGCTCGCTAGCTAGCATAGCACACGCACTGCAAAAATGTGACAAAAATATAGATTATCGATCGCAAAACCACGATTGCATGCAGATCGTCGAGTCCCAAATGTACTACTGTATATCATCATGCTAGATAGTAAGTCATTGCACCGCTCTCAGCTGCTCGTAGATGCTAGTAAATGTACCCCCTTTATGTGCTCTGCACAATCATAATGTAAGATACTTTACATGACGGATAGCTCATAACTAAAAAAAAAAAATAAGACAGGACATTGGATGACATGATAGGACAATGGACACAAGAAGACGTGAGAAATAGATAGATACACAATGAAAACAAAGCCTACTGAGAGAGAGGGAGAGAGAGAGAGAAGATAAAGAGAAGGATCAGGCAGATCTGAATCATGTGCTATAACTTTCTGAAGTTGCATAATTAATATTATACAACACATGTATGGAATCTTGCCATCTGATTGGATGAATACGGGTCACATGACATTCAGAGGAATCAGCTATCCAACGCTCACTCTCAATGGCAGTGCAATAGTCGACTATTGAACGGTACAAGCGAGCCGGCAGTGCAATAGACCCTAGGACACACTGAACTTGTGTATCGTAGACTAGCTAGCTGGCATTGATGGCATACGCGCACCCGTAGGGTTTGCGCTGCGCCAGCACACAACCGGTTCACCACCACCGTACCAGTCCACCGTTATACACGCACGGCCATGCCACTACGTTATCATGGCTACGTAAACCTACTTGTACCTCTTCTCACCCGAGCTTTGTTCTCGTCTCTGATGAGGATCTCCGCGCATTGCTAATCATGAGTGAAGTGCAGCAGCAAATACTAAAAAAGTGGTCAAATACAGTATGCTTTAAATAGTGGTAAGCAAACTCTCTAGCCCTATGGTTTAGTTAAGACCTTTTTTCAAGACCTACAACACTACAGATCGAGCCATCCAGTGGCAGTACGCTACGTATAGCTATAGTAGGCATAAGGCCATAACGTTTAATAGGAGTAGGCTATAGGCTTTCGCATAGTTCTCGACCTACTTTTAGGGTTAAAGCATATCTATCTTGGTCTAGACTCTAGACCATGCCTAAATATTTCGATATCATGTGTAGTATAAAACAAATATTCAATGTTTATCATTCGTGCGACGGTACCGAATATTACATTCGGTGCAAGTTTAACCGTTCTATTCAACTCCGCTTCGCGTCGTTGAATAGAACGGTTAAACTTGCACGCTCATGTAATATTCGGAACCATCGCACTCATAAACATTGAATATTTGTATACTTTCAGTACATTAACACGAATAACAGTATGTGTACTATGCATGATAAGGAAATTATGCTGGTACATATAAAAATAATGACACAAGCTGATTAATTTGTAGGGGAAATATATCGTCGGTGAAAAGATGAACCGACGTATCTGAGAAATTTTTTCAATTTTATCGAAAATTAGATTTTTGCCTTATTCCACTGTTCTCACTTGCACCTATCATCGTAGCAAGTTGGGGACTTCAAATTACAGCCAAAAGCTATGATTTACGCACACACCGTACATTATTTTGTCACTGCTGTTGTCGCGCTGACTGCATGAAGTGACGCATCCGCATAAGTCTGTTCATGAACTAGCGCGTATTTTGCAAGTGCGTGAATGAACCGACGCATCGCATAAGATCGCACGTTATAACTTTGGGGGAGAAACGCCGGTCCTCTGCTCTTCATCGAATCCTCAGTGAATGGATGAAGTGGCGTATTGTCAGTGATCAAGATGACAAACAAGTACCGGTAAAGAGGAATAAATTTCTGTTAAAATTCACTTATGAGGTGTATATCACAGCCTATTTCACATTCACATTTGATTTTGGAGGTCTATGTCGTGGAAATATAACCAAGTTTGTAGTTTTATATAACCTAGTTGCCGTCTCAATTTCTGTAGTCCCATTCATTAGTAACCGTGTAAAGAACAATCAGCAAGAGTTTAATTCTTTGTGTTCATTGTAGCCTTTATCTAACAGATTCTGTATCTGAACACCTCTCACTAAAAACTTATTTTCGCTTTAGAATTCCCTAAAACTCCCCTATTAATTGCGCTAGAGTAAATTTCCGTTCATGTAGATATCTACAAAAGACACATACTAGGCCTACTTTCTATTTGTTTCAATGTAGGATATCTAAGAGGCGTCTACCCTAGATATCAAAACACTGTCCAGCCTAGGCTAGTTGTAGTAGCAGTAGTTCTACTAGGATGGTAGGAGCCTAGTACTTGTACTACGCCTATGTTATGGCTATGTTTGTTTGTTTTTTTCTCAAAGTCCAAGCCAAAAAAAAAAAAAAAAATCCACTCATATTAATCAGATTTTAGAACTGAAATGGCTCTTCTTGGGACCTTGCCTCAACAAGCAATACAAAGAAATGCTGTCCGCTGTCAGTCACGTGGAAATAAACATGGACTCTGATGGAGGCATTTGAAAACATGCAAAGTCTATGGGAGAGTGATTTTTGCGAAGCTGATGTCAGGTGTGTGCAGTACTATACTAACGAGAGGGAGAGAGAGAGAGAGAGAACAGTGCGTGTAAAAGAAATGTATCTCTAGTCATGGTGAGTGGTTATTGCAAAAAAAGACAACTGCTAAGATTGAGAGACATTGTTCAGATTCTTGAGTTATCAAGTTGTATGAAAAGATAGATGGTCTGGTTGGACTTTATAATCAATCAGGGTATTGTCATTTAACTTGTTTACATTCAAGATCCTACATTTTACAGAGGTCCATTTGAATAAGAAATATGTGGATTACAACTTCAAGTGTCGTTGTAGTTCATACAGTCAAATAAATGTAGGAAGCAAATATCAATTATCAGAATTTGGTTTAGTAGTGGGTTTTATCTTAATGATGATGTTAGGTATTTATCTTTAGATATCTTGCACTGTTGTAGTGTCATTATACTTACATGTACATAACTGGATATAGATTATTACAAAACTTGTACTCTTAGGCCTGAATTCACGAAGGTGGTTTAAATTTACCAGAAGTGGTTGTTGTTGTTGTTTTTGTCTTGCCTGCGTAGCAGAAGCAAGACATAAGTGTCACTTTTCAGTCGTCGTTGTCATCGTCGTCAACTCATTAAAGTTCAAAAGGTCCATAAACTTATGTTGAAATGTACTCAACTCACAAACTGCAGTGTGCAGGTGAGATGTTGCTTGACATTTGCCTTTTTATTTTTTAAGTCAAAATATGCCATCATACCACATGCTGAAATGGACACTTCTATTTGACTATACTGCATGCTTTTGTTGTGACATGCTGTTGTACTGTGGCTAAGACTTGATTTTGCAATGCAATGATGCTGCATTTGCTGGATTTTTACTGCTTGACAGACTTATTGCACATTTTTCTTATTTTAAATGCAGTTGTGATTTTCTCCATTTTTCCACTCTGCTTGTCATACTCTTTGCTACTGTATTCGTTTTAGCTACTGTAACAGTAGATACATGCTGCTCACACCATTGCTATCCCATGGTAATGTTTTTAAATTACGAACATAATCACGTTATATCACTCTTGTTTGTACAAATTAATTTGTCATGTATTTGTGCTGTATGCTCATAGTAGTGTCCTCTAACAAAGTTCTGTTTATACTTTATCTACCAACTTATATTTTAATTTCAATTGAAGATCTGTCATGTTTCTGTATTGTTTGTTCTGATGATAGTAAGTCCTAAGAAATATTGTTGAGGCACAATTTGTACTATGTATACAATTATGTATTAGTATCTACCGGCTACTGTTAATAAAGGTGTTCATTAAAAAAAAGATAGATAAAAATTGTACAGTGTTTCATGTGTGAAAAATGTGTGTGATGGATGAGTGCACATATTGTCATCTGGAGATTTTATTCTCATTTCGATTCACTAATATCCAGACTGCTAGATAAACAATAAGACAGTTTCAGTATTGCAAACTGGTAGTAAATCTTGATTTGTCAGAGGCATCATCTTGTTTTAAAGATGAGATCAAGTAATACATATCTTGACCGCTATAAGTGTTTAATGTGAATTGATTTTGAATGTAAAAAAAAATGAGTTTGCTTTTGTGTTGTCTCTATCAGTTTTTCCATACTATTAGCAGTGATAACATATAAGAGATCACTTCAAAAAAAAAAAAAAAAAAAAAAATGAAGGAAATGGTGTGGCAACTGAATGCTCACCATAACTTGTAAACATTGTACATGTTTTTTTTTTTTTCTTCTAATTTGAGAAAATTTTCTAATTTTTATTAAAGAAAAAAAAAAATGCCACCCCATTTTTATTATTATTATTATCATTATTTTTATTTTTTATTTTGACGAAGCATAGGAATACATAGGGTGTCACAACTATGCCCCCACTTTTTTTTTTTTTTGACCACGTTAGTGGAACTAGAAAAAAGATGAAACCCAAAGTATGAGTGTGATAGTTCCTTTTTTTTCCGCTGAAGGCCTTTTGATTATTACTATTATTATTATTTTTTTTTGCATGTTAGTTGATGTAACACGGAAGTGGCAACAAAAACAAAAGTGTCCCCCTTTTTTATGTTATTATTATTATTATTATTAATTTTTTTTTTGGGGGGGGTGGGAAGCTTGGCAACGACCATGTAAAATCCCGAAATTGGTGTAATTTGGCACTATTTTACAAGGTTAATAGCAGCAAGAGATAAGAGATGCATAATTTTCTTTACAATGTAAACAAAATTCCAGTACACACTGGTACAAGTCACCCCACATAATAACTTGAAAAATAAAGATCAGTTTTGCATAAAGTAAAAGCAATCGTTTGCTTCATTTAACGATGTCACTCATTTACATTTGCTTGCCAGAGCAATCTGTCAAATTCTTAGTGTAATTTGTTTGGCACTAAGTGGACTGTTATAAAATATGAAAAGTCATAGGTATATTATACACCGTACATTCAAATCACAAACATGTCGAAATTTTCAGTTAGAAAACAGTAAATATTGTAAGACGCAAAAACCCAACCAACGTGTGCATTCAAGTCTGCAGGAAAGTTCGTTGACCCATATTGAGCGCATGTGTAAGCATACCCATATGAGACGGCGCTTATGCTACGCGTTCACCTACTGTGCGCGGATGAAGCATGCATGCAGAGAATCGTGTTATAAATGTACAATGGTTGGAAAGAACAGGTCTTGGGCGTTCTTGTGGTGTAACGTTTGTCTAGATTAACAGTCGATAACTACATGATTTCATCCGTTGAAAAAGTCCATATTTTCAAAAGCGTTTTTCTCCGATTCACATTTGCGCACTTGCGGGACGGAAACGTCGGTTCATGTTTTCACCGATGATATGACTGTAAGGGGGAAAATTTGAGTTGACTCTTCAAAGAATTAACTGTACGGATACATTGATTTTATTGTCGAGAGAGTTCCAGAATCAGGGACCAGTGAAGATTAAAGTATTGTGGGCTAACAATGTTCTTAGTAGAGGAAGATGAAATTCATTCAATTGTCTAGCAGGATAAAGGTGAAAAGATTGATTTTTTGGACAAAGTGCCTTCTCATTGATATTTTTGTCTTCCATATGTATGTAAAATTTCCTTTAGTAATGCAATAAGGAATGCCTCTGGAATATTTTCCTCCACCCAAATGCCAGCTCGTTTGTTTAGTTGTATTTGCTTAGTATTCTATACATACATATCTAGCAAGAAAGACTAACGTTCCCACAGTTCGACATGAAAATATATGGTGGGTAAACACTACCTTGCAAAATGTTTTCATGCATTCACGAAAGGCACTAGCCACACAAGGTCTCCACACCAGGAACAATAGAATTGAAAGCAGTCGCCCCACATTCCATGCCAACTTCTCGCCAGTGGCGTTCCCAACACAAACAGGCAAATAGTCACAGGCACACTCCAACAACAGAGATAGTATGACAGTTGTACATTTTACGTATAGGACCCAGGACTTGTCTGTTATGCTCAATGTTTTCTGACAAACATTCAGTCGTGAAGAATAGTATAGGGCGTCATTAAACACAAACCCACATGCACACTCAGACTTATATCAATCACTTCATGAAGACCATCAGATCTGAAATAGAAAAAAAGAAAAGAAAAATGTGTGCATTGTTCATCATATTATGGCCCCTCTTTTTGACCTCAAATTAACAAGTAGTGTAACATGCCTTTAAAACCCTGGTTGTGGTGTCTGCTGAAATGTGTGCAGTTATAAAGTACTGAGCTGCCAGTTACTCTCCACCTTTTGAGTGAGGAAAACACATAAAAATAATCTACACTATCAAGTTTTTGATGGCCCGATTGGACCGCAAAAACATATCTTTTTCTAAAAAGTGGTGGCCCAACACATATTTCTGGTGGCCCTAAGCCACCAGGCCACTGCTGATATCGAGCCCTGCTTAGCTTTAAAAAAAACATTTTAACAAATCTCACTTCTTCGCTTGAAGAAGGTCAGTATTTAAGTGGTTAAAATGTACTATAGCTCATTGGTTTTTAACATGAATTTATCCTTCCATTCACTAATTTGTGTTGTTATGTCCAGTAAAAAAAAAAAGAAAGATGCTTGAATAGACCTAGTTCAACACACAATTATTGTACTTGTATATTATGATTTTCATTTTTTTTTTGGGGAAATCTGATCTGTTGAAACTTCCCATTTTTGTGTCAGAGTAGCATGTCCAAAACTCATTATTTTCATGATCAGAATGTGTGATTTTACTTCTCTCTTGCTGGATGCCAAGTTTATGAGAGATCTGATATGAAGGAAAAAATTATTTGCAGGTATGTTGAACACTTTCTTAGTTTGGTCATGTCTATTTCAAAATCTTGTTCAAATGCTGTTACATGCTTGCTTTTCATTAGTCGTGCTCATGATACAGAAATTGCCATTTCCTGTCGCTTCAGCCATCCCTTTCTTCCCACATTTGTCCATGACCTATTTACAGTTCCTTTTTCCCCGTAACCAGCATCCCAGTCAATTGTTTTGTTCATGTAGCGACGCCATGAGAAAGCTTTCCAGCCCAGCAATGTACAGTCTTACCTTTCCCTCTCCCTTCTTTTTCTGCCTTTAGTCTCTGACTGATTGATCATTTCCCTGTTTTAGAATTAGTGCTTGAAATGTGGCATGATACATGGATTAGATATATGTTGATAGCTGTATGGCATTTTTATGAACTTAATCTTTTCCTGTTTCCAAGATGTGTGAAGATAAGTCTTATTCATCATTTTAATGAATTGTAGACCTATGTTCAGTTGTTATGCTGTTTGTATCCCAATGTATGAAATAAAATGAGCTCATGAAGAAATGACTATATTTGTAGAATTTCATGGACATGATCCATGAAAAAGTATGCTCATCCTATACTGTATTTGAGATGAAGGTAGGGAGCAGATTTAATCGATCTTTTAATGTCATTCTGCAGAAAAAAAATCATTTCTTATTTAAACATTCTACTGTGGGTCCAGCATGATCTTGTATCTAAGTCAGCATTTGGACTTACACAATGATAAGATGATAAACATGTGTGACCCCAGTAGTGTTTCAATATTCAAGTATGATCTTATTCTTTCTTGACATAGTGATTCAAACAGCTGCTTTGATACAGAGCTCAACTAGGAGTGGGAACAATGTTTATTGTATGACAAGCCTCCTCCATGGACCACTCTTTAGGCCACATTGATTGTACACTAGTTCACGCCCAGGTATTCAAATTATCCTGTGGTGGTGTTAAGAGGGTGTTTCTCCTTGCAACACTCACTGAGTATAAGCAGCCATTGCCATGACAAGTACAAAGTTTGGCAAGGATGTTATGACAAAGCCTAAACAGCAGTCACAATGTACATCTTTGACATTCTCATACTAGAAGCTTGCTGCTTCTACAGCTACTGGTAGTGTTTTTATGTTTTCGGGTTGTCCGTCTGTCCGTCCTTCCGTCCGTCCGTAATGAATTTGTGGACAGCGTAACTAAACCTTTTGAGGTATCCTAATGAAACTTGGCATGTATGTGTATTAAGGGGTGAAGTTGTGCCTATCAACTTATGAGTGCACATTCTCAAGGTCAAAGGTCAAAAGGTCAAGGTCAAATACATAAAATTTCACTATTTCCACCATATCTATGCAATGCCTGAAGATATTTTCTTGAAACTTAGTGTATACATGTATTACCCAATTAAGATTCTCTGGTGAAAGTTTGGGGTCATGAGGTCAAAGGTCAAAGGACAAAAGGTCAAGTAGAAATATCAAAACTTCACTTTTTTCTCCGTACCTTGGAAATTGTTCAAGGTATCTTCATGGAACATAGTATAATGTACTGACTGGCAGTGATTATCCAGAGAATTTAGGATTATTTTTTTTTTTTACACTTGGTGTATGCATGTATAACCTAATAGAGATTCTCTGGAAAGTTTTTTTTTTTTTTTTTTTTTTGCCTCAAAGATCAAAAGGTCAAAGATCAAGTGATAGTGCTGAACTAACTTTTTCCTCCGTATCTCGGAAGTGGCTCAAGTTATCTTGAAACTTACTACATATTTATGCATGTTCTGCCTGACAGTGATTATCTTATGAATTTTAGGGTCAAAGACCTGATGAAAATGGTAACAATTTACTATTCAATACAGAAATTGCACTTTTTCTCCATATCTTGAAAATTACTCAATGCATAAACGTACGAATGAGTGAAAGTCAAGTTAAAGTCCTTAAATATCCAAATACATGCTCTCCTATTCATCCAATTAAACCTAGGATAAGGAAGGTGAACATTCAACACATTTGTGACAAACTTGTCATTTTAATATTTGTCCAATTTTGTGAAAATGTAATCACACATTGTCCACATGTACTATCTAGATATATTAGGAGAATCATGCATTATGGCGGAGGCATACCAGTCGCCGTAGCGACATTTCTATTTGAAAACCTGGTTCTCTTTTCACATTCAAATACCAGGTATGATGATATTGAAATAAACTAGTAAACTGCACAAGCCACGTGGTATGCATGATTTTTAACAGAATCTGCCATGATACACTGGCTACAAGCTTAGTTCTAGACTATTTCCAGAATTATTGTCATGTAGACCATGGTAATGTGCAATATGAAGTGTAATACTGGATCAATGACAGAGATTAAAGGAAAAGTAAACCCAAAGAGCAATGTGGATTGAGTGAAATCAGTAATATCAGTAGAACACATCAGTGAAAATTTGAGGAAAATCGGGCAATCGATGCAAAAGTTATGAATTTTTGAAGTTTTGGTGTTGCAACTGCTGGGTAAGGAGACTACTAGAGGTTATGACGTATGAGTGGACTACAATATAAAGAAAATAAAAAGGGAATTCAATGAAAATTCATTTTTCATGAAAATTACACATTCCATCAACTTGATACTGACATACGTGGATGTTAGGGGTAGCACTTATTACCCCTGCTTTCTGAAAGCGGTTAGTCAAGAACTCTTTCTTTTTGCTAGAAAAGTGAATTTTTGTGGAATTCCTTTTATATTTTCTTTATATTGTGGTCCTCTCATACGTCATAACCTCTAGTAGTCTCCTCATCCAGCGGTTCCAACACCAAAACTTTACAAATTCATAACTTTTGCATCGATTGTCCGATTTTCCTCAAACTTTTACTGATGTGTTCTACTAATGTTACTGCTTTTACTCAATCCACATTGCTCTTTGGGTTTGTGTTCCCTTTAAAGGAAGAGAATGGATAGAAAGTAGAAAGATAAAGGATAAGATTTCTGCTTTCCTTAAAAGCCATTACCTGAAGCATAGACTCTCAATATCAGTGGAACAATAATGATAATAATGATAATAATAATAATAATATTAAAAGATCAATGATAGACCTGAGAGGAAGTGATTTATAAATGGCAAAGGTCAATTTTGGGTGGAAGCCCTGTTGGTAAACTGACTTTTACATTATCCAACAAAAAGTCTGATACTATTTTAACATATTCAGAATATCTGCAGGCAGAGGTGGTATATGTTTTAGTAAAAGAATGAGAAAATAATGGAGATGAATAAGGATATTTCATCTATGATCCACTGATTACTTATAGCTCTACAGGGCTACTGTCTTGTACAGAACTTTAAGTCAAATACTGTGAAAGTGGAAATTTTCGTGGTGTTGAAATTTTCGCGCATTTCGTGCAATCAGAAACTAGCGTGAAAATAAAAGCACGCGAATATTTTGGCTTGCCATATGTTCCTGTGTGGAATGTCTTGATTCCGCGGAATTAAAAACACGCGAAACTCTTCTTCCCCGGCCAAGCGCTAAAAATTAGTTGCGCGAAAATATCCATTTTTACAGTAACTTGACTGTGTTCTGTGAGATAATTGCATTTTAATACTCTGTGTCTTTATATCAGTAACTACATGTACATATATTGTAAGTGTATATATATACTGCAATATACAGGACAGATGTTTTAAAGTGGCCTGATGGCATTTTGCAAAAGATTGCTACTGTAGAAGGTTTATTCACATTGAAATATATGTTCACTCTTTTCCTTCTCATCTATATATTATGACAAAGTATTGTGTAATTTAGAGAAATGAAAATGAAGTAAAATGGGATAGATAATTGATATACAGTACCATGAAGATAAACTTAGACATACTTCTGTACCTGTTCAATACAGTGCAATGCATGTGAATAATAATATGAAATAAAAAAAAAAGTTGTGAGGCCATCCATGACACAAGTCGATTCAATTTATATAAGGAACTGCCAATATGTAGCAAAGTACTATAATATTACAAAATACCAAAAACAGTTCTGTGAAGAGGATATTAGCTCTCTTCTCTTGTGCCTTTAATATTTGTAGCTGGCCAATGAGAAAGTTCCACTTGTCGTGTGCATTATGGCACTGCAGCTGCCTGCCCTTCCCTTTGCCTCGTTAATTTACGGAGAGATGGCTTTCATTAATATTGATAATGAGAACGTGCCATTCACCAAACCTTTTAGCTGTGGAAGTGCATAGGTGATGATGAAATAGGAAAATGATCAGGATTTGAAAGGGGCTCAGAAACATGTAGAGATACAGATAAATTTACAATCAGAACACCCCTCCCCCTCCCCCCAAAAAAACACAACCAAAAAAAAAAAAAAAAAAAAAAGAGAGAGAGAAAGTGACTGCAACCTTCCATATAACAGCTAATAATGCTTTTATGTGGCCTGTACCATATCTTGATACTCGTGGCAATTTAAACATGATAATCCAATACTGCTGAATAAAATGTGCATTGTGCATAACACAACAAAGTTATTGAAAGGTAGATTTAATTCCCCCCCCAAAAAAAAAAGAAATTGTAAACTGCAAATGAACAAACATTTGAATGCAATATTCAAACAAATCCATATTTCAAAAACAAAACAAAAAATATAAATATAATGCAAGTCACCATCTCTCAAATGTGGTGCCCTTTGGCAACCTTAAGATAATTGTTTTGGTAGAATGATTTGATGAAATCAGTTTTGTGTCATATTGAATTATTTCCATGCAACATACAGTTTCTCCATGTTTCTACTTAATAACCTGTTGAAGACTATTCCTGAGTATATTGGGGCAGATGTTGACCCTACCTGCCAAAATATCAAAATCCTTCATAAATTCCCCCAAAATTCTTGGATCACTACCAAAAGTTAAAGGACAAGTTCACCTTCATAAACACAAGGATTGAGAGAATGTAGCAATATTCGTAGAACACATCAGTGAAAGTTTGAGGAAAATTGGACAATCGATGCAAAAGTTATGAATTTTTAAAATTTTTGTGTTGGAACCGCTGGATGAGGAGACTACTGAGGCTCGTGATGTTATATGAGTACGACAGTATAAAGAAAATGTAAAGAAAATTCAACATATTTTCACTTTTTTTTCGCGTAATAAAAGAGCACTTGACTTGCCTCTTTCTAAAGGCAATGGGAATAATATTACCCATGTAACATATGTCAGTAACGAGTCAAGGGAATGTGTATTTTTTTCAAAAGATTAAATTTGTGAAATTCTCTGTATATATTTTCCTTATATTGTTGTACGCATGTGACATCATACACTGCAGTAGTCTTCTCATCCAGTGGTGACTGCACAAAAACTTCAAAAATTCATAACTTTTGAACGGATTGTCCGATTTTCCTCAAACTTTCAATGATGTGTTCAACTAATATTGTTACATTCTCTCAATCCTTATGTTAATGAAGGTGAACTTGTCCTTTAATCGTTTGTTACTCGTATCATTCTCAACCTTTCCTGCAAGTTTCATCCCAATCCGTTAACTACTTTTTGAGTTATTTTGCACACGGACAAATGAACGAACGAACGAACGAATGAACGAACGAACGAACAAACCAACGGTAACGAAAACATAACCTCCTCCCTTGGCGGAGGTAATTATCACCATGAGTGATGCTTCTTCCAGTATACTTTTAAACATTTTATAATTATACCCCCGCCACACTTGGTGTGAAGGGGGTATATAGGAATCACCGTGATGTTGGTCGGTCGGTCGGTCTGTTGCAAAATCTTGTGTCGCGAACTCCTTCTACAGTTTTGAAGCAATTTAAATGATACTTAGGGTAAATGATGATATTGAAGTATAGATGTGCAAGACATGTTTTTTGTGTTTGTCAGACAATGCGTTGCTATGGTAACCATAATTTTACCAAAACCTTGTAGAGGGAACTACTTCCATAGTATTTAAGCAATCAATTTCAAAATAGTATCTATGATGATCTATAGGTGTAGTTATGCAAGACACTCTTTGTGTTTGTACTTGACAAATCATTGCTGTGGTAACCGCATGTTTTCTTCAAAATCCTGTGGAGTGAACAACTTACACAGTTTTGAAGCAATTTAAATCAAATTTGGGAGGCATTATGGCCTTGAGGCATAGATGTGGATCACGTAATTTTTGTGTTTGTCAGACAAAGCATTGCCATGGTAACCATAATTTTACCCAAACCTTGTGGATTGAATAACTTCCACATCAGTCAAGCAATTAAGGTCAAATTTAGTATGTATGATGATCGGGAGGTGTAGTTATGCAAGACACCAATGTTTTTTGCATAACTACACCTCTACAAGAAAAATGTGTTGCCATGGTAACCACTCATTTTTGTATCAAATTGAACCATGTAATCTATGAAGGTGAAATTTGGTGTGTATGATGCTCTTTAAGTGTAGTTTTGCAAAATGTCCTTTGTATTTGTATTGGACAATGCGTTGCCATGGTAACCATTTTTTTTTTTTTTAAATCCTGTGGAGTGAACTTCTTCCAGTTTTCAAGCAATTGAAACCAAATTCGGTAGGCATTATGGCCCTGAGGTATAGATGTGGAACACATAATTTTTGTGTTTGTCACACAAACCATTGCCATGGTAACCACAATTTTACCAAAACCTTGCAGATCGAATAACTTTTCCATCATTTAAGCAATTAAAGTCAAATTTAGTATGTATCATGATCTAGAAGTGTAGTTTTGCAAGACACCAATGTGTTAATATAAGGAAAATGTGTTGCCATGGTAAACACTCATTTTTTAATCAAAATAAACCATTCAAGCTATGAAGGTCAAATTTGGTGTGCTTGATGGTCTTTAAGTGTAGTTATGCAAAATGTCCCTTGTGTTTGTATCAGACAATGCATTGCCATAGTAACCACACTTTTTACCCAAACCTTGTGGAACTCAGTGTCAACTCTGTAATTGTACAGTAAACTAAAATTATTCTGTTTCCAATTCAACAAGTGCACAAACATGGTATTAACGTCATTGCCCTCATGACATCACATACTATAAAGCAACAATAGGGGTGGGGTTATTAATCACCTTCAGTGATAATTCTAGTTTTGATACTGTCTCAGCATCCTAGCTGACAATTGTTGCCTAGTTCTGTGTCACAAAGGTCAGTGTACAATATATATTCCTCTTTACAAATTTGCAGTGCACCAGTAAAGTGTATTAACATGAATTTCCACTTTGATAGTTCTATGGAACTTACATTATTGTTTTTAACGTAATTACCTATGTAGTGCTGAACCTTTTCCCAGTTTGTAGTTTGTAGTGTTTTAGGTCAATGTATTACTCAATAGGGTAAGAGATAACTTTAAAGCATGCAACATTGGCTTTTGTTTTCAATTCACCTTTGAAGCATTCTGACGTGCAGCTATTCATTTCTGACAGGGACCCATTCATTAAGCCACCATTCATGTACTGTATTTGTGCACAAAGGTCGTGAACAAAGTACAGTACTTTCTACATGACACAATGAGTCATACACTGGCCAACTTGTCATGTACATGTATTGTTAGAGAGTCTGATACTGGATGTTGTCTACACACAGAACCAAATATGCTGACCAGTGTGTAGACAGAGATCAAATTCATACTGTAAAGCAAAAAATATATGCGGCATGAAATTTTTGCTAACTGGAGCAGACAGCCTTTTTTGTGTCATGAATTTTTTGCGAATTGCCACTTGCATCCAATGCATTTTAGTGCAGACAAGAACTTTCGCATGCATTTTAATTTCGAGAATATTGGTTCTTGCAAAATTTGTGAAATTAAAATGCATGTGAAAATTTGTGGTCTTACAGTATTCTATGTCAGTCCATGTCCGTCATGTGAAATCCAAGACCCAATTCCTAGTGGTAATTACAGATGATTGTTGCAGATAATGGGTGAAGCATGATAACGTAAGCAACAAGTGCTTTCTTGAACTTACTTTGAATTAATACAAAATGCAGACACAATCACTTTATGTTTTGCTGAATCCAGATATCAGAGTTTGAAATTGATGACTTCGTGTACATGCACAGGGCAGCTGTTAAGTAAAAGGATGAACTTTGTAAATAGGGATGTGTAAGAACAGCTAGTATACCAGTTGATGATTATGCTTTAGTCACTGCTTTTTTCTTTTAAGAAAATTGGACAATTTTGAAAGTAATGTCAATTTTGCTGTCAATTTGGAAATATGTGTATTTCTGCAATGTACAGTAACACTTTAGATGTTTGGACCAGCACATCAATGCTACTAGTTATAAGAAGCAAAACCCACCTTGAATGCAAGGCTGAAGAAAATTCATGATCATCATCATTTCAGGATAGTCACCGAACATACATGATGAGCATTCTTTAAAGTGTCAACATGTTAAGTTGTTGTAAGCCAGTCCTGTCTTGCTCAGTGAATTTTTTTTTCCCTCCAAGAATGGAAGAATGGAAAGAAAATGCTTTGAAATTAACAGCAGCAACAATATTTGACCATCACATGCATGCCAAACATACACTTGCTGCAAGAGTTGCTTGCACTTTTGTGTGAGGACTACCATAGGCTAGGCATACAGGCTGCATTTCTGCTTCCTCCAAATTTCCTTGCCATGACCTTGGCTGTTAATTTTCTTTAGTGCTTCATGGGTGATTGAAATGGCAAGTTTGGTGAGGTACGTGGTATTGTGTAAACCACATCCGCTGTCTGTTTCTGGCTATAGTGTACATAAACCATACACACCCAGTAGCCATAAGAAATGTTTGTGATAGAGTGTACAAGCTACAGTAGTGTAAAAGCCTAATTCACAAAGAAACTACTCCTCCCCACCTATATATTTGATGTGCAGTTAAATAATATGGTGATATTACATGCAAGAAATGCAATATTCCAGCTCAGTTTTGAATAGTGGTCTTAGTGGCGTTATGGTTACCATTCTTCTACATAGTGGTCAGTGTCAAAGATGCATCTTGACATAAATTGTGTAAAGTTTTAGGTTTTATGTAGGTTCAAAAACTGTCTCCCACTGGAAAAACTAAAACAATTACTGATTAGTCCATCATATAGGCCATCTTTAAAATGATTTGGAAATGTTCTGCAAATTAAAAAAAATCAAATAATATGTAGCTTTTCTGTTGAAATTTGCATAAATTCCTTGTGTACCAGAACATGCAACAGAAGCATTCATTTCTGTGCAATTTAAGTCAATACTATTTATGGAATTGATGCTGCTTTGTGTGAAACTTTCCAGTTGCGAATGGGGTTTAAACCCCTCCCCTTGTGCTGCCAAGTGAAAATTTCAAGTGAAAATATTGTGAGAAGATATTCATGTCATCTAGTAACTCTTCCCCACTTGCCGCTATGCGGCTTGGACTTCGCTGCTCCACATAAGGTCACTCCCCCCGCCCCTCCCCCCCTTAGCACAAAGCTAAATCCACCTCTGCTTTCCTTACATTTCGTTAACTGGAGAACCTTCTGGCATAGAAAGGATTTTAGAGTTGCTAAAGTGGAATGATTTGTGGTGATGTCACTCTGATTCCTCAATGTAAGTGAAACACATGCCTCCAGCTGAGCTGTACTTTAAAGTGAATTTGTACTGTCAGAGCTTCACACATCAATGAGGAAAAGAATTGTGACAAGCATTTGCAATTTTCTTGTTCATGCTCAAAGAAGATTGCCATCATATTCATAGTGTATACGCTGTTATTTTCGTGTACAGATATTTTCGCGAATGAGGTGGTCACGGACATTTTCGTGAGATGTTGTTTTCGCGAATTGACACAGAGCCCTTCATAAGCGCACTGTTACTTTAAAGGGACTGTACAGTACTGGTTGAGGTGGGGATTCATGTTTTTCGCGAATTGACACAGAGCCCTTCATAAGCACACTGTTACTTTAAAGGGACTGTACAGTACTGGTTGAGGTGGGGATTCATGTTTTGAACATTCCTAAGTGAGATCATGAGAAACCTCTTACGAAATATGAAAGAGCATGTAATTTTAGGAAGGATTCAATGTTTATTTGATGAAAATTGGTTTTCAAATGGCTGAGATCCAAAAAATTGAAAATAATAAAAGGCGACAGGCCACGCCTTTTATCAGGATCTCTTTGTTTCATCTTGTTTTTGGATATCTCAGCCATTTCAAAACCAATTTTTATCAAATAAACTTTTGATACCCATTAGAATTGCATGCTCTTTGACCTCTCATAGAGTGGTTTCTGAATATCTGGCAAAACGTTAAAAGCTAAATCTTCAGCTCAACCAGAACTGTACACATCCTTTAAACGCATGGTGACATTTTCGCGTGTTGTTATATTCATGATTCAAATGTCATTCACGAAATTCACAAAAATAATTAAAACCCTTGCGAATATAACAGCGTATACAGTAGATTGTCTGTTGCAAGAAAAAAAAAATGAAACAAGTGTGACAATGAAGACTTTGATTTTGCCAACACATCCAAGGAATATTAAACTTCACGAATATAAAAGCAGTGGAACCAAAGTGACTTGATTGCAAGAAGCTTTTACAGTTTAAAGGCATAATTTACCATTTGCAGATGAAAGCATTAGTGCTTTAAAATAATTCTAATATGTGAGTTAGGGATAGAAACAACCACTGTCAAAATTTGAATCCGTATAATGGATGTTAAGTGTTGTTAAGTACACAAAATGTGAACAATAGTTATAATAAAAATGTTTCCAGACTAAACCGTATACAGTTACGGTTTATTGAGAAAAATCCTGATATCTCCTTATATTTTAGGTTTTATGGCAAATATTTCATATGGTAGGATGTTTTATGATACAACAGACCTACACATATGCATTAAATGTGATATCTTGAACATTTTTGAAATCACTGCTCCCAAAGGTAAACTGGACCTTTAAAAGCCCAAATCCTCACCTCCACCAATACTATACCATCCCTTTAAAGATATTGAAGTAATTTCTGCTGTGGATAAGAACAACCAATTAGTGAACAAGGGATGAAACCCAATACGGGGTAGTGATTTTATAGAAAGAAATTACCCCATGTAGATGTGAGCATACCTGTGCTGTTCTCTCGGGTCCTGCTGGCCTGGGATGCAGTTGGCAGTCTGAATTGCCTCTGACTGTCGGCACATGGCAATTTCATCCCTCACCAGTGGGGTAAATTGATCAAGAAGAGGTGTGGGCCCGAGCTCAAAAGGGACTGGACTAGTTTTGTGCTGCAGTGCCAAACTGTGGTGCACTGAAAACCTAGGATTAGGTCTTGGTGCTGGCCAGTGGTGTACACTGCTTTTCCCATGGACTGCTTCCACAGGAGCTCCATAATCAGTAGGAGTGAGCTGGGGAGAGCCTGGTCCTCCCATTGATGCCCCCAGTTCATCAACCTTGAACCCCATGTTAGCCAAGGAGTAGGTATTGCTCAAGTGATATCAAAGGTCACATGTCTTGGATATATTTGCTGTTTAAAAAAAATCTTTTTAGGCATTTGTACGATGCCAATCTAGTCATTTAGTAGACAAATTGATAACTTTATAATAGTTTCATCTGTTACTTTAATTTCATTGCATCAATTAAAAGGACCTTCTTGATGGGTGATTTTTTGACACCATTAATTTGATTACCTTAGACTCTCTTGCCCACACGAGATTAGGCACAAGCCCACTCACACTATACTTATTACAAAAACCCCTAAAAACAACAACAAAAAACCCCAAATTGCGTGATTGTTGGCTCTGTGCAATCTGCTGTGTCACAGTTGGAACAGCTTTTCCTCCTTGTACCAAGATCTTCTTTCATCTTTTACCATGTGCGTGGGTAGGCTTACACAGACATTTTATAATCAAACATGGGCTTTGCTTTGTTCCCTAAAGCTGCACCCCCCATACCTTGGCAGGAACTTGGAGCAATATGAAAAACAACAAATTGGCCAACTGTATGTATGAATTCATCAGTTGCATGGTGTAGAAAAGCACAACGGTTGAATTGTCAACCTTTGGTATAACCAAGTGACATGGGTTTTGAAATACAAGCATTTTTTGTGTCGCAAAGTTTTGTGTCCCTATAGCAACAAAATGGCTGTATGTACATGTATACCTCATAGATAAATAGGGAATTATATGTTACAGGCTAACACCAGTCATTGATTTGTCAAAGTCAACCACATGTTGACATTACAGTGAATGTGCAGATTTTTTTAAGGGAGTGATACAGTGTATATGCTCTCGGGTTTGTTCGGCGAAGCCTCAAGAATAGCATATTTTTAGAGACAGGCGGCCAGTTGTATTTCGTAGATAAGAGAATCACTACTGACTAGCAGCACCCGTGGAAATCCACGGGTCTGAGGGCCTCATAGTTTTTGAATTTATTCATATTATTTTCGCTGCGTTTTTAGTAGTCAGAAAGAAAGAACTTTACTATTTTCTCCTTCCTTCTTTTGCACCCTCTTGTACCCATGGCCATCCCCTCCTAACACCTGAGCTGAGGAGCCGGTCCATGGAATGGGACTTTAAAATAACCCCGCTTGCTGTTATCACAGATCAACTTAGCAGCACCCGTGGAAATTCGAGGGTTGTCTTCTTTTCCCAAAGATTCTTCCCATCGAAGCACGGGGGGAGGGGGTGCCACTGACATTTTGCCCTGCATATCTCCCCTCCCCCATGCCATTTATCCTCAGTCTCGGCGCCCGTCGAAAAAAAAAAAAATACATGAGCCCTTTCTGGCCCCAACACACGTACACATCTTTTCTCTTCATGAAAAAGCTGAAAAATGGCGTATGTCATGAATAATATTTATTTTTTAACACGTCGTCATTTCAAAAAAAAAATCCCACAAAACGACAATATGTTTACATATCCTCACCCGTTTATCTGCTTCAGACTGTACATTATCATTATTGTTATTATTATGAATACTATTATTACATCATCATTTAATCATTATTATTTGGGGAGGGTGAGATCATTAAGTCATTAGGTTTACGTAGGCACCGGTGGTAATCCATGGGTCTCAGGACCTCATATTTTTTCTTTAATATTTCTTTTCCCATGTTATGGGAGAAAGGAGAATATTTTTGTCTTCATTTGCTCCCTCTTTTTTTATTTTTATCACCAAAACTTGGTTTGACGGACTATAGAACCACCCATTTTATTTCCACATGTAACTTCAAAAATAGGCGGTCGGCAAAGCGAGGTTTTCCCCCACGTCCGCACGTGTCTTATGAATATTCATGTTTACAGCAGCTATGCAGTAAACGAATGGACAGCGGCGTGTGTAATCTGAAATAGAAGGGCACGATCGGCAAGGACAAAATTTAAGTGGATATTTAGCCGTCCTAAACAGTCTGACTACAATGATACCCGACTTGAATGCAAACTAAATGACGTACCTGAGCTGCACAGGATCCTGTAGTTTTGCAAAATAAAATACGACATTCGTAGCTTCCCATGTACCGAGAACGCATCATGATGTGCAATGCAACATAGCGACAGGCTCAATGCATACACACCACCACTCTCCGCGATATATTGCCCGTACCCACAGTGCGTGTATCATGTCCCCGCGAACGATCAGCTGGGCGAGCGAGAACGCCCACTGTGCTACCACAGATTGTATAGAGTTCTGTGTGTGCGACCCGACGCTGCATGTTGTTGTTTGTCTTTTGTTTGTCTTTGTTTTTTGTACCGCTCTCGACGTCAACACGGAGGAGGAGCGCGGCCGAAACCCGGCCGACCGAATAGAAGAGACCCTCCCGCTGCCGACGACACCGGTCTGGGGGGCCCGGAGCCGACGGCTTCGGAGGAGATAAGCTCTACAAAAAACAGCTCTCTCGATTATAATATTAGATTCTACTGATTTCTTTCTTTCTGCAACTTTCTTTGCAATAACTCCAGAAAAACAGGCCCTATTACCCCTATAATTTGCACATGTTTAGTCCATGTCACGTACAGTCAAACTCGGATACCTCGACGTCGGATAAACCGAATATCACTTACCACGGGGGCAAAATGAAAGTCCCGATTGTTCCGATGGAGTTTCCGTGTATTAAAATTCGCGTAGCTCGAAAAAGAACTCGAAGTTCAGTTACCTCGAAGGGAAATCTAATGTCCCGATCTTAATTAACTTATTATTTTTCCCAGCATGTTGCTCGAATCGAAATTGCAAACATCACTAACCATCTCCGATTAAGCGCGCGTGGACAGCGAAGACATGTCACAAATGTTTTCACACTCGATTGTAAATATTCTGTGACCAGAACAATCGCGCGCCCAAGAAGAAATACCCGATACACAGCTGACAAGGAAAATCCCCAACACCTACCAACACACGTACATGGTATGCACATAGCACCCGTGCCAATGGAGTGCTTTACGATAGCACTACGCGCTGCCCCATCATTTGCTTTTCTTTAACCACTGTGTTTTGATTTTTGATCGAGACAGTCATACTGTGCGCGTAGATTTCTCAAACGTCGGGGCGCACCTGCTTACGTTGACAGTTATATCTTTGCCATTAATCACGCTCCACTGTCAAAACATCAATCTCCGTCGTAGTGCCTTTTTTTAAACTATTTTTTTTTTTGCCTTTCACGAAGTTTACTTCCCCGAGAACGCAAGCACTGAAACTTTTTTTTTTTTCCAGCAATGCGATTATGAAAATCTGGAAGTATAGGCCGATCACAATGAAGAATAGAATACACAGGGCTCCGCACTAAGTTTTATCGGGCCACCAATATCATTGATTTTTATTTTCTAGTGGTCGAAAGTAAAATCTGGTAACAAAAAAAAAATATCAGGAAAAACATTAGAAAAACTAAATCGGTCCTACTAAACATAGACAAATTAATATTAAGCATTATTGAAGTGATACAGATGCCCATGTCTAAAACAAATGAATAGAAAATTCAATCTTGACAAATAGGCGTAGAGATTATTTAAAAAGCTGATGCCCATTATATTGAGGAGGTCAAAACTTACGTTTGAAATGAGAAAATGGGAGCATTTGCTGATATTTGTTAGCATCCGACATTTGTTTTAGCATTGTAAAAAGCCGAAAGTTACCGGTATTCATTTTTAAATGTAAAAGCAAACAACCGACATTCATTTTAGAATCTTACGGAGCTGAATACTATCCTAATCCATTTCCAAACGTGAAAGCAAACATCCGCCATTTGTTTTAGCATCTAACTGAGCGGATTAATACCATTAATCATTTCCAAATGTTAAAGCAACAATCTGTTATTTATTTTTGCATCGTACGGAGCAGAATATTACCGTTATTCATTTCAAACATCCGAAATTTATTTCATTATCGAACGGAGCCGAATGTTACTGCTGTCCACTTCCGAAAGTGAAATGAATCATCCGACAATTATTTTATCATTGCACGGAGCCGAATGTTACTGTTTTTCATTTTTGAACGTCAAGGCAGACATCAGACATTTTGGACCATGAAACGTATAGCTGAATGTTACTGATATTTATTTCGAAATGTACCGTAGCAAATATCCAATATTTTTTTATCATTGTATGGGGCAGAATGTTACTGCTGTTCACTTCCAAACATGCCAAACGTAAAAGCAATCATTCGACATGTATTTTAGCATCTTCCGGAGCTGAATGCTATTGACATTTACTTTCGAACGTAAAAGCACACATCCGGCATTTGTTTTATCAGCCTACGGAATTGAATATTATTGTTATTCACTTCAGAACATCAAAGCAAACATTCGACATTTAGTTTAGCATCTTCCGGAGCTAAATGTTATTGCAATTTACTTTCGAACGTAAAAGCAAACATCCAGCATTTATTTCATCAATGTCAGGAGTTGAATATTATTGTTACTCTTTTCCGAACGTCAAAGCAAACATCAAACATTAATTTTACCATTAAACGCAGCTGAATGTTACTGTTATTAATTTCGAAATTTAAAAGCAAACATCAGACAGTTATTTTAGCATCATATGGACATGATGGAGCAGAATATTACTGCTATTTTCTTCCGAACATAAAAACGATCATCTGACATCTATTTTAGCATCTTCCGGAGCCGAATGCTATTGCTATTTACTTTCGAAAGTATAAGGAAACATCCGACATTTATTTAACCATCGTATGGAGTTGAATGTTATTGTTTTTCATTTCCGAACGTCATAGCAAAAATTCGACATTTATTTCAGCGTCTTCTGGAGCCGAATGTTATCCTTATTCATTTCCGAACGCAAAATCAAATAACATTAGTTTTAGCACCATACGGAGCTGAGTCTTATCGTTATTCATTTCCAAAAGTATGAGCAAACATCCAACATTTATTTTAGTATCATACTGAGTCGAATATTACCGTCATTCATTTCCGCAATTAAACGCAGACCCCTGACATTTATTTTGGCATCTTACGTAGCCGATTGTTACCGCTGTTCATTTTCAAAAGTAAAGGCAAACATCCGATTTTTCTTTTTTTTTTTTGGTGGCGCGATCGGGCTACCAAAATCTTTATTTCTGAAATTTTGATTTCATTTCCGATTTTCACTCAATTCAGTCATATAAAAGTTGATTCAATTCAAATTGACAAGCATGCAAACAATCAGTAGGCACTATAACAGACACCATGTTGAACATGATAAACATCGAACATCGATAGACATCGGATAAGTCGAAGAAAATTCGACGTAAGCGTACCTCGAAATTCGCGTACGTCGAACCATTTTCTTCAGTCCCAACGAATTCGAGGTATCCGAGTTTGACTGTACATTATTTCATGAAATAACGACTTGATCGGACACCATCTTTGGTAGGTAAATTAGGGTCAAAGGTCATAAATGTTTCATCCTGTATCTTGGTAAATACCTGTCCCATCTTTGCTGTGTTTTGCACACGTATAGACGGTGTCGCAAGAATCATTTCACAAAATAACCACTTTTTGCTCAGATGCCATCTTGGGTGTGCAAAGTGGGGTCAAAGGTCAAATATACTTCATTCTGTATCGTCGTTAGTGTATACGGAATTCGGTACCAAAGATGGCAGGTCTGACTCCCTTTTCTAAATGAGAATCCAAACATCACACGGCCAATGTCCCCTAAACACAAATGAAACTGGTATGGTCATGCCTATTGGGATTAGGACTCAAATCATTGATTTCCGAATAGATCGGGGCTCCGTTTTATCAAAAGATAAATTTAACGTTAAGTCAAGATAATTTATGATTAACCTCTCAAATCAACTCTAAGTCCACTTAATCTATGATTAACTTCCAAATCAACTTCAAGTCCGTTTTATCAAGAGACCCAGAGTCGGAAACAACTTTAACTTCCTCCCAAATCAACATATAAGTTTTCTCAACTGCTCTAAATCCATGATAACTTAATGGTTGATAAAATATTAACTTTAAGTAGAGACAGTCTAGGTAGACTCAATTGTAAGGCAATTTACAGAAGAAAGGTTGACTGTCACTCTTGCTGGGGTCTTGTCACAAATGTTTGTCTGTTAACTGCTCACTTTCTCTAACATTTAGTTGCGTTTCTTTCATGTAATCATGGTCTTTTCCTTGCATGAAATTCATGGTCGGCACGCATTGCTTACGCGACTGCTGCACGCAAACACCCACCCACCCGCCAATCAAGCTATCACCAGCAAGGGCAAGTAACCGAGTAACTGGAACCGCATCTGTGTGCAATGCATATCTTGCCAAAGAACCCATATGCGAGGTAACCAGTGATTTCTGACGTGTGTAGGCCTACGTAGAGCTAGTTCGTCAATAGATACTAATTAAGAGTTTAGTAGGCCTATATAGAAAATAAAGAGTTTAATTCTATAGCACCGAGTACGACAGTAAGATCTAACCCGTGAATAGGCCTAACGTTAGGCCTAAGGGTAAGTAACGTTACAGCGAGTCGTTTGTACTTACCGTAACACTGCAGACTAGATTTCTAGAGTGTCTACCAGGTCTAGAATTTCGACATGTAGACTCGCGATCTATTCTTTACAAAGCCGATCTGCGCCGTAGAGGTAAAATCAAGCTACTGTAGTCACCACACTCTCACAAGTTTCCATAATCCCACACGTAAACACACAAGACTTGAAACAATGCATACACGACCTTCACCTTGGACAGTCAGTTACTGTACGTTATATCCGGTATCCATGTCAATAAATACCGTTATAATGTTAGGTTTACTGAGAGATCCATGTAGTGTGCGGGATCTTTACGGTACGCGCGTACGCAGATTTTCGTTGAGCTCGAGATATGCTAGATCTATCGACCTACTTTGTAGTTCTGTTGCAAACATACTTCTACTACTAACACTAGAGTAATTCAGCGGCTGTAGCTTTAATACAGTGTAATACTGCGTCGCACTAGCAGACTACGCTTCCTTGGCCGTGGCAAACAATCATGTACATTACGTGTTTTTGTTATTTGTTTTGCTTTATGTATTGTATTGTTTTTAAGCAGACAGTAACGGAAACCAGCCTCGTCCTGTGTTTTTTGTTTTGACTAAATCAATGATTAAGTTATGGTGATCAGCTATAACTATAATTGACTATTAAGTCTCTTCGTAAAAACGGAAACTTACAGGTGATTTAAAGTTATAGCTGACTTTAAGTTGGTTAAAGTTAGAGTTGATTTCATAATGAACTCTAACTTTATGTTGATAAAACGGGGCCCAGATCACCTAATTTGTCAGTGTTGACAAATTCCAAGTCTAGTTAGGTGATCTGAGTATCCTCTCGGATCACCTTCTATATCTGTATGGATTCTTTGTTCTTCTTCTTCTTTCTTTATTTCTGGACAAGAGTTGTGCAGTGGTTAACTCAGAAAGTCCTCTTCCTATCAATTTCAAAATTATACCATATATGTATCATGTCCCAAAGACGACAGATCTAATGTATCATAGTGATCAGTCAGCCATGACGTCACTATGACGTCATTATATGAAAACACATTCTCATTCGTATCTCATTAATAGAATGGAATTTCTCAATGAAATGTATGTGCCATATAGTTCAAGTCAAGCGCGTTCTGCTCATATTCTCAAATTTCATCTCTACCCTTAAAACGGGCGCGTATGCGCACGTTGAAATATTTACATGCTCTAATCGAGCTCAATTTTTTTTTTGCACACGTTTCAGACCATTTGGAGCATTTTTTTAAAAATTGAAAAAATTGGACGGACGCGTACGCGCGCGCACATATACCCACGCATAGCTCATATGCAATACAAATTTCCCAATTTTTCACATGGATTGGATGTCTGAAATGTCAAGGAATATTTCTACCAAGTTTCAAGTGACATACAGTGCAACTATGCCAAAAAACCACCAATTTCAAATCCAATTTTACTCGTCAGGATGGACAGTGACCCCCCCATTTTTTTTACATATTCTGAAAGCTGATGAGTTGTACATGTCATTTCATGGGTTGGCGTTGCTGGAAAAATGAATAAAAGGTATCAAATTCATTAATAAAATAAAAAAAGTAAATTTCCAAAATGACGTCATCAAATTTCAAGTTCACTCGAGTGTATATCACTTATCCTTTGCCGATTTTCACCCAGATTTCAGTATGTTGTAGCTTATTTATTGCTCTTTCATTAGTGTGATTACAAAATTTTGATTGGATAATGGCATCATCTCGTAAAAATGGATTGAAAGTATCTTTGTAAAATTTGACCAGTTTACGTGTTATCTCTATGGGAGAGCAGTTTTTCTGGAAATGAAAATTGACATGACTATCTTTTTGGAGCACTAGCTCACTTATCCTTTAGTGAATTTCTCCCAGATTTTAATATGTTGTAGCTCAGACTTTGGACTATCGTAAGTGTGCCCGCCGTTTTTTCATACGATGTCAGGATCATGTCAAAAAACTTGGTTGAAATTAAAGCTTATCTTCGATGTATTGAGATATTTCTTTCTTTCTGCAACTTTCTTTGCAATAACTCAAGAAAAACATACCCTATCACCACCATATTTTGCACGTGTTTAGTTCATGTCACATACTTCATTTCATGAAATAACAACTACTTGATCAGACGCCATCTTGGGTATGCAAATTAGGGTCAAAGGTCATAAATGTTTCATCCTGTATCTTGGTAACTACACACACATGTCCTATCTTTCCCATATTTTGCACACGTAAAGACCATGTTACAAGAATCATTTCACAAAATAACCACTTTTTGCTCAGATGCCATCTTGTCTGTGCAAAGTGGGGTCAAAGGTCATATGTACTTCTTTCTGTATCTTCGTTATGACGTGTTATCTCTATGGGAGGGAATTTTTCTAGATGTGAAAATTGACATGATCGTCTTTATCGAGCACTAGCTCACTTAACCTTCGGTAAATTTCTCCCAGATTTTAATATGTTGTAACTGAGACTTTGCGTTATCGTTTAAATGCCCTTTGTGTTTTTATACGATGTTGGGATCATGTTAAAAAACTTGGTTGAAATTAAAGCTTATCTTCGATGTATTGAGATATTTCTTCCTTTCTGCAACTTTCTTTGCAATAACTCAAGAAAAACAGCTTCTATTACCCCCATACTTTGCACATGTTTAGTTCATGTCACATACATTATTTCATAAAATAACAACTACTTGATCGGACAACATCTTGGGTATGTAAATTAGGGTCAAAGGTCATAAATGTTTCATCTTGTATCTTGGTGAATACCTGTCCTATCTTTCCCATATTTTGCACATGTATAGACGATGTCGCAAGAATCATTTCACAAAATAACCACTTTTTCCTCAGATGCCATCTTGGGAATGCAAAGGTGGGTCAAATGTCATATGTACTTGTTGCTTTATCTTCGTTATTGTGTATACAGAATTTGGTACCAAACATGGCATATATGACTCCCTTTTCTAAATGAGAATCCAAACATCACACGGCCGATGTCTCTAAACACAGATGAAACTTGTATGGTCATGCCTATTGCGATCAGGACTCAAATCATTGATTTGAAAAAAAAAATCAGATCACCTTAATTTGTCAGTGATGACAAATTACAATCTCTAGTGTTAAACTTCCCGTTGTCATAAAAAGTTCTTCCTCCTCAAATGTTGTGCAGAGGTTAACTCAAAAAGTCCTTTGAATATCGATTTCAAACTTATACCATGTACAATGTATGTATCATGTCCCAAAGACGACAGATCTAATAAAATGATCAGTCGACCATGACGTCACTATGACGTCATTTTATGAAAACACATTCTCATTCATATCTCATTAATGGAATGAAATTTCTCAATGAAATTTACATCTTATGTAGTTCGAGTCAAGGTCTTTCTACTCATTTTCTCAAAATTCATCTTATCTCTTAAAACGTATGCGTACCCGCGCCAGGGAGGTGCTAGAGAAGGAGAGGCAACTAAAGCTCTCCTTTGAAGTCATGCGGGGCACCGCCGAGAAGTTATGTGTTCAACTACAGGTGTTACCCATGTGCTTTGACAAAAGAGAGCGTCAATAATCGGGACTAGCGCTCTCACATCTAGAAATATTTGCTCCTGCTGCAATTCGCTCTCTCTTTCAATGTGATGGCAACAATGAATTTGTGTACCTTGAATTGGAGCAGCGAATCAAAATGCAGTGTAAAACTCACAATTTTAACAGCAAATAGTTTAAAAACCCGCTAGAACACGCTTTAACAGAGTACTTTATTTGAAAGATCAAAATATCCCCTTATTAACAGATAGAAAATTAACATGCGGAAATGTGCGCATTATAGAAAAAAATTAGGTTTTTAAGAGGGCCTAATTTTCATTTCCTTTCGATTTGCGAATTACGAAGAAACTAGAAATACATGTTAATAATATTGAATTCTTTCCTAAACTATTCTAAATCAATTTGAGTATTTCATTTAAAATTTTGCGGTGAAATAAAGCTTGTAATTCAACGAAAGGTGAAATGTGTTCTTCATCTCCGAACTTCGTCTTGCAACTAGAGCAGTGCTGAGCATGACTTCAAAGCGTAATGGAATGCTAGACATCCCATTGTACCGCCTTGAACCCAAACATGTGTTTGCATGAATTACGAAGAGTTGCTACTCCATCTCTGTAACACCTCCATGCCCGCGCATTGGAATATTTACATGCTCCAATCGAGCTCAAATTTTTTTTTTAGACACGTTTCAGACTATTTGGAGCATTTTTAAAAAAAATTGAAAAAATGGACGGACGCGTACGCGGGCGCCAATATACGCACGCACAGCTGGTATTCAGTAGAAATTCCTCATTTTTTCACATGGATCGGATGCGTAAAATGTCAAGGAATAATTCTACCAAGTTTCAAGTCAATCCAAGTCACTATGACGCCATACGGGCCCGTCAAAGTTGAAATTCTCTATGGGAGGGAATTTTTCTAGATATGAAAATTGACACGACTGTCTGTATCGAGCACTGGCTCATTTACCCTTCGGTGAATTTCTCCCAGATTTTAGTATGTTGTAGCTGACATTTAGGGCTATCGTTGGTTTACCTCTATTTTTTTTTTCTGGATGCCGGGATTACATCAAAATACTTGGTTGAAATTGAAGCTTAGCTTCGATGTAAGGAGATATTTCTTTCTTTCTGTAACTTTCTTCCTAATAACTCAAGAAAAACAGGCCCTCTCACACCCATATTTTGCATATGTTTAGTCCATGTCACGTACATTATTTCATAAAATAACAACTCCTTGATCGGACACTATCTTGGGTAGGTAAATTAGGGTCAAAGGTCATAAATATTTCATCCTGTATCTTGGTGAATGCATGTCCTATCTTTCCCATATTTTGCACACGCAAAGACTGTGTTACAAGAATCATTTCACAAAATAACCACTTTTTGCCCAGATGCCATCTTGGGTGTGCAAAGTGGGGTCAAAGGTCAAATATGTTTCATTCTGTATCTTCGTTATAGTGTATATGGAATTTGGTACCAAAGATGGCAGATCTGACTCCCTTTTCTAAATGAGAATCCAAACATCACACGGCCAATGTCCCCTAAACACAAATGAAACCGGTATGGTCATGCCTATTGGGATCAGGACTGAAATCATTGATTTCCGAATAGATCGGATCACCTAATTTGTCAGTGTTGACAAATTCCAAATCTAGTTACAACATTATTTTAGTGCTGGCATTGGTGAAGATCCTTAAACCCTTGTCAATCCTTTGATCTGAGAGTGTGTGTTGTCCCTCACACCATTCACCCTTGGCACTGCAGAATATCTGAAATCAACTCGAGGAATGGAGAAAAACGGAATGGGAAAGATCAGAGTTTTCCAATGTACCATATAGACCTTGCCAGAAAAGAGCAGAAACATATTTTCCAGTGTTTTGACAGGAAATGCACATGTGCAAGAAGAACTGGAATACTCGGGTTTTTGATTACTAGTGCACATGCGCAACCTGCTGCTGTCTGTGTGTGCATGCAGGAGCAAGGGCCGGAGATTCCCCATACTAAAGGTGGATGTCACATGACCAAAAATCAGAAAAAACTGACAACAACAACAAAACAACAACAATACCAACAACAACAAAACAACAACCACAGAATAAAACTTGCAGAGTTTCAAAAACCTTCACTTATGGAGGAAGATTTTTCCATTATATTTTTTTTTAACGCACATACCAGTAGTCGGCGAGCAACTTTTGATGAAAAACTGGGATTGACAAAATACTACATGTTTTTTTCGATATAAATGCCCCTTTAGATAACTCCATCACCCTTGAATGGGAGTAAATGCACCAAGGAAATTGGTAAATTAGTGTGGATTATGCACTTAGATCTCAGTGCCATCCCCAATTCTTTGAAGTGGTAGTCTTGTCAATAGTGCGAACAAGATTCCTGAACACAGTATAGCCGTAGATGTTGACTTCATTTGTGCATGGAAGAGCAAAGCTAAGCATCCATTGAAGATTAATCATATTTTGTTAATGGCTGAATTTATGTTAGTATCAGAAATCCATCTTTAAGCAAATCAACAATCAACCTAGCAAATGATACACTGTTTATATCAATCGAAGTATGACCGAGAGCTTGATGCACTTTCTTGAAAAGTTCTGAGTTGTAATGTCCAACACTAGCAAAATAAAATGAATGAAGGCAGATTTGGAAGAATATCCTATTAAAGTAAACAAAACAGACAGATGTTACTTCTTGCCCACAAATCATTGATATCTATATGCAAAAAAAAAAAAAAACAACAACAGCAAACAAACACCAAACCAACCAATTGTTTTAAAGAGGTGTAAAACAACTACATAGACTAATATTTTTGTCATCTTTCTTGTCACAATTTGGCTGTTGCTGTGTGTGTAATTGATGTGTGGCCTTGATTACTTAATTTGCAGAACAACAAATTCTCATAAGAAAAGTCAGTTGAAATATCTTTAGTGATCACAAAGCAGTATCAAACCCTAACATGTATATCAAAACAATCATTTCCCAGACCATGTACAGTAGATTGATAATGACACATAAATTTCATGGTCATGGAGATACTGTCCTTTTTTTGTTTCTTGCTTTTTAGCTTTTCTATTCTGCAGTCTTTGTTTACCTGTCACACAGAGAGTATCCATCGAGCACAATGTTTGCCTTGGACTGAGACTACCAGTGGCAAGGTCACATGATAAATATTCAATTCATTGATCCAATATAGCTTGTAGCAGCTAATCCTGTTATACTTGATCACCAGAGACCTTGTCACTTCCTCTCTTATACTGAAGTCCTTACAATCGAAAAGATGAATTAGACAGGGCTGACATTACAAGTACACCGAGGTAAATCAATACATTTTATTATACATTAATTTGCATGTTATCTCCTTACTTTTCTCAGCAAATTATACTTTTTCCTCTGCTTTGTGAATTAGCTCTATTTTAAAGGTCTCTGTACTTGTCACTTGATTAAACTGAAATGTACCTCATGGACATTTTTGTATTTAAGACCTAGAAGTATGGGGATTCATGGGTTGCCCGATTCATTCGCTGCCCACAGGGGTACATTCGAAAGCCACGAATAGCACTGGTCAGCGAATATGTGTACGAACCGTACGCTTGTCAGTAACCGTCAACTCCAGTCGAGATTCTGTGGCTGTGTGTTTACTTACACAAAGATCAGTGATAAAGCGTGCACAATTTTTTATGGGATTCTCGAATATATCTGAACCAAGCCAGCCTTCCCACTCCATGGTGTGCCCATGCTACCGAGTTTTTAAACTTACAATATGGATAGGATGGATTGTCAATCTACTCTCTTCAACTGTAATATTATGCTCAGTATTCTTTAGGAATGTAGAAGTTTTAGCCATCAAGGTTGCATTTATGATGCTTTGATAGTTCAATGGGTATGTTACTTGACATGATGGAGATTCTGTTACATATTTTGCATTTCTTTTTTTGAAGTTTTTTTTCATACTATTAAATGTGTAATGTCTTATCATCTTGGTTTTGTCCTATATGACTCACTGAATTTATTTTATGATGACTTACATGTTCTTTAATGCTGGCATACATATATATTTTACATTTAGTATTTGAAAATGGAAAACTGATGTATCAATTATCTTGCTCTTTATTTCTCTTCTCCCAATACTCCTTCATTCATTGATATTGATTGCGGAAGAGGTACCACTTTTGGAAGTTCAGTTTAATTGATTATTAGCCCCCCCCCCCCCCCGAAAGTCACTCCATTTTTTTTTTTTGGGGGGGGGGGTATGAAGTAACAATGCTGCATAGCACCTTTGAAAAAGTAATGTGGAATTTTTTCAATCCATGTTCCACTTCCTACTCTGCGTGTACATATATCATCATAATGACGTAGGAAGAGTTGTGTCAGTAGTGAGTGTTTGAATCACAGGGACTTCGCAATGGTCTCCCTGTTTTATCTTTAGTGATTGTGGTTAGTGACGTCACTAGGTACTCTTTTCACAGGATGCAAAGTCTGTGCGCAACTGTGATCAGGGAGTGTGTTCCAGTTGATTGTCTACGTAACCATATCATTCTCTTGTAGCTCTCTCCCTCTCTTTCTTTCTCTGCCCTGTCTCTCTCTTTATCTCTCCCTTGTTTTCTCCCATTATGACTTATCACTACTTCCCTCTGAATGGATGATCAGCTATGAAGGTCTGACTGGTATGAATGAAACTTACAAGAAAGGGGCGTGCCCAAATTGGCTGTTTAAATGTGTGTGTTTGCTTGTCTGTCCCTGCTGGTACAAACTAGTATTGACATTCCCCTCTGCTGTGTAGATACAGGCGCATTTATATTAGTTTTTAGCCAGTCATGTTTGTGGGGGCTTGTTCAACTATGTAGGGTCATCTGGCATCCTTGTGGTCATGATATAGCCATTCATAGGTCAGGTATTCACCCTTCCAATTGTTGACAGCCACAGGGAATTGCTTTTTCGCAAGAACTTGGGAATGGATTCCACCCAGCACGGCCAATGTGAAAATATGTTCATAGTGGCTTAGCAGCTAGGTATTGTGGTATGTATGATCTGAATTGAGAAGGTGGAAAGAAGGAGAAATCCAGAGAATTATGAATCTGAGAAAACTGAATATATACACCAAGTGTTTCATACCTTTACTGCATCTAGAATCACAGTGACTCTGCTGATGCTTAGTAAAATGAGATATGTAATATGAAGTGAGTCCAAAATGTTGATCTGCAGCCGTGGTTACTTTGCCAAGCTGTTAATAAGTAATCTTGGGGCCGTGCGTGCTGAGGGCAGCGTTCATGGCAGAAAGACAATGTAAAAAGCTACAGCATGCAGGAGACTGGCATTTAGTGGAAAAGGTTGGCATCTTTTCAGAACAGGAAAGACAGAGAGGGAGAGAGCGAGAGAGAGAGGGGGAGAGAAACAGACATTAAAATACTTGGAAAACAGCTCTGCACATGTGTATGTGTTAGTGTGTGTATGTGTATGGAGGGTATCTACAGTGCATGTATTACATGTGCCTGCACATATCGTAAGCATGCTGAAAACATAGAGTGGATAGAGAGAGGGAGAGAGAGGAAAAAGAAGAAGAAGAAGAAGAGAGAATGAGGCAAAAAGGAAACTATGATACAAGCTTTCTATATTAAGTTACAAAATGCAGTGCTAGATGTGCTGGGGTGTGTGACATCACTGACACAAGTGAAGATGACTTTGCAGTTTTCCCACTTCCATCTCTCTCTGTCTGTCTGTCTTTGTGTCTGTCTCTCTCTCTCATGCACACATTCACACACATGCAGGTACACATGCCTTCTGTCCCTCTCGCCAATCCGTGCTGTCTCTCGCTGGTCGAATCTTGGTGTAGAAAGAGTACTGAGGTGCGTGCACACTGAAATCACTCATTTTGTATCTCCTTTACTGGTCATGTCTCTGCTTCCCCTCATCTGTATACCACTGCATTTTTAAAGTATTTTGCAACTACATAGATATTGCATTTGATAGTTATTCTGCATGGTTACTGTAAGCATGGAATATTTCTTGGTGAGGAAATTATCATAACTTTCATGCTTGACTGAATTTTCAAGAAAATGAAATCATGCAAATATTTTTCAAGATATTACATTTTGAGTCTTTAATGCTGTCATTCATGAAAGTATAAACTTGCAGAAATCACTGGGATAAGCCAAGTCTGAAAAAATGACTATGCAGAAATTTCCCCTTTTAGAGCTGTGTCACTGTTAAACATTCTTACCCTCATGATATTATATGTCCATGGTGCTTCAGTTAATGCAGTTGTCCGGACTAGAAGAGTGTGTGCAATTTTTAGTGAGTCACAGATAAGTTAGATTATAAATGACCTATGTGTGACACTGGATAGTTTCTACTTCTTGTGATCAGATCAATAGGGAGCTTCCATGCTGTCTGCAGGGTAGAAAACAAGAATCCTGACAGGAATTTGAACCATTATCTTGTCATCTTGCAGACACATGCAACAACAATTATTGAATGTGGGTGGAAGTTTTTCCCTGAAATCGACACTTGACATTTGACATTATGTGATACCAAACACTCGGCTCATATCTTGTCTCGAGCTCTTCCCTTAATTTGTCCAAACTGTAAAATGTGGAGAGGATAGGATTCAATTTATTTCTCTTCTACATATTAACAAGAGTATTATATAGCCTTATTCCTCATGCAGATGGACAGCAAAGTTTTTAGTATATTTTGTACATGATTAAGGGTAAGTGGTCTCCTGCCAACATGCATTCTGTTTCGAGTTCATGACTCATTAACCATGATATTTAGATTTGCATTGTCTTTGAAATGAGATGACACTCAATGCTCAAGACTGATATGAATAAACAGGTTGAAATTGAACATACCGGTAGCTAGTCTATAATACTTACCGTACATGCTCATAGCAGATGCTTTAAAGTAATATCTGTAACATTGTGCTGCTCAGAAGTCCCTATCTGGCTGTAAGTATGGGACTCCCAAATGATCATACCCTTCAAATGTTCAAATATTAAAGGACAAGTTCACCTTCATAGACATGTGGGTTGAGTGAATGCAGCAATATTACAAGAACACATCAGCGAGAGTGTGAGGAAAATCAGACAATCCGTTCAAAAGTTATGAATTTTTGAAAGTTCTGCTCAGTCAAGGCTGGATGAAAAGACTACTATAGCTTGTGACGTCACATGTGTACAACGATATAAAGAAAGGATAAAGAAAATTCAACATATTTCCATTTTTCTCGCATAACAAAAGAACACTTTACTTCTCTCTTTCAGAAGGCAGGGGGAATAATATTACCCTTAACATACGTCAGTAACAAGTCGAAGAAATGTGGACTTTATTCAAAAGGTAAAGTTTTGTGAAATTCTCTTTTTATTTTCCTTATATCGTTGTATGCATGTGACATCATACACTGTAGTAGTCTTTTCATCCAGCAGTGACTGTGCAGATACTTTAAAAAATTCATAACTTTTGAACGGATTGTCTGATTTTCCTCAAACTTTCACTGAGGTGTTCTACTAATATCGCTGCATTCTCTCAATCCTTATGTATATGAAGGTGAACTTTGTCCTTGAATGAGTGATATAATTGTATAACTCTTGTATGAGTGATATAATTTTAAATTTCTCAAATATGGAACCAAGTAATGAGGTCCAAGATTACAAATTTCAAGCTTTTAATATAGAATTCAGACATTGAGCTTTATTCATCACTGTGTCAAATTTCAAGCATACTGCTGGCAATTCTAAACATTGTATTTAATATCTGTTTGTCAGAACTGACACAGTTACGTAGACATAAAAAAAAAACACCTTTTGAGGACGAGTCGCGAGTATACTCGGGCAAGTGTCAATGGAAATGTGTGTTGTTGCAAAATCAGATCGTCCTCAACGAGTTAACAGTTTACATTGTTTGCCATATTGGTATACCTGTCTTAGCTAATATGCATATTATGGAACAGATTAAAGTCTGAGGCAGGACAAGTAAGGGAAATAGGTCTAAAATTGTTTTTTATGCATCCGCCACGAAGTGGTGCCGCAGGCATTATATTTTCGGGTTGTCCGTCCGTCCGTCCTTCTGTCCGTAAGCAATTTTGTGGACAGTATAACTAAAAAACTTGGCATGTATATATATGAGTGTATGAAGTTGTGCCTATCAACTTTTAGGTGCACATGCTCAAGGTCAAAGGTCAAAAGGTCAAGGTCAAATACTCAAAATTTCACTATTTCCCCCATATCCATGCAATGCCTGAAGGTATTTTCTTGAAACTAAGTGTATATATGAACTACCAAATAAAGATTCTCCAGAGAGAGTTTGGGGTCACAAAGTCAAAGGTCAAGGGTCAAAGGTCTAGTCAAAAGGTTGAAATTTCATGTTTTTCTCCATATCTCGCAAATGGTTCAAGGTATCTTTGTGGAACTTAGTATATGCATGTACCGATGGGCAGTGATTATCTAGGGAAGTTGGGGGTCATGGATCAAAGGTCAAGGTCAACTCCTCAAAATGTCACTACTTCCCTCATATTTATGCAATGCCTGAAGGATTTTTATTGAAACTTGATATATGCATGTATTACCTAATATATATTCTGTGGGAAGTCTCTTGTCAAAAGGTCAAGTGAAAGTGCTAAATTGCACTTCTTTCCTCCATAACTCGAAAGAAACTCGAGGTACAGTGTAGGCCTATCATCATGAAACTTACATATTTATGCATGTTCTACCTAACAGTGATTCTCTTTGAAACTTTGAGGTCAAAGGTCAAAGGCTAGGTTTAAATGATATTTTACCATTTAATACTGAAATTACACTTTTTCTCCATACCTTGAAAATTACTCAATGCATAAACTTATAAAAGGGTCAAAAGTCAAAGTCACTTCCCCAAATACCTGCACTCTGACATTTTAATCATTCATGTAATTGAACCTAGTTCAAGGAAAGTGATCATTCAGCACATTTGTGGCAAACCTGTCATTGTAATATTTTACCAATTATGTGAAACTGTCATCACACATTGTCAAGACATTGTACTATAGACCTACCTATTAGGAGAACCATGCATTATGGCATAGGCATACCAGTGGCCATAGCGACATTTCTAGTTTTTTGTTTTTATTTCAGTGCCTTTAAATTTTGTTAATGCATATGTGCTAAGGGATGAGATTGTAGGTCGTGTGAGCACAGCTGTTAAAATCTGCACCCTGCAGTGCTTTCTATCCTACAGGAAAAACTCCCGTAATCATGACATTTTGACTGGAATTCACAAAGGTTGTTTAAATCTAGTCCATGGATTATTCAAAATATGACTGCATAATTGGGCATGATACATTTCATATGCCAACCCACACCCAATAATGAATAAAGGCTGACACATCCTTAGGCAAAATATGCCTACATCATGCTTGTTTCAGATGCCACAACCTTGCGTAGACTATTGCACACGACAGGTTATTCATCAATGTTGCTTTCAAAGAATAATAGTGAAAATGAGTATTACTCCAGGAAATTTATCAGTTTATTACCATGCATCAACAACATGCATCTACAGAAGTTAAACATTGCTTTTACTACTGTTTAATGCTTGCAGGTGCATTGACATTGAAAAGGTATTGTTTGAATCATCCACGAGATAGATTTTCTAGCAAACTCAGGGAGTTGCATTCTTACTGTAATATGAGTAGTGGTATGTTAAAAAGCATTGCTTTAAACTTGGGAGTTCATACTGGCATAAAAGAGCTGTTAAATCTCTCTGATTCTGCATGAGGCTTCCTGAAAAAAAAACCAAACAAACAAACAGACAGACAGACAGACAAACTATGCCTTTTGTCTTGGCAAAAGAATATGAAAGCCTCCTTGGTTCAGCAATAATAGTCACCCATTGAGATGCTTGATATATATTATATATATATATATATATATATATATATATATATATATATATATAATTTACATTCTACCCATTGAAGGGGGGGGGGGGGCATTGGCCCAACCAGACACAAGCATTATATATCCCATACTGAATGATGGCATTTGAATACAACATGATTTGAATTTTTATCTTGAATGTAGGGAAAAGCATTTTACTGATGTTTGAAGATCAACAGACCGTGAACTGAATGGCTTTTTATGAGCAGTGATGTGATATTTGATTTTCTTTGAAGTCAGCAACAGAAGAAAATGAGATGTAGTTTCCCATGGTCTCCCATATCTCAAAGGGAGTGACTCATTGGAAAGATATGGCTCACACCTTAAGCATTCAGCCAGTGAGTGCCATGTGCTGCTTTTTAATGGAGCTGGACACACTGGCACTAGGACATGTTTACCCTCAGTTAGTCTCAGAAGAGATGATTGATAATACCTGCTTGTTTTGGGTAATGCTGTATAACCTGTATTATGACATTAGACTCATTAAAGACAAAGATTTCATTCATTCTCCTGATGAATCATCATTGCATTTGTAGGTGTTAACCATTATTATTTTTTTTTGTAGGTATTGAAAGTTGTAAAGTATTTGGTATTAAACAGCTAGATTTACTTAACAAGATGGACACTAGTTTGTTTGAGGGTCTATTTGTGCTACAGGAGAGATTAGTCTTGATTTACTCTGACGAGTGAGGAATTAACAATAGATAATATTTTGCTCCTTCTGTGTCAAGCTAGGAGATGCAGCACTTCCTCATCTTCTCTTCTGTGTCAAAGTTATTTGTTCTTTTAATTTTTAAGCACATTTCACTAAGTTTAAGTACAGTTGATGTAGTCATGGAGAGTGAAGTGCAAACTTTGAACAATTGAACAAACAAGCAATTTGTAACTGAGTTTAATTTATAGAATAAACTCCACCATAAATGTCAAGATCCATTTTCACTTTATGTGAGACATGTTGCTTTATACCATTTTGAGGGAGTGGTTCTATGTTTAGACAAATGAACAAATATATAGAGATTGGGTGCACCTATCTCACACAATCATTGTATAGTCATGTAAGAATGAAACAAGATCAGTAAATAGATAATGAAATATACAAAAAAAAAATGAAGCTGCATAGAGACATTAACAGACAAACAGACAGACAAATGAAAAATGGACAAACACACATAATGAGAGAGAAGACCAACATCATTATGGAAATTATAGTTGTTAGTCATCATTGGTTACACATAGAATGATGACATAACACTGAGGAATGGAAGAAGGAAACCTGATTGTAACCCTCGCCAAGTGAGAGAATACTTTTGAACTAATGTTAGAAATAGGTCACTTGGCTGTAGAGTGTGGCTTTATCTGGGTAAGGGCAGTGAGTTGGCTCAGTTGATAGCGCGTCTGCTTCCAGATCCAAAGGACCCAGATTCGATTCCCAAGTCTAACTGAGCAGTGTTGTGTGTACTCATCATACTGTCCCCTCTCGTTAAGAGGCAAAACGCTCTGTCCTTCACATAGGACATAAAATGGATGCCTGTGTCTGAGAGAGTTTTTGCTCCTACATAAATGTAAGATCTCGCATCATTCATCCATTGCAACTGGATCCCATGGAAAACCAGCTAGTGCAGCTGAATGTTGGCTATCCAGCCATCTTCTCAGATGGAAAATGATACAAACAAATTGTGCTCTCAAAGGAGAAAACAGAGAAATGCATGTAAAAGGATTATGCACCATCAAGAAATTAAAGAAGAGTAGGCAGTAGAAATATATGCTATCTTGTATGATAGCAAGTGGATAATTGTTGGTTGCTTCTTCCAAAATAAAACAAGGATGTTTTCTTCTAGTGAGTTTCTCTGTATTATGATTAGTAACAGGCACCTGATGACATGTTCAGTGTTACTGTGTCATTTCAAATTCATGGGAAGTTCATAGGAAGTGTCATATTCATTAATTGTTGCTGTATGGTTTAGGTCATATACCATTATTAAATGTAAGTGACGGTAAACCAAAGAAAGATACAGACACACACATAGTATATATGAAGGAATCTCGAAAGACTCTAAAAACAATTGCTGGTTGTATCCTGAACACGTCACTGGATCAGTAGTTGCACCATTTCCACCTCAGTGACGGGAAATGTGCCAGGGCTTCCTCTTTCCATGCATGCCCTGTTTTTTCAGTTTTTAATGCATTCCAACCATTCTGTGTTGGGCTTTTGTGCCTGCTTACAAAGCATCCATAGATCAAGGTTGATGATGACGTACATATATTTTGTCATTTTTTTCCCCAGTTTATTATTTCCTCTCTATTGCTCTCTCAGTTTTACCCCTTCTGTCCCTCTCAATATTCTGGCTATAGGCTACTGTGGTAATATTCTGCTATATTTGTGGCAAATGGTAGAATTTTTTACTACCATTAATGTTGATGATTTATGGTTGTCTGTTGGATGTATTATGAATGTAGATTGAGATTCGTAATTGTATAGATACATATAATATGTACAAATCATGTGTTATAATTTGTTTCAATACAATAATGTCTGAAATGACACTATTTCAGGAGGCAAATTATACTATCACTACCTGCCATCTGTTTTAAATCCAAACAAATTGCTTTCTCAAAGGATGAAAATTATGCAGAAAACCTGTAGTACATTTGTGTTATTAGAATAAATTTTGGCCACTAAATGAATCCCAGAATTAAGTGTGCCGCTACCAATATACCCAGTATGCAGAAAATGACATTACATTGTAGTAAAAAAAAATAATGGAAGGAAGAAATCCACAGGAAACAGTTTGTATGTTGAGATAGAAGTTTGTTTGTTTATATTACTAATTTGATGTTTGAAATTTGCATTAAGATTTTTTTTTTTTTTTTTAATTCACTGTGTAAGTTCAGTTTGACATGAGGGCATACAGTCTAGTATCTATACCACAACACTCTCTCAGTTACCACTGACTTTAGCCAACCACTTACGGGAACATAACCACTACTTTTATGCACTGACATATTTGGAGCTAGACAAAGCTGAAGACTTTGATACTGTAAAATGCACACGAAATTTCTTATCTACACTATATGCATTGAACTCCAGTGGCAATTCGCGAAAACTTCATGCCACGAAAAAGGCCGTCGGATCCAATTCGCGAAAATTTTGTGCTGCGAATATATCATATTTTACAGCATTTCTCCAAAGTTCCAATCTCCCGAATATTTTAAATATATTCAGGCTATGGAGCTTATGTTATTCTCAAACAACAAGATGATGGTATACAGATGAAATTCATGTCATATAAATTAATATTCTAGTATGTTGATTAAGGATAAGTAATAGACACTTTGCATTAGCAAAAGACTTTCAGTCACAGTGATATATCAGTTTGCTAAATAGTGCAGTGAAAGGGCCTTCACACCAGTCTATGCTTACCAGTAGTGCATTGTACCAGCAAAATGAATCCATGTCCCATTTAGCAACAATACTGAGCACTATGCAGCATGCAATGACTCTGCATCATGCACAGGGGTGCCAACTGTTGCTCTTTTGCAGTATTTTGTACTGTTTTGCCAAAACAGGTTTCATGAAAAGTATATTTTTACCCAAATTGTACTCCTACACATATGTCTCAAAATATACTGTTTTCCACCAAAAATATGCATTTTGAGCTCTCGGAATACTACACTGCTGTTTCCAAGGTTGGCACATCTGCATGTATTTCAGAGTTTCACTGATATGATATCAGTCATTATCATCTATATAGGACGTTTAAGGGGCACATTAAAAATGTGTATTCGTGTGTGCTCGATTTTGCACTGTGCAGTGCGAGAGCATATCACATGAAATGCATAGGCCAATGTATTAATTCCTCAAGGCTACCACTGTTAGTGGTCGTGCAATAATAATATAATATGGACTGGCCTTGAGGGGGATACGACATTTATTGCCCGAATTAAAATTGTATTGCGCGAGTCGAAGACGAGGGCAATATAATTCTAGTGAGGGCAATCAATGTCATATCCCCAAAAGTAGACAGTCCATATTATTATCATTACCCATTTCACACATCTTCGAGCAGTAACTTTAATAAACCATTACAATGTAAACTTCCTGATTTACGGTAACAAAATTCACTCGACCCCTATACCACTGCACTCAACTACACCCACATGCTTGTACACAACCCCTCTGCACAAATCAGGTACGCGGCGCTCTCACACAGTCGTACCGATCGTCCTCTATATTTACGTGCTAATGTATGGGAATTTGCCCTCTGTCACGAAACTCAAGTATAGGATCTTTGGTCAGTGAGTAACATCCAGCACACACAGTCAGACAAACGCCTAATACATACAGTGCGACGATCGTCCTCTAAATTTACGGGTTAACGTATGGGATTTAGCTCTTCATCGCAAAGCCTCTCCGCGAGAAACTTGCATCAACAGTAAATTTTCATTACCAGGAGCTCGAGTGTCCGGATGCTAGTGGTTTGTGCATATTTTCTCTTTGTGATTGACTGGAGTGTTTACATGCAAAGTTAATGGCGAAACCTGGAAGAAGAAAAATACCCACTAATATTGCCCATTGGAAACTAGTGGTTTCCCGACCAATCAAAACACCAACTACAATTGCCCGGCAAAAAAACCTTATATGGGTAATAATACACCATATTTTGTAAAGTGCGCAAACTCTTGTTACACAGTTCACAGGCGTGCAAACATCTTGCTCCGTAAGCTAGTGCAAGTCCAAGTCGTTCCTTTTTCAGTGCAGAATCGTAGTTGACTTCAAAGCTGAGTAGCAGACAATTATCATAGATGGTAATAATCATATTAGATAACTTTGATGTATGGAATACCAAAAAACATTGCACTCGTTTAGGGTCAATATTCACTGGTATTCCATTCATCGCCATCCAGTATGATATAATTATAGTCATGTCTTTCTTTGACATTAGTCTGGTGATCAGGAATGTAGGAATTTTACTGCCCTCTACCTCAACTTCTAGATCTAGTTCACATTCAAATCGTCTCGAAAATGTTTGGTCAAATTTGTCACCGAACTTGGCAGGTATTATCACTGGAATGATAGATTGTATATTTATAGAAATGGTCACCATTGGTCCTAGGTGACCTCTGAGCTCCCAAATTACAGAATCTCTAAAATATCTATGTCTTTATAACCAGAAATTTGATATCTCATTTATACTAAGCAAAAAAAAAAAAAAAGGGGTTCTAAATCCTTGTTTTAGATAGCAGCCTCAAGTAGCCTTTCAGCTCAGAATAAGCGTACGGAATTCAGACACGGAAATGCAATCAGGTCTGATCAGGTCTGATCAGGTTCTAAAACCACCTACGGGGGCACTTTAGAGCCTGCTATAGCAGCCTTGAAGAGACTCAGCTGCATTATAAACACTAGGGGATTCGAAGAAGCTGCTTTTTTGCCGGACTCAAAAGTTATCACTGAAGGTCATTGCCAGCTAATGTAAAACAAACCAGCCATCGTGACCAACCGCTGCTGATAAATGGCACACAACTTGCACACTTCGCGCTCAATCATATTTTGTTAGCCAAGAAATTCCAAAGCCTGCGCCGTGTATCCAACAGGAATTTGGTTACTACAGGAACGAAGCCAGTTGGGCCTGCTTGAGCAAAATCAGCTGTAGTAGTAGCATGATGTGGCAGGATACAGGCGCGGCGCTAGGGTGCAATTAACTCGCCAAAAGCTTATGACCTCGAAGCCTCAGTTGCAAAAAGTAGACAGCTTGTGTGCGTAAAACCGCTGGGGAAGTGTTGCAGGACAATCGCAATATCTCACCTCAAAGCCATCAAATGATTAAATCTATACAGCAAACTGAAGAAGAAACTATTCTCTAACTCGTAATGTTAGTTATTTGGGGTTTTATTGAGGATAAACGTGTGAAAATAATGTCGAAACTTAGCTTCCAAAACAGAAAATTTGGTCTCAAAACAAGTGTTATTTTCTCACATTTTCCTTCATTGCACAAAAATGAAACTTCGGTATATGACTTATGGTAGTATATCCATGCTGCTCTCCAAATATCTTTTCTGTATCATTTGGCGCACAGCTATGTCTGGAAAAAATCGAGATCACTGTCACTTGTGACCCACGTAAAATCCATGGCGTAAGGAATACGCAGTCCGATGTATTGGTTTTTGTGCTGCTTGAAACAGTTGAAGCACAAAGCAGGGTTCCTCTCTTGCCCACTCACCACCCTGCTGACCGAAAATCGACCTCTGTCGCATTGCGCCGAGCCTGACACCGCTGATTGGCTAAGCGTGCACTCACCAGTAGAAAACGCATGCGCAGGAGGATGATCTAGTTGTGCATGTCCAGTATCTTCTCTTAAAGTTGGTTGTCTTTTTGCTCTTATTTTTACCTAACTACTAATTGCACAAACACGAGACTTCGCAGGTAGTGAGTCTGGTGTATACAGACTAGTAATATGTTGATCAAATGCATATTCATGCAGGCGCAGACTTGTGTCGGGAAAAAATCGTAACCCTTTCCCACAGTCGACTCAAGCAGAAAAATACACATATCTCGAAAGATACATCAGCGTTTTCGCCCAAAAATCATATGAAGGATGATATATTCATATTTGATATATGTGTGAAGTTTCAAGGGATTTGGTGATAAAATAAGGGAGATACGAGGAGGTGAACTTTCGAGATTTTTTGTCCTTCCCTCCGCACAGCGCTTCGATGACCGTTAAGAATTCAAAAGCTTTGGCCTCTTATCAGTGAGTTAATTGCACCGTAGCACCGGGGCTGGATAAATAGACAAGAGACAGTTTTTTCGGAACCTCCTCAAGGAGGCTCAAGGATGCTCCTCAAAAAATGAGGGAGTGTTTCAATGCTCAAGATTTTGCGACGGACAGACCAACTGACTGCCTGGCGCCCAACTGACCAACGTACCAGCCACCCAACCATGGACTAATTCCTATGTACCCTTATATACACAATGTGTGGGTGGAGGTATGATAAGGGGCCAATTTCACGTTCATCTTCTTCTGAAGATGCATGGTTAAATTTTTACCAAACATTACAGTTGGTAGTTTATAATATATTTAGTCAAATGGGTACTATGCCCCATGGAGGATCCCCAGAGCGCCCCAAAACCCCCAAATCAGAGAGAGAGAAAAAAATTATCTTTCTCTGGAACCAGGAATGATTGAGTCAGTGCTAATTATGCATTCATTAGTGACTGTTCTTTCAAGTTTGTTTAAAGGGACTGTACAGTACTGGTTGAGGTGAGGAATCAAGTTTATAACATTCCCAAGTGAGATAATGAGAAACCTCTTATGAAATATGAAAGAAAAAAAGGATTAAACGTTTATTTGATGAAAATTGGTTTTCAAATGGCTGAGATATCCAAAAAAGTGATAATAATAAAAGATGACAGGCCACGTCTTTTATTAAGATCTCTTTGTTTCACCCTGTTTTTGGATATCTCAGCCATTTCAAAACCGATTTTCATCAAATAAACTTTTGATTGCCCTTAGAATTGCATGCTCCTTGACATCTTATCAAGTGATTTCTGAATATCTTGCAAAAGGTTAAAAGCTAAATCCTCACCTCAACTAGAACTGTGCAGTCTCTTTAAAGTAAATCCAGGGTGGCCCACCTTGGGGCCGGGACCAAATAAGTGGCTAGTTTTCACATTTTGATCTTCTTTCTGAATGCACATAGTCAAATTTTCTACAAACTTGGCAGGCATTATCACAAGTGTGATAGAATACACAAATGGATACCATTCCACCCTGGAGGCTCCCCAAAATCTCCAAATTTGCTTTGTTCTTCTTGGGTAATAGTCTGCAAGAATTCTTGGAACATGAACTTGCGGTAATGAGTGAGAGCAAGACCCACTGTTTTCTTGTTTGTTTTTTGCATCATCTAAGATCTCTAGCCTTGAAGTAATGAATTTTTGTTGTAAAAATGTGATAGTGTCTTCTCTTGAATGCTGACTATACATTAGAGGGGCAGCTTCCCCAAATATACATGTGGATCGAGTGAATACAGCAATATTAGTACAACACATCTGTGAAGTTTGAGGAAAATCTGACAATCTGTCGAAAAATTATGAAGTTTTAAAATTTTGATGCTGCCCATGCTGGACAAGAAGACCACTACACTTTGTGATGTCACTGAAGAACAACAATATAAAGAAAATATAATGAAAATTCCACAAAATGTTACTTTTTAATGAAAAGTGTGTCAAATTGTTCTGACTTGCTGCTGACATATATAATATGGTAAGGGTATTATACTTTCCCCTGCATTCAGAAAGAAGTATGCCAGTGGCCAATTGAAAAATGACATTTTTCGGAAGTCTCTTTATATTTTCTTCGTATCAATGTTTAGCTATGCCATCACAGACTATGCTAGTCTTCTCATCTAGCATTGATGACACCAAAGCTTTAAAAATTCGTAACTTTTCAACAGATTGTCCGACTTTCCTCAAACTTTTATTGGTGGGTAATTCCATGAAGTTGGGGCAGTGTCCATGTAGCATCGTGATATTTAAAAAATACATTTCAGCATAACTCAATATCATTTATGCTATACATTTATTGTTTGTAGGCTTTACATTTGCATTGAGGCCACCTATTTTCCTGGAAATTTTGTGCCATTCAGGCTCAATTTTGATGAAGTTATTAAACAATATGTAACAGTGTCCTGTAGCATCGTGACATGTCCATGTAGCATCGTGATATTTTAAAATGTGGTCCTGAGAGACAAATTATGGCAATTAGCTTTACCAAAATTTGATGCAATATGCATTTACAAGATATGAATGAGATAGCTAAATATCTCAAATTTCCTGTACACTGTTTTAATTTTAAAAGAAAATTACAAAATGTATCACGATGCTATGAGGTGTCCTTTTTTGTTACATTTGGTGGACACCACGTAGCATAGTGACACATTGTGTAATTTTCTTGTAAAAGTAAAACTGTGGAAAGGAGAGTTAAAATATTTAGCTATCTGACTAATCTAGTAATTATGCATATTATATCAAATTTTGGTCAAGCTAATTGCATTAATTTGTCTTTTAGGACCTGATTTTAACTATCACGATGCTACATGGACACGTCATGATGCTACAGGACACCATTACATATTGTTTTAATAACTTCATCAAAATTGAGTCTGAATGGCACAAAATTTCCAGGAAAATTGTATGGTCTCAATACAAATGTAAAGCCTATAAACAATATATGTATAGCATGATTAGTCTTGAGTTATGCTAAAATGTAACACTTTGTCCCCCAACTTCACGGAGTTACCCTGAATGTGTTCTACTGATATTGTTGCATTAATTGAAACCACTTGTATACTAGTATTTGGTGAAACTCCTCCAATGCCCCAATAGATATTAGTCGAATTCAAGTCTTCATGTACTTGCCTGTTAACTTTTCACGTTAACAGAACATAAACTATTTAGTAACATCAAACTCATGGCTTTGTTTTAGATGACATTGAGGAAATTTCTGCTTCTCAACTTGGCAGTATTGCAGGCAAGAGTTTTGATTTCATACACTTGGGTTATAAAAAGCCAAACGTGATGCAAGCAGCATCAAGTACCATCTCTTTTCCTTGACAGCATTAATTAAGCAAACCTTGAGTGAATGTGTTGTGCTTGGCGTGAACTTTCAATCAACTGCAAAAAGTACACTGACATGGCCACTGTCATTGACGACAAGGACACAATATTTTATTCTCTCTCTCCTTCCATCTCTCTCTCTCTATTGCTCTTACTCACTTTTGCTCTCTATCTCCTGCTCCAAATTAATCATATGACCATAAAGCCATTACAGTTAATGATTCTGCTATAGTGTAACACCACAGGAATTAGACAATGCCATACTCACCAGGATGGAAGCTGCTGAGTATGACAGTGCATGATTTTTTTTTTTTTTTACGTGTATTATTGGCAGTAGCTTTAATTGCTCAACAAGGACATAGATTAAAGGATTGAGTGTTTGATTTGTGTGTGCATATGTATGCGTGTGTGTGTGTGTATGTGTGTATATGTGTGAGTCTTTGTAGCTCATATGCTATTTTCACTAACATTTGCCATCTTGAAATAATGCAATGGTAGTCAAGTGCAGTCAAGTATTTATTCCATATGGATTTTCTTAGAAAGTTAGGAAATTATATTTGTGTGCAGTCCATACTTGTCTGTCAGTTAGTCTGATGATTATTGCTCATATCTGTTCCAGGACTGATTATATTTTTGACATTTGACAGCAGGATTACTAAGGCCATTTGGATATTGACTATTATGTACTCAATTCAAAGGATTACATATGTATTCTAGGCAATATCCTGCACAAGCAATCTGAATTAAAATTATTAGTCCTATATATGTCACTTGTGCTATTACTTGCACTATGTAATCTTTTTAGGATATTTGTAAATGTCAGTTTGTTCACTAGCAGTATATTTACTAGCAGGGATTGAAATGTTTGTTGTTATATTCTTTTGTTAATGCACATGCTGTATATCTATTTGTTAACTTGTTGAGGATGAGCTGATTTTGCTGTAAGCGTAGTGTGCATATCCTATAGACAGACACCTGCCCAAGCATAATCTGGACTCTTTTTCGACAGTTTGATATCTGAAGGTCCCCTTTGCAACTCACAAATTCAGGGTTTACTCCAATGTTGTTGTTGTTTTTTTTAAGTCAACAGCTGAATGTGTTTGCAATACAGTGATTTGATATAGTGGACATTTTAAATTGTACACATAAACTTAATTTCATTTAGACTTTGGGCTGTGCTTGTCCTTCAAAGTTGAAGTTTTGCAAAAAAAAAACCAAAAAAAAAAAAAAAAACACACCCAAAAACAAAACAACAACCACGTAAAAACAAATGCATACAACAGAATAACCATTTTTTTTTTTTTCAACACACCCTTCCTATCCATCAATGATTTGTAATTGACCTTTTCTCCTCAACATACCAGCTATTATGTTTGACCTATTTCCACTTAGTTAGGTCAGGTGCATGTACAGGAAACAAGTTGGGATACAGTGTGATTACCGTGAAATTTGTGCTACCGTATGCCCCTGTGTGAAAACAAAAGATCATTTGAGCACCAGAAATTCGTTGTGGAAATTTGATACTGCCAACAACATATTGTAATGAACTCTGAAGGATGAATTAAAGCCAATATGGTAGAGGTAGCAGGCTTTTATTGGGTCTCCTTCTCTTTCACAGAATGACATTGCCATTGTTTAACGACACCTGAAGGTCATGAAGTTTCATCTGCCAGAGATGGTCTTAATTATTCATGACAAGCAAATTCATTAGGTGCCATTAAAAATATTCACAAAGAAATGGGCTAGCTACGTGATCCAATTTTGCTAAGTGACTAGGTTTGTTAAGTCTCTTCAGAAAAGGTTTTAGAAAGTATTTCAAAAAGCAATTCAAAAAGCATTTCTGGAGCTAAAAGGGGATGGTAGCCTCTTACCAGCATTATGACAGATAAAACTTTTGCCCATCAGTGTTACATATTAGTAGATCACATTTCACAGAAACATTAGAGAAGATATGCTACAAGGCTCTTTCAGAATTCAGTGATTAAAAAAAATATTGTCATTACTATCCTCTTGTCTATGATAGTTTTGTGTATTTCTCACTCAGAATTCAATAGATATATTACAATGGGATATCATGAACTTGGTGAAGCAATTGGAAGAGCAGATTGGTATGTAATTAAGATCTACAGCAGTATTACTGATTAAGGTATTTGATTTGTGATTTTCTTGTGTAGTGATGCAGTTTAAAAGTTAGAAAACTCCAGTGCATGCATGTGTTGTATGAGCAGAAACTAGGACAGTTTTTCCCAACCATAAGAATAGTAATATTCTTAATGGTAGATTGCATCATATATAATACAGAATGTGTGCACTTGGTGAGACCTTTTTTGGTTTGTGTGGAATTTTGATGGGTTAATTTCAGGAAGACATGAACTTAAACAGATTTGATTTTAACTATGCTATTCCCTTCAGTGCAGTTGGTGTTATCCATATGTAGACGATATCAATGATAAAATCATGAAATTAAAAGCAGTTGAAATCATTATAAGAAAAATAAAACAAAAATTGTTCTAGTAGATTTAAATAGTCCTACACAAGAAAATTTGTTGATCTCTTTGTTTCCGAGGAGTACCATTTTATTTTTTTTTTCCAGTAATGTCTTCCTACCTTTATCTCAATTAATTAGTGTAGTATTAAATGCATGACATTCTTCATTGCAGTGTATGAGTAATCCTTTCTGTTATACCTTCCCCATGTACACTGTCTGCACATGAGTTGCTCGACCAAAAATACTATATACACAAACTATTGATACAGCGAAGTGTTGTTCTGGTACTTTGCCATAAGCTATATTTCTATCAGGTGCTGCCCTCCCCCTTATCCTCCATGCCCCCCTGTCTCTCTCTCTGTCTTCATCAGCACAAAGCCTCACCTGACCTTTGTAGTGATTTCCAGTGATATTTTTCTCAGATACAAAAAAAGATCTGGATTCCAGAATTCATGTACCATTATCACTATAAACAGCAGATAATCATCTCAGAGTAAATTAAACAGAATCCTGAAAAGGGTCTGAAAGAACACTGCATGCAGTTTCTCTTTCCTTCCCGCTTTTTGCTTCCCTCATTGTCTAACTCCCTCCCTGACTCTGACATGTGTGCAACGCCCCATTCATGCTGCTACCTCAATGCAGGGGCGTTTGGTTGCGGTTGATTTCATCACTGTCTCCATAGCAACAGCTGCATCATCATATGACTGCTGCCTGCCATCGGCTGATCCCCCAAGCCTCCCTCTGTGTCCGCCTGTGATATCATACTTTGGATGAGATCACACTTGTTCTGTTTCTCCCTGTTTATCCTTATATGAGTTTGTCTGGTTGTAAATCTCACTATTCCATTCCTTTCTCTCATGTCTCTTCCTTCTCTCTCTGCTATGTTGCCATAATCACTCTCTGGAATAATTTTGTGTATTTTTTGTGGACATTTGTACGTGGAATGAGTGTCTTTTTTTTAAACTTTTTTTTTTCTGTTGTATTTGTCAATCATTGTAAAATCATTGAAGAAGTACATCAAACCATTGTAGGTATGCATTAAGATGTGTCAGTGATGACAGCTGTGCATCAAAAGAGGTCATTTAATGTTGTCGTTTTCATATTCCATTTTTTCTTAGATAATTCTCCATTTTCCTGTCTCCTATACAATTAAGTCCATATCTTTCATCTTTATTATTTTTTTTTTGCCCACTATATTTTTGCTGTAGTTGTAGGTATGCTTGTATCTCTACTTGCTGTATTTGTACAATGATTGTAACCTTTAGCAGTCTCTGTAGGGCATGGTATTGCTGCATCTCCACATGGACTTAAAAACATTTCATTCTACACAGCATGGTGAATTTTTAGACATGAGTGGGTGAGCAGTCTGTCTTTTTGTGACCCATTTTGTAAGGTCTTTGTGCTGTAATATTTGCAATGGTTAGTTTCTTCAAAAGTTCTGCCCCATTATTGAGAAAAGCTTTCTAGTTGTGCTGGATATATTTTTGAAGCTTACAAATGGGCAATATTCGGTGCCTATGAAATTTCAATTGTCAAATTTCTACAGTAGCATTTCTGCAGTAATGTTACATCATTGTTATCATCATGAGGTTCCCTGTAATACAGAGCAAAGTGATTTGATATACTGAGACATGGAATTGGGAGAGGAGAGATAGGGATAGAAGTATTCATGAAATAGGTTTAAGAATGATCTATCTTGATAGTGGCATGATGATGTGGAACTTCAGCAGTGAAGCAAAGGCAACAGAGCTTGAAATTGAAGAGAAATCAGAGTATGAAAATCATGGCAGCTGGAATGTGTGTATGTTCCATTGAACATGACAGTTTGTGAGTGCTGTAGACAAGCTGTCTTTGAACTGTGACATTGTGTGTGTATAGTACTGCCTTGTATGACATGCATACAGAATGTCATTTAAAGAAATGTCATTTAAACAAATTTAAAGAAATTTATCCATGATTGTTGTTGATGTATACCATGGTCATGAGAAAGTGTAAGTTATTCCATTTGAATATGGGAAAGGTTATACTTTCGCCAACTCGTGAACAGAGTCATGCAAGCAGTGAAATGGTCATATGACCAATGCAGCTATTTAGAGGTACTTGCTGACATGTTTATGGCCATAACATCCTGCAGACCAAAATTGTTGTTTCTGTCATTTATTTATTTTTTACACCTCCACTGAAATCTTACCGGTTGTTTATGTGAATACTTGAAACAATTCTCTTTTGTGTATTCTCCTTTGATTGTGCAATTATTTAACTGTTTGCTGGTGTGCATGATTTCTTGCTGTCTGAATGGAAGTGTCAGTGAGCACATTATCACTGTGCATGAGATGTTCAACTAGCTTTGTAGCAGGCTGCATCTGGTGAAGTGCATGACGGTGCAGTTTTCTGTGTGTGGATTTGTTGTGAAATTAAAGCCCCCTTGCTGCCAGTGTCCAAGCAGGTGGTCACTCATTGGATACTCTATTCTACAGTCTATAGTGCAGACCCAAGTTTGTGATAAAACACTTAAAGCTGAAGGGAAGTCATCTATGTGCATTTTGTCGTAGATTGCAAGAAACTGTACATCTTGTAATAAGAGAAGGAGACAGGGATGCTCTTTTTAGGCCTCATCAATAGTCTTTGTGTCCAGTCTCTCTGTGTCATAAAGGATTTTGTGGAAGTAATGTCCATATCTGCAGACTACATACAGTCTTTAATACTGCTGGTTGAATTGCCCAAGGGCAAATGACCAGACTCTGAAGGTTGTGTGTAGTTCAGCTGAGGACAAGGAGTGTCTGGCATGCATGAGCATTGGGTTACTCAATGCAAAGGATTAGTGTCCAAGCAGAGGAAATAGTCTTTGTGTATAGCTATCATATATTTACTTTGGGCTAGATAAATCACATTTCTACTCTATATGGTGAATGATTTAAGAGCGTGGTTGCACTACCTACCTTGTTTTATGCATGTGTGTGTGATGTGTATTCTTGTGTGTGTAGTATGTATGATGAGGTAAAATAAGCAGGGTGATATTGAATTGACAACCATTAGGTCTGCAAAATACCTTTCTACACTAAGTTGACCAGCCTACTAAAAAGTAGGTCATCTATTGTGTAGCAGACCTACTGTGAAAACCACCCAGAAAAGGTGACATTGAGACACACAGCTTCTAAATTTATTGGCTGTGTTAAAGAGTGTTCCTTTTTTAAAGGGCAATAAGTTAGGAAGATGTATCATTAATATCTGCTAATAGAAGTTCTTGCACATCAATGCTGTTGTTCACACTTTCACCATTTTGAGAAGCTACACCTTCATGTCTAATCTATCTGTCCTGTCATATACACTAAGTCTCATCTTTCTAAAATTTTAAATCATATCTTTGGCTCAATTCTCTGTATTTGGTATACTGGAACATGTAGTCATGCACTCTGTTTTGTTCTCTTGTCTCATGTAATATTGTTTGAGTTGATCTCTCTCCAGGTGTCCTACAGTCTCTCTCTCTCTCTCTCAATCCCATGCTCTTGCTCCATGTCCATTACTTGCAAGATACAAAGTGACCTGTAGATACTGCTAGAAATGATATGTATTTCAATCATACATTGTGCATTTTACATACCGGATATTGCTCTTTGCAGAGAGGCACGCAGAGAGAATTTATGAATAAAGAAATTGAAAGAATAACGAAGAAAAGCTGGTATGAATGACTCAAGTACAGTATTAGGTAGATATTTAGGGATGAAAATTAGCCAACTGTAATGTTTGTATGAGGTGCTCAATGACCATTGAGTGTCCATTTCGATAGTGAAGAGACAGGTAAGGAAAGATATTAAGTATTGTGTTATGATGAATGGTGATAGAGAGCAAAATTAAGAAAATGATAAAAATGAAATAGGGCCTTTACAGTTATATGCAGAAGTTACAGTGAAATTATGAAAAAAAAAATTGTTTTATTTTTAAAATCTATTAATTTATTTATTTATTTCTCTTTTTTTTTGGGGGGGGGGGTGGGGGAGGGGACTTTACGTATAACCCCCGCCACACATAGTGTGAAGGGGGTATATAGGAATCACCGTGATGTTGGTCGGGTGGGTGGGCGGTCGGGCAGTTGGTCGGTCGGTCGGTCGGTCAGTCTGTTGCAAAATCTTGTGTCGCGAACTCCTACAGTTTTGAAGCAATTTAAATGAAACTTGGGGTAAATGATGATATTGAGGTATAGATGTGCAAGACATGTTTTTTTTTGTGTTTGTCGGACAATGTGTTGCCATGGTAACCATAATTTTACCAAAACCTTGTGGATTGAATAGCTTCCATAGTATTTAAGCAATCAATTTCAAAATTGGTATCTATGATGATATATAGGTGTAGTTATGTAAGACACTCGTTGTGTTTGTACTTGACAAAGCGTTGCCATGGTTAATGCATGTTTTCTTCGAAATCTTGTGGAGAGAACAACTTCCACAGTTTTGAAGCAATTGAAATCAAATTTGGTAGGCATTATGGCCTTGAGGCATAAATGTGGGACACATAATTTTTGTGTTTGTAGGACAAAGCGTTGCCATGGTAACCATAATTTTACCAAAACCTTGTGGATTGAATAACTTCCACATCATTCAAGCAATTAAGGTCAAATTCAGTATATATGATGACCGGGAGGTGTAGTTATACAAGACACCAATGTTTAATATAAGAAAAATGTGTTGCCATGGTAACCACTCATTTCTGTATCAAATTGAACCATTTAATCTATGAAGGTGAAATTTGGTGTGTATGTTGCTCTTTAAGTGTAGTTTTGCAAAATGTCCTTTGTATTTGTATCAGACAGTGCATTGCCATGGTAACCACATTTTTTTTCTTTAATCCTGTGGAGTGAACTTCTTCCACAGTTTTCAAGCAATTGAAACCAAATTTGGTAGGCATTATGGCCCTGAGGTATAGATGTGGAACACATAATTTTTGTGTTTGTCGCACAAACCGTTGCCATGGTAACCACAATTTTACCCAAACTTTGCAGATTAAATAACTTTTCCATCATTCAAGCAATTAAAGTCAAATTTAGTATGTATCATGATCTAGAAGTGTGGCTTTGCAAGATACCAATGTGTTAGTTTAAGGAAAATGTGTTGCCATGGTAACCACTCATTTTTGTATCAATATAAACCATTGAAGCTATGAAGGTCAAATTTGGTGTGTATGATGGTCTTTAAGTGTAGTGATGCTGGGGGAAAGCATGTTTGCATTTGCTGTAAGTTTTATACTCAGTGTCAACTCTGTAATTGTACAGTAAACTAAAATTATTCTGTTTCCAATTCTACAAATGCACAAACTTGGATTTAACGTCATTGCCCTCATGACATCACATACTATAAAGCAACACTAGGGGCGGAGGTATTAATCACCTTCAGTGATAATTCTAGTTATATTTGTTTGCAATAATGTTGCCATGGCTAATGAGAAGACTGGAAGAAAGTAATAAAAGTGATCCAGTTGGGATGCTGTGTGGATGACTGTTTTTCTCACCATCATGCAAATAACATGCATCTCATAGAAGCATGATTTAGTTGGTTGTCCTATTTCTTTTATTATAACTTGTAATTTAAGGGAATCAGATATATATGATTTGAGATATTGAATTTCTGTGAGTGAATATGGTGATTGTACTTTTAAAATTGTAGTGCTGTAATCATATCTGCATATGGAAATTACCCAGTGAAAATACATGTGAATGTTTACTACTACTTAGAGTATACCCTCACTTCGTCCAGCAAGAAGTCTGGGAGGTGCACCACTGGCCTCCAGAACATAATATTCAAGCATAGGAGAAATTTGATTACATTATCATAAGTACACATGCCATCGCAGCAGCATGACAGGGTGGGGGACTTTAGCCCTGCCTTTGGTTAAAGCATTATGTCAATAAAAAATTAGGACAGATGTTACAGAGTCCATTCATAGATTGGAATCATTGAAGTCAACACTCAAAGCCCCCCCCCCCCCCTTTGTACGGGAAGTAATTCAATGTCATCTTAAACGTGACTTTGTGAGACAGAGTTTTTTTGTTCCACCCTTTTTTCCCTTTTGGCTATATTTGCTTAATACTTGCGTCACTTTATCCATCAGTGCATGAAGGAAATTGTAGCAGCATGTGCCCTTTCAGATCACATGATTAGATGTGGATATTACCCATAGAGCCATGTTCTCAGTTAGGTTTCCTATGTCCTTTGTGGTAAATTCAGATGATGTTGTTTGAATTTGCATTTTTTTTTTACACGGAATAGAATGGTTAAAAGCAAAAATTGGAGAAAACTTTAGTGTTTTACTACAACCTCTGCAGACTCATTGTTTGATTGTGGGCGGGGTTGTTACGTGGCAATTGCGGTAAAGCTAACCAGCCGAGTATAGAGAGAGAGAGAGAGAGAGAGAAAGAGGGGGGGGGGGTGGAAGTGTGGAAAGGGAGAGACAAAATATATAGTCGGTTGGTAGTGATCAGTGTGAAGTCATTGCTAATTTGGGCTACGCAGACTGACTCTGTCTCTCTCTCTCCCTCTCTCTCAGTGTGACAACTGCAGGCGTGTTTCGCCTTACTCTCCACAGATAGTAGTTTAGCTGGCGTGGAGTGTGGAGGGTGTATCTCAGGAATCTCTCATCCCATTCCAGATCTTGTTCTCAGCTTCAATAGTATCTATTCATGCAGCTCTCATGTGTATTTCAAGTTGTGCCAACAGAGTGCTCTCGTGACAAGGAACAACACAAAATACTAATTATCGTAGCTATTTCTGATCATGAGAGGGAAGATATTGCCGAGTGGATGACCAATTTTGTGGATTTATTCTCGCCAATGCAGGTCTGTGAAGCCGTTGCAGATTTGTTCTTGGAGAAGTGAATACAGTGTTTCATTGATTGTCAAGTTGACTGCCTTTTGAATAAACCTGCAATGCAGGTTGGACATAGTGTTTGTAATGACTGGTTTGTCCGAAGGGGACTGGATATTGTGGGTAGTATATGCACCAGCCTATTTACTTTGTTCACTTTATTTCAGTATGTTTAAGTTATTTTCATAGTCATTACTGGCTTTTCATCCTCTTTGGAAATTCATTCACAGGTCTTATTTTTGGAACTGTGTCAATGAATGAAAGAGTTGAAATGCTGTATAGATCCTTATACTCCCGTGGTTTATCAGTCTTTGTGCTTAGAGTTATGCCATTTTTATGTGTTTAACACACAGGTTATAAAGCCATGCAAAGTTGAAATGTGTGAGGAAAATATATACACATTTTTTTTTGGTGTGTTTGACAGATGTGGAAGAGGTGCTTATTTTGGTTTTTACTAGCTTTGTTTTCATTAGATTTGCACAATGGTGCATTTTCCTTTGAAAAATTGTCAGAAATATGTTGTGAAAGGGTCACACTGTTAACACATTCTTTAGAATCCATCATTCCATGCTGACTTCTTCTTTTGTGTGTGTGTGTGTGCGTGTGCGCGTGTGTATGTTTTAATGGGTGCGGTACAATCTGCCAGCTATGCAGGCAATACATGCCGGTGTGAGTCGGGTTGAATTGAAAGGTAGGAGCCATTTTGCTTTAGGGGGAGGTTTTCATCTACTGGGCTATATTTAAAAAGGACTCTTTCAATGGAGAGAAATGTGGCTGAGACAGACAGTGCTGCTAGACAATGGAGAAATAGACAGTGAGTTGACGTAGTGCTATAACCTTGATCTGATCTGAATGTACTACTGTTATGTGATATTCTGTTAAAATGCTTTTGGTAGTAGAATTTTTACGTAAAAAGAGTGTCCGTGCCAATGTATAAGTTGCATATTCTTATATCTCAGGGAATGAGTGTGATAAAGATAACTCTGAATAGTGAATAAATGATATCTAACTACAAAAGAGTATTGGCTTCAAATATGTGTTGGTTTTTTTTTTTTTTTTCAGGTTAAATGCAAGCTATACTCTTTCTGCCAGCAGTATAGCCAGTAGTTCTAAGCATTGTGTAGAAAAGATATGATAATCAAACACAGCAACATTTTTCCTTATCAATTCTCCTTATCCTTTTCAGTAATTTCTGTCTTCCTATAAAAAGTAAAGCATTTAAGATTGTAGACTTGTGTGAATTTGGACAGGTACATGATAACTCCAGTGAATCCTGCACACTGAGTACTGTGATGTTAAATGCATTGTGGATTGAAGGGTCTAGTTTACCACCATAGAGCTGAAAATTGATATCAATGAATTGCATTAAAAAGGATGAAATAGGCCAATTTGTTATATCTGTGTTATACTTATACCTCTTATATTTGTATACCAATTAAAAGTCATAGTGTCAACTTTGCTTAGGCCATTTCAGTCATGTGCACCTTGAAATGTTCATAACGGAACAGGATGCTCAAATCACAGACTTTGCGTGTTTTCGCTAAATTTTTGTTTTATATCATGTAAGTTGTACTGTAATGTTGAACAGAAATGCCCTGTCAATATCATATGTGTAGATTGTAACAGCTTTATGGAATTTAAAGACAGTACTTTCCCATCATACTTTTGTGTGTTGGCAAGAGAACTAGGAATGTTGTGGAATGTCGATATTTTTCTTCTGACAAACCAGGTTTCAAAATGATAACAATGTCTCAGTTTGTTAGAAGTTCTAAGAAATAATTAACAGAAGAATATCATAGTTTACAGAAAATTCAGATTTAAGTGTTTGACTTTGAAAGGTGGAATAGATGAGAAACAATGGTCATCTATTCTTTTCTCCAATAATCAAACAATTATGACCTAAAATCATAGATTTGTGTGGTGTTTGTGGGTTTTGTTTTGTTTTGCTTTTTGTAGAGATAGTTCTCTCATGTCTTGAAAGAGATTTTATCATACATGATCAAGTCCAAGCAAGGAAGGTATATTCCATCTGCTATCAATTTATGTAGTCCATCAGTTATTGTAAAACAAAATTATGATGCTCATTATGATACTACGTTTCAATAACATTTTAAAAATTGTCCGTGAGGCTGATGTAAGTAAACAAAAATTAGTTTCAACAATCCTTTTTCTCTAACTAGTTCTGTTACATTCTCAAGAGTTCAAATGTGAAGTTAAGCATCAACTGGAGATCATGAGAGATGATTCAACTGGACTTTGTTTGTGAAGGGAGAAACTGCTTTCACATGGAGACCAAGAGCCAGAGAGGGAGAAAAGACAGAGCCTGAGGTAAGGGAGGCAGAGATGTTTTCAAGTTCTCTGAAGGTATGCCTGCTGTGCTTCATACTGGTCAAAGTGACCAAAAGCCACTGATAGTCTTTGCTGATGACTATCAGAAACAGAGCATAAAATCTGAAGTTGGATTTTAGTCTGCTTGATGTCATTGCTTAGAGAGTTTGCTGTCTGTAGATTTAATGCTTAATGATCTCTAAACACTAACCCACTATCCATAATCTTTGTTACTTGATAAAGCTATTTCAAAACCTGCAGAATATGTAGCTTATGGGATGAAACATTAAAACATTTATGGGTAACTTTTCCTGGGTAGAATGCACAAATAATTTTTGCCCAATGAAGTGCCTTGTTCATAAAAGAATTGTCCATAATTTCTACATCACCACCTTTTATTTTTAGAAGTGCTTATTATCATTATTATTTTTTTTTTTTATTTGGCTTTCAGTCACACATATCAATATTACATAATACAAAATCAGTACATGCTTAAACTAAATCTGACAGAAAGAAATTTAACAACGGGTTTTGAACCTAGCTGTAAAGGTACATTTGGCTTTTTTCAAAAGGCTGCAGGCGTAGATTAGTCACTTTACTCTACCAGCAAAGAATCAAGTTTTGTAGAAGTGTTGGCACTTTGAATGACAATGAAACTTTACATGTGGGATATTGCTTAAAAACCCAGTATTAACATATTCTGCTTTCTTGATTGTATAGTTGAGTATGTATGTATTTTTAATTTTTTTATTTTCTATTTTTTTTTTTTGCTGTCAAGTAGTTGTCTTTAACATCAAACCAGCAAGCTCTCCTTGACTATGATATCAGATGTAGACAGGTAACATATGCCCCAGAAAAAAAGAAAAAGCCAATCGTTTCTCACCTCTGCCTCTCTTCTAACGTGCTCTCAACCTGCGCAGTCGCATCTTCGGAAGGAGTTAACGTAATGAACCCCACTGTGGACGCAATCCTAAACTCCAGCATCATGCCACACCTCTGTCTCACCCACTGTTTCTGCATGTCTAGTGGTGTATGAAGTTTTGTATGATTTTTGTCATTGAGTGAGACAAAGAGAGGGCGGACATAGCTGGCTTATAGGATTGATCGACAGAGCTACGACAAGCATGAAATGGGCGACATCGAGGCGTTTGCGATTTTTGTCTACGTCGAGTGGCAACATCATACTGGACAGCATTGGACGTGGTTTAAGTCAAAACGTTCTCTAATACTGTCTGGTGATGATGTTGGCACCGACTGTGAAGTCATCGTGGACAACACTCCTGACAGAGATACAGCTTCATGTAGACAAAATTATAACTCAAGAGAACTGTAGACAATTTTGTAATTTGTAGTTGAGAAACAATAAAACTCACATCTGTCTTATTTTTCTTATTATGTGCCTTCCTTTTTACTTTAAAGTCATGCTTGCATCTTCTAAATTTGCTGATTTTCAACAAATCTGCTTTCTCCCTTTTAGCTCTGAAATATATTTTCATTCTAAATTGCTGTTATTCTATAATATCTCTAGGACTTGAGTCCCATGTGATCACTACTACAATAGTTTCCTTTCCCTTCATTGATCATTTCTTACTTTTGTGTATTTTTGCTGGAATGTTTAGATTAGTGGCAACATTTCATGTATAACAGTATTTCCTACTATGTAAGTTTTGCTTGTATGTGCGATTTAGATATCATTGTGGTCATGATTATCACAAATTCATATTTATTTTGACTGTCATAAATCTTACCGATATCTCATTGTCTTCCTATTGTCTTTAATCAAACCTATACTCAGTGGTTACTATGTCCAGTGCAGCATGTGTTTGCATGTATCCATCTTATTTCCTCTTTCACCAGATCCAAAAGGGAAAAAAAAAATATCTTTATAAGCTCAACCTTCTTCCCTAAGAAGAGCAACTTATCTGATAAGATCAATACCTAGATATCATCAAATGTAATGTTAGTGTAAAGTCATATTTGTTTTATTCTATCATATTTGTTCAGTTATATGTCCATGTCTGCAGTGTGTATATTATACCTTATAGCCCTCGGTGCCTTTGAACAGGTAAACTAGATTAAATGATGCACTGTATGTGTATTTGATCTTGTTATGACATCGAGTGTGATTCTCTCTCATTTCCCTTCTCTGTCATTCATGTTCAGTCTTATAGCTATTTCTGGCTGCTCTATTTCCTTTCACTAGTAATCAGTTAATTTTTGATGTAGTAAAGGTTGTATCATGGAAATATTGCCCTTTATCATCAACCTGTTTCTGTATGATATAACATTTTTCTATATAATATACATTCTGCACAATATGGAGAATAGAATTATAACAGCACTTGTCCTACTGCTACAGTCAGTCTGGGTTGCCTGAGCATCTCCCGAAAAAGGTATATCTGAAGAAAAGAAGTCCATGATGCATGCATCAGCATACTGTAAAACAAGGAATGTTCGCGGGCAGTTTAATTTCGCGAGCGCGAAGATTCGCGAAATTAAAATGCACGCGAACGTTCTTTTATACACTATTATGCATTGAATGCCAGTGGCAGTTCGAAAAAATTTCATACCGTAAAAAAGGCCGTTGGCTCTAATTCGCAAAAAATTCATGCCGCGAATATATCATGTTTTTATAGGGTTTTGTGTTCCAAAATGTCCTGTCTGATGGCAAGAAATAAAAGTGAAAAAAAATCTTCATACAAGTATCAAATGATTGTGGTTCGCTAATCATACTGTAGTTAAAATACAGTGAGGTTAAGACATAAGTGTACTTTTGTACCTTTAAAGGCGGTAAGAATATGGCACAGGTGCAACCATTCTTTTTATTTTGTTCAGTTAGTCTTTCCACTCTCTTTGATTTGCCAATTTTTAATCTCTGTTTTCAACGGCAATTGCTAGGTAAGTAAGTAATTGATACAGTACTTTGTTCCTCTCTCCAGATTGGTGTGATGTAAAACAGAAATGAAAATAGTGTGCATAGTGTCTTGAAACATTCAATTATTAGATTTGGACATAATTAATGAATAGCTATTTCTTATTATAACTTTCCATGATTTTTTTGTTTGTTTGTTATCCCCTTTGCCCTTGAACAATTAAGGATTGGTGCACAAGAATGTTATTTATATGCCAACCTGTTTCACTTTCCCTTCTGTAAATAACCACTAGTAATCATGACACCTTTTCAGTATCTTCTGATAAAGTGCAATAATCTGTGGTATAGTGTGTGTTAAGCAGGCAATTTTCATGTAATACTGTACAAAATATAATGCCTGAAATGTCATTAAATGAAATAAACAGTTAGCCACCAAGATAAAGTGCTACCTTTGTGTGCTGATACAATGTGTGTATGAAGAAATCTCACTTTAAATTGATGGTGCAAAGTATTCAAAATGCATCTGTGATCCAGCAAACTAGTGAGTTACTCATGCTGAACAGCTGATTTTGAAATACTGTATATAATGTGCAAACATCAAATCACAAATAATAATTGTGTAGATTAAATATGATAAAACTAAAACAGGTTTGTTTCATAGAGACACATGATGGCATCATGCAGTGTAATCTTTCTCACACTCTGTACTTTCTATGCTGATGATTGATTTTGTCAATCAGATGGAGTAGCAAAATTTGATATCTTGATTTAAGTTGGCTTGTTAACATTTGGATACAAGATCAAGTACTGGGATGCAATGAATAAGAACCTGATGAAAGAGAGTTAAGGATGAAATGAAATGTAGAATGTGAAAACTGTTTGTCAGCACCTTTCTCATGTTTGGCAGGAAAAGAATGGTTCTAACTGACACTCTGTATGGATAATAACTGGGGACTGTATTGGTACCATTCATGACAGTTGATCAGCACAATCAGTCTTCCCTTGGTTTCTGTATCTCATTTACTTATGATTATCTAATTGGTACCCACACCCACGTTTCACATCAAATGATTTAAATTCCCCTGTTTGTAAACTTTGCAGACAGCCTTTATTCCCTCTCTCATCTTTGTTTCTTTATAAATTTCATCCTCTGCTGTGCTATACATATAGCAACAACAGTCATGTGCAGTACCTTCACATTCTCTATGAATGAATGAATGAAATGCCTACATTAACTATGTGTTTAACAACAACAAATGTGCACTGAAATACTGTGTTGCTTCCTGATGTGTTACAACAATGGGCATATGATATCCACAAGGAAAATACCAATATATACTGTAGGTTTGGGGTGTTGTTAACCTGTAATTGATAGCATCTAAAGTAAGAGAAAGTACACAGTTCAAACCAATATGTAAGGAATAATAACTATGATCATAAATATTTCATATAATGAATAGTATTTTATTTTCAAGGAGACTCATGTGCATAGATATGTTGAAAACCTTTGCTGAAGTAAAATGATCATATGCATTTATGTCAGTGCACTGTAAGATACATGTACCAGCATTTCTCTTTTCATTTTTTTTTTTTTTTTTTTTGCTTGAGGCAGCAAGGTAAGGGTCAAGAGCATTCTTTGCATGGTGAATGGTTTTATGGACTCTTCTCTTTTTATTGCAGCCTACTTCCACATGTCATGGATTTCATGTTGTTAGTTAAACATGCAACTCTTAAGGTAAAATGATATCTGATTGCCAAGAAAAAAAATCTGCCAATGTTGTGTTATTTCACATTGTGCAGATAGTAGAATGTTGGCATGGGAACATGGTTTCCTGCTAGTTTTAGGTGGTCTTGTCTGATGAAATGATAGCTTGCCTTATTTTAAGAAAAGTCATTCCTAAATATTCAAGACCTTTGAAGAACCCTTGTCACATACTGGAAGTATGTCCAAAAAATTAATGAAGCATACATGGCAGCTTATTCCCAACAAGTATTAGATCAATATTCTATAAGACAGACACAGACATGAGTAGGAAAAAAAAAAGTCCTGTTAGTTTACCAATCCTTATATACTGATGATGTAGTGACTCATTTTTGAAAGCATAACATAGAATTATGCAAATAAAGATAAGAGAAGAAATGTACCTGACTTTTGTTTCTCTGTGTGCTAACTCTCTGTTTGTAATGCTTCCATTTTGAAAGAGAGTTGTGATGATGAACACCTTAACTTTTTTTCTGTAGGAAAATTTGGGCTGGTTTTATGGAAAAGCAAGAAAGAAAGAAAGAAAGAAAGAGTGAGAGGGAGCTGATAACTATGATGATGTGTATGATTATAGTGATATGAAGCAGATTAGATATTTTGAATATAAATACAAGACAAAGAATTCAGAAATTTGGATAAACATACAGACATACACTTCATTCATATTCATGACATGATTCACATACAAAAAAAAAAAGGAGAAAGGAAGGATAAATGAATGAAATGAAAGTAATGATGGAAAAATCATTTCAAGATGGCTCAGCACAAATGTTCAAGTACCTTTAGCATAATCCCTTAAAAGATGATAATCTCACTTCAGATATTGTAATATTTATATATGAAATCAAAGAGAGTGGATGTGTCTCTTTTAGCTGTAGTGATTGTATTTCAAAGGAAAAATTGAAGGCAGTGCTGTCTTGTTTTACCATTTGTTTTTTAGTAGAGAAATGAGCAAAGAAAATGGAATTCCATTTTTTTTTACTAGACACTTCCCTTTTCTAGATTGAATGAAAATTCATTGTTTAATGAATTTCTATAATGATATTACTCCTTTGGAGGCAATAACAGTGAATATTGTGAGAACTGCAGAAAAAAAAAAATCAGTATTCCAGTTTGCCTCACGACATGAAAGCACTCATGCCGTGACACTAATAGAGAAGACAGACGTTAAATGCCACGTGTCTTGTATGTCATTTTCTTTCTTTGTATGGTAGTTCCCTCTTTCTCTACCAATCTTCCTCTTTCGTTGTAACTGCCACTGTGGAATTCCCCATAACATTCCACATGAGATACACAAAGAACCTAGTAGATAGAGTTTTTTAGTTGTGGAATCAACTGGCTAATTTCCAAACAGGATATTAAAAGCATGCAAGACTTGTAGCTGTAGCACGTGGTGTGTGTGTTGTGCACAGTCTCCTTTGTGTGCCAGGGCAAAGTCCTTAAAGGCACACTGCATTCCTCAACATGTTCAGAAGCAGCAAAGTTCATGGCGTATGGACAATGTAAACGTCATCAAAGCCAAAATCACGAAACAACCACGAATAAGTGTATTAATGGCAATGCACTCTGAAGTGGTTGCAGATAAGGCTTACAGACGTGACTTGTAAAATGCATACAATGTGCTGTGGAAGTGTTCACCAAGGAATTTCTCACAGCTATCAATGCTGGTGTTTTTTAACAGATGCAAACATGAATTTATTGCAATAAGTGAAGTGATATGAGCCGTTGTGTGCAACATTTTGTATATATAAATACATATATACATTGTATGTATGTGTGTGTTTGTGTGTAAGAGGTATTCCAACATCTTTACATGAAAGTTGAATGTCTTTGTTTGCTTATGTGTGTGTGTGTGTGTGTGTGTGTGTGTATGTATGAATCTTTTTGTTTCATTGCCACTCCTGGAGAAGTAAGTCTATCAATACAATGGTAAAGTGCTGATATGATTAACAAAAGACATTTGTGGGGTGCACCTTCCCCATAGACCAAGCATAACTTGCATGTTTCTGCACAAGGTCTTTTGTTAACCATATTAGTAATATAGAAACAGGCAAGTTACGCCTCGTCTAGAGGAAGATCCATTCCAGTGACTTTTGTTAAGCATAAGTACATGACATCACTGGCAGAACCTTGTTTTGGAAGGTTTTTATGTGTGTATCCAAAGTAATTTGATGAAAAATAGTAGAAAATTATTGTAACGTACATAGGACACATATTTAGAGATTCCTGTAGGTATAATGAATCAACACAAGTCAACATGCATTTGTGTTGCATGGTTCCTTTAAACCCAAGCTTATAAATCAGTTAACATTTCTGTAACACACAGTGAAATACAGTATTCATAAATTATATTTTCATAGCGTATTTTGTTTAAATTTTAGGAAATACAAAGGCCACTTTGCAATTGTGTTTGTAATCCATTTAATTTCCATCTAATACAATTAGGACAAATACATGCATAGTCAACATACTGATGTCTGTGATACAGACATTCAGAACAAGCAAGAATACAAGACAGGGAGGAGGGGGAGGAGAGAGAAGGAAAGAAAGAGAGTCAGAGAATGAATACCAAATGTCCAAAACATTCCTCTGAAACTTTTCATGCCATCTCAATGATAATGAAGTGTCACTAAATGCAAGGTCTTTCACTTTCGTTTTCAGATTTGATCTTTGTATGTAACCAGGACTAGTCTGCTATTTCAGACCCAGTTCTGTTTTGATGAAGATAATAGTTATGGATATGAATAAGCTGAAATCAGGGAAAAAAATAATCTCCAAATAGACAACATACTGTAAGCAAAAAGTCCATGTAGAATCGTAGTAAAAATAAATAAATAATCAAAAAAATTTTTATTCAAATCGCAATGTTCTGAAAATAATATGTATTGATAGGAGCACCACCAAATAGGTATGCCAGATATGGTATACTGTAGAACGAGGAATGTTCACATGCATTCTAATTTTAGCAAATTTTGTGAGAGGCAAGATTTGCAATGTTAGAATGCATGCGAAAGTTCTTGTTTACAATATACAAGTATATGCTTTGAATAACAGTGGAAACTCTCAAAAATCTCATGCCGCTAAAAGGGCTGTTAGCTCCAATTTGTGAAAATTTCATGCTGCAAATGTATCTTGCTTTACAGTAGTATCTCTCAAATAACTCTCTTGTTGGCTATATTAAAAGGGAGACGTAATGCTTTAAAGGAGTTACTGCTTCAGTCCATATTTAATCTTTTGTTGAGCATGATAGCTTATCTCCAATTTTGAATCATCTTCTTGGTAGAAATATGCACTTTATAAGACAGTAACTCCATTATTAGTCTTTTCATGCCTCTGCTTCGAAATGTCGCTGGAGGAATTATGTTAGTTAGTCCTTCCGTTCATCCGTTTTTCTGTCCATCTGTCTTGCTGTCAGTAATCAATTTTATCTGCATTGTATTACCAACTAAAAAAAAAAAAACGTTTGAGGCATCCCAATAAAACTTTGCATATGTATGACTGGACAGTTATGCCTATCAACTTTTCGGTGCACATGCTTAAGGTCAAAGGTAAAGGTCAATTTCACTATTTCCCCAATATCTATGCAATGCCTGAAGGTATTTTCTCAAAACTTAATATACACTATTAACAGATTAAAAAATGTTTTTGGATATTGGGTCAAAGATCAAGTGAAAATGCTAAAATTTTACTGTTTTCTCCATATCTTGGAAATGGCTCAAGGTATCTTCATGGAACTTAGTACATATGCATACATACATATGCTGACAGTGATTCTCTTTGGAATTTTGGGGTCATGGGATGTAGGGTCAGGTAATAATGCTAAAATTCTGCTATTTAAAGCTGAAATTACACTCGTCTCCATGCCTTGGAGATTACCTAGTGCCTTCACTTAATCAAACAAGGTATAAACATGCATTACCGATTACTAGATTCTTTTTCACATATTGTTCTTTCAGTAATGACTGAATCAACAGGAATTGTATGCCTTGTAAATATCTTATGATTAGGCTCTATCATTGAAACTGTCGTCAGTGTTAAGACATCAGTGAGTTGCTTGCCAAGTACGTGGGTGGCACAGATTAGAGTGTCTGATAAAATGAGACTAGACTTTCGCCCACTTTTCATTCTTCAGTAATCTTGAGGTGGAGCCCAGAGCACACACTACAAACCACAGAGTGGGTGAGTGGGAGGGGAAGAGGGAGGGAGGGAGGGAGGGAGGGAGAGGATGTTGAGGGTAAGGGTAGAGAGGTAGGGGGGAGGGGGTAGTGAAAAGGGGACAGAGAAGGGAAGGAAAAGATGTTATTCTGTTGTCAAAACAGCAAAATTCAGGAATGAGGTGAACCCAGCAGATAACCTTGTTTGAGTGACTATTCAGAAGTATGATTACAGTAGGTCCAGGAGCCACCTGGTGCAGGATTCAGCTGATTTTTGAAATGTCACATGTAATTTTTTTTATGTATTTGGAATGTCTGCTTATGATGTGTATGTATACATGTATGGAAGTGAAGTGTGTTTACATATATAACAGAAAGAACAGAAAAGAATGATTTAAAAAAAGTAGGTTCTTTCCTCACACAAGATGCAGTCTTACTGTGAATCCAGTCACACGTTAATCCATGGCAGTCCACAGAGCAAACCCACTGTCCAGCTAGGCAGAAAATATAAATGCCAAAGTGACAGCCAAAACTTTTCTGGTAGGCTTTTGTGTTTCTTTGGAGGCATATGTCAGGAAGCCGGAATGTATTTAGGCCATGCTGCATTAGAAAAAGTGAAAAGCAAAACTGATGAGTCTGGTCAATAAGTAAGTCCCAGAAAAAGGGGTATTGTTACAGCATTATTTGGTTGGTAAGAATTGTATCCATGACAGTAGCTGCATTACTGTCAAATTCATGAGTGCTAAAAACTGTTTAATTCATATAGTAAACCTTAATTATAATGCAGGACCAAAGTTTGCATATGTACATATTTCTCATTTCAGTGATGTCTGATGTATGTAATGAAACACTTGATTTTCATTTCAGTGAACCATCTCTGCAGACACTTGGTAACTCTCAGGGCATTAAGATGCAAAAAAAGAAGAAGATTATACTAGAACGGTATAGCTATACCAAAACGGTATAGCTATACAATGAATTTATACATCTGAACGCTGACTTATGAAACGACGTATAGCGAAATGACGGTCAGAGCATCATTTCGAACTAGAACTTGATAAAGAATCAGCATTCCATTGTGTCCATTGTGCGTTTGAACGTATGGCAACCATAGAACGGTATAACTGGGTAGGGCTTAATGGCAGTGAGTACTCATGACCATAACAGCATGCGCAGTGAGAAACTGCACATCTGTATGACGTTTTCCGGAATGGTCGAAATTAGCGTCTGAAACGGTCTGTCGGCTATATGATGATTCTTTATATGTCGTTTCTTTATCGAGTTTTGGTGGAAACTGGCTTGTGTCTAAACGGGGTTTATTGCAAAATCCTCATTCTCTCTGCATCATCATCAACAAATGATGCTATTTCAAGGAAAAAATTATTTGAGGCAGTAATGCAGCTGTCATTTGTATGACGCACCTCTTGACCCCCGGGAAATGTGCGTCATGGTCGCGTCAAGTACCACCAATTTGATGACGCGTGGTGCCGTCACGGGAGCAAAATGTCCGTCACAATACTGACCCATTATGTGCGTCATAGTCGGTCATTTAACCAGAGTGTGTCAAAAGGTTCGTTAATGGGACCGTCATGTAATTTTGCGAGGCTTCTTGCATGGGGCATGGTATCCCTCCGTAACAGAATAAAACAAACTCGCGATCGCGAGTCGGCCGAATTCACCGGCTCCTGGAAGCGCGAAAATGACACAATTTTCAATCAGTTTTATTATAACATACTGATACTCACTTCATTCTCGTATGTCTTCTTTTTCTATCTGATGTCAGACTAAAGGTCTTTTCAGAAAGTTTGAGTACAAATTTGCTCCAAAACCACACTACCAAACACGATTTGTGATTAAAATCATCACATACAGCCCGCGGCATCGCGAAGCTCGCTATCCTTCAATCGCATTCACTGTAGTGTAGCATCGACCGTCGACCGTGGAACCTGCAGCAAAACCACCTGCGTGATGTCGACCATGTGGTACATGTATACATACAGTACACGCGTACATACGTATCAAGGCGAGGCATGGCAGAGGCCAGGCCCCAAAACACATACAAACGATTATGGAACTAACATTACTGAGAGTCTATTAAAACCTGCATTAACTTAAAATAGTAAATTCTATTTAAACACTAGCCATATAAACCATGTACCTAACTTGGGTTTAATAAGGTTCGTGTTTAAATAGGCAGGGGCTTCAATCAAGCTGTTTTCGAATCGGGGAAGGGGAGGCGGGAGGTTACGGAAAAAATTACTGTGGCCAGGCCGTAGTTTCGCGAAACTAGATAGTTTGCCATAGCAACGTGTATATCAAAACACGCGTTTCTATGGGATGTCCATGAACTAGGGAACGGTTTAGAGAAATTTGAAGTCATTCGAGGTTGAAGTGGTTTTTTCCTACGCATTTTTTTTTTTTTTTTTTTTTTTTGTTGTTCATATCTAAAAAATTCGATTTCTTAATTTTTTTCAACTGGTATTTGGGAGTCTTGTAATATATTTAAAATGTTGATAGAAATTTCTGAATATATTCAGAAAGTACGCCTAGGCGCCTACTGTTTGGATAAACGGTAAACATGCAGTCTACGTTCGATACGAAGAAATCATTACGTCTTTCACGAGGAAAAACATACAAAACAAACAAAAAACACCTACGAACGAATGTTGATAGCCAAAACTTTGATAAGTAATAAGCAGTTATCATGAGCGTGAACTGAAATTAATTGTCATGATTTTGTTGTCTAACCAGGTGATGACTGCATCTCATTGAACCTACTCGTGAATTTCTCTGGGCATACGAGACCTTTTAAGTATTTCTGGCTCAGTTACATTTTTAATTGACTGATTAATCGATCTTTTTTTTTATTGTTCAGGGAACATAAGATATTCGATCAAGTACATTATATTCGACTGTTTGATGTTTCCTACTATGCGCCAAAAGAAAGGCTATAGAATCACGATATCTTTGCAATGATTCCTTTAATTCAACTAATGAGCTGGTTCTTCGATCGATATTTCCATGATATTTACACGCTGTTTATTCCAGTGCGCGCATTCTTCCGTCTGGCACGCACCTGGGTGTGGCACCTGCTTTTGTGGAAATTTCCACAAGGGGAGAGGGGTGGGGTGCCAAATTTCTTCGAGCCGAAGAGACTGCATGTAAAACAATCTCTTCGCTCTAATTTATTGTCATTCGTGCTTTCCCCTTATTGCTGATATTGAACATTTAGATTTAACTTTACGAAGGTTGGTAGCACGTGGTTCTATTTTGTTGTGAGGTGTATGTAATTTCTTTTTTTTTATCATTCTTGGAAAGGAAAAGAAGAGTAAGGGGGAAAGAAGAATAAGAGGGAAAGTAAAATGGAACGAACGGCACGTACTCTCAGCATTCACAGTAAGCCGTCTTTTTACACCAGCATAGTTATCATCATCACCATCAGACATCACTCAGACCATTTTAGCCTTTTCCTATCAACATTAAGAAAAATAAATAAATACAAAGTATCAACACCTCCCAACAACACAAATATTTAGAAAAGACAACACACGGCACACTACAGCGGCTGGTATCAAACTTCGTCGCTTCGATTCGAAAAAGTATTGCAGCAAAGCGGAGAAATCGCCGTTACGAAAATAGCAGTGCGAGACACTTGAAAGAATTACGTCAAATACTTCAAAGTATAAAGGGAACGGATAAAGTGATATAAAATGGAAGAAATCGTACCAAACGATGTGTGAGAAACGACAGTGGAGAACGGTAAGTTTAGTAGTAGGCTTAAGCCCCCGTCACACTAGAGCGTATCTAGCCAACGAATGCCCAGCGGATCCGAAAATTTGGAGATACGCTCACATCCGTTGCTCATCGTTCGTGACCCGCTTGGCGTTCGCTGAATCCGCTAGCTGTTCGCAGAGATTCGCAGAGATCCGCCGGAGCCAAATTTTGATTTTGGACATGTCCAAAATCTTGAGCGGATGACGAACGGAATGACAATCCGCTCTGTGTTCGCTTAGCATCCGCTGATCGAAAGTTTTGGTCGCTCTGCGTTCGCTTAGCATCCGCTGATCGAAAGTTTTGGTCGCTCTGCGTTCGTTTCTTATTCGTCCGCCGTTCGTCCAAATTCGCCCACCAAATCTGAACAGCAACACACGTTAAACGAAGTAGGAAAAACAAATAGATATTCATAGCACACATAATAATAATAATAATGATAATAATAACAATAATAAGAAAAAGTTCTTATTTACCCAGCCTGTAGCCTCTTCAGTGTTGCCACTGCTCTACCAGAGGGTCCTGCTATTAATATTACCCTAGCGTTGCCACGTACCCATTTACACCTGGGTCGAGAAGGATATCGTGGGTAAAAAATCTTGCCCAAGGATGTAAGCACTGGGCGGTATTCGAACCCGGGTCCTCGGTTCGGGAATCGGGAGTCTTATCCACTATGGTACACCCCTACATGACATTACATGTACGTATTCTGGCATTAAGTAATAAATATATGGTAGATAATAACCGCACTTGCAGTGCTTGTATCGAGAACATTATTGTAAAACGCTGCTATAAAAGTCAGCCTGTAGTAAATGGGAATCTCTGCATGGAATTTCGATGGGAATTGTGAAAGTTCGACTCCAGTTGGAAGCACCAGACGCAATGGAGGATGTTGGACTACCAACATTATGCGTCAACGTGGTCATCAGAAGGAAGTGCACTTTAATAGGGGAATCTTGAGGACTGTCGAGGGTAGTGACATCAGGAGTACTATACTTGTTGGTGACTTTCTGCTTCCTTCTTTTTGGGGCCATTTTCACAGTCACCACATTACTTGACACTGTCACTGCTCAAAATGATTTGGTGAAGTGTGAGTCAGCCGAGATCCGTCGCGTGATCGCCGCAGTATCGCTCTGCATATGTTGGGCATTCGCTGCTCATTCGCTTTGTCCGCTCAGCATCCGCTGGACGGACTGTACGCATTCGCTTTCATTCGGTACTTTATCCGCTCGTAACACGGTTAGCATATGCTCATCATTCGTTAGGCGAACGTTCGAAAACGACGTTTTGCTTGCGGATTCGAGCGGATTCGAGCGTATCTGGACTTTGCCAAATTTTGCCCATCCGCTAGGCATTCGCTGATTTATACGCTGTAGTGTGACGGGGGCTTAAGGCAGGCCCTAGCAACAGTTTACAGCACCGAAAGCTACGCGAAAATAAGGTGAAAATAAATACACATTGGAAACTCGGTATTGCGACAAGATCCTTAGGATCAAGTCAATAAACGATGCAAAACAAAGGAAATCAATTCATTTTGACCGGAAAATAGTTTGTTATAAGTATTCTGTTGTATGAGATCTCCTTTGATAGGCCGAGAAATACATCGAGCTTCCAGGCCACGATACTCGGGGAAAGACAGTTCGAACGCTTTTCACCTGCACATACTGCAGTGCACATCAATACACGAACAGAAACTCACCTCTTCCTTGCAGAAAAATGATGCAATAACGTTACAAAAACACACACAACACTCTAAAAATCATTTCATACTTGGGAGGCAAGGGACAAGCGGATGAAGAAGAAGAGAAAAAGAAGCAGACATTGCACAACGGAACGCTTCTACCCCGATTCGAATCGAAACAGGGTACTGGAGTGTAATGGCAGCTGGTTACAGTGTGCAGCTAAGCTACTATACTAACGCTCCCCAGCCGCCCACAACATGGGGATACAGTACCGCGGCGATCGAAGTAAACATCCAGGGTCCGTAGGCGACAGGGATTCACGCGGGCGAAGTTCCGTTCGGTCAGGGAGGTGAGACTCTCACCTCCCTGGTTCGGTGTACACAGTTCGCAGGCAGCGAATTGCGTGAGCGCACACAGAGCTCTGCAGCATTCCAGTCTGGCACGTACTGCGAATAACATGTGCGTCAAGGGTCAGTCATTTTCACGAAGAGGTGCGTCACCATTTTGACTGGTTAATGCGTCAATGTCTCATAGAGGTGGGTCACTTTTTGTGACGGAGGGTACGTCATGGTACCTAAAAGGTATGACGCACATTGGTACTTTGACGCACCTATCCCGGGGGTCAAGAGGTGCGTCATACAAATGACAGCTGCATAATGACCATTCAGGCATGTGTGTGTCTGTATGTGTGTGTATTGTGCCAAAGGTTATCTGAGATGATGATGGAAAGGGGATTAAGACTACCATGATACACCACATCTGCCTCTGAACTTGATCCCATATACCATTTTGACCTGTCTATGAAACTGGGCTGTTGAGATGATTAATTCAGTTCATAGTTAGAGTGGATTTTTCTTTTTAATCATTGCAGATCCCCCTAGCCATTGCTATATGGAGATGACTGGACATATTCTGATTCAGAGAGTGTCTGCGTCTGAATGTAAGGAGTATACTGAGCAACCTCCCCCCTAAAAAAAAACAACAACAACAAAAACCAATGAACAAACAAACAAGCAAAACAAAATGAAACAAAATGAAGTGTAGTCTTGTGATGATTGCAGCATAGCTTCTACAAGTTACAGTACGTTTGAATTTAGGACCTCAATCCTACAATTCATTGTCTTGTGGCTATTTACAGATGTATCTGTAAAGTGAGGTGTGAGATATTCATAAAGTGTGTGTATGGATTAAACAAAATGACAACAAAATGAAAGAAAGCAAGATATTATCAACCAAAGGGGTTAAGATATGGGATATGAGTTTTCTTCAATTTGTCTCCCTCTGTACAAATGAAATATATATGTAAGATCGCAACTGCTGATCTACATTTTTAACAAACATGTCAGAAAATATGCCTTCTCTGCTTTCGACTACTTAACATAGCAGTGTCAAAATTCTGGAGCTTGGGTATTTGTTCCAAATTCATCTTGTCACAGCCAGCAACCAGGATAGCCGATAGTGGTAGTGTCCCTGCTCCGATAGTAGTATATAGATGACAGTTTTGATTCTTGGTTCCTCTTTTCTGACATGTTTGTTAAATATGTAGATCAGCGTTTGCAATCTTACAAACTTCATTAGTACAGAGGGAGACATATTGATGAAAACTCATACCCCAATACAGAGAAATTTTTGTAGAGTTTTCAGAAATTACTTCCAACACTATTTCAATTACTGATTGAATGTTACGGCATTACATTAATTTCACTGTGGATGAGACATACATCAACATTTTATTGTCAGTTGCTTGTGTGCTGGCTGTGAGACATGCATCATCACTAAAGCAGTCCTTCCAGGAAAGAGAAAGGACATACTTAACCATACGCCCCCTGTAGAGATAAACTAGCTGCTAACCTCTGTCATGTTATGAGGGGGAGGAAAGTCTTTCATCAAGGCACTTTTAACTAACATTACTCATGGAGATTAATTTCAAAGTGAGTCATTGTGTGTAATCACATGTGATTCATTTGCAAGTGACTGAGGAAAATTGTTCTTGGACATACATGATGAGGAAAGGGAAAAAGTCAATGTTACTTGAAAGTGGGTGTTAACAATGAGAGCATGCATAGTACATACATCCATTTTTTTTTTAAATGGCCTATCCCAAGTGGTATAACCAGCCGTCTTGCTAGAGTTTATTGAATTTGATACTAAGTTTCAGTGATGAATAGTATAATACAATGACATTTCAATCATTTCATGTAAGTCCTCAATAGCAAATAACGAATTTGGTAGGGAAGAAATCTTTGTTAAAACATCTTACAAAATCAGTGCCTGTTGAAGCTACCCAAAAATGCTGAAATTGTAGAATGGTCCAGTTTTCATACTAACTTCATTACACAGTCATATGAAATGAGAGCAGGCCTTTAGACATGCATATAGCTTTCAGGAAAATGTGCTTTGCTTAACTTGAGTTTGTACAGTTATATGATAAAAGAATCATGCTCATTGGAAAACCCTGTATTCATTACTACATAAATGGATTGCCCAGTTGAGGTTCTAAAAGGACATGAAAAATTGTGCATAGTTTGGGAGAGACCTCCCAATTTGTATCAAGGGATTGGTGAGAGAGAAAATGAAATAGCTGAGTTCTTGGTAGATAGGTGTGTAAAGTGTGCCAGACCCAGTGGGAGAGCAAGAAAGGTGACCCACATGTGTGCTTAGATTTCACATACATGTTTTACCAATATGATGCTGCTTTGTGCCTTGCGCAATTTGGTCATGGCGCTCTTGACTCAACCGTGAATCATCCTGACCTGCCCAGCCTCGGTGGCGACATTCGTGTTTACTTATGTGCAGACTGTGAATGTGTAATACGTGGAATTTTCTCCCATCCCTATTCCTCCTTTTTCTCCTCTCTATCTTCTCTCCCTCTTGAGCTCTCCTCTGTCCATCTCTCATTCTAACTTAGGACTCCATGTCTGTCATATATCCCTAGTCTACTCTATTTCTCTCATTTTAACTAGTTTATTAAATTTTACCCCTTTCTTTTGTTCTAGTTCTACACAAAGTGTATCACAAAAAAAATATCTCTGCAAGTGCACACCAGTATTTCCTCTTGTTTTTCATTGGTGGTTATATATATAATTTTTTTTCCATCTCTTCCGCCATATGTCATGAAGATTGTCAGGAAGAAAGTGCTATTGTCATGCATGCAACATCAGAGGTGATAGATTGTAAACCAGAAAATTCTAAGTACCAAGCACAAATTGTAAATGGTACAATGCCCTCATAATTAGAGTCAATATTATAAAGATATTGACTTGTTCAATTGTTCTCATGTGGTTGTATCCCCAAACACTTGAATCTTATATCAGATGCATTCTGATATTTCTCTTCTAATGACTTTTCAGATAGCAGACTGGTTAACTAGGGGCTAATGTTGTCTTAACTTGACTTACTATAAAAGTTGTTGTTTGTGCGAGGATTTCATTTTCACAAATTACTGTTGGGCCATGAATTTCACAACACATTGAAATATCACAAATGACTGCCCTTATGATAGTCTTGGTGTCAAATCGCAAAAACAACATCTCTCAAATATGTCTGTGACCCTCTGTAAAATATCTGTCCATGAACAGTTTTGACAGTATCTTGAGGAGTGTCCAACCAGACCACATGTTGGAGTCAGTCATAGCCTGGTCATATGATTCAGTTGATGCTGTTGAAGGTTAAAGAGCTTGTATACAATGAAAAAAAAAAATGACCAAAATCAATTTTCTTCTGATGTGAAAGTGTAAAATGTAATGCTATTCCTGCATGGATAACTTCAAAATAATGATTAATCAGATATACTAGGGTTTGTGACTGGAGTATAATAGCTTTTGAACAAAAACAAAAAAATTGGAAATCTTAACCCGTTGAGGACGAGTCCCGAGTATACTCGGGCAGGTGTCTATGGGAAATGCGTGTTGTAGCAAAATCAAACCGTCCTCAACGGTTAAGATTTTGTGCACAATATGCACATTGTGGGGCAGTGACATCAGCTCCTTTATTTGCATCCACATTGACTGTCCATAAATGTTTCATGAAAATTAGCCAAATTTCATGATTTCATAACTCCCTGATTTTTTTGTTGTGCTTTAATGAAATTTTACTCTTTCTCCTCAGACTAACTTGTAACTGATTCCACATTTCGGATAGTCATGAATGTTCATATATAACTTTGCCTGTATATAAGTGTGAGGTGTTTCAACATCTTTTTATTCATAGATTGGATGTCATCAGTATTAAAAAAGACATGAATGAGGGCCAGTACATCCATTGACATGGCTTTCTTGCACTTTATTTCATCAAGCTTTTGGCCTTCACGGCTCTGGTCGCAGCTGTGTGTGGTTCTCGTGGACCAAGAACCACAGAGGCCTAAACACCAACTAGAGTCACTCACAGCTGAGACTGAGGGTGAGAAGGCAGAAAACTTGGCAAAATTATGTGTGGGAAAGCCATTTCACTCGATATATCGGCCCTCAGTCATTTGTTTGCATGATATATTTGACAAATATTGTGCCCAAGGCTTGTAAAATCAATGACCTGCCAATGACATTAACATAGACTTCTTTAAATAGGACAGTTATGCTCTAACCAATGTAATATATATACCCTTCACCTAAAGCTCATTTTCAGGAGTTACCTCGAACTCTACCATACCATGTACAACCTTCTACACACTGCTGAAGGACTTTTTGAGGAAGAAGAAAAACTCTATATGTAAGTCCAATCATGGTCAAGTTGACTTTAATGAAATAGAGTCAAATATCAAACAAACAAAGAATGCTGCAGGTTTCAAAGTTTCAAGTGTTGTCAAAAACTGAATTTAGAAGTGTTCATATTGACATACACACATATCTTCACTAACTTTCCTTCTTTTTTTTCATGTGGAAATAGAAATTAAAACTGCAATCAGATATTTGTTGCATTACAATTAGCAAGGTCTTATGACTTAAAAAAGTTAATCGCTGTATATAGTTGCTAAATTAATGGCCAGAAACTTGATTTTCATGATGTTTGTATCCGCAAACAAGTAGAGTTGCAAGCTGATGACATTGACACCTCAGCTTATTTGCATATAATATTACAGTAAGTATTACTACACTTGTGATTGATGAAACTGACAGTCTCTGAAGTTTGAAATTCTGAAGGTTTTATATCTCTGGTTTGATTTTTTTTTGGGTGAAATTTCTACCATTCTGTTAATCATATTATTATACAACATTAATCTCACAATTTGAACATGGTGTGGTATTGCACTAAGATCTGGTCATATTGCCAAACCCCTTACTTTGCTTGTTTTTGCATAAAAGTCCAATACATGTTGACAAGTCACTAGCATTCGCCGTTTGTGAGCAAAGTAAAACTGACAATATATCTTTGCAATAAATTCTGACAAGTGGAGACTTGTGGCAGGGTGCATAATGAGTTGTCATGGTGATCAAACTTGGTAGTGACTAATGGTGAAATGGCACACCAAACATCTAAACCCTTTAGTGTGTAAACTATCTATTCTTTGGCGTTTTCAGTAGTTGGTTGCCATGCGCAGGGGTATGATAAGGTTATTAATAACTTCATTGTGATCCAAAGCATAGATGTATTCAAAGACATGCAGTGACAGACAGACTCGGAGAACGTTGTTTGAACAAGTGGAAATGAACAGTGGGCAGAGAGGTCAAACAGAGGGCATATGAATATGGCAGGAATCCTAATTAGACTGGCACTTCTCCCATTCTCTATCACATCATTTACAGCCCTTCTCAGCCTCCTTACATTTGCCTCTCACCAGGGAGGTGGGGCACCTCCTTGCTCTCACACACTCATTACACTTTCTCATCATTCATGTGCTCAAATATTCCAGAAAGAGAAAAAAATGTAATTCTCTTTTCTGAGTTAAGGCTATAGATGTCGTCATGAAAAATCTTCAGCATTGTTGAGCATTGACTAAATTTACTGCTGATTTATACCCCTATGCATGACACTGTCCATCAGTGGAAACCAGTCAAATTTCAGGGTATGCATTACTCTGAAAGATTTTATAGAAATTTTGGTAACTAATGATTTCATTTTGCTTTGAATATAACTGTGGGGAAATCTGTATGATTTTGATATTGTTTATTTCTGATGAAATCTTTCATGTTAGCTAAGTCAGTGAGACATGACAGTCAAGATCAGACTTAAAGACATCAAGTTCATGGTACCTTGAAGTTGGAAATGCATGGACAGACACAGGACATTAGTATAGTAACATACAGAAATGCTTACTTGAGTCTTTATATTATTCATATTCTTAGCACAGTCATCACAGAATGTTCCTTCAGACAATATATAATTTATGAACTTTGTTAATACCAACTCAATGAAAGATATGAAGAGTGCTAGACAGAAAAGCCCAGAGTCATGTTGTACAGACAGCTCCCAGTATCCATCTGACTGGTTTTCTGTTGAAGCAGAAAACGAAAGAAATAGATAAATAACAAAACAAAACAAAACAAAACAAGTAAGTGCTGCTTTAAAAAGAAATCCTGCAACATTCAGGAGATCATTTGATCTAAACTTGTGTAATCAGTTCCTCTATTACGTAGTCTGAATTGTGATGAAGCGTGATAAAACCAGTTAGCTGAGTGACAGAAAATAGTTCATTAGCATCTGCATTTCTTGCCAAACTTCTGTATTTTACAATGTGGATAAATGTAATGTCAGCTTCTTCAAACTTCGACTATTGTAGTATGGATGATCTACCTGTATTATCTTGTCAGTGATTGTGATATGATTCCATGCTGGATTGTTTGACATTCATTTTAGGTGATTGACATCATCAGTATCACACCTCCTGTCTCCATCAAAGCCTTATCAGAAGGCAAATATTTAGGAATCATTAATATCTATCAGCAATTATTAACCCGATCAGCTAGCTTCAATCATGAAGTGTTGTGAGTGAGACACCCCAGACAGAATGCCATGGGTCGAATGCAACCGACTTTGTATTCTATTTTTGACATTATGAAAGCAGCAAAATGGCAGCAGTATGTCAACCTGAGTATGAATGCATGGTTAGCTGTATATTACAATCAAGTCCATTTGTATTAGTTTTCATGAACTTCTCTCTTTATATCATCACTGTGTATAACTTGATGGTTGCATTCTACACTATATGTTTGCTCCCCCGAATATCCACAATTATACATACAAGCCACTTTTTTGATACAATAAAACCATGTATCAATATTCCTGCAAGGGGTTTGCTTAATGACATACAATATTGTTAGCATAATACCTGTCCTATGCATTTTACATTACCCGTATCAATGGAGAAAAAGAGTACAATATTGTCTCCAATATTGTACTCTGCTGTCAATATCACACTCAAATGTTTCTTTATACACGCGCGCAGTATCGCTTGCAAAGAAAGCAAAGTGCAGTGGCATTGCGCGATGAGGTTGAGAAATGCGCGATGAGGTTGAGAAATGCCATAGGAGTACACGTAAATCGTCTGTGCTGTCTGCGGCAGTCGCTTGCTGATATGCATGTACAGTACTGTACTGTACTGTGCGTAGATACATGTCCGTATACAAGTTGAAAGGTTAGATTTTGTAAACAATATAATGGTGAGTGAAACCCTTTTTCATTTTTTTTTTTTTTTTTTGGGGGGGGGGGGGAAATTGAATGTGGTGTTGTAGTGGAAACTGGTTTGTATGTATAATAATAATAATACTGGATTTCTTTCGTGGTATATCAGATATATTGCATTCATCAACATGAATATTGCACTCGTCTTCGACTCGTGCAATATTCATGTTGATGAATGCAATATATCTGATATACCACTCAAGTGCATCCAATATTATATAATTATACATGACTGTATGTGTTATATGGCACAGTATGTTATGATCATGTCATACTCACATGTGAACATACACATAAATAATCCTGCAATACTTCCTCCAGTTGGCTGTGTTGCATCATGCAGTCACATGATTTCAATGTAGTTTGATATCTTATTAACAACATGATAAAAGAGATTATGTGTGTAAAAACTTCAAGCATTCACAGCAAATATACTGAAGGACTAAAGCAGAAAGTTGGATATAAGGAGACTCTCTGTAGGTACCTACATCCATGAAGGTATTAACAAGTAACATTATAATCTCATGCACATTCTGGTGTGTCATGATGGAGTAAACCTAGACAGAAGCCCTACATACACATGTACATTACAAATGTACTATGCTATTGGCAGGGGATTTCACTTCTAGCAGTTGAAATTCATTGACAGTTATAAAACAAGCAAACAAATTGAAAAAAAAAAAAACAGTCATAGCACAATGAGATGACCCAGATGATATAGTAAATCAATGTGTGGCTAGCTGGCAGAAGAGTGATTGTAGTTTTTAGATAGTGTATGTGTGGGAGGGTGGTTGGTTCTGTCTAGGTTTATGTGAACATAGTTTGAGAGAGAAAAAAAAAGAGAAAAGAATGAACAAATATGAACTGCAGATTCAGAACAGGTAGTCACATATTGATATGCCTACTGTTTTTAATATTGTGTTATTGTTAAAATACTGGCTATATTTTTAATGACCATCTTGAATCAATCTGAGCACAGCATACATGAAGTGTATTTACAGTACATGAATTATGAATCAGTAACAGTAGGTTATCAGCCATCATGGATCCCAGAATGGTCAATGTGCAGGGGTTCCATTTCCCAGTGGAGAAATTTTAATGATATCCCTTCTTTTGTTTTGCTACCAATGGAATCTTTGCTTTGATGCTCAAATTAACAAGTTATGATTTAGGCCAAGTAAAAAAAGAAACCAGTTTCTCGTCCTCGCGCGCATCGATTTTGGCCGCCGCATCGATTTTTTTACTATTTACTATTTTCAAAATGGCGCTGAAAATACCAAGAAATTCATAATTCTCGTCCCAGCCCGCTCCCCGCCCGCATCGATTTTCAGTTGCCGCATCGACTTTTTTGATATTTACTATTTTTTCGGCCGCCGAAAAAAAAAAAAGATCGACAATTCACCTACTTGCGTCCTCCACTTAGCTGTAGACTGTAGTACAGCTGTAGCTTCTGTGTGTAGTGCGTATGTAATAACGCATGCATTTCACACTGCGAGCTCGGCCGATCGGCAAGAAGGAATGACCCACAAAGCAGTCGAACTGCACTGTAGTTGAATGGGCGGCGCGACGGGCCGGCCTACTGGGCCTTTGGGCTGTTTTGCTGTGATGTACAGCGCACTCAGTACGTCGTGAACGCGATAGCGGCAACATTTTTGCGAACAATCGCTGATATTCCACACATATTTCGCGCCTTGTTCGTAGTTTTCCCCGTTTCTGATATTTTAAGCGGATGAATTGTACTGTACAAATTCTTGTGAAGATTGTACGGCATCGAGTTTGTATACATTTTCATGTCATTGTGACTATGTGCATGTGTGTGCAGTGTCGGAAGGTACGGTGCCAGCAGGGAGGTCCCCACCTCCCTGGTGCCAGTGCAGTAGCCGTGCCGCACCGTATATCGGCAAAGTGTGCGTGTTTTGTAGCTGTCCAGGGTCCCCATCCCCTGGTCTGTCACGGCGATACATTCTATTTTGAAGAGAAAATGAATGCGCTTTTCCAGCAAATGTAGAATTATTAAATGGGTGTATCTACAAAATAAATAACTTTTCCATGGATTCTGGTTTGTCTCGTATTTCTGCGGGATACTTTTCTTCACGATGTAAATTCACGGACACAGCTAGCCGTGAGTGGTATCATCTGTAGTGTGTACTGTTATACAATCATTCATCATCCAAATAATGAGTGATTATCAAATGTCTTTTTAGAACATGAAGAAACATCTTTAAACGTTTAATGCTAGAATGCCATATCAGTATCATTTTGACATCCATCTACAATTGTACAAGCCAGTTTCCAGTTGAATGTGCTACAATTGTACTGTGAAGAACTGCAGATATACATACCAGCTGTGTGGACACAAAAAGTCACAAACACCAATAAATAAAGCGTCCAGTGTTTTGAATATCATGGAATTTATTTCAGTCGTACATTTATTGAAAGACATGTTTTATACCTGTTTCAATTAATAGCACAATACATCAGAATTGCAAGTACACTGGTATCAGAAAAGCCATTACAACACTAAATACCAGTATTAAGATGGTCATTTTCCCTTGACATCTGTAGTGGAAAGAAAAAGCAAATGTATTTCTGCATGCATGAAGTTTCATTTCAAGTATGGCACATATATCTATTTGTTTGAAAATGCACAGAGTGCAGGCAAGACGTACACTTGAGACCTGATCTCATAACACAGCTACCAGAGTGATATTTCATTTCATAAATCGTTACCTTTCTCAGAATTACCGGACGAGAAACACATATTACTAGTACTTTCATTTTGACGATCCTTGAAAAAATAGTAAGATATCAAATAGTAAGGACCTCCCGGACGAGAAACTGCTTTCTTTTTTTACTTGGCCTTACATGTGTGACAAAATGTAATTGCACCGAGTCCTATGGAGTCCAATGCCCATACAGACTTATTTTCTCTTGTCTTAGATTCCCCTGTTCTGTATTTGCAATCTTCCATAGATGTTGCCCACCTAAGTCATGAAGAATGTGACACACCCTGACTGTCATGTGTGTCCCCAATATTATCATGTTAACACATACTGGGGTTGGTGTAGGAGATATTTGTGTATGTATGTGAATAGACAAACACACCTGTGATATCTCCCCGTGTGCCTCTCCAACTCGCCGATCAATGTGACTTAATTTCGCCTGTGTGCACAAATTGCAGTGGGCGCTTGGAGACGCCGGGGTAGAAGCGGCTGGCGCGCACCTTGGCTGAGCTGATTGCATTTTGGTAGAGAGTGAGCAAGCGTGGCGATTCATGCGGAAGATGACGCATTTGAAGGGCAGTTGTCGCTAGTCGCTGTGGGTGATTCGTATCCCGTTTCTTCCATATTCGCCTCTTTCTCATAGAGAAGGTCAAGGTTAAGGGAGCAAAAACTCTGCAGACCACAGGATGAGTACATCCTTAACATTTTAAGAGATTATCAATGTCAGTACCCATAGCATTACTCCCACAATGGATATTTTTGGTTCAGTAAAAGATCATTAGTCAACAACACGCAGGGACTTGTGCATTGCTACAGCAGTCTTGAGAGGCCTCAGTGCAGTAGCCTGTCCATATCAAATATTTCAGGAGTATTCTAAAAATATTGATGGACTCTTTATGCAGATATACTATTAGAGCTGTGATGTGAAATAAGCCATCAGTAGCAACAATATGCTGTGTAGATAAGTAGGTTAAAAAATTTGAAGAAATGAAAAAGCAGTAGAGGTTAGAGCAGTAAGATTATTAAATGATTCAAAAAATGTGGGATAAGTTTAGTATATTGTAACATTGAGTATTGTACATGGATTAAAGTTGGCATACTGTAATACATGCATCTGAGCTTTTTGAACTCATTGCTGTTTTATGTAACAATTTGCTCATATCAACTTTGTATCATAAATTGTTAAAGGCCATACAGATATGCGAAGTAGGACTAATATGACATCAGTTCACCTTGTAAACACATTTGCAATTTGATATTATTGAAAGGTTCAGAATTTTAAAGATACTTTTCCTGTTTTTCCATTCAAAGATTCATTGACATCAAGAGACAAACTATGAGAAATAAAGCTGAAGTCATGTTCTTTCCATTTTTTTTCCAGCTCATTTATATCCATCAGCAGGTTCTGTTACAGGAAAGCATAATAACAAAATTTTTCAGTTGCTAGGTACAATTAATACTGATATTGCTTGGTATTGTACACAATAAAGATGGCCATCAGGTACACATGTATTGAGAATGCAGTAATTATGGCAATTATAAGTGCTTTAACCCCAAGTTTTGGGACACGACACCACGCCTTCAGGGAGACCTGAACATGTGAATGCAGAAATATTTCAGGGACATTGCCATAGAATGCAAGTGAGAGGTCATGGTAGGGTTAGCACAAAGCAAAGAGAAAATGTTTTTGACAAGAGAAGCAAGAGAGTTGAAAAGAAAAGAGTGGGGTAATAATATTCATAAAGAGAGATTGGGGAGAATGGCAGGCCTTAAGGCCTGTTTGTCATGATATATGATATGCACACAGGAACAACCCAGCCCTTTTGTTCATGGCAGGTGATCGCATTATAGTTGCTGGAGTCGTGAATTAGCGCTACGCCATTCACAATCTGAAAGGAAGCCATCCAACCCCTCCCTCCAAGCCAGTAGATTATATTCAGGAGTGGGTGACTGCATTGGCCTCTACTGGTTTTTATTTACACCTCCATCTAACCATTTGGACTAGCAGAGCAGATATGGGGGAGTGGAAGGCACGTTTTAGGTATAGGAGAAATAATATATTTTAGCATTCCTCCCAGCAAACATGTTTTAGGTATTAGGAAAAATAATATATTTTAGCATTCCTTGGAGGAAAGTTTTCCTTGTGGAAATTATTTCATCATCATATTGCTAAAACAGAGCAAAATTCAGCAATATGTGGGTATTATCAAACACAAATGAACATACATGACATACAGCTACAAAAGTCTGAATGTCTGTATTGTAATCACTGTCATTAGCATCCTATTAGGATATACAACAAATGTCTTGATCACATGACAGTGGTGTAATATGAAAGGAATCCTGGTCTTTTACACACACACTCACACACACAAAAAAAAAAGTCCCAAAGTTGATGTTCCAAAAATTTGTATAAAAAAATCAACTTTTTAGGTTGTGGAGGATGATTCATATTGTACACACCTTCCCATGAAGTACATTGTCTTGCATCGTAAATGAGTTTCAAGGAAATATCCTTTTCTTTCAATCTTAGATAAATGTCAGTTCACTCTGGGTGTGTTTATGCTCAATTTGCGAAGGCAGAATCAGCGTTTTGAAACGCTGATTCAAAACGCTGATTCAAAATGCCATTCACGGGAGCACTGTTTATGCTCACTTTCTTCGAGCCTTGGAAAGAGCGTTTGCGATTGTTTCGCTGACCTCCGCAGAGGCAGGTCAAATTGGGGCGCGCGCTGCGATCGGTGGCCTGGCCTGAGAGAGCAGCTGGGAAAGACATGCGTATGCACAATACATGGGGAAAACTGCACAGGCCAGGGTAGCTGGCTGGCCGGGCGGCGCGCGCTTTTTCACGTGAACCGGAAAGGTGTTTAGATGACACCACTCTAAACGCGTTTAGAAACGCTGTTGCGTTTATGCTTCCCCGTCAAACATGATTAGTCAGAAACGCCGATCGTAAATGCACCTTTTTGTGCGTTTTGGATCGGTGTTTTAAATCAGTGTTTCTATCGAAGTGAGCATGAACGCAACGGCGTTTTGCAGTAATCACGTTTCAAAACCCTGATTCTGGCCCGAAAAAGGGAAGCATAAACACGGCCTATGTCAACTGGGCTGTCATGTAGTGTCCATAATAACATTTTCATTGGATTGTTGATATATTTCAATCTTAACACAATTTTTATGAATCAAAGTTAAGGTAGATTTTTTGTTCATTTATATTCATAAATGAATAAATAATGATAAAAATGCAATGTTATCTTTGTCGGCAATGATTTACCGCGGTCACCCATTCCGCCAGCATTGGTTCAAAATTCCTTGCACTCTTTCACACACCATTGTTGTGCTTGCATACTATGAATAATTTCTGCAGAGTATGTCTTAGATCATAAAAAGATTAAAGTATACATAGATCCGTTAAAAGAAAGTATCATTGGTATCAAGAAAAAAATGGGGATATCAGCTTTCTCTGGTGATCAGTGATGATCAGTTTCTCTGTCAAACAAATAAAAGATTTGATGAACAGAACCATCTGAAGCTCTTTGGAAATGATTAAACAAGAGAGATACTACCATACAGATCTCCCCGCCATGGGCCAGATTGACATTTCTTACTGCGGTCGAAGAGTAATAATAATCAATGTAAAAATGAGGAAGGGATGAAGGAGATTATTACAAAGAATTAACTGAGTAAGAGACTCCCTGCTTCACAGGCCAAGGTGTAAAAATGATCATTTCAAAGTGTTCATTGGACTGTGCCAAAAAATATTCATGCTGCTGTAGAAATTGTTACTATGCTAAGGTATTCTATATACTGTATATGTTAGTATACGTAAGGTAGAGACAGTTCCTAGCCATGTGAATATTTTCAAAGATATTTCATTTGAGAAAATCCCAAAGTGGTAACTTCTTTTTTTCTTTGGCAAAAAGGGAAGAGCAGGAGTTGCTCTACATAGTACAATGTGACAAAAATCTAAGATATCCACATATTGATGTGCCCATGGGATGCCATCCAGCTGACTCTTCACCTCATATATGCCACCAGTTTGATCAAGTGAGTGAAGCTCTATGTCAGTCATAGCCTACCCCTCTAGTCAGTTCACTGGAGATAGGATGGATGCTTATAAAAGTCATTCATTTAATCAAGAAAACGTTGGAATTGACATACAGATAGTCGATCTGAGAACACAATGTGCCCAACCCTCCAATGACTTTGCGAACTATAATCTTTCTTTGTGTTGGAGGTGCTTTACCAGGCTGTCTCTGGATATGATATTTACAATGAATGGAACTCAGAACCCAAACCATATCTCCCACTCAATTCCCCCGCAGTTCTCTCCTTCATACTCTGATTCTATTTCTCTTTCGTTTCTCTGTTTACCATGTTACGGGAAATGGGCAAACGGCCTCAGATGGAGGGATTTTGTTTGATTAGTCCTGCCTGCCCAAGAATGAATTGCGTGTCAAGTTTTTGTCACGGATATGCCAACCGCAGTTTAGGCAATGTTCAAAATACACAGGCATCAGTATGTTTGCTCTTCACATAAAACACGGTCTGCTAGCTTCATTCCCCTTTCCCTTGTCTTCAGTTAGTATTCCCTCATAATGCTGATATTAGAATACAGGACTTTATCTAGGAAGGGTATCAAAGGCAATTACTGGTAGTTGTTATTTGGCTATAAAAACATAAGTCGATATTGTTCTTGTATTCTCAATATTTGTCAATGAAAGAATCACTAAAAAGAGAGTTGTTTTAGTAGGGTTTGTAAATTTCTTTGTTTTTAATGGGGGAGATAAGCGAGGTACTATGAGTGTCTAGACTATGGGCATCAAAAAGTAGAAATGTGATGTGATTTCTTCTTTTTTCTATCTTAGAACACACTCCTTTCAATTCCATTCAACTCAAAATTTATTCATTATGAAATTCAAGTTAGAAACATCTATATTTCTGTGTATGAAATGTTAGAATTCCTTTTTATTCTCCTGTGTTCCTTTACTTGATTGTTCCTTTTTCACTTTCAAGAGCTCTTTTGAGAATAAGTCTCTGGAGATAGCTTTAGAGTTTTCTTCTACAGTCTCTCAGAGAAAAACACCGCTATACCAGAAATGTAAGAAGACTGGGTTTTACACAAAGTTCTGTGGTTTGGTAAAGATCCCATAAAATCTGTGTATCATAATCAAAGACTTTTGTGTAATTTCTTGTTTCATTTTTCAAAGGAGTCAGCCCAGTCATATAAAGCAGTAACAACACTGTGCATGCAGAGGGTAAAGACCCAAGACCCTATGACCTCTTTTTGAAAATTTCAGACTAACAATTTAGTGTAATAAAGAAATGTCAAATTGGTGAGTTTATTGTCATTTCTGTTACTATTAGCCTTGATTCATCAGACACGGAGACACACTGTACCATTTGTGCTAATTCATGATGATTAGTTGAGCAAGCGCTACATGCACGATACATGACACCCACGTATTGACTACATCAGTGCAAATCATAAGAGTAACTGGTGTGGAGTTAAAACAAAACTGTATCAAATGATGATAGGCACCAACACACAGGATATAATGATGGTCCATACAGACACAAAATTTAGCATATGCTCCATGACGAGTAATATACTTAGTCATTTCTTGGCAAATACACTGTGCTGTTTTATCACTGGCATACATGTTTGTTTATTGAAAAATTATTGTGTAGGTTATTTAAAGCACAGCTCACAGCAAAAGTTAATGCTTTCCTATTTGAATATGTGATGAAACACTTGAACAGGACAGACGATTGTTAATTACAGACACCCACTGAAGCCCAAGTATGTGAATGCAGGGGGGGGGGGGGGGTTGGGGCATGGGGATGGCTTGGTGTGGTATCTTCACAACAGGAAAATGTAATTTGTAATATTCAATAGATGTTTGATGAAAACTAAAGGGTTAGGCAAAGTTCATGGTTGTGGATCTGCCTATTAACAATAGATGGGCCACGCATGGACTCTTTTAAGACAGTGGTTTGCACAGAATACAACAATGTTGAGTGTTGAAGACAAAGGATTTTGTAAAGCTGTAAAATGGTGATGATTTACTAATCAGAGGACGCTTAGAAGTCTGATTCTAAGAATCTCCATGTAAAGCATCTCCATGATATGATAATATATTTGTCTGATAACAACAAGTGTTTAAATTGTTTTTCCAAAAGAAAACTTACACGGGAAACCATACATCAGAAATCCGTAAATGTGAAATTTTAGAGTGCTTGAATATATTCAGATTTCTGTGAATATCAACATTGAATACTTCTATATCTGAATATTGACATTTAACTATATTGCTGTATTTTCCCATGACTGATACCAAAATTAAAAGCTGGGCACTTCCTCAATGGGAGATACATGGAGTAAACTGAAAACACACAACGATCACCTTGTAATACTTTGCCAGTCTTTTCATTTCTTTGTGTGTGTTCACATCAAGGTTATTTTGTACCTTTGGTGTGCTATGAAATAAAAACACATAAGTGCAAAAAGTCACAAAAAGTATGGCACCAGAGACATGTGTGAAGTTCATGTAGAATTACTAAATAGTTATTTTCAGCTGTGAAAGAGAGTGAAGTGTCATCTTCTTTTATATTATATCTTGCAAGCAGTGAGTGATTGCTTTTTCTTTCTGGCCTACATTACCTGTTTCCACAAACAGGAGACAGAGAAGTTGTGACCCTGTAAAGTGTCAGTACAAATCTTGGGAATTTCACATGTTGAGATTAGGGAAATTCAGTCACGTTCTTGTTGGTGAAATTTGTACTGCTTTGAGAAAGGTGTTTTGCACCTTTATTTTCCCCTGAAGCTTTATTGAATGAAAGGGCTATGTCGGATGTGAAACAAGTTCAGTGCGCTGACAAGAAAAATAAAAGAAAAGCAATGGAAGAGGTGGAAATCAAGGACAAGCTGATTGTGGTTGATGAAAAGTTTTAACTGGTACCAAAATTTCTGAGATATCCTGTGGACAAAAAGTTTGCATTATAACACTTGATGTGGAATTTAGGATCTAATTGCCTTAGTATATCCTGGAATATAGCAATATTTATTTCCTTGTTTGTTTTCTGCATGCTTGTTGTATTTTACAGAGACCTATACCCATGTATACAGTCTGGAAAGAAGTCCCAGTGCCACCACATGATGTATTGCACAGTAACACTGTGATTTCACTATTGTACACTTATAAAGGCATGGCTTTCAAAAAGATGTTTCCAACAATTCATTTATTGATGTATCTGAAGTGCTACTGAATATTGAAATTAGTTTCACAAATGACATATCATTTACCCATGCAACCATATTTGTGTTCTTAACTTTTAATAGTTTGCAAGTGTTTTAAGGTGTTTTTTGTGATTTGTATTTTATGATTCCAATTTATATGAAGATTTTATAAGGTTTGCAGAGTTCATTAGTCAAATCAGTGAGATTTTGCACTTTCTTTAAACAAGATATATGATGAAGTTGCTAATTTCTCATGACATTGTCCTGTTAGGTGCCTGAAATAGATTTTGAAGTTAAACATGTGAAGTACATGAGTACAAAAGTACTTGTAGTATATACTTTAATATGAGGACTATATAACTGTCATTTCTTCTCAATGCACTTCAAACAGCAATTACTGTGAGATATTTCTTGAAACAACCACACAGACATAAAGATCATGGAAATTTCAAACATGTCACATTGATGAGATAATACATCACCAACAAAAGGGCTAACTGTAGGATTTTACTATGGGAATAAAGGGAATCTAGAATAAAGTGTGACAACTGGAAAATCTAGTTATGTTTTGTTAAACTGGCTAAGGCTCATTCTGCTGTAAAGGTAAATATTTCATATTACTCTGAGTAAAAATTCATTTTCCACAGAGTTCTTTATATACATAGAAGTGTGCAAGCTGCCTGATAGGTTCTAAATACTCTGCATACTGGCTCTGGCAGGAAAAACCAAACCAAACCCCACAAGAATGGCAACAGTTTTGCTCTGTTTAAAGATACAGATGGAGAATGGTATGAAAAGAGAGGCGAGGAGGGAGGAGAGGAGAGAAAGACAAGAAAAAGAGGGAAGAGAGAGGGAGAGAGAGAGAGAGAGAGAGAGTCAGAGGAAATACAGGAAATGTGGCCCAAATGAGGTCATGAAGCATTTCATGCAATCAAATTGGGTTGATGAAGCCCAGTTACATGTCATTATGTTAAGTATCTCATGTGCCTATTGAAGGTTTGCACTGCTCATTACTCAGGGTTGGCCTTCAAAAAACAAAGCTTTTGATCCCACAGCATTCCATACCTTTAGCAAATTAAATGCCAGCACTGCCGTACACCAATCTCATTAAGCAACCCTGGCTTAGTTAGACATGACCTTCTTAATGTGAATAATCATGCTGTCTCTCAGTCATGCCATATCAGAATCTTTAGAATGTGAATGGCGGATTTCTTTTTACCTATTTTAGTGTAACAACCAGAGGGTCTGTATTTCCTTTTATGTCTGTCTCTACTAAACATGTGAAGTCACACCTACTACATGTTTATATCCTTCATGACTTATCTGCAATGCAAATACAGGATCTTAAAAGTTCCCCAACATGCAAATGAAGTGGCGTGGATTCACAAGAGCTATAGCAAGCAACATGGTGTGACATGTTGAACATCTATTGGTGCAAGGGTAATCCATGTCATGCAGAAAATCTTGTTTATATCAAACTACTAGTACACAAAAGCTTTGAGTATTTGCACAGAGAGATGTCTCAGACACCTGCTCATAGCAGCTCTTTGGAGATATATGGACGATAACATGTATTGTTTGAATACTGAATGACATTCAAATCATCATGAGATACTTAATATTTAGCCCAATAAAGCACAAAGAGTTGCAACCACCACTGTGGAGTTAATACATAATGGTTGCTCACAATGGAATTTTTCTAGATGAATGAAGGAAGTCATGCTTGTTGCATTCTGGAAGTTGTTGTTGTTTTTTTCTTTTTCAGCTGTAGCATTTACTCAAATTGATAACATATAGGGTCTTCTTGCCTTCTTAGTATTTTGCATAATGTCTCACTTGGTGCAATTCTTGTATTTTTTCTGCTTTTCTGCTTTCTGTGTATTCTTTGTGATGTCTTATTTTGTGTGCTACTTCCATATGTGCGCATAATTATTATAGGCCCGCTACCACAGGTGATGCATCTTTTACTTTGATTTATACCATCTATAGAATAAAACCTGTCATTAACTTCACAAAGCCTTGTGGGCAAAAATTCATGAAAACAACAGCTTTCACGGAGTTTTCTTAATTACTACCGTTGTGAACCAATATTGATTTTTTAAATTGAATTCTATGAGAGTGGCCAAAGCAGCATTCTCCAGGGGATTGTTCAAATTTTGAAAATTTGTTTTATGAGGCTTTTAACTGTGATGCACATGAAAAACTGGATAATGCTGCAGAGGAATGGTACCACTATTTAAGTTTTGGAGTTTTATGTAAAAAGTTTGATCTTAGCTGAAGTGGTAGGGTAGCACAAATATTATTTCACATGGTTACCTTTCACCCCATTTCACAAGAATTATTTTAAAAAGCAAACTGTGTAGTCTTCAAAGTCTGCTGGAAAATAATCGCTGAAAGCAGAATGTGGAAGCAACTGTTTATCTGAGCAGTCTTAGCAGTCTGAGCATTCTGCCACACCCAGAAAGCTTCTTTCTCAGTTTAAGGAGCAGTGTTGGTCTAATGTGGACTTTGCATCAAACTCAGCATGCAATGAAATGTCAGGTTGCTTTTATTACGCATACTTAATTGTACAACTCTGTGCATAGTGAACATATGCAATATCATCACTGTACTACTTGTTTAATTGCTGTAGAATACACCTCATGCAGAAATTCTTGCCCTCAAAATTTAATGAAAGAGAAGGAATGAATGAATGATAAAATGGAGGTGTTAGTCATATATATTGCAAGTCAAGAATAGTCATATAGATGTGACACAACCTATGTGTTCATACAGTTTGGATATGAATAAACTAAACAATCATCCCAATAACCATATTTGAGCAGATCATTGGCAAAGAATGAAGATGGTCATGAAAAAAAAAAAAAAAAAACAGACACAAACTAGTCTGCCAGGTTTTGACTGATTCATGGTCTACTGTAGTTCAACTGTACGATATAAAATTTGAGTTTGCATGGCATTATCAAAGAAAAATATACATTGATCTGGTGATCTGAATATAAAGAGCAATAACTTGTTACTGGTGCTTAAAGGTATTGTTTACTATTGGGAGCAGTAATTTTAAAAATGTTCAAGATATCACATTTGATACATATGTGTAGGTCAGTTGTATCACAAAACATCCTGGCATATAAAAAAAAATTGCAATAAAGCAGGGCTCCACACTATCCGTGGCCCGGTGGCCCAGGGCCACCAAAAATGAAAGTAGGGCCACCAAATTTCAAAAAAGGGCAAATTTGGTGGCTCGCCTTGGGCCGCCAAATTTTTTTGAAAAGTATGTCAATAAATTCGTAACTTTTTGAGCCGGAATTGCATAAATGCATACAGTGAGTGTGTGACTCATAAAAGAAAGGACTTTTAATGTTTTTAATTGTTTTTTTCGGGCCACCAAAAATTTGAAATTGATGATTTTGGTGGTCCCATTGGGCCTCCAAAAAAAAAAAGTTAGTGTAGAGCTCTGAATAAAGCCTAAAATATAACGAGATATCACTATTTTTTTTTTCAATAAACCAGAACTGTAGACCGTTTAGTCTAGAAACATTCTTATTATAACTATTGTTCACATTTTGTATACTATATTTAACAATACTTAACATTGATCATACTAATTCAGTTTTTTTTACATAGCTTGTTTCTATCCCTAACTCACATTTGAAAACTATTTTGAAGCACTAAAGCTGGGATTTTGTTTCTTCTGCAAATGGTAAACAATGCCTTTAAAGCTGTCATTTGCAGACATAATGTGGTAGTTCTTTATATAAGCAGACAACTTTGGAGACTGATAATCTCTTATATAAACAATCTCCTATTATGCCCATCAGCAACTAGAAGATAAATGTAGAAAAAGGAACAAATCAAGGAGTTTTTGTGTCTTATTTGATGTGAAGGCTGCGTAGGTTATTGATGGATAAAAGGAAAACTCCTGAAAGGAGCCGCTGCCTTGAAATACAAGGAGCAGGCCATAAAATGTGGTTTTCTTGAAGGCCAACATATGTACAGGCACACTCCGTCAATATGAAGTCATAATCCATCGCTTGTCTCTCACTTTCTCTCCCTCATTGTAATTATATCAATGGCTTGTGCCATGAATTACGTGTTCCTATGGCAACCAAACACGAGCTGCACGCACATGATATAGCCACGTCATTTGATGGTGGGAGCAACGATTAATTGGGCAATCTTCACGATTTGCTACTTGTTGCAGTGTTTTGCGTGATGAACGTGTACATTGATCCCTGTAATTTTTTTAATTTTTTTTTTTTAAATATTTTTTTTTACGAGCTTTGCCTCACCCATGCCTTATGACATCAACTACCCGTTACTAAGGGAGCCCACGTTGTGTGTGCTTTGGCACATAATTGAAGCAGACTAGGTGGGAGTAATTGATACGTCTAATTCATACAGTGGTCTGCCCTGTGAAGCCATGTCGACCAGCAGGTCCCTGTATATGGAAGTCTGCATTTTTCTATGCTTAGTAAGAAAATTGAGGCTGTAAACATGATTCATCGTCAATATCTAAATATTGAAAGGCCAAATGATGTGATGAGTTTCCTATATGCCAGAAGCATGGTCAGTTGGTAGAAGAGCCATCTCAGGAGATATCTCTATCATGGTATTCTATGAGAGCCACAGTGGCTGACAAAATCTTCGTGAAGGAGAATTCTGAAGTGGATAATGAAACTATTTTCCTTTCCTTTTTTTGTTCATGTAATAATTATCAGGCAGTGGATTTCACATGGATGATCACTAGCTTAGAACCATCCAAATACACATACTCACATGTTTAGTAGGTGATATTTTACTGCCACAAAATGGTTGATTTGCAACTCCGTCAGCAGCCACATTTAATGTGGTTGCAATTTGTGCCAATGTTATACAGGTATGACTGAATCCTACAAAAGTGATAGAGCCACTGTATTATTATGAAGACAATGATGTATTTTGTAACGATATTGGTAGATATTTTGCCCGTATGTGTATTTTACCATACCTTTATATCAATTGCATTTTGCCACCCTGCAGTGAAACTACAGGTGAATTACTTGTACATAATGCATTAATCTCCTCTTCTGCTAGCATATGGAATGCTTGATATTCACAAAGATAAGACTAGCTGACATAGGAAGGGAAACCTGTGGTTTATAATGAGGATGGGAAGGAGAAGGATGCTCATGGTGATGTTAATGACAATTATGTTACAGATTTTAACACTGTGATATCTTACAGAACAAAGCAAATGCAAAGCAAATGAAAAATAAGGTAAAATACGCTAAGAACATGAAATGTTAGTGCAAAATACTCTCCTTTCAAAAAAAAAAAAGCAAAGCAAAACAAAACAAATGAACAAATCTCCTATGATACTGTATATGCATTGCCATATATTTAGCAAATCATTTTTTTTTTTTGAAAAAATTTTTTTTTGACAGTTTCGTGAGTGGTTAAATTTGTGATTGTGGAGTACAGTATTGAACGGAGAAATTAATGCATGCACATCACATTTATGTCGGGATGAGAGTTAATATTTTGGCATGTTTTTTAATTCATGAGTAGCACCCAACTCGCGAAATTTGCTCAAATAAAATCCTTGCGATATATTCGGCATACATACATACAATATAGTCATGAATCAGCATTTCTGTTCTGACAAATATCTGTGTAACATGGAAATGTTTTTTGCTCGCTTTTGAGTATTTCGCCTGTTTGTTTCTTTTCATCCAGGATGAGATTCGACAAGAAAAGTTGGTGCGAGAGAGGGAGCTGTCCATGAAGCAGGACCCAGACCGTATGTGGGCGCTGCGGATGAAGTTCCTGGAACAGGCCAAGAAGTATATGGGAGTACCATATGCTAAGCGCTACCATGCTCCAGGCAGTAAGTCTTTCTCTGACATGTATCTATTGGGCACAGAGTGGGTGGGTGTATCAAGTTTGCCTCTTGACAACACACATGTTTATGGCATTGAGCCTCTGCAACTATACACCAAAGGGATTGTCTGGAATGATGTGGAACTGGTTGATCACTTGAAATGATTGAAAATCTCAAGTCCCAAATAAAAGTGCAATGGATGCAACTTTGACCTGTTTGAAGAAATCAGCACATGACTTTTGCAAACCAAGAACCCGTCTATGTAATCCTAATACAAATCAGTGATAACAGGGCATAATGTATTTTATCTTTTGCAACATTTGGCAAAGACATGTATAGATGGTCAAGTGCTGAAAGCACTTGTATACTGTCAGAACTAATTTCCTGAAATGTTCCATAGGACACAGTGGAGTTTATGATTTTATCTGTGACATATCCAACATTTTATCTTGAAAGCTACCAAGATTGAGTATCACTCACTAATAAATGAGAGAATATTTAGGAATGATGTTATACTTCTGTTATGTTGTCATTGAAATGAAGCACTGTCAGTTTAACCAATAATAAGAAAAAGAAATGATAATGAGAATGAACTTATGCAACTCTGATGTGTATTCTTTATGCGCCAAGCATATTTTGAATGCAAGCTATGTGATACAAGTGGAACTATATTGTAGAGGAAATAATGGTTGTCATGAATGTGTAAAGCCTTTCCTTCTTTTTCCTCCAGCTCCAATGTATGATGCTCCACTGTTCCTGGACTGCTGTGGCCTGATACGCCGTTGTTTGCTGGACCTCAAGGAGGAGTTTGGTTTCCGTGTGGGGTCCTGGAACCAGGCCTACCACTATGACACACTCCCCATCACACTAACAGAGGATCAAATGAAGCCTGGGGACTTAGTCTTCATCTCAGGCACCTACTTCAATGAGAAGTGTGAGTTTTGTCAAACTTCTCTTTTTAAAATGTGAAACTGGGAGATAACAAAAAAATCTTATGAAAGTCAAACAAACCATGCATACCTTGATTTCATTGATTGCTTGATATGACATCCCATTGATTGAATTGAAATGATGTCCTATTGTTACGTCATGTGCTGTGATGCCATTCTAGTAAAACTCATTTCACTGGTAACTGTTTCCTTAACTCTAATTTCTTCAAATTGAAAATTCTTGACATGACTCTGCACATTACACATGCTGCGTTATTAATGGTGTTACAAATCCCACAGGGTAATGGAAGTATTTCCTTCACATACAGTAAATTCATAATAAAGATTGTACTTTGTACAAATAATGATAGTGAGTTCTACCCCAGTGATGTCTTTCTGTCAAAGAGGATTTTGTGCAGCTGCCCATACTGTGCTGTATAAGCCAATTCACCTTCATTATAATGCTTATACTTTATACTTTTTCTCAGATTACGCATCTATGTTAGTGTCTTCTCAAGTTAGTACTTTTGCCATTTTGGTAAATGCCCCTGCACTGCTTGGATCATTGAGCTTACACCAGCATGATGAAACTTGTCTGATTTTCTCACAAAGAGTTGATCTCACCAAATATTCTCTTGCAATCATGTCTATGATATAAATTTGTACAGCATATCTTTCTGCATATCATCTCAGGTAAAAAAGAAAAGAAAAGGGACAGTGATTATAAATGTTTGTTTCACAGAAACATTTACCCTACTGTAGTTGATTCATTCTGAACAGCAACCTCTAAAACTATTTCCCACTGGAGGAAAATATAAGTGGATTTGACATACATATTTATTTATTTATTTATTTGCAAATCATAGGCAAATAGTATAAGTTGAAAGGGTTCGTTTTAGATGTTGTTTTTACAAATTAGCTGTGATGTAAAAGAGGTTCGCAGCTGAAAACTTGACTTATAAACATAGAACCATTGATGTCTGTATGTTTCTGCTCATTGGCCCCACACATGGCTCAGCCACTGTTCAGTTTCATAGTATGACATTTGCACTGAAATGGACAGCACTTTTAGCTCAAGGTAACTACATATGAATTAAGAATGCAGCAATACTGACAAAAAAGGTAATCTTTTGAATATCTCATGGGTAAATGAAGAAATTATTTGATTTCTTAAGATCACTAGCCATTATGAAGGAGAATGCAATGTACAAATAGAAGTCTAGAATTAGATGGACCTTTGTGTGGTTATATAATCTATTTTAGGGTGTCAGCTGATCTCTCATTTTGAATTTCGTATGGATATAATTATATCAACATCAGCAGTTAGCATGTTTTGAGAAATCTTAGATATGAGTGTGTGCCCAAGGTCAGAAATGTCTTGATATATTTGTAGTGAGTAACATTTGCATTTCTTCAAATCAATGTTGTTAGTGATGCCAGAATGCTGTGAAGCATAGACTAATTTTGATTTCATTTATCTATATCATTGTTTTTCTTCTGCAGCCAGGAAACAAAAGCATGACATGGTTCATGTTGAAATCTGGCTTGGGGATGGGCCCAAGACCATTGGGGCTCGTTGGCAGAAGGGTCAGGTTCAGATCTTTGACTCCTATGCATTTGTGTCAAAGAGCTACCACAGTATGGTCTACCACTTCAAGTCTATTGACACCTGGCTAAAAGGGATCTGTCGTAGGTAATGTTCTCAAAAAGACATAGTGCTTGCTGGCTGCGTAGAAGTAAAGGCCCAACTGCCTTGCCTGTAGTCAGCTTTGGATCTCACAGCTGAGATTGCATTCTATTCTTTCTCGATTAATGTTTAGTTGTTGTTTTTTCAGTTAATACTCTCAGGACCACTGTGACAAATGTTGCTGACATTAGATATATCACAAGGTTACAGCTAGTTATGAATGTATACCTTTTGAGTCATATTTAAATCATGTGTTCGTGTGATCAAGATCATTACTAAATTTAAGTGTGCCTGAATGATGTTAGTTTGCCTGTGACTACATTTGCATAGAATCAAAGTATGTCACTGCTTATCAGATGTTTACGTATAATGTTAGGGAATCATAGATAAAGATAGGGAATTATGTAGTACAGATACAATGCCATCAAGAGAGAATTAGGTGACTATGGCATCAGGGATTATTTCAAATATTTCTAGGGATCAAAAGTGTGAGAGATTGTGTAATCTTAATCCATCTGATTCAGGTATAACAACTGATAAGATAGAAGCTTGTAATATTCTCATTTTTCATATGCTGTTACTGATGTTTTACATACATAATTTAAGTATATGAGATGTAGATGTCAATATAAATTCATTGAACACTTTGCCATCAAATCTCATGTTTTACATAGTTACTGTGATGAACACCCTTGGACGCGTGTCAAATACAAGCCGGGGAAGAAGTCCATATTTTCTGTTGACCAGAAGAAGAAGAAGAAAAGGAGGAAGAGGAGAAAAAAGAGGGGACACAAGACTGAAGGAGGACAGGAGCCTGAGGAGGATGAGGTTGATGAGGAGGAGATGGAAGAAAGGGCTGACCCAAGTGATGAAGATGAAGATGGAGAAGAGAATGAAGAGGAAGAAGCAGCAGACATTGACACGGAAGGAGAAGGGGAGGAAAGAAAGGGCACATCCCAAGAAGAACATACAAGTGAGATGATGGCCATGAAGAGCACAGGAGAGAAGACTCTACAAGATATGGAAATAGAGAACATAGAAGCTGGACTTAAAGTTCTGGGCTGTGGGATGGGGAGGGATGGGCAAACAGGTGTCTTGGATGTTGCAGGGGACTCAAGGATGGGACTGGAAGGTGAGGTAATTGAAGGAGATGCTGATGGGACAGAAATGTTACGGAAATATGATTTTGACAAGGCTGAAGGCAGAACCAGCTTATGTGATGATGAAGTTGATGATGACGTAACATCGCTTGATGAGGAGTTCCCTCATGAGCTGGAGAATGAGGACCTCTGGAGCCGGGCTAATGTAGACATCAATGGGGATAATGGTGAGGATGAAGGTTACAATGACTGTTGCCATGGTAAAGACAATCTGCCTCCATGGAAACCTCAATGTGTCGAAGGAACAACTGGAAATATATCTGTGTCTGATCGTCCCCAAATTAAGGATCCTGAGGATAATATTGACACTATCCTCAATCTAAACTTCAACAGCAACAACAATAACAACAACAACAACAACAATAACAACAACAACAACAACAGCAATGACCATGTGCTAATTTGTTGCCATGACAATGGCCCAAACATTGCTGAAGGAGATGATGGCAAAGGGGAGGCCACTTCCTCAAGTGGGGCTGGTGCAGGTGGTGCACGGAGGGAGGAGAATGGGGGTGGAGCAGAGAAGGATTCATCAGCCTTGAAAGAATCTAAGGGGACCAGTGGTGATAGGCAGAAAGGAGGGAAGAATGGGGGAGGAGGACGAGGTGGGAAGAGCCCCATTGACTCCAGCGGCAGGAAGTCGGTCATGCAGGTGGACACCAGTCCTGCCTTTTACATTGGAGGCAACAACGGGGTTCCACTGTGAGTACTTGCTTCTATGGATGGATGGAATAGAGGGATAGATGAGTGGGTTATCATGGATGAATGGATGAATATTAACATAATGTTTTGTGCTGCATTGCTTGCTGTAGCTGTGTGTCTCCCTCTACTCTGCGTAGAAGGAGAAAAATCCAGGATTATTTATTCATAGTGTAGCACGCAGCAACTCATGCCAAATTCCAAACCACCTGTAGGCGTACAAGGACATCATACAAGATACTGAAGTGCCTCCTAATGTCACCTTGATGAGACTATAGCTAATCCATCTGTTTATTGGTATGAACAATAGAGTGCACTTGAAAGTTCACTCTTGACAGATTTCTATTGGATTTCCATGCTTTCATTCCTGCTTTTGTTCTCTCTCTACTTTATTTATCCCAGTCTCTTTAACTCTTCAGGGTCATCCCCTTGCACTTTCCTCATGCTTTTGTTTTTGTGAATACATAATATGATTATGTGCTTGTGTGTGTGTGTACATATGTACGTCTACAAGTATATAAATACTCACACACAAAGTGCATCAGAATTTTCTTGACATCAGCTAGATGTGTTCACTTGGTTAGGATTAATGCATTAAGGCAAGTGATGGTGTCTGTGGCTGCAATTCTGGCTGAGTCCCACACCCACACACAGGCAAACGCCTCTTTCTCTGATTGCTAATCTATTCATACATGGTGCAGCACACCTTATTTGTGTTTTTTTTTCTGCTTCCCATTTTCTTTTATCATATTCTTCAATATGTGCAATCTTTCTCTCTTTCTGTCAGATTGTCTGTCAGATTGTCTGTCAGATTGTCTGTCTGTCTGTCTGTCTGTCTCTAATCCTTTCTCATTCATGTTTTCCTTCCAATTATGTCATTTCTTGTTCTGTATCTCCGTATTCCTACTCTGTTCCTTTGTATGATTAATTGTCTCATTGTGTGATTTATAGGAACTTGTATATAGTTCTTTTCTGTTGTTATTGTTCATTTCTTTTTAATTATCCATCTTATGCGGACTCCCATTTTAGAATTGAAGGACCACTGCTGGCCAGAGGATGGCGGAGAATCACAGACAAGACCAGTGACAACTTTAAGCTGAAGTGGGTTGAGCTCAAGAGTGGCATCAACTACAACACCTTCAAACCTGGTAATCCCTGCTTTTCACCTACAACCACATTAAGAATACTTAATAATCAGGTCCAACATCATTTTATTGTGGGTTTTATTTCTGTGTGTGTGTGTGTGTGTGTGTGTGTGTTTGTGTGTGTGTGATTTGACATAAATGTGATTTACATACAGTATAGTGAACAACCAAAAGAGAATGAAAGTGTCTCTCAGAAGGAGCCTAGCGGTGTCAATTTCACCAAGTATAAAGGTTGGCTTGGGCTTTTGTTCTTCCTTGAGTTAGTTAGGTGGACAATATTTTTTCTTTGTTTTTGCTCAATTGAAGTTCATGTGAGTTGTTCACCTGTACTGCAAACTTGACTCTCACCGAGATACAGTCAACCTTGCCTAAGTCGAATCTATTTGGACTGAAGAAATCGCTTTGACTCATGCGAGGTTGATTTAAGCAAGGGTGACAGTTACGAATACCATGCATGATACTCATAGTGTAAGATGTTTTCTTTTCCAAAACTCTTATTAAGAGTTAAAAGCTTTTGCTAAAGTTCATCCTACTGAATATTTTCCGTCCATTTTACTCCTGTTGAATTGTTCAGGTGAGCAGCTGGTCAATCGCATTCCAAACAGTGGTATCCTGGCAACAAAGACAGGATTATTCAACACACTAAGGGAGTATGAGAGAATCTGTGACAGGACAAAGGGCAGTAGAGGCTGCACACTTGGGTTACGGATGGAGGAGTTCTTCCCAGAATCCTTCATACTGGATCTCAAATCGGACAGGGAGGCTTTCTTTGAAACATTCAAAGGTTTTTATTTACTATTCTTGAGTTATCCTTTGTTTATAAAGCTGTTATAGCTGCATGCATTCATCAAAGCATCATTCATGTAACATTTTTATTTTTAGATGTGTGGTAATGGTTTTGCTTGTTTACATTGTATTCAAAACATAAAGACAAACAGCAAAAATATAGGTAATTGTGGTTGAGCTGGGCATTCTGCCTGCTGACTAGAAAAGATGTTTGACTCAGCACCCACGGATGTTTTTACCTTGCGGTCATTTGCATTCAGTCAGTATCTGATTCCATAGTCTTCCTCTTCCTGGCTTCTGCAAAATGGTTATCTGTATTGGGAAAGAGAGCCTCAGCATTTAACCCAAGTGAAACAGGTCATACATACTTGTCAAATGTTTGGTCCAAATTCCTTCCTTGCTGTGTACTAGGTTGGCTACCATCTTCAATATTCATCTGTCATATTGTCCTTCTTATATTAGGCCTTGCCATATAAGACTAGTAACCTGAAATTTGATCTAACATTCTCAGTGAGATTTGTAACATATTTTGGAAAACTTACGTCAAAAGGAGGCACGCCCACACACAAGTGATATATTCATACCAAGTTTACTGTAAGCCCTCTCGACTTGTGGTGTTGCACAGCACAAGAGTTATGAGAGCAAAGCGCGTCTGCACAACAGACTTGCCTTGCATATAGCGTGGGCAAGTTGTGCAGGCGACATAATTTATGTATGCTGTGTGGGTGGGCGTGTCTCCCAGACTGCAGATGCCTTTAAGCAGATAAGTACTGGTCTTCTGATATTTATTATAAAGTCTGAAAATGACATTTTTGTTTTGTTTTGTTTTGTTATGTGATACAAGTGCAAAGAGAAAAAGAAATGTGCCCACAGTCAGTGAAATTGAAAACATGCAAACTTCTTTCTTGACTGTGTATGTACCCACTTTACCCACCTTGTAGAAGCTATCGTGTCAGCTTTCAGCTTCCAAAAGTTCCTTAAATTTCCTCCTCATTGCTGTCGGGATTGTCCAGTCACCTCTGAATATTGGGTCCACTACATCAAATTCATTTTTGGACTGGTAGTATGAATTAAGTTTGTTGATCAGCTTTTCACAAGGGAAATCATTTTGAGATATAGTGAGCTAAGTATTTCTTTTCTGCCAGTATGAGCTGTTTCATTTTGCTTTGTGTCAACTTATGTTACAGTGTATGTTAACGATGTATATGTTTGCTCATTTGTCAACAGAGGGAGAAATTTGGATTTGCAAACCAAATGGAATGAACCAGGGAAAAGGTATCTACTTGGTGAGAGACATCACACAGCTAAGAGAGAGGTACCAGGCCAGGGATGAGGCAGCCAGTAGCAGCAAGGAGATGCAGAGAAGAATCAGAGGCTACACAGCAGGACAGAGACTGATACAAAGGTGTGAAGAAAGATGAAGGATGGAATAGAGAGATGGACATGGGAAGATGGATTGATAGATAGATAGACAGATAGATAGATAGACACTGGATAGATAGATCAAAAACTTTATTCCACAGATTAGATGAAAAGTACTACAGAGACAAGCAAAAAAAAAAAAAGGGACAGAAATTAGGTTCATATTAACCTTGGAGTGGTTGCCATGGTTACCTGAACACGATGTGACTTGTGTAATATTTCTCAACAACTTTACCATTGCAAAGTCAATGCTCTTGTAAATATCTCTGTGTTTTTAATAACTAGTTATAAAACCTATCACACAGGAAAAGTTGATTTTTTGAAGAAATAAAAAAAGGCGTGTATAGTCTTTTCATTTTCCCCAGCAACAAAGTGAAGATTTCATACAATGAATGTTTTGTCTTTCGAAGCTCTTAAGGTGCTTTCCAACGTCTACCTTGATTTTATGGTTGAATTTTTGCTTTTGAATTACTACAGGTATATTCCTAATCCCCTTCTGCTGAATGGCAAGAAATTTGATGTGCGCTCCTACATGCTCATTGCCTGTACCAATCCATTCATCGTACTCTTCCATCATGGCTACCTGAGACTCTCCTGTGAGAACTATGACCCAGACAGCAGGGACATCTCCACACATCTAACCAATCAGGTATAGGAATTTATCTCATTTGTTGTTGCTGTTGTTGTTATTTTTAGCTCATTTTAAGCTCATTTTAGTGGACTTAAATGGGCTCTTTGACTGTCATCTGTTTTGCATCTTCCACAAACTTTTACCATTTTAACCTCCTTCTTGGAAACACATTGCTGGATCAAACTTGCAAGGTATTATTTGTTCAGGGTAGGGGATTAAAAAAGATACTCAAATGATTGAGGAAACTCCTGGGGTACAACCCAAGAGGCCCAAAGTTGAGTGTGTAGACACTCTTAGAGGTTGATAAAGACCCAAGATTTTGGCAATGGAGGCCTAATTGCGAACTTAATGGGGTAAAGTTTAGGGTTTGGCCCAAGGGATAAAATTTACAATTTCATTTTCTCCAAAGATTTGTATTTTTCCCAAACTGTGCAGAAAATCATTTATATTGGTAGAGGATACAAATTTGTCAAATGGTCCACATGGCTCCTTTGGGGGTCCAGGGGCAGAGTCCAAGTCATCCAAAACTCTGTAACTTCAATCATTTCACTTAACAGATTCCTGAAAAAGAACTCTACATTTTTTCATGTTTTTTCTTATTTTGTCAGTCCTTCCATATTTAAAGCTTTTGAACCTTAAATTTTTGGAAACTTTTTTTTTTCTTTTTCTCTTTTTTAAATTGGTTCATCCTTTCATGCTTGGAGCCTGAGAAAAGATAATGTAATTTAGTTAGGCAAGGGCACAACAGGAGCTCTCAATTCTCAGTGATGATGCTTACTTTAATGGCTAAGACACATACGCATGCAACTATGATGTGAATAAGTTCAGTGAAATGAGTCGAAGTATCTTTTTACTCAAAGCACTTTCTTTAGTTCCTAGAACTTTGTCTCATATATTTACTGTACTTTCAAAAATTAAATGTGCAGCTTCAGGAATATTGATTATGACAAAGCAGTGATTAGATATACATTCCCTTTTGGCCCTTGTGCCTACAATGTTATTCTTCAGCTAGTTCAATTGGAATAAAAGAGAGAGATGAATGAGATGTATTTCATTGCTCAAGTGTTCCTAGTAGACCCTTTACTGCAGCAGAGAAACATGGTTAAATTCTGGTGAAGTGTTCACGTTAACGCAAACATACAACCCCCTTTCCCATATGGTCCCCTTGAGGGTGTCCTGTCTTTAATAGTATACCACCATAAATCATGCCCTAATCAATGCGAAATCGTGCTGTCATATGTTTGCTACCAGTACCAGCAAAAGAAGAATCCAAATTACCAGGAGATCAAAGAGGAGACGGTGTGGAGCATGGAGGACTTCAATGACCACATCAACAAGAACCTTGCAGAGGAGAAGGGCCTGGCCAAGGATTGGGTCTTTGGCTTCTTTCAGGTAAAATTTTGCATTAACTAGAAAGGGATACTTCTATGTACATACCAGAGCTTTGATCACTTCATGAAATGTGCTGGAGAATTACTGAGTGTTTGTTTCAGCTTCTTTCAATGCCAATTACCTTCCTGTTTGCATGAAGATAAAATTTGTTTTTATGAGGTACAATCATAATGTGACCTTGACTTAAATGTTTATTTGTCATGAGCTTCCCAGGCAGCTGATTTTTTTTATCATTATTATTTTTTCTGCTTAATTGGACTATTCTTCTCCTCCCACCACTGTGATAGTTTGCAAATAATGGTTTCTCACAACACACAACTCTGCTAACGAAAAATCAGTCAATCACTAACTCCATTGAGGATAGCTTGTTTTCTTTGGTTCCCCTAGACACAATAAATCAATTTCCCTAACATCTTTTTTTTTAACATTCTGTGTGTGTGAAAAAACATGAAACATTCAATTTCTATCAAGTTTTATCCCATCTTACAAGCAAGATAAATGTATAAAATGCCAATCACATTTCATGCAAACTTTTTCAATTGTCTATTTTTTAATTAGATTTGCACCAATATTGAGAGAGAGCAATTGTCCTTGATTTTTACAATAAAGCAAAACCAAACCAATTAGCTAGATGAACAAGCAAAACTCATCCAAACATTGCTTCAGTGAGCAAAATTATGTCGCTGTACATGAGAACCTGTTTTGAAAGATGCTTTTAATATTCTCTCCATTCGACCTCAAGGACTATAGTTGTAATAGATTGCTGCAACTAAATAAAAAACATTTTTTCCTTTTTTGTTTGTTTGGATGATGTGTCCTGCAAATTTCAGATAGCGAAAAACGACTGATTTGAAGGTACACCCTTTTTCTTCTGTTGTGTTATGACTAAAACTATAATAGCGATCACCAATCTGTATTTTAATAATTCTGTAATATCCTGAGTAACTACAAAACTTGCCTCTCAGGTGTCAGTTCTTTCCTTAGAGGAATGTGCCACCAGTGTGACATGTTAAAACAATGTCAATAATTTGTTTAATCAATTTCTAAACCTTTGCTCTTTGAAGGGGCTGTCAACTGCCCCCCCTTAAAGAATAAAAAGAAAAGAAAAAAAGTCTGTGTCGAAGGGCCCAACTTACAAAAAGGGTTGACATAAAATATATTTCTTGTGAAAAAATAAAAGCAAGATGTCATGTGAAGGAGGAGAGATTAACACACAAACAAGGAAGAACCAAAATTTAATTGGAAAGGAGAGAATAACTGTAGATAACACACCCAACTCTGAAAGTAAAGGAGATTAAGGGGACATTGAAAAACGTGATCTCATTTTTTTTTTTTCAATTACAGAAGCGAATGTGTCAAATCATGACGCAGTGTTTTCTGGCATCTAAGAACAAGCTTGAGCCCAGGTTGGGATACTTTGACCTACTTGGCTTTGACTTCCTCTTGGATACAGACATGAAGGTATGTGTTATAATTGAACTTAGGCCTCTAGTGTTGTGTGTAACCTAACAAAGCATTTGTGTATGCTACATTTGTGGGTTATAGCATATTACACTGTTCTGGAGATGAAATCTAGCAACAATGCATTATCATTAGCGTACTGGCAATAAATCTGAGGCCACGTGTATGATCATTTTTTCTTTTTTTTTTTAAAATTGTGGGGGGAATTTTATCGTTATTAAAGGAAGCAAGGCTGTGTGCATTGTGGTTTATGGAAGGTTGGATATTACCAGTGATTTAATGCAATGGTGTGTAGACATCTGTGTGGTCTATTCTTGTTCAATGGCCTAAATCAGGCCAATGCTGCCTACGCTCATTCAAACTGCTTACTGAAATGAAGCATAGCCTAATCTCACGCTGTCACTCTGTGCTTGTGTCATCTGATGCATGAGTGTGTGTAGGCTGAGATGCCTCGTTGGACTGATGATTATCCAGTCTATGCTAAACTAGACACCAGCCTGCATCAGGTTCCTAGCTAGAAATTTCCATCAAATGGTCCAGGAAGACTATGTGTTCAATGATTGATATTGCCAAATGCAGTGTTTTCCATTTTGTGTAAATGTCCCCATATCACGACAAAGGACTTGATCTTATTACAGTTTGCCTTGAAATTGAATAGATACGAAACAAAACGAGTGCAGTTGGTAACTTACTCCCTTTTGTTACTGTTGGATGAGAAACCTTGGTATCCTGTCATGCATAAGATCTTCACAAAAGCTGCCTTTATAGTGTAAAGTTGGCTATCTCTTCAATCTTACCTGAATCTCTCTTTGTCCTCCTCTGTCTGCCATTCTGTCTATCTATCTATAAATCTGTCTATTGATCCCTCTATCTACCTGTCCATCTCTCTCTCTGTCTGATTTCCTGTCTGTCTATCACTATCTATTTATCTATCAATACAGATATGGCTTCTTGAGATCAATGTGAACCCAGCCTTGCACACAAACTGTGAGGTTCTACGCAACGAACTACCAGCAATGATAGAGGAAACCCTTGGTATGTTCCAAGCCCTTAACCCCTCGCAATCACAAAATTATACAGGACAGAAAAACAATGAAATGATTTGCAAACATTTATCAGTGTGTTTCTCTCATGCAAGTGATCAATTTTGAATGATTCAGAATTTCTGAGTAGAGATGCAATGTCTATGGCAAGGTGAAATGAAGAATGCCAAATTTGTATATGGAAGAAATGCTCTGAACTTTGTGAATTCTTTAAAGAGTGCATATCATGTATGGTTATCACAAAAATTACACATGCGATGATCAAAGCACAAAAACAGTCAGAGTCACTTTGCATTATGAAATAATCCTCTGCATTGCAAACATAGAAAAAATGAAAGTATGTAACATGCTTGCAGAGCTTTAAGGTTTTTTTTTAAGCATTTCTAATGGAATAGTTAGTTATGTGTGACAGTAGAACATGTAAATCAGCCATGGATTAGCAATTCTTTTTGTACCAACAAATCTAAAACTTGATGAAGTTGCTTTGCACCAATTAGCATATACAAAATAAACAAAAGTTCACTTATGTGTATTCCTGCATAACAACCACCAAAACTGCTCTAAATTTACAGATGTAGTTCTGGAGATATTTGAGAAGAGGAAGCGCAAGCAAAACATAATGCCACTGTCACAGCAGCGTCGCTACCGTCTGCTCTTCAATGCTGAGTCTGGTGGCAGTGTTCCAAGTGTGCGACCCCCGACCCGTAAAGCCCTGACCTCTGTTACTGCAAGTAGCAGCAGGGCAGCATTGCGGTCACCACGCAAATCTGTCAGCCCACAGCGTGCGGCAACAAAGTCAAAGTCGCCACGGCAACCTGCCGCATCATCTTCATCATCATCAACATCCCTTGCAGCCTCGTCTTCCTCCTCCAAGACAACTTTGCGAATGACACACGTCAAGCAGCAGCCAGTCGTCAAACTGACACTCAGAAAGAATGTGACTCCACTTTCTCCACCGATTGTCCAGCTTCAGCAGGGAGGCCGTGCCATTGTTCCACAGAAACCAGAAGAGGATTTGAAGGACGTTGAAACCAAGATCAGCTCAGTCCAATTATGATTTATGCCATTGATTAGAGAGAATTCTTAATTTTCTACTCTACGATGGTAATTCTAGCATGAGTGTATCTTGAGATGTCCTCTATTGAATCTCAACAGAAGGTTAGCTGAAGGCCCAAAGAGCAACAGCTGATTCTTGCTATATTTGTGCACATTTATGCAATGACATTTGATTTGATTTGACTTGCTCACACTTGGATTAGTTTCTGTAGTTTTATGTTGCCTTCAAAGCTTCAAAAAATTGCGTTCTAACATCACTAATAGAGTACAACACATATCACCTCACTCATTTCACATTATAAATGTACACATCAAATGCCAAACAAGGAAAGATGCAGTATTTTGCTGTGAAATTATCAATTTGACAGATTGTTTGGTTTTCACTGCTTCTTTTTGAACATACACAAACCCCAAAGACTTGTCATCTATAGACTACATGAGTGCATATGAAAACACTTCCATTGATAGTTGCCAAATTCATATGGAATTGTTTATGTGAAGATGTCAGCATGGTCTTCGGGAACCTTACAAAGACTTTGCCATAGCATTATGCTGCCATATTTGAGAGATGCAAGTAGATCTGGTGCATATGCATTGAAATTAATTCATCATTACTTTTGTCTTTTGATGTGCAATTGCTCTTAACAAACACACTGGTTACATTTATGTGTAGATTGTGACATTAATAAGAATTGGTACATGTAAAATTTACAAGTGCTTGACAACATCCAGATTCTTCCCCCTTGATTTTAGTGCAGTTCCTTGGATGAAGCACAGATAGCACCTGATTTTTTCAATGATGTTAAGATTCTTCAGGTATGAATTGGGAAAAGAAATAGAATAATTTGTTGGATGACTCAATGCTGAATACCCCAAGAGTGTGTGTGCTTGCATGGGCACAGCATCACCAGAAGAATCCTTTGCAGGTTTAGTGTTATTTTGTGGTATAAAATTGTCATCAAATTTGAAGGGAAGAAAATTGAAAAACCAAGCCTAACCAATGATACTAGTATGTAAGTAATGACCATATCCCTAGGGGATGGATGTATTGTTCCACATTGACAAGTTCATGACATACAATCAATTTTGACCAATTACCCAGTCATCTTTGCTGTTATGTACGTATACAGGGGAGTCGTGTTATAGCGAGGTCTCATAACAGAATTGACTTTTAACAAGTTAAATTTTCAAGTCAAAACTAACTTTGATGTATTGTACCCATGGGAATTCAAGGTTTCTTTCATTGTGAGATAGATTTCTGGCCTAAAACCAAGAAAAACAATTTTGTGTGAATATAGAGAGGATTTATTGTTGTTGTCCCAAACCAATCAGCAGGCAAAATCACTCTCTATACTGCACTATGCACATGACGTTATTGCAAGAGGACATTTTCATCTTTTCTTTCACTTTTATTTACATAGAATTCATGCCTCTGTGCAATACCTTTAGATAGCGTCTTCATATTTTGTTTTTGTTTTTGTTTTCCACATAATCCTACAGCATCAAAAATGAGGCAACAAAGCATTGTTTGACGCTCGACACTGAAAAAGTGTACACGTAAACACCTTTAGGGTTCAGCAATCACGGACTCTGCTGTGCACTTCTGAGAATTCATTGCACAAGTCTGTCTTCAAAGAGCAGTGCATGGTCTTTAGTTTTTGTCTCTTTGATTTGCTTCCTTTTTTACATTCTTTTATAATCATTACTTTATGAATAAAGCATTGTTTTATAGTGTAATTGAGATGATACAGAGGCGATGTGTAGAGGATGCGAACATTCATTAATGTGTGACATGTCTGCAACATGATAATCGTCAAATCCAAAACCTTTGACAACAAGCATCAAGAATAAAACTTTTTTTTTTCATTTTTGTTTTGTGAATACTCTTAGTGCTTTCCCCTCGCATATCCTGTTGTCCTGTTCATCAGTATAATGTCATATTATATATTTAATCCTATCAGAGAACATATACATTCAACGGTATGCTTCAAGACTCAGCAACCTTTTTATGACAGGATTCCTCTGTGTTTTTATGTGGAGACTTTTACAGAATAATCAGACACTGCAGGTCATCAGCGTACTGGATCATCATGTTTATATTTCTTGATGACAATTTTAGAAAGCTCAGTCAAGTTTGAGCATTTTACTCCAGAATGTCATGGACTTTGTAAAGATGAGAAATGGCCTATTTATAAGAAATGTATTTCATGAGTGACATTGATATGCTTTCATGTACAATGAAGCGTGAAGTAGATAAGTGTATTTGAAGTGAGTGTTGATAGTGTTTTGTGATGCATAGCTATTCAGTCTGGGGTTGTCAGATATCATTAATGAATGAATTGAGATGCTTGCTTTAAGATGGACCTGCAAAATCTATGCAAATATATATCAGTATTTTACTGTATACGCCACATATTTAGCAAGTAAAATTTTTCGTGAATCGGGACATTGCGACAATTTCATGAGTGGTTGAATTTGCGATTGTGGAGTACAGGACTAAAGGGAGAAACATATGGGTTCATGTTACATTCATACCCGTATTTTCATGTGTTTTTAAATTCACGAATAGCACCGAACTTGTGAAATTCGTGAAAATAAAATCCTCGCAAAATATTCTGCATACACAGTAATTTATTACTGTTGTTATTTTTTGCATCTCTTGTGTGAGTGTGTACTTGCCCTCATTTAGAATTCATACATACTTGCTGTGCCTATTTCATTTTATTCTTTCATTCCATTATACTTATTTTCTTTTTTTTTCTTTAGTGAATTATATACATGGGGGGGGGGGGTGTTTTAGCGATGATTGTCTGCTCAACTATTATGTATGACAGCAGTCTGAGTCTGAGAAAGATGTAAGATCATTTTACATGTACATGTGACAATTGTATTCACATTTTCCTGCAGTTTCTCCATACCAGCCATTTTCAGTTACTTTGACAGTTAAGGAATGCTCCTAATAGTTAACCAGCCTCTTTGATTAGGAAATGAATACTATGAAGCATACTTGCCTACTATCCATGGGGACCAAATAATGTTCTGATTCATGATTAATTTTTCTTCTTCCATTCCATAGAAGGGACAGAACCTGATGGCTTGTTCACATGACAAGTTGATGTGTCGCTATTTCCTCGTATTATGCTGCTTTGTTTGTAGTTCATATCTGTATTAAATGCATCTGAGTCTGATCTGGCTGAAATTACACTATAAATATCCTTGCAGGGAATTGTTTAACAGTATTATCACATTTCATCCTCGAAAGAGGAAACCATGGCTGTGTTTCATGACTTCTTTGTCTTCACTATCATTGTCCAGATGTTTAATTTCTCTGGTCAACAATTGATCAACTGCGCTATAATCAGATTTGATGAATCTGTCAGTTATTATAACTTCAGGGTTTTTTTTTTTTCCTCATGCCAGAGGGTATCTGAGATATCAGCATGTATGCATGACTGTATTAAACATGTGAGATAGGAAGTCTTTCAATTAATGCCATCTCCAAAGTAATACCGTCCAGTGAGAATGACAAAGCCTTTAGACAGCTGGACAAATGTACATATGAATGAAAAAACTATTGAATATGCAGTTCAGTGTTGTGTATGTCTGAATATCTTTCTGCACGGTTTTGTACTTGTGTAGTGTGTGAATAAAATAAGTATTATGAATTTGTTTGGCTTGACGTGTTTCCTTCTTATATGTTATAAATAGAGTCTAAGTAAAGTAGCTGCAGATAAAGAAGAATTTACCCATTCAAGTAATAAGTTGCTTGAGTGTTTGCAGTGAGAACAAGATACAAGATTAACCAACATATTCATAAGTTCTAATGTTATAATGGACTCTAAATATCAAAGCCAATAACATACTTGTTACACAGTGTTGTCTTGTGCTCCCAAAATCATTTTGTTGTCAGCAAAATAACAGTTTATGCATGGGAGAACATATGCTGTGTAATTTACTGAATGAAATATGAATAATTAAGGTCTGTTTTGATAACTATACCTACCATATGAGAAGAGAATGAACATAATTATCAGCCATGAACAAATATTCTTCATCCACAAACTAATTGTCACACTCACCTCTCACAGGCAAACAGAAGACATTTTGTTGTCACAGTGGAACCAAAAGATATAACCCAGTGAAAGGCACAGCTTACAGTCACTGTTGTCCACTTGAAGTCCACTCCAGTCCATCCCATGATACTGGGAGTGCAATGATGTGTGCTTTCTCTTTTCCTGTCTCAGTCCCAGGAAAAAGATGCTAGAGGCAGGCTGTAGTAATCTGGGTCCACCATAAGTTGGCTCAGTGCAGTCTTCCTTCAACATAGTGGTGGGTGTGCTCTTTGGTAAACTGCTTTAATTTCTATATTTTGTTGTCTAACACTGAAACTATTGCAGTGGTGTTTTCCAGGACTTGTCAGTCTGTGTCATGTTAAAAATATTTTCACCAGTATTGTCAAGCTGCATATATTACCACTAAGTATGTCTTTGCAGGGCTTCATATATTAAGCACCTTTTGGAATGTTTTCTTGCAAGTGCAGATTGCATACATTAGCTACATACTATTTTGGGGAAAACTAGTGGATCGTCATAATAGCTATGAAAATGAGTTACCTTGGTTAGCTTTGCCAAGGAGGTTGAAGAGAATGGAGTCACAGCTGTTCGGGGTTCCACTTTGAGCATGAGCAGAAAAAGGTCAGCATGTTGGTTTTTGAATTCACTGAGATGAGCATCTGTGATGTAATGATTATTCAAGTAATCCTTGTGTCAAAGTGGTGCTTGCCATCACATCCACCTGGCAGCAAAAGCAGTATTTGGCAATATCAATAGAAAAAGATTGTCATTACATTCAATGCAAAATAAGTGAATGTTTTCCGAAGTGCCAATTGATGGATCGTGCCTCTGGTCACCTGGTCTACGCGAGTACATCCTTTGTTTGAACATGACTGATGAATTCCATGAACTAATTGTTACTTTGGGCAAGCTAATGCATTCTGTTGCTTGAAGACTAGTGGAGTGCCTAATCAAGGAGGTTCAAGAGAATGGAGTCGCAACCGTCTTATTTCCTTTGCTAGATGTTCGATGCCACCGCTCAAAAATATTTGAAACATGTGTCAAACAGGATCTGCCGCGCAGATACGGAGACAATTGACTCGTGTCTCATTGCATAATCACCAGCCACTTTCAAAGGAAGATATGTCTTTGTGATGGTAATTACTTTTCGCTATCCCTTCTTATAAAAGGTAGGTGGTACAGACACGAGGATGCGCGAATAGAAATTGAGCAAAAAATGCTGGAATAAAGATGAAAATTACTCAACTGGGCATACCCGGGCACTAATCTGATATATCTATCAATAAAGAATTATATTTTAAAATTATTCCATTATTAGTTTCATCTGTGGAAATTAAGCGGAAAAGTGATAAAACCAGCTTTCCAGGATGGTATAGTTTTACACATTTTCACATGATACAGCTCTGATTTACACTTTTTTTTTCTGGACGGAATTGACTTTGTTTTACATGCTTTATCATTAAGTGAAATTTCATTTCATTTAATAAATAGATAAGCAAAATATGGCCAACATTTTGATAACGTTCAAAATTAATCTTCAGATTGCTCAGCAAGATGGCGGCTTGGAACATCGATCATCAAAGGCACTAGTGCACCTGTGGAATTCTTTTGTACATCAATAGAAATCTGACAACTGTTTGAATAATTACAGCCAGTTGGAACTCCAGCTCTTAAACCTCCTTGGCCTAATCAACTGAGAAAGAAGAAAGGTCATTTGTACCCATCTGTACATGAGCTAACCCCGAACTGGCTTATTCAATGAACCCATGTTTGATGTGCCACTCGAAAATATTTGAAGCAGGTGCCAAAGTAGATATACCGTGCAGATAAGAAGACAATTGACTTCTACTTCATTGCATATTAATCACCAGCCACTTTCTAACAAAGATATGTCTTTGTGATGGTAATTACTTTTTGCCATCCCTACTTATCAGAGATAGGTGATATATAAATGTTAAAGACATAGGGATGCATGAATAGAAATTGGGCAAAAAATGATAAAATTAGAATGGAAATCACTCAACTGGGCATGCCTGGGCACAAGTCTGATATATCTATTAATATCTATTCATAAGAATTCTGCTTGAAGATTATTCCATATTAGTTTTATTTGTTGGAATTATGTGGAAAAGTGATAAAACCAGCTTTCCAAAAGGGTATAGTACAGCAGAATGATTTCTGCTATTTTGGTTCTGCTTCTACCATCTTTGTTTCTTAAATGGAAAGGGGAAAATATATGAAAATAATGATTGGCTTGAGAATGGAATGCACAACATTCACTGTGTGGGCCTGTATCTTTGATCACTATTTTGTAGATAGAGGGGCATCTTTATCACCGGACACTGCTTTTTAAGCTTTGCCACATTTCTTGGGGGGGGGGGGGGGGGGACACATAGATTTGCCAAATAAGACTTTTTATCTATCAAGAGAGATTTGTGTATCAGAGAATTTAATTACATGTGACACAAATATCATCTGATGAAAAAGTGCAGGTAAATACAATTGTACATGGATTTCATCAGTAGATCTCCTATCTGACACATTCACTCATTCATTGGCAGGCCCAAGACCTGGTATTTGGGAACTACAAAATGCATAAAATAATGTACAGGCAAATAGAGCATCTGGGCTCTTTACAGGGGAGTTCCATTATAGGTAGGTGGGGTATAAGAATCCATGTTTAACAAGGTAAAACTTCACGGCCAAACTAGCCTTTGTTTTAACCTTTGAGAATTTCTAGTTTCTTTTATTGCAAGATAGATTTCAAATCAAAATGAGTAAAAACAGAAAAATTTGTGATGATGTGAAGAGGAAAAATTTTAGGTCCTTAACCAAACAGGAGGAAAATCACGCACTGTGGCAAAACCAGCAAACTACTGTTGATTTACCACTCTCTGTACATGTCTTGCATCATTCCTTCATGCTTGCAGTAAGTTACCACCCCCGTGACAAGCACCACATACATATGTGCTCAGTATAATCTGAGCTCTAACTAACTTTAGTGGATATGAGTAATGTGGGGCCCGTCAACTGCCTGAGAGATTCCACCGTTTGTTAAAACACAAGGGATTTGGAACCACCCACCCTTGTTTAAGGGAGAAGAATGGGGATGCTTTTCATCTGTACTTAGTATATTTTGTATTCATTGACTATTAAAACTTTGGTTGTATCATCAGAAAATCAGAGGAGTAATGCATTATTCCCGATTATAAGATCGCAGTGTGATGCTCTATTCTTGGTGCTGTGTACATCACATTATCAAAAGAGAGACATTGATTTTTTTCTTTCATTTTTATTCATTTAGAATTTATTCCTCACAATCTGCAACACCTTTAAATAGCATGTTATCTCCATAATCTATTTTTTTTTTCTTTTTAAATTCAACCACATATTCCCACAGTGCTGGCAAATGAAACAACAAAGCATTATTACTTTGTACTAAAAACCGTGTTGCATGTATAAAGAAAGGCAAACAAAGCACTGATACTGCTATGAATGGGGAGGTGGGGTTGAATCAACCCCTCCCCCCCCCCCAAGATCTCAGTTGTCGATCATGCAATCACCATGAAAATTGGCACATAGGTTTATACCTGTGGTGTAATCTAACAAACTTAAAAAAAAAAGAAATTTCATTTTTATACTTTACATCAATAAAAGAGCTAGTAAATGCATGTTATAAATCATGTTCCAAAATCATAAGCTCCTAGAATCATAATTTTTGGTGTAAACATTATTTGAAGCATTCCAAACAATGTTCTTGAAAAGAAATCTGGTATCAAAATTAATGTCTTATGTACTTAACCCAATTAGGACGGACTGATTTTGCTACAACATACATTTCCCGTCGACTCCTGCCTGAGTATACTCAGGACTAGTCCTCAGTGGGTTAATTGTTTTATGAACTTACATATATCTTTCGACCTTTGGCTTTTATTCCTTTTTACAAAATTTATCACAGAACCTATTTCAAGCATAATTACACTAAATGAATTGATATCAGCCAATGAAAGTGAAAATAATCATATCTTTTTGAATAACGTGAGAAAACTCCATTTTCATAGACTTTGTATACAAAATCACATTATTGAGCCATTTTTGGTCTGATTGGCATGTACAGCACAAAAGGTCACGCAGCATTTTAACAGTATGCCCAATAACACACTCCCCCCCCCCCAGCTGTTTTAGGGTTAATGCATAACCTTCTATCTTTTCTGAATAAAACAACATTCAAAGATCAACTTCACCAACTCTCCTAATATATGAGGCATCTATCCATTCTACAATGATTGTTCTAAAACAGCTCATTCCTTTTTGCTTCTCTTTAATTTCACTGTGCATGAATGTGTGGCTCCACTACTATGAAATAAAACACATGGAGAATAAGGATTAATAAAACATCTTCCATTTAATAGGGTGCAAGCATGGTATCACATTTGACATATTTGATATCTAGCACACCTAGATCATTATAATGAAAAAGAAAACTCAACTATGGACATTAAATACATCTATTTGACCATTTTAATTATTTGTATAGCTTTATACTCATTTTCTCTCCATAGTATGTCAAAATAACTTTGTGAAATATATTAACTATCCTTAACTGTGCACGGACATTTCATAAACAGAAGGTACTTTATAGCCTGCTTATTTTTATGTCATGAGGTTACATATTATTTTGCAAGTTTGTATCTTTTTATGAAGTGGAAATTAATTACACATTTGCTATCACATCAAAAAACAATGTATACAATGTGATAAAACATGACAATTACACTATAGACATCTGCATCATTTCAGTATACCAATTCCAAAACAGGTACCAGAAATCCTATTCTTAACCAATATATTTCATGTGGTCCAGGACTCGACATATATCTTATAAAAATATAACCTTTGCTAACACAAATGATCAACAATCATTGCATCACACATACTTCATGTTGTGCATAATCCTGACAATACAAACAATAACAATAACACACACAATGGCAATACTTGATGACTTGCAAATTCATACTTTACCTAGAGAGGTTTGACGTCAATCCTATCACTGCATAAAGCACCAACAAGCTGTAAATGGATACATTATGCAACATTTGGTGAACCTACTATTGAGAAATGTAACTTTATCTATTCTGTGCATTTCAGGAGTCTAAAACTTGTAATTCTGTCTTGGTAGCACTTTTATCTTGCTTTCCTTGGGTTCCCGTCTGAGTTTTCATTGTATTCTTGAGTTGGATATTGACTGTGCACAAGCAGATACATCATTTGTAGAAAAATATGAAACATTCAGGTTTCCAGTTTGGATCTGTCTTATATGTAAAGTATAGACCAATCAAATGGATTGGAGATAAATCAGTCACCATCCCTTCATCATCTTGGATGACAAAAGATCACATGTGTATAAACACAATGACAGACGGTAACATTTACCTACAGGTGCAACATGGAGCAGCTGCACTTTACCAGTCATGCAATCAAAGAAGATGTGTTCAAACCCTCTGCATAGTTTTAGTCACATGTTGAGTCCACATGAAGTATTTGAATTTCATTCTAAGTGGATGACAATACATTAATCACTACTTTCTTGATCCACGGGACTAGCAACATTAAAGTAACATTATACAAGCTTGCAAAAGGCAAAAAAGAGTCTAAAATAACAAATTGCTGAATGTACACAATATGTGAGACAGGAACATGTGACTACTTTCGAGTGAATAATGACGCTATATATTAGTTCATCAAACTTTGGTGTTGACTGAAACTAATTTCTTCCCAAGTTGCACACATTTAAAATGGTTCTTTTCTATTATTTATGAAAGTGAGAGTAAAGGAAGGTTATTCATTTCAATTCAACAATTCTTCTCAACTGAACCAGAGCTTTCAGCACTGTAATGGAGAATGTCATATGGAGAAGTGAGATGACATAGTAAATTCATGCTATGATTTGAGAGTTACTCTCATGAAAGTTTACAGTACATTCCAAATTTGATGTTTTACAGATACTGGCACTATGGTTCTGATATATAATAAACTATCAGCCTACATTCAATTCTGCCAATGTTTATGAGCCTTTCAAAAGAAAATCAAAATTACATCCTCAGTTAACTGTACATGTTAGTCTACATATTTGCTATATCTCAGGCACTATATTGACTAAATTTACTTGACTGGTTAATGTCACATACTCCAGGCCATGTAATACACTACTTTTCTGTTGGGAATGACAAGCATTCTATGATCCTAAATGGCAGAAGGGACAATCAGTCAGTGGTACATACAGATTTCTTTTCTTTATCTCAGTCAAATAAGAAAATGTACAAAAATACCTCACAAAATTTTGAACAAAAATTTACAAACATCCATCATAGCAAGACAAGAGAGCATTGAGCAAACACAAAGCTACCAAGGAGAGGAAAAGAGGCATACTCTTTGTACACTGCACTGAGTACTTTCTCAAGACACTATCTCTGAAGTCAACTGAATGACACACAAAATCTGAATATTGATGTGGAAGGACAAAGTATCTTGCACATGGAGAAGAATAAAAGAAAACATATTCATCTAATGTTCTAAGATTATCTAGAAGACAATCCTACAACCTAGACGTACAATGAAATATCTAATGATTGATAAACTGTCAAGGAAACTTATACCTACTCAATCTAATCATATTTTCCCATAGTTTGACATACATGTATATCTGTGCCATGTTCACTATTATAACATGAGCAAATGCAAGCATATGTGAATATTACATTCCAGCAGTCTTTTTCACCAGTACTAAGATAGTTAAACATCACTATTGGTTTTGTTGTTACTTGCCTGTATTATGTGGATGAATGTACCAAAATGCAAGGATCAGAAACTCCTGGTTTCTTCACTTTACAGCCTTGCACAGAACCAAATATACTAGGGGAGAGTCCTCATTTGAAATAAAAACTTCATCTTGCAAATGTCTCATACACACTCAACATTTTGTGCTTTGTTTAAGTGCTCTTCTACTAATGGACTTAGTCAGCAAGACTGCAAGGAGTTATACAAACCCACAGCATGAAATGTGTGAATTTGTTGGTAACATTGTGTGGCATGCACAGACATTCATGAATGAAAGAAAGCTAAATAAATCAGAGGTGGTCAGTAAAATATTTTATGAATGACTTCCCAGGCAATTAGATAGTAAATGATTTCTCCCTTCATGCACTTCCTATGAAATAACAAAATCATGTTACTGGTTGAGGCATGAAGAGCAGATTGTGTAACAAAATGACATCAAGTGTGCATTGGCAAGAAGGATAGTACACTTAATCAGGATGCAGAGGGGAGAATGAAAGCTTTCGATCTGAGATTTAAAACATTTCACTGACAACAAGTCCATTCTGTCACTTAATCTTTACAATTAGAAACAAAAATGAAAAGAAAATGGCAACACAACACAAATCACACTGACAAAACAAAGAATCATACATAGGATGAGCAAACAAATCTATATATACATTAGGGTAGGCAATGCAAGTCTCAGGTGGAAATACAGAAAATAAAATAAGCAATACTGAGAAGACATTTAAAAAAGAAACTGCAGATGGTAACAGCACTGAGGGTCATATTGATGTACAACATATCTCTGCATTACAACTCACATACAAAAACTAAATATAGATTGCACAGTACTTACAAATTAACTCGTAGATATGCAAAAGAATGTGTAATTTTGAATGACTACAAAGTTGGCGCACATGGAACAAAACAAAAAAAGCAACATACATTTGAGATATAGCTCTTGGTTAACTTAAATGACAAACTTTGAAATATAAAGTAAATCAGAGATCCCTCCTAAACCTTACAAGGAATTTGTAGGGTCTCAAATTGGAAAATACATGGCATACAGTAACACTGTCCATATACCAATTCAAGCAATATCAAGAAATATACAAACAAAAATCCTTCATATAATAGTGCCAAATAGCCAAATGATATTACAGTCATGTTTGCCATCAAGCTCCAAACTGAAATAATGTGGCAACGCAGGTAAAGGTGAAAGTTTGCACCTCTCGTTTGCATAAGTGAGGATGGATACTGTCTCGACCAACAATCCAAAAGGAAAGACATGCCTTTCACAACAGAGAGACGTCCACTGGAGACTCCCAGTATAAATTTAGGAATTAATTTCATATGGTGGACTGGACTATTGAGGCAACTACAAGGGACCTGCAGGGGGGTGTTTCATAAAGTTGTTCGTAAAGTTACGAACGACTTACGAGCGACTGGTGATCAGTTCTTGTGCTGAATTATGGAAATTCTGATAAGTATAGCACATCAGAAGTGATCACCAGTCGCTCGTAAGTCATTCGTAACTTTACGAACAGCTTTATGAAACACCCCCCAGGTTTGACAACTGATCCCAGTCACCTCTCCAGCTCTTTGAGACATGGAGGTAATGACTAGTGTCAGGTGAAGGGGTGATCTCAATGCATCTTTCTTTGTACACACAGCTATTAGCTTACAGCTCACTGAGTAGCTTTAGGGAGTTGGGAAACCATTCACTCTGTGCTATCCATGAAAATCCAGTTCCTTTTACCGGATGATTAGGGAGCTTTAGATTTTCACGAAGGGGACATTCAGAAGAAAAAACCTGTTCTGAGCATGCGCAAAATTGCTTACCAAAAGAGATCTATTTATAGCTCGCATCATCTGAGTTTTCAGTAGTATTCTGGCCTATTTTTATGTCTGCTCAATTCATGACGCAGAGAGCTACTTGATGCACTGATCATCTGGGGGCGTCATTTCATTTTTTATAGGTTGCGTTCTCGCGTAATCTAAAGCTACTTTTCAGCATTACGCAGGGAGAGAGAACATCCAATGCGATCGTCGTCTAAAACGTCCGCATCACAAATCTAAAGCTCCCTATTATCCAAGCTCTCATGTACTTGAATGATTCAAAGCCGACACCAACAGACTACCAAGATAGTTGCATGCTAGACATGAGAGCACCAAATGCATACATGTCAGATGCATGTCACACATGGAAGAAAAGTCAGTTCTACAGTGTTACAACATCCTTCATGGCAAGTATGATTCCTACGCACAAGTCTCATTCTCTTATGTTGATATTACAGCAAACATTTCGGTCAAAGAATTCCTTCTTTTTTTCAGAATCTGTAAATAGCTTTAACAAGTTAATATTCTGAGTCTCTTAAGAATGAGTTGCTTTTTTTTTCTTTCAACATTCATAGAGAATGCAGCATACAAATAGCTTCACACAAACAAAACACAATTCCCATATTACAGTACAAAAATCCATCCAGACTTATAAAAAACATGTAATTCTTCTTTTTTTAAAGTAATTGAACATCATTTAATATGTTGGGAGAAAGACATTGTCCCTATGATAATATGAAGTGTGTATAAAGATACATGCTGAGCAAAGAGCACAGTGGTATTTATCTAAAAAAGCAAATCAGTGATTTAGAGTGAATAATTCTGGTATGTGTAGTTTGTAATGACAAATTGAGGACATACACTAAGCCACTGCATGAAGGTCGAAGAATGAATGGTCGAAGGTCCTTCCATAGGTATGCATATCACAAACAGTAGGTCTTGTATGTTAACTCTCCTCAGCTGTACAACATTGGATTACCGGTAGTCTACAGCAGTGCTTGTATTGGACCAGCTATAACTACCTATGAAAAATATTCTCATATCTTCATGAGAATGTTAATATGGAATTCTCACATTTACTGTCAATCAAATGTGGTATGTTTACAGGACTCATCCATCTTGAACTTGTTTGCCTTGTCTTGCCTCGTCTTGTCATACTTTCCTAATGAGTGATAACATCCTCAGATGAGATACTTTCACTCACTCGTGCAACGTTAGAAATGCAACTTCAAGTAGGTGAAGCAATAATTCAGACCCTTGCAAGAACACACCTAATTTGTAGCAGCATCTGTTTTATGTACTCTTATTTTTTTTTTTTTTTTTTTTACAAACTATCTTAATTTTTCATTTGATGTATCTAAGACAGACAATATGCAGAAAATATCAACAACATCTGCAATATAGCATTATCCGATCTTTTACAATACAATATAAGTTACAGGAAATCATAAAAGAGAACATCATTAAGCACCACTATCACCATGCTCAGAAGAGCAATATTATCAAATTCTACACAACTATTCCGTCTGTTGTAGCACAGCTGGTAGAAAAACCAGAGCAATTGAGATTGACACTGACATCAAATTCAGACCACAGGTATTAAGGAGCTGCATACGTGTTACTCCTGTGTCAATACAAAAATTAATCAAAACTGGCTTTGTGTACAGACAGACACACTGATGGATCAGTTTGTAGAGAGAACACAGAGGAGTCATTGACAAGTATGGAAGGCATTGTCTTAACTTATACTCTCCACAGCAAATTTGATAAAGAATAACTCATATAATAATGTGAAACCCTCAAGTTCCACAGTGAATTAGCTAGCATTTAATATGCAATGCTCTTTGCGTTTACACTACCATCTCAACTGTAGGATTATTATTGTTAATATTATGTTCTCTCCACCCACTCTTCATGAAGGTTAGCCTTAGCTAATATCTAATATCTGGCATCTTGTATACAAAGGTACACCACATACGGAGCACTGTTCACAGATATATGTATGACATACTCAACAGTACATAGAAGATCTGTGCTGTCCATTGCAAATTGAGTCTGAATATTCCTTACAATAAATCTCATAGTCCTCTTCTGCCATTAGCTGGCCCAAGAAACTTTTGACAGGTGATCCAACCACACATGGCACTGAAAAGTCACCACAGGAAAAAGGTCAACATCATCCAATTTGCTGCATACATGCACAGCTGACACATTTCACTACAACAAAGGAAACCGGCAAGCACATGTCTGCTAATCTAGCGAAGGCTATCAAGTCTTCACCTGTCAAATTCTTTTACTGACTTTTTGTTGATGTCAGATATAAATAGCATCAATCTCTCAAGTGTCACTTCTTCATGACCCTTTGTTGTTTGGAGCAAAGTGTGGACCAGGACACATTTGCTCATCCACAGATTATTTGATGTTGCTAGACTTGGGAACTGGAGGTTGAGTTGGACGCCCTCTTTGAGGAATGGGTGACGACTGTGTGTGACAAACAGAGAAATGAAGCAAAGTATGTATTAAGGACCTTGCAATACTAAACCTCTTTGGTTAATATGTCAAATTTTGGTCATTACCCATCAATAATCATGTTAATGTGGTGGGTTTTTTTCACACATTTCTTAAACATAAATGTATACATCAGAGCAAAATTCAACAGTTTTGCATGCACATGAACTATGTTTTCACTTATACCCTTTAGGTACTCAACTAGCAATATTGGGTCTCTTTACTGTTTCCTTTTGGATTTACTACATGGCATGTTTCTTTAAAATCATACAGTCAACTTCGATACCTCGACGTCGGATAAGCCGAATATCACTTACCTCGGGGGCAAAATGAAAGTCTCGATTGTTCCTATGGAGTTTCCGTGTATTAAAATTCGCGTAGCTCGAAGAAAATAACTCGAAGTTCGGTTACCTCGAAGTGAAATCTACTGTCCCGATCTTAATTAACTTATCGTTTTTCCCAGCATGTAGCTCGAATCAAAATTGCAAACATCACTCAGCATCTCTGATTAAGCACGCGTGGACAGTGAAGACATGTCACAAATCTTTTCACACTTGACTGTAAATATTCTGAGACACCAGAACAATCGCGCGCACAAAGAAATACCCGGTACACAGCTGACAAGAAAAATCCCCAACACCTACCTACATACGTACACAGTATGCACATACCACCCGTGCCAATGGAGTGCTTACGATAGCACTACGCTCTGCCCCATCATCTTCTTTTCTTTAACCACTGTGTTCTAATTCTTGATCGTGACAGTCATACCGTGCGCGTAGATTTCTTAACCGTCGTGGCACACCTGCTTGGGTGTTGACAGTTATCTTTGGCATTAATCACGGTCCACTGTCCAAACATCAATCTCCTGCGTAGTGCCTTTTTTAACTTTTTTTTTTGCCTTTCACGAAGTTTGTTTCATTTATTCTTCCCGAGAATGCAAGCACTGATTTTTTTTTAAATTTTTTTTTTTTCAGCAATGCGATTATGAAAATAGTGTGGTATATGATCTGGAAGTATAGGCCGAGCATAATAAAGAATAGAATAGACAGGGCTCCACACTAACCTTTATCGGGCCACCGATATCATTGATTTTTATTTTATGGTGGTCGACAGTAAAATCTGGTGACACACAAAAAAAAATCAAGAAAAACATTAGAAAAACTGAATCGGTCCTACTAAACATAGAAAAATTAATATTAAGCATTATCAAAGTGATACAGATGCCCATGTCTAAAACAAATGAATAGAAAATTCAATCATCTTATTCTGTGTTTTAAGATTTAGCAAATTGGCGTAGAGATTAATATAAAAGTTGATGCCTATATATTTAGGAGGTCAAAACTTACGTTTGAAATGAGAAAGTGGGAGCATTTGCCGACATTTGTTAGCATCCGACATTTGTTTTAGCATTGTAAAGAGCCGAAAGTTACCGTTATTCATTTCTTATTGTAAAAGCAATCATCCAGCATTAATAAGTCTGTTAGCACCTTACGGAGCCGAATATTACCGTTAATCATTTTCAAATGTAAAAGCAAACATTTTCAAATGTAAAAGCAAACAACCGACATTCATTTTAGCATCTTACGGAGCTGAATGCTATCCTTATCCATTTCCAAACGTGAAAGCAAACATCTGCTATTTGTTTCAGCATCTAACTGAGCGGATTAATACCGTTAATCATTTCCAAATGAAGAAGCAACAATCTGTTATTTATTTTTGCATCGTACGAAGCAGAATATTACCGTTATTCATTTCAAACATAACACATTTATTTTATCATCATACGGAGCCGAATGTTACTGCTGTCCACTTCCGAAAGTGAAATGAATCATCTGACAATTATTTTATCATCGTATGGAGCCGAATGTTACTGTTTTTCATTTTTGAACGTCAAAGCAGACATCAGACATTTATTTTACCATCAAACGTAGCTGAATATTACTGTTATTCACTTCGAAATGTAATACATGTAGCAAATATCCAATATTTTTTTTAAGCATCGTATGGGGCAGAACATTACTGCTATTCACTTCCAAACATGCCAAACGTAAAAGCAATCATTCGACATGTATTTTAGCATCTTCCGGAGCTGAATGTTATTGCCATTTACTTTCGAACGTAAAAGCAAACATCCAGCATTTATTTTATCATCGTAAGGAGTTGAATATTATTGTTACTTATTTCCGAACGTCAAAGCAAACATCAAACATTAATTTTACCATTGAAAGCAGCTGAATGTTACTGTTATCAATTTCGAAATTTAAAAGCAAACATCAGACAGTTATTTCAGCATCGTATGGAGCAGAATATCACTGCTATTCACTTCTGAACATAAAAGCGATCATCTGACATTTATTTTAGCATCTTCCGGAGCCGAATGTTATTACTATTTCCTTTCGAATTTATTTAACCATCATACGGAGTTTCATTTCCAAACGTCAAAGTAAATATTCAACATTTATTTCAGCGTCTTCCGGAGCCGAATGTTATCCTTATTCATTTCCGAACGTAAAATCAAATATCTGACATTAATTTTAGCACCATACGGAGCTGAGTCTTATCGTTTTTCATTTCCAAAAGTATGAGCAAACATCTGACATTTATTTTAGCATCTTACGGAGCCGATTGTTACCGCTGTTCATTTTCATAAGTAAAGGCAAACATCCGACTTTTTTTGGTGGCGCGATAGGGCCACCAAAATCTTTATTTCTGAAATTTTGATTTCAATTCCGATTTTCATTCAATTCATTCATGTAAAAGTCGATTCAATTCCAATTGACAAGCATGCAAACAATCGGTAGGCACTATAACAGATACCATGTTGAACATCGATAAACGTCAGATAAGTCGAAGAAAATTTGACGTACGCGTACCTCGAATTTCATGTACGTCGAACAATTTTCTTCAGTCCCGACCAGGCCTCGAATTTCGCCAATTTTAGGGGAAGGCAATTTTCGGTTTTGGGGGCACTCTATCTCAATTTTTAAAGGGCATTGTACCGGTTTTTTGTTTTTTTATACGTTGTTCTTTTCATTCTAAAAGACCCAGCGGTGCAAACAGAATCAAAATTTCATAACGATTAAGTCTGTAATTTAATGTTAAAAATGGAACTTTTTAGGTGAGAATTATGCTAATGAGCTGACGAGCCCGGATGTTATGATGTCACAGGTGCTCTCACTATTACTGATTACAAGCGCTCGCATACGCGTGTGTTAATTCGTATCGAGTAGCAGACTACGCTTAGGCCTAATTTAGCTAGCAGGCGGTGCTTGTGTACTGTTCTATCCATGTAGATATCTCAAATTTCACTAAACCAAATCGCACCAAAATTACAGGATATACTTCTAAGCATATTTCAAAGTATTCTCTTATATTTGAACGAAATCAGTAATCGAGAAGTATCAATATTGACGCCCACTTTCAAGTCGTCACTCAAAAAAAAACTCACTCTTCGTGAGAGATCTTGGCGAACGCAAGATGCACAATCTAGAACTGAAGTTAGCCGACTAGTACTGTGCGAACGGGGAATTTACGCGAGAACTAAACTAAGAAGTGTAATGATTTTTGCGACTTGTGTGATATAGGAACTACATTTTTCATTCAACTTACCACAAATAATTTGTAAATTGATTTATTGCCCCCGATAACTTGAAAAATTTGTCTCATGATATTAAATGGCTAACTTCAGTCTGTGCGTGCGCAGCAGGTAGGTGCCTGGCCGCAATCACACGTGTTAGTCGTGGAGCAGATTATTTTTAGCGACGCCGACAGGAAAGTCGACATCTACACTTACGCTTCCCAACATGTGATTTGTTTCTAAATAATGTGAGTTGTTGGATATAAATCATAAAGTATTTCCTGTGAGTTTGGTGCCATTTGGCAAGGTGAATTTTGAGATATCTACATGGATACGGAAGTACACTAGCACTATACCTACACCAGCGCTGGGATCGCGAAGCGGCGAAACTGTGTTAGAATCTACGTGGTCAGGCCACTCTTCCGAGATATGGGTCCTAGTGTAGTAGGCCTACTGAAACAAACTGTTAGATCTAACATTAGTCCTTGGTGTAAATAACACCACTATGAGATTTATCTCGACTACAAAACATCGGAAATCCATAAAGCAGATACCTTACCTGAAAAATTCAGCACGTACAGGAACAACAGTGCCTGCAGGACAAGGGTCCAGATCTAGATCTGGAGTCTGGACTTTCGTCTGGACTTTCTTCAAGTTCTGGCAGCAGGGGTATGTATAGGCCCTAACGTTACGCTTTGCCTTATTAGCACTGTGCACATAGGGCCTACAGCTGCAATGTCGACGGTGAGTGAGTGTAGGGCCTACTCATCAAAACCTGGACTGCCACGTAGAACCTACTCCTTGACTGCTCAGTAGTCCTAGTCCTAGTTCTAGTATTTCAGAGTCTATGTGTACTGGGTACCGTTTTCATCTTACTAAGCGTAAATTGTGCGTGCCGTTGAAGAGAGTCTATCTACATTTGGCTTTAGATTCACTCAGCCCTCATCTACGTTAGATAGTTTGAACTGGCGAACTATCGCTCGATCATGATCATCAATGCATAGTTAGTGTAACGTTACTTACACACAGTCTTCTATGGGCAGCACGTTCGGATAACGATGCCAATTTCATTTTGCATATCTGGAATTTCCCCACAAGTTTTATCTAAATAAAAAGCTGTTGAAGAGATTGCTTTTAAAGATTAATAGATATTGTTTAACATGTTTATTTTAGCTCCATATTGCAATTATACTAAATAACAGCTTTTGCGGTACTTCGTGTGAGATTTCATCAGTAAATTGACATCATGTAGTTCGTCTTGCCTAAGTCAGAGTTGTTCACCAAGAGCACCCATGACGTAGGCCAAATTGTGTGGATCGTTCCATGGCTTGCTCATTTTCATGTTTTTCAAAAATTCATTACAGGCTTATCCTGGGTTATAGAATCCTCTCTTTCCAGTAGTAGGCATCAAAAAATGTAGATTAGAATTATCAGACAATTAGAAAATGTCAGTACAGTTTTCTTTTAAGGGCAGCAAGGCAAGTCAGAGGGGCACCAAGGCAAAACCAAAAAAATTTGAAAGGGCACCAAGGCAAAACCAAAAAAAAAAAAAAAAAAAAATGAAATGGCTTCCAAACTTTCGCATTAGGGACAATTATTTCCAATCATTTATTGCTGTACTTTACATGGTAAGGGCTCACCTCAGTTTGAGTTTAATTAGTGTAGACCACATTTAATTATGTCTTTCAAGAAAGAAAGAAATATGAGAAACATGGTCCATTTAGAGAAGAGAGAAATACCATATTCATTCTCAGGTACATGTCCAGTAGATTTAGTGGACTCCGACTGAAGCGCAGCTGTTCAGTTGGTGGAGAGAAAACACTGCACTGGTTGAGATCAAACCTGGAAGATCATTACAGAGCTGCCAACCTTTGGAAGCACAAATTAGTACTCAGCTGCTCCAAAATTCGAATTTTTTTATAATATACAATAATTGGAAACACCAAGTGATATCAAACGGAAGAAATCGTACCAAACGAGGCATGAGAAATGACAGAAATAAAACAATATGTAGGCCCTAGCAGAAGTTTACAGCACCGAAAGCTACGAGAAAATAAATATACAGTAGAAAATTGGTATTGCGACGAGATCCTTAAAATCAGCAGTCAATAAACGATAAAAAACAAAGGAAACTAATTCATTTGGACCGGAAAAATAGTTTGTTGTAAGTATTCTGTTATATGAGATCTCCTTTAATAGGCCTAGAAATATTATTATCGAGACCATACGAGTCATAGGAAAGAACATTCAAACGCTTTTCACCTGCACTACTACTGGTACTGCAGTGCACATCAACACATGAACAGAAACTCACCTCTTACTTGCAGAAAAATGATGCAATAACGTTTAAAAACAAGGAAAAGTAGAAATTACGCGGTGCGTAACATATGTCCCCGCCGGAAGTAGCATTTTGTAACAAAATGTGCAATATAGGTCAAAAAATCAAGGTCAAAGGTCAAAGAAGTCAAAGGTCAAAATTCTGTGTAGAAGTTTTGAAGCCCTCACCTAGTGCCATCACATAAAGCAAACGGAATCGAAATCGGGTTAGAAATGGCGAAGGAGTAGCATTTTGTAGCCAATGTACAATATGGGTCAAAAATCAAGGTCAAAGGTCAAAGAAGACAAAGGTCAAAATTCTGTGTAGAAGTTTTGAAGCCCTCACCTAGTGCTATCACATAAAGCAAACAGAATCGAAATCGGGTTAGAAATGGCGAAGGAGTAGCATTCTGTAGCAAAATGCACAATATAGGTCAAAAATCAAGGTCAAAGGTCATAGAAGTCAAAGGTCAAAATTCTGTGTAGAAGTTTTGAAGCCCTCAACTAGTGCCATCATATAAAGCAAACAGAATTGAAATCGGGTTAAAAATGGCGAAGGAGTAGCATTTCGTAGCAAAATGTGCAATATAGGTCAAAAATCAAGGTCAAAGGTCAAAGAAGTCAAAGGTCAAAATTCTGTGTAGAAGTTTTGAAGCCCTCACCTAGCGCCATCACATAAAGCAAACGGAATCGAAATCGGGTTAGAAATGGCGAAGGAGTAGCATTTTGTAGCAAAAATGTACAATATAGGTCAAAAAATCAAGGTCAAAGGTCAAAGAAGTCAAAGGTCAAAATTCTGTGTAGAAGTTTTGAAGCCCTCACCTAGTGCCATCACATAAAGCAAACGGAATCGAAATCGGGTTAGAAATGGCGAAGGAGTAGCATTTTGTAGCAAAATGTACAATATAGGTCAAAGGTCAAGGTCAAAGGTCACGACTGAAATTCTGTGTAGAAGTTTCAAAGCTCCCATGTAGTGCTATCATATAAAGCAAACAGAATCAAAATTGGCTCATAAATGACAGAGAAGTAGCAAATTGAAGATTTTGATCACACACGGACGCACACACGGACACACGGACGGACGGACGGACGGACGGACGGACGGACGGACGGACGGACACACGGACACACACACGTACGGAGCCCGTTTCATAGTCCCCTGCTCGAACTCGTTCGGAGGGGACAAAAACACACACAACACTCTCAAAGTCATTTCGTACTTGGGAGGCAAGGGAAAAGCGGATGAAAAAGAAGAGAAAAAGAAGCAGACATTGAACAATGGAACGCCTTCTACCCCGCCTCATAACGAAACAGGGCACTAGTATGTGGCTGGAAACTGGCTACAGTGTGTGTAACTAGCTACTTGCGCTCCCCAGTAGCCAGCCACACATGGGGATACAATACCATGGCGATCGATGTAAACATCCTATGCCTAGGGTCCGTAGGCGGCAGGGATTCACGCGCGCGAAGTTCTGTTCAGTGTATACAGTACGCAAGCAGCGATTTGCGTGTGCTCGCATTTTTCTATTCAGCGCTTTCCACATACAGTGCGTACGCGCTGCATCGATATCCCAGCCGAGTACAGGATCATATGGCACATAGGGCATCACGGCAATTACAAAAAGAGGGGACGGCAACAAGTTGCCGTAAGCATGGCAATTTTGAGAGGGGCATCCCGGGAAGTAGATAGGGCATTGCGGCAAATTGCCTTTTGCCGCCCGGGTAATTCGAGGCCTGCATGACAAATTCGAGGTATCCGAAGTTGACTGTATTTCTTCTACATGATTAGATCAGAAGTTTTGTTGGCTAGGCCAATCTAGTCATTCATTTGCCTTTTGGTATGGCAGAAGAACCATCCCTTATTCCATACCCGAGGAATACAAACCCCTGCCAGATGTTAACTTTGTCAGCCATGCAGTAACTTTTATCCCCTCTCTCTGACAACACATTACTTGATGTTACTTCTTGGTACAGGTACAAATCATCAATCATTCAACAATTCTCATACTTTTTATGAATCCATTGATTTTAACTGAGCACATGTACTAAACCCAGTTAGTTTCAATCCCTCTAACCTTAATGAGTGGTCCCACATTCTGGTAGAGATTCTTGTCATCTGTAGTCATGGCTGATGACTGCATGGGAGATCCTGGAGCATGATGCTGTATCTCATAATGAGCCTTCCGTGTGTTGATGTACTCACGCCCTGTCTTCAATGTGTTCTGTGTGTGAGCAGAGAGCATAAAACACAAAAAATAGCCAAACACAAGTACACTTTGTTATTTTAAGTCTTATGTTCCCCAAAATATAAATGGTCCAAAGGTATAGACCAAGGAATACATAGATTGACAATGTCATGGGGAATTCATAATTTAGATGCATTTCATTGCCAGTATTAAAGAAATGCCTAAAACGTCAAGGGGACAATATGTAGTTCTCTTAATAATAGTAATAACAATAATAATAATACATTTATATATTGCATTTTCCATAAATGTACATGTTCATATGCGCTTTACCTTAGATTATTGATATTAATGAAACAAGTGAGTTTTTTTTTAAAGATGATGAGAGATTGCTGGTTGTGGAGAGTTTGAAGTCGTTGATTCCACGGTTTGGGAGCAGCAGATGAAATGCTTTATTACCAAGTGTGGCCAGCATCTTGGAAGTTGGCTGATTCAGTCAAGGAGGTTTAAGAGTTGGAGTTCCAACTGGCTGTAATCATTCAAACAGTTGTCAGATTTCAATTGATGTACAAAAGAATTTTACAGGTGCATTTGTGCCTTTGATAATCGATGTTTGACGCCGTTGTCTTGCTGAGCAATCTGAAGATTCATTTTGAATGTGAACATAATGTTGGCCATATTTTGCTTATCTATTTATCAAATGAAATGAAATGTCACTTAATGATAAAGCATGTAAAACAAAAGTAAATCTTACAAAGAAATTTGGGCAAAAGTGTAAATCAGAGCTGTATCATGTGAAAATGTTTGAAACTGTACCATCCTGGAAAGTCGGTTTTATCACTTTTCCACTTAATTTTTCACAAGTAAAACTAATATGGAATAATCTTCCAAGTATAATTCTTTATTGATAGATACATCAGATTAGTGCCCGGGTATGCCCAGTGGAGTAATTTCCATCTTTATTTCAGTGCATCCTCGTGTCTGTACCACCTACCTTTTATACGGGATAGCGAAAAGTAATTACCATCACAAAGACATATCTTCCTTAGAAAGTGGCTGGTGATTATGCAATGAGACACGAGTCAATATTGTCTACCTATCTGCGTGGCAGTTCCTGTATCGCACATGCTCCAAATATTTTTGAGTGGCAGCATTGAACATCTAGCAAAGGGAATAAGACGGTTCTGACTCCATTCTCTTAAACCTCCTCGATTCAGTGTGATACCTTGTGAAGAGCGGAGGGTGTACTGGGATATTGTCTAAATATTACCAACACTGCTATTGTGAAGGGAAATGAAGGGGTAGAAAAAGGTGCTGAATGGCAGCATTGTCCTCCACTTGCTAGTTTCAGTTAATTCAGCAGCCATTTACTCACTGTTTGGACCCTGCTATAGTTGGGATAATGTGGAACAAGCTACAGACTGCGACAGCCCTGAACGCATAGCCTTTACTACATACATGTTCACGCTGGCACATTTTATTTCACCATGTTTTTAACCATGCATTTTGTGGATAAAACAGTTGTCCTGGTATGGCAAATGCCTACACCTGAATGACCTCTTCCTCTATTTTTTCTATTATTTCATCCATTTTTTTTTTCTTCTTTTTCTTTTTGTTGAGATTGTCAATGCAACTATTTTTAAAGAACAATGCAAGTTGTCTCTTGACTTGATGACAATAACTGCCTGCAAGCAACACAAGCTTGAAGTCTGTGCACATTAAGCTGTGCTCTTATCTGTCCATTTCAAGAATGGTTGTGTCAACTTTACAAAAATAATTTCTAACAAGTTTCTACCCAGGAAAGCATGATAACTAAAAACATATCAGATGAGCTTGGAAGTGAATTACGAGCATTCCTGTTTTATCAACTATTCACAAATGACACATATGAACAAAATAGACACTAGAGGACCTTCAACTGAATATGTTGCTGTACAACACTGTACGCTGACTGGTTTGAATTCCTCATCATTAGATATCATACAAAAGGCTTTATTTCGCTGAGTGATCAGGAGATGCATGAATCAATGAAAATGGCAGGCAAAATCTCTCATTTTGTTGAATTTGGGCACGGTTGGCATCTTCATACTAAGATATTCATAATCACCATTTCAATAAAGGTATAACTTATAACATCTATTTCCACTGGTGCATAAGATGTGACCTTTAGAGGTCTGGAGATGAGTACCAACCTGCTCTGCTGCAACTCTCTGGGACAATGTCTCTATGTAGTGCTGGACTGCTCTGTACACAAACTTATACTGAGCCTCTGTCTGCACAAGTCCAGACCGCTGCTGCCTCACAAGCCGTATTGTGTTATAAATGTCAATCTCACAGTCAAGTCCTGATGGCAAAGGAATATATTGTCACATAGGAAGTGGAAGTCAAATGTGTCACAAAGTCATGTGTATCTCATATAAGTTTTACAATTATGTCATTGACAATCACCATTTCAATAAATTAAATCACATCAGTGGCACAAAATAATTTGTACCTGTCTATCATTGAAAGTTTTCAGCATTATAAGGTTTTAATGCTCTTTAGTTTGACAGTAGTGAAGAGTATGGGAATAAACGTTGCACTTTGAAAGTGCAAAATATATCTTCAAAACATGTATCTTGTGACCCAACTTTTAGGAAGGGGAAGCGGTGATAAATGTTATAGGCTAAGAGGGAAAGAAGTATTCACTCAAGACAGTCACTACTCTTAAAACTGATGATACAATCTGTATGATATTCTGACATCAATGTGTAATTACATAAAGCCCTTTGGTCTTTTACACCTATCATATACATGTATAGACTACAGTACAAAAACAACAGTCTGTGATTCGTAAAAGTCCCGTAAGAGCAACTGGTAAGGAGAACAAAAATGTGCATGGTCAATGCAGTCAGTATGCATGGTAAGTTTTTAAGACAGTATTCAAAGTTACTGTAGCATTTCTGCTGTACTCAAATTGCTGGTATTTTTCCCCCATGGCTGTGGGACATCACAGTACTCTATGTTTGAAAATCAGTTTCTCTGTGTTGGTGAGGGATATTTTATTCTTTTTTCTTTTTTTATCATTATTTTTTTGTGTAAGTGTTTTCAAGGATCTTTGGTGCATTCAAACATGTAAAATATTGATTGTTATAATCTTTGGAGAAGAGGGTAAATGTTTTATGCCCGGTGAATATTACAGGGTTTTGTCTTTGTTTGGCCTTGCAAGAGTTACTTTAGCTCATTGATTCCTCACTCTGACCCTCATGCACATCAGTACATTCACTACACACAACAAGGAAAAGTAGAAATTACGCGGTGCGTAATATATGTCCCCGCCGGAAGTAGCATTTTGTAACAAAATAGGTAAAAAATCAAGGTCAAAGGTCAAAGTTCAAGTCAAAGGTCAAAATTCTGTGTAGAAGTTTTGAAGCCCTCACCTAGTGCCATCACATAAAGCAAATGGAATCGAAATTGGGTTAGAAATGGCGAAGGAGTAGCATTTTGTAGCCAATGTACAATATAGGTCAAAAATCAAGGTCAAAGGTCAAAGAAGACAAAGGTCAAAATTCTGTGTAGAAGTTTTGAAGCCCTCACCTAGTGCTATCACATAAAGCAAACGGAATCGAAATTGGGTTAGAAATGGCGAAGGAGTAGCATTTTGTAGCAAAATGCACAATATAGGTCAAAAATCAAGGTCAAAGGTCAAAGAAGTCAAAGGTCAAAATTCTGTGTAGAAGTTTTGAAGCCCTCAACTAGTGCCATCATATAAAGCAAACGGAATCGAAATCGGGTTAGAAATGGCGAAGAAGTAGCATTTTGTAGCAAAATGTACAATATAGGTCAAAAATCAAGGTCAAAGGTCAAAGAAGTCAAAGGTCAAAATTCTGTGTAGAAGTTTTGAAGCCCTCACCTAGTGCCATCACATAAAGCAAACGGAATCGAAATCGGGTTAGAAATGGCGAAGGAGTAGCATTTTGTAGCAAAATGTACAATATAGGTCAAAGGTCAAGGTCAAAGGTCACAACTGAAATTCTGTGTACAAGTTTTAAAGCTCCCATGTAGTGCTATCATATAAAGCAAACAGAATCAAAATTGGCTCATAAATGACAGAGAAGTAGCAAATTGAACATTTTGATCACACACGGACGCACGGACGCACGGACGGACGCACGGACGGACGGACACACACACGTACGGAGCCCGTTTCATAGTCCCCTGCTCGAACTCGTTCGGCGGGGACAATAAATATTGATGTGAGGTATTTGCATGTATGCCTTCTGTTACTGAATCCTATGTATATAATGACTAGAAATAACATTTATTTACAGTAAGGAAAAATTTATCAATATCTGCAAAACAGCTATAATGGCATCAATTATGTTTCATAAAAGCAAATACTAATAATACATGTCTACAGAAAAGAGGTAAATCACTCACCATGCTGCTTGATCAGGTTGAGAATGATATCGATGACTATGAATGTGCCTGTTCTTCCAATACCAGCACTGTTTCAGACAGAACAAAAATAATGCAATTTAGCAAACTTCAGACCACTTCACCAATCCTTGACAAGAATGTTAATATCATTTGAACCAAGAAAAGCATTGTGCCAGGATAAAAAGTGTAACATTATCATTGCACACATTTCTCTAAACAAATGATAGCAACTGGTATCAGGTAGGTAAAAAGAATTTAAACTATTTAAACCTCAGCCACCACTCTCTACTGTGGAAACTGCATCCTATAAAAAAATAAATTATGGAAATATTACTTTTATCCCTGATACAGCTTTGTACTTGGTAACATCTGACTCTCTTTTCATGACAGCATCATACTCTGTATTTGTCCACTGACATGAAATTGACTTATTGCTAACATGAACTTAACTACAAAAGAGACTACCCAATAAGCTGTGAAAAGAAAATCCTTGTTATTTGTACTCTGACCTTTGTTGATGGCTTTCCTAGATGTGACACACAATATTGCTGATATCGCTAAATAGGTCACCTATACCTCAATGGCTGTTTGAATTTCCAGGGAATAATTTGCAAATATTTTCTGTGATGGAATGTAAATACCAGCAACTCCCAGCATGTACAGACATTAACACACGGTGGACTGCACAGTATTTAAGAGCATATCTACAATTCTAGTGCTTGCTAAATGCAATAAATTATTTATGTAATTTTCCTCCTTTTCAACCACAAATCCTAGTAAACCTATGCCGGATCTCCGTGACACTGAGACTCACAAAGTGAAGTAAAGAGGATCATTATCAATGTCATAGTGGCAACAAAGCAACCTTGCTACAATGGGATAAACTTCTATTGTTATGTCTTAGATGGCCAGACAAACTGCCAATCAAACTGGAGAATTCATTCTTCCATAGAAGCCATGCAAACAGCATTCTCACCTGCAATGGACAATGATTGGGCCAGCTTCAGGGAATGATTCTTGCTTTTTGTTGACATCTTGGAGGAAGTTGAGAACTCTGCTGGGGTCGACAGGCACTCCATGGTCAGGCCAACTCTTGAAGTGGAACTGGAACATTGGCCTGACCTCATTGGGCTACAAGACACAGCATCAAATTGTGTTAGTAGAAAGCCTCACTTCATGTTCATACAGTGTGATAACACTGATGTCAGCAGGTATCTTCTTTTTGCCAGTGATAAAGATCTCATCATCCTTCGACTGACTTATGATCTGATTTAAGACCTGAAATCTCCCATCTGCTGAAAATAATAATAATAATAATAATAATTGATATGATTTATATAGCGCCAAATCCACTCTGCAGAGTGCTCTAGGCGCGGAAGGAAGAGAAAGTGAAGGAGATAAAAGACATACAAATATCAAGTACATGTAATGAGTAATCAAATTGAGGCTTTAAACAAGTGAGTTTTTAGACTGCTTTTAAAGGAGTCTGATGAAGAACAATTTTTTTACGGCTGAAGGCAAGTTATTCCATAAGGTGGGAGCAGCATGGCCAAAGGCACGTGTGCCCCATATTGTAGTGAATCTTGGAATTATCAGAGAACCGGAGTTGGATGAGCGTAAAGATCTAGCAGGGATGTAATTATGGAGTAAGTCAATGTTATACTGAGGAGCAGCGCCCTGAATGCAATGAAAAGTCAAAAGTAAAATCTTAAAAATAATGCGATCTTTGACTGGTAACCAATGAAGTGATCTCAAAATAGGGGTGATGTGAGTGTGCTTCTTGGATAGTGTGATGATGCGTGCTGCCGCATTTTGAAGCCTCTGTAGCATGGAGAGCTGAGTTTGTGGTAAGTTAAATAAGACAGAGTTTGCAGGAATACTATCAGAATCATTCCAACTGGATACTATGCATCAGTTTCTCTATCATGTGCAAGGTCCTAACTCCTTCAAGTTAGGGTTAACGAGAAAACTCTAATATTTAATAGAAAAATTTCTGCCACATCCATCACAATTTTGATGATAAAAATGCTAGTATTTCATCATTACTACATTTCAAATCTTCTGTGTGTATTCTCACAGTATTTTGTAAGAAATACAAAGCTACTCACGAATTGCTCGTGAACCATGGCAAATTCTCGGAGGTCGTAGTCTGCCATGCTGTGCTCTGTAATGTGTGTCAGGGTGATAACTCCTGCCTCTTTCTTCTGGCCGGCATCTGGCCAGTAACGCACACATTTGTTCTGCAGAGAATGTAAATTGAGTTTCCAAACAATTTACTGAGATACTGTTGATAGCTTTGGCTTTCACACAAACTAATAATAACAACAAAATCCACTACGTCTTAAAATATTACGAAAAAGAAAAAATGGCTTGCAGAAAGATTGTCTCAAAGTTTGCTTTCTCAGCTTTAACTCAAGCCCTACACAGTTTATCAAGCCATCTTGGTGAAACTGACCAAATATCAAATCATGCCGTGATATTTTCTGTCACACCAAAGTTACTGTGTCCATCAAATACCCTCAAAGACAATTCTGAATGGGTGATATTTTCACACATATGAAAGACATTGGTAAAATAAAATCCTAAGCAAATCCTTTTTTTTCTTTTCTTTTTCATTTTTTTTTCATTTTTTTTTTTTATAGTATGACAGTACATGTCACAATCCTGACTTAAGATCAAATCCTCCTTCCTTATTCTCTCATTCACTTCTTGTGAAATTTTTGAGCATGTGCACTTCATATATATGTGCTCATGTGTCCATACACCACCACACAGCCTGCTCAATATGTACTGTATTGTACTCATACCTGTGTTAAAAGCTTAAGCTGGCAAGCAGGGGGATGAACTTAAGTCTTACTTGGCTAAACCAAACTGCATAACAAGAAAACAAGAAGTACTTATATGATTATCTTGACAAATTGTTCATAAATTAATCCAGAAAACAACTAATAAATCACATGACCTGCCAACCTGACCGTAACTCACCTTTCCTCTCTCCACTTCCTTGGTTGTCATGACGATAACCCGTGAGTTTTCTTGCCAGGCCATACGCCAGAACTCTGGGACAGTGTCCTTGAGACAGCCCTGGGTGGCGATGTAGCGTTTCTGGTGCTCCCAGCTCATGTCAATGCGTTCCACATTCTCCCCAGCCTGCTGCATCTCAATGCTGTGTTTCCATGCTTTGGGGAGCTGGAATTTGTGGCAAAAAGTAGGTCTTCTCATTAGGTATATTTCATAATGGTACTCTTAGAGAAATTTCACATGCTGGTCAGGGAAAGTGAAGAAGTGTGATACAGTCAAATGACTCATCTTTCTGAGACAGACATTTCCTAAGTTTAAACAGTTACACGTGTATGTCATTTGCCATGAAAAGAAAGTCCGCATTTACTCCTCTTTCTACATCTACAAGGGATGCTCTAACTACATGCACACAAAACTTTTCACTAAGCAGGCGGCCCTCATAAAAACAAAATAATGATGTTGTCATTGGCATGCCGATGAGATACTTTGATACTTTGTGTATTAAAATGACTAGCATCATACTTGCACTGCAACAGTTAACAATGAAGGTAAAAACATGGTATTGAAATTGCTCACATGCAAAAAGGCTTCAGATGCTCCAATGTCAGCATACTAAGCATCAGTATGGCAATATATAATGGCTCAGGGGGAAAAAAAATCATCCAGCAAGTACAGGATAATGATTACAAACATACAAGTAGAAGCTGCTGCATGTTAGGCTGCCATCTTGTTTCTTTTTTTCTCTACATTGTAAAAATGTATTGTAAAGATTGCCTACTTAACATCATTTAACAAGATCCAATTGAGCAAACTATTTCACTGTCTTTGATTGAAATAACTAGCAAAAACATATATCATGCCACCATTGCCCTTTGGGGTAAAAACATAAACAGGGCGTTGTTTGCTACAAGTGTACTCACGTCAATGTAATTTGCATTAATGTAGTCACCAGGAAGACCATCCTTGAGAATGACTCTTGAGTGATCAACTAGGAGAAAAAAATAAACAAAACAATTAACACAGGTTTAGCCTCAGTCCCACAGACTCATTTCTGATGTATCATTGCATGTACCCTAAACTAGAGATACCTAAACATCATCACTGACTGTCCTATTAGGACAAGAAGAGATGTTTGCTGCATGAAAGAAGACAAAAAAATTAGTCAGAACAAGAACCTGCTGGATAATATGGAGACTTGAGACATGAAAGAAGACCAGCGGCATCATTTGGATCACGTCAGTTGTCACTTCCTCTTCAAATATGACTCATTGCTGGTGAGAAGCTTGAAATAGAGGCATTGTATTCAATCTATGAGAGTCATAGCAGTGCTGATGAAAGCTGCTAACTTCTCTCATATGTCACCTGTTATGATTAAATCCTGACAGAGTTGGAAAGACACTGATTTCCCTTCATTTTCATTTCCTAATCCTCTACACTTTCAACATTCCACTGATTTATAATATCTCCCACTGTACTAAAAATAACTTAACACTACATCAACTCAAACACATTTCATGAAGAAAGAAATTTTAGAATGATACATTTTTAGTCTTTGCAATTCAAACAGGAGAAACTTCAAACTTCATAAACATTACATCTATTATATCAGTCAAATATAATTATTTGCACTTTTTCACCTTTAGCCTTTGGGACTCCATCATGGTTACATGGTGAAAGGTCAAACTGACTAAGGTTATTACATTTAATGTAAATGTTCCCATTGCACTGTACACAAACAAACTTTTTTCCCCCCCTTTTTTAAAAGATCCTATACCTGTGCCTCTGTTATTTTGCATGTGCATTGTGAAAATGATTGCCATGACTACCATCCCCTATTGCATAGAGAAAAAAATATAAATAAAGACAGCTGGTGCCATGACAACATGAAGTTTGTCACCCACCTGATTTTCAAAATAAATCTGATCTCCACCCAACTTCCTTGGTCACATTTTGATGGTGTGTCATTCACTTAATATTAACCGCCATGTCAAGGAACTATGAGGAATCGTTACATTTTACCTTCTAGAGTAGCAATACATTTCATAACCTCTGTAAGATCGAGAGATGGTGATGAATGGCGTTTTAGCCTTCACAAATTGTGGCCAAAGGGGCCTATAGGGACACCATGTATCTTTTGAAAACTCTGAATGCCAAACCAAATGACATTTTGGTTCTCTAAAAGCGCTGCTTACATGCCAATATCTGCTAATGATAATACAGTATTACTTATTTGTATGACACACACATCTGTAAAAGAATGCATTTGTGGTGGGCAATTACAGAAACATACAAATATGATATACAAATATGTGTGATCTATCAAAGTGATTGGTCAAAATAAAAGCCGGTTAATTTATTGCAAAACCATCCAGAATAGAACTAAATATAATTCAAAATATTTACAAAGTTTCTTGTTAAAAATGATTTTCATGTGGTGTTTTTAAAGAATGACTTGATAACAAAGGGGTTGGATACCTGCAACCAGTGGGGATCACACAAGACCAATGAGGCCAGTGCAGAATGAGGAACATAAGACACGAGACATGTCTGAGGTGTTCTAGGTATTCTGCAGTTTACGTACCTCACACAGGGTAGACCTGACAATGCTCCTTTGGGAGGGAAAAATGCATGCACTAGACTCTTAATTGCCAAAGGGTTTAGATACTACTCCATACCACAATTTTTTTTTCTTTTTTTTGTTGCATATGGGCAACTTAAATTTAGATTATGCACAATTTGTATTCCTAATTTGTCAGATTATTCCTGCCAGATCTCATAATCATGGATTGTGAAATTTTGAACAATGATATGGTTAAAACAAATAGCTGCCATATGTACCATCAAATTTCTGTGACTTGATATGACAAGGTCTTGTGTGGTGAGAGGAAGCTGACAAATTGTAATTTTAGACATCCCTGTGATAGTTTAGATACCTCCCTTCTCCCATCTACACACTCACATGGAAGAATGTTCTTGTATCTGTTCTTGCTTTTGTTCTCTGGTTTGTCACCCTCTTTCCTTGGAAGCAGATGTTTGTTGTCTAAGAGTTGTAATGCCTGCAGGTGAGAGAGCAACACAATCAGAGGAAAATGTTAGGTGGTGAGGAAAGCAATGATATATGCTGGTAAACTAATGCAATCCCAGTTTTTGGTTAGAACTGCACTGCCAGCGGCTATATATCATATGTAGATTACCACTTTTACTGGATGGCTTGCTCCTAAAATGAATAGTAAAGCCCCTATGTAAGTATCAAAGAAAAGTGCAATTTCACTAAAATACAAACCAATAAAATACTTAAATAGCACATGTCCTTTATCTGCACAGAAGGTTTCAACATACATCATGTCCTGGCAGGTCCCATACAAGACACACCTGGACAAGACTTTAAATCTCAACGGTCTCTTATCATATTTGTGTACATTGTACTTTGAACTTGTAGAGCCATAACTTACCAAAAATAAAGAAGGAAATATATACAGAATAAAAAGTCTAAAATGTTATGACAACTTCTACTCTTTACATCAACATTAACTACACCTGCATTGACATCAGAGAATGTCAGCTTCAGAAATGAAATGAGACTTATTGTACATATTGAGGGGTAAATACACAAGTTAAAAACAAATTCAAAGATGTTAGTGTTTTGTTCTTTTCAAATTATAATGTAAACATTATTGAGTGGTTCTTCTCTTCAATTCTACCACATTCTAGACATAGCTAGGGTGGTCATATTGAATTTAAGTCAGTTGGTAAGAAGTGTCCAAAAGGAAAGCCAGTGTAGGCACTGATAGTACATATCCAAAAACAAAGCACAAAATGAATACATGATGTTGTCCACGCCACACATTTAATTCACTTGTGTATACTATTAACTAAATCCCAATATCATGGTGGTTTGGCTTTTCATCACTGTAACAAGAACTAGAATGAAAATGTTACATTGACTTTAAATTGCTGCCAGAAGTTAAAAAACTTATGAAACAAATAATTATATACTCAAAGCAGTAGGCTGCACAGAGTTGTAATTTGTGACATGTTCACTGGTACACAAGCAGGGTTTGCATGGTGGATTTGGGGCTTTTCCACAATTCCTGAAAGCTACATTATGTGTTCTTGTACCTCAAATTCTTCCTCAAATCCTGCTTTCTTGGAGTTCTCTCGTGAGTTTGTTTCCTTCTCCAGCACTTCCACCCTGTTTCTGATTCCAGATGCTGAGATCCTTGTTGCATTGAAAGGCTGACAGAATACAATGGAGAGACACAAATGTAGTTTGAGGGAAAACTGCTTGCACATTCCTTGTACTGGTTGTCAATAAAAGCAAATGAGCGTATCAAGTGCAAAATATCATGCGAGTACATTCTTTCTGCCAAAACTGCATTCATAAAGAGCATACATAAATGAAGGTGCGGCACACAAAGGAACATTTGAAAGGCAGTAACATGAATGATTCAGGACTCCTCTCTTTACCTTTTGCAGGGCGATGATATTAACCTCGTACATAAACCCATCACATGCAAGCCCAGGTTTGCATGTTAAAGCATTTTGCATCCACAAAGACCTGACTAAACACACATTTACAAGCCATCTACAGAGCTTGAGCAATGTAGGCACAAATAGCTACTGTTGTCTAGGAAAAATCAAAACAATCTGTGATTTTGTGTATAAAGTGAAATTTCAATTTGCCCAAGATCTACTTTGTGAACTTTTCTGTCAAACTACTTCTATACATGTACCAAGTCTGATGGAATTTCCTCCCATATTAAGATATAGAATGTTAAAATTCAGGCTATTTTTGGAACTTTGGTTTTCATCAGAATTCATCTTTTTCTAATGAGCAAGTTGCTTTATTTACACTTCATTCACGTACCAACTTTGGTGTCAGCAACCATAAAGCATCAGAAGTTGTTGGAATTGCAAAGCTCCAGAAGTTCACAATGACATGTCCATTCCATACTAGAATCTTCCCAAATATAACCCATAAATTGTCCAGTCATATTCTCACTCAGTGTCTATCAACTCTGACGAGATAAGGTCAAATGTTTCTGAGTGACATCAAAAGCCCTATTTCAGATATTCACTTCATTGTGTATATCACAACTTTGACGATGTCTCCACATCTGACCCATAACCCATTGAGGACGAGTCCCGAGTATACTCGGGCAAGTGTCCATGGGAAATTTGTGTTGTAGCAAAATCAGCCTGTCCTCAACATGTTAAAAGTTTATATCACACTTACCCCTTTCATGCTGTGCCTTCTTCACTAATTGGCACAACTAATGGATTGCTGTCTTTGTCAATCAGTACAGAAATAAAGACTCTGAGCCATCAGGGAACAAAGATTTTAAATAAATTTAATTGAATTGATTATGTAGTCCCCCTGACTGACATGTAGCTTCATCACTCCTCAGAGTAATCTGGAGTTACTAACCTTAAGTGAGTTGTCAAACTTCGCATAAAAGTCAAGCCTTGAAGGGATTAACCCCATACTAATGAAAGAGCTTGGCCAGACAAGTGCATTGGCACATAAAGGGTTAACCTTTGCAAGTCTGATGTGAGCTGGACAAACAGAAAACACCAAGGTGACACTGTCACCCTGACACTGGTGATATATAAAATGAAAGTGTATGAGTGCAAAGAAAAAAGAGCTTGTAACCTTCCTGTCACAGGATGCCTATCCATTACAAGTCAGCCAACCAATATTACAGGACTACTACCATAATCATTACACCCGCTAGTACAAAGATCATCCCAAGGACAAGATGAGAGTTAGGAATAAAGACCAACCACTTTGAGGTGCACTACGTAGCCGGTGGTCTCCACCATAGGGTTCTTCCGGTAGTGATCCACAAGGTCTGTCAATGTTTCAAACTGTTCTCCTCCACCGACATCGTACTTGGAATCCTGGCACAAGGAGCAATCATCATCATTACTTTGATGTTAATCAATTAACAATATTCATGTTTATTACATTGCAGCCACTGAATTCATTGATTCACTCCATCTAAAAATTTCCTACCAATTGTTGATATCAGCATATACTGCAAGAAATAGGTGCATTGGCAGTTTTCAAAGTATGTATCAGAAATGCATAAATGGAGGAGACTTGGACAAATGAGCTAAGTTATTATTATACATTACAAAACTTCATGTTACTTCAAGGTTAAAAAAAGTGTAATTAAAAAATGAGTGCTTGTTACCAATACTTGTCAATAGGAAGATTACACATGTCTGCGCACTAGTGAAAAATATCATCTCTTGGGTAAAATATAACTTCCGCAAAATATAACTAAGTGTTTATTTTACCCCTTAAAGGTCCTGTTTACCACTGGGAGCAGTGATTTAAAATTTTTTCAAGGCATCACATTTGATGCATATGTGTAGGTCTGTTGTATCACAAAACATCTTACCATATAAAATTTTGCAATAAAGCCTAAAATATAAGAAGATATCAGTATTTTTCTCAATAAACCATTATAACTGTAGAAGGTTTAGTCTGGAAACATTTTTATTATAACCATTGTTCACATTTTGTGCATCTAACAATACTTAACATAGATTATACTGATTCAAATTTTTACAGTGGTTGTTTCTATCCCTAACTCACATTTTAGAACTATTTTGAAGCACTAAAGCTGGGTTTTTGTTTCATCTGCAAATGGTAAATTATGCCTTTAAAAGGCAACATTTGTATGACCGATATGCATATGCTGAGTATCACCATGGGAGGAAATGTCGGTCAATGGTGCACTCAACCTGTCACACTGCCACAAACCCATTCATCATCATTCCAATGCCTACATTACACTTGGCAATGTTTTATATGCTTCTAAAAACCTAAACATCAATACATGAACAATGGCAGAATTGCAGCATTATTCCAGCTTTACTGTCAAGTATGCATGTAGCTTCCTGTAAAGTTGAGTGGTAACCCCATTAAAGGGTGTTTACAGTTCTGGTTGAGGTGAGGATTTAGCTTTTAATGTTTTGCGAGATATTCAGAAACTACTCTATGAGATGTCAAAGAGCATGCAATTCTTAGGGGTATCAAAGTTTATTTGATGAAAATCGGTTTTGAAATGGCTGAGATATCCAAAAACAAGGTGAAACAAAGAGATCCTAATAAAAAGTGTGGCCTGTCGCCTTTTATTATTATCACTCTTTTGGATATCTCAGCTATTTGAAAACAAATTCTCATCAAATAAAAGTTGAATCCTTCTTAAAATTATGTGCTCTTTCATATTTCATAAGAGGTTTCTCATTATCTCACTTAGGAATGTTCAAAACATGAATCCCCACCTCAACCAGTACTGTACAGTCCCTTTAATCCTCACCCCTAAATACATAAAAAGTGTTAACAAAAATGATAAGCAGCGACACATTTGTGGCACATCCAGCTGATAAGCAGGAAGAGTAAAGATAACCCACCTGACAGCGGATCATGACGTGTGTCACCTTGTCCTCTGTCCTCACTGACAGGACGTAGTCACCTGGCTTGCTGTGGCTCTCTCGTACTAGATAGCTGCCGTTCTTCCCTTTCTCTGTCAAAGACTTCTCTGCTTCACGTCCAGTAATGTGACCATGGAACCATCTTGCAAAAGAAAGAACATGAGGGAAACACTACGATCTAAAAGACAAAATTGAGGTTCCAATCTGACAGTCATAGAAGTCAAATATCACACAACAACAAATGTGACCGGCGACAACGGTTTCAGGCAAAAGTCGAGAATTTTGAAAATTAATTTTTTCACCGAATCACATTGTCCATTTCCTAAGCTTTGCATTCTATTAAACACTTGTATTCTTCGAACCATAAGTGGGCGTAGAAAGCGAAATAAAATGGACTTTTTAAAGGACAAGTTCACCTTCATTAACATAAGGATTGAGAGAATGCAGCAATATTAGTAGAACACATCAGTGAAAGTTTGAGGAAAATTGGACAATCGATGCAAAAGTTATGAATTTTTAAAACTTTTGGGTTGGAACCGCTGGATGAGGAGACTACTAAGGCTCGTGATGTCATATGAGTACAACAGTATAAAGAAAATGTAAAGAAAATTCAACATATTTTCACTTTTTTCGCATAATAAAAGAGCACCTGACCTGCTTCTTTCTACAGGCAATGGGAATAATATTACCCATTTATATCAGTAACGAGTCAAGGGAATGTGTACTTTTTTCAAAAGATGAAATTTTGTGAAATTCTCTTTATATTTTCCTATATTGTTGTACGCATATGACATCATACATTGCAGTAGTCTTCTCATCCAGTGGTGACTGCACAAAAACTTCAAAAATTCATAACTTTTGAACGGATTGTACGATTTTCCTCAAAATTTCAATGATGTGTTCTACTAATATTGCTACATTCTCTCAATCCTAAATGTTTATGAAGGTGAACTTGTCCTTAAGTTGTTAGCCTGACAAAATTGCGAGAAAACGGGCTTTGAAGATTCACCTCTTTCTCAAAGACAATGTCTGAGCGGCGATGTGAGGTGAGAATCACCCATCCGTACGATGGTGCCAATCGATGTTAAGCTCCGCCTCTAGCAACCACATCGCCTTCTGATTGGCTCACTGAGAGAGTCAAATTTCCCGCGCACCTTCCTCGGAGCTCAGCGTATGGAGCCGAAAAACAATGCGTTTCGCTTGGCTTTGTTTACCAGTACGTCTTTCAAGATGGCGGATACGATAATGGCAAGCTTGATGGTGTACATGTGTATGGTACACGCATTATGCAATGGCATCCACACGCCATGACCGTGTGCATGTAACACCAACAGGAGCAGGTGGCAAATCCACACATTTTAAATCGCATTTTCATTGTAGACGATTTGTCTTTATCATTGGCGACCCTTTTGAAGGCAGAAAATTACTAGAGCTGGCAAGAGTTACGCTTCCTGTATGTTTTGTTTTACAAGCATATGTGCATATGTTGCTTTGTTCGGTGATGTTTATTACATTAAAACGAATAAACAAACACGACTCATTGGTTTGGTGCAATCTGGACGTGTAGTGTTTGAATATAATTGGTCATATGTGACCTCTCCTTTCCTCTCGTCTACCTTCCCTCGAGTCAGCCTGCTGTCATAATTTTTACTACATATAGATACATTTGAGAATATTAGTTTTCTTTTCACACGATTACAGTATGTATGTCAAGCTACAAGTGACAGGTGAGTTTCCGATAGCATGATGCACAATTTGTGTAGTGATTTGTGACTCTGATGTGATCAAACCATGTTCCCCATGCATCTGTTTTCACATTGGAAGTTAGCGCTGCTGTTCACTTTTTGCTTCACTTCCGTTGTCGAACATTGCGGTAGAATAGCTCGGATAGAAAGCCAAACGAAGAGCACGAACTACAGAGCGAGCGTATCTATTATAGCAAGAACAATGGAGCATGTAATCATGCACGCGTGGACAAAGCATTCCCGAAACGCTGCAACTGGTGTCTCCGAAAGCCAAACTATGTAAATATGTGCGATGCACCAGCCAATCGCTTGCGAGACCTTGTGCCATAGCAACACTGGGGATATTGGCGCGGCGTTCGAAAGAAGCTCGAAACTGACGGGTGCGATCCAACATAGGGTGCTTAAAATTCCATTTTCGATAGGAAAAACTTAGTCTTATGCTATGAAATTTAGTGTAGATGTAGAAAACATATCAAAGAATCAATTTCTGCAAAAAAACTAAATCGACAAAAGTAATGGTCAAAATCTTTGTACCCCGCCTAGGAGGGAATTTGCTCTTTCGACTTTTGCCTGAAACCGTTGTCGCGGGTCACAAATTAATAGCAATTACAAAGAAATTTATCAAAATTATCATTAGAAATATTTTCATTTTTTCCAACACAAATAATTGAACACTTCACACACAGGTAACAATCAAAATAAGTATCTCAGAGATACACATTGTCATACACCTAGACTGGGCTACACTTCCACACAGCGTCCACAATATTGTGCACCTACATGCGTACCTTTCACTGAAAGACATTGTACTCACCACCATAGAGCATCTCTTCTCATGATTCATGTTTGTCCATCATTAATATCATGGCACACATGTTTTCATCTGCCATTTGCCACTTATATGCTACTCAGTCCATCAGAATGAAATGCTCAGAGATAAAAGAACCAAAACCAAGCTCCAAGCTTTAGTTACATATGTATAACAGTGTAGCTTAGATCAGTGTGCTTTCAAATGTGCAATCAAGTTATTAGTTTTCAATCAATACACCATACATTGCATTGCCTGACTAGTTTCAAAGCACAGTGGTCTTTTCACCACAAGAGCCACTGAAAATACATTTCAAGGTCTGTCATGAAAGGATGATCTGTTCTCTACCCTACTCAAGGAGATGCTTAACAAAGGCATACATCCTCTTTTTCAATACATGTACTGGCATATAACCCTCTCAGGTTGATACCTCCACCATGCCTCAAAACATGACATTTAATTTCAAATTTATTTACCACAATACATTGGTTCAAGTTGACACCCACATATTCTCTTTTGACAGCTGGCAAACGTGTAAGCAGTTTCACAAGCAAAACAGAGAGCAGACAACCAATACAGAAAATATTACCCAATGATGTGTTCCTTCATCAACATTTTTCACTACAAGTCCTTTTATTTTTGTCTTTTTTTTTTGGGGGGGGGGGGGGGACAGGGAGGGAATGTGTGTGATGCAACACTATTGGCCTCTTGTTCCAGATATTCTCTTCTTTGTACTTTACAACTTATCATGCATACTATTCATTATTTGCATGATAAATCCATGTACAGCTATTCCTTTCTGTTCAGGCACCACAGAGAACTTTTCATATTATTTCCTTGCCATCACTTACCTTTCATTGGTTGGATCTGCACAGTTAAGAGGGTACTTGAGGTCGATGACGTGTCCATTTCGTTCCTTGAGCTGATTCCGCCCCTCGGTGTAGTGCTGCACCAGCTCAGCCAAGGTAGCAAACTTCTCACCCCCATACAGGTCAAAGTAGTCACCTGTGTTTTGAATCTTGATGTGTGTGACCTCCCCATTCCGTCTGAAAAAATGTAGCAAGAGTTGATTGAAAGAAGCGTGAATGTATTAATGCTGTATTATGAACACTGGAATTATGGTAAATGATGCAAATCATACATTTGTAGACAAACCATTATACCATAACAAATACTTGAGGTGCATATAGGATACAAGACAGTTGAGATTTAGCTTGTATAGGATACAAGACAGTTGAGGTTAGCTTTCCTTTGGGGTGGATGCCACAGATACTTCTCTCTGTTTTTATAGTTAGTCAATCAATCAGATACTGTATACGCTATATATTTCGCGTGGGTTTTATTTTCGCGAATTTCGCGAGTCGGGAGCTATTCGCGAAATTAACAACACGCGAAAATATTACCTTCCAAAATGAATCCCTTGCCTTGACGATACGAACATTTTACAGCTTACCGAACAGACCATACTGGCTATTAAGCTTGTTTACGTACATATTATGCATGTCCACGTCTAACTAACGATTACTACATTTAGTATATACACAGCCCAGTCGCTGTGGTAGCATTCGTTGCTAGTAAGTTGAAAATTCACACTTTCTTTGCCACTTCATATTTTCTCTGGTCCCCCATTCGCGAATTTAACCACTCGCGAAAATGTGTGACATCGGCAATTCGCGAAAATTTATGTACGCGAAAATTATAGCGTATACAGTATCTTTAATAATAAGACTGAAAATACTGACATCATAGCATTCTAGTAACGTATACTTCTGGACATTAAACCAAATAACGCTAATCTAAATATTGGTAATGCAGTAATAGTAGCCACATAAAAACAGGTAATAGTGATGGGGTTGCAAGAAACTTCAATTATACACTGCATTCACATCATGGTTCAGCTGGATTTAAAGGGATCGTATAGCTTTGGTTGAGACCAAACTTCAGGTTTCTAACATTTTTGGTAAGATAATGAGGAACCTCTTATGAAATATGAAGAGCATGTGATTCCAAGAGAAATTCAACATTTATTTGATGAAAATTGGTTTTGAAATGGCCGAGATATCCAAAACAGAGTAATCCTAATGAAAGGTGGGACCCATCTTTTATTACAATCACTTTATTTTACTTTGCTTTTGCATGTCTCAGCAATTCCAAAACTGATTTTCACCAAATAAACTTTGAATCCCTCATAGAATGGTATGCTCTGTACTGTTTCATATGTGTTTTTTTGGTCTCTAGCAAAAAGTTAAAAGCCCAATTCTCATCTCCACCAATAATATACCATCCCTTTAATATGGAGAGCCTAACTCTGCTTGTACAACTTGTAAAATCACTATTAAGTTAAGCTTCGAGTATCATTCATAGGCTATAATTTCTATAATTTTGCCGTTTATTAGGATTAAAATTTTACCTTTAAAAAGTGGTCTACCGACGGGTCTCACGTTTTATACAACATACAATATGTTTGACAGAATGGTCCACTGCAATAAAATCATCATTGGCAAACACCATGCCACACATATTAATCTATGGTTTAAAAGGATGTATCAAAATTTAACCACAGTAACCAGAGTGACCACAAAGAAATCAAATCTCCACACCTGCACCATCACCTTGGCACAGACATGTAAGGAAGTGTGACTCCAATGAGTTATGTGGTCATGTCAATTTCTGTGGTTCTACAGGTAAACTTGTTACATTTACTAAGTACTAGGAAACGCACTGGAAATTATAGGATTCAGTATCAATGCACATAATTATCTCACCAATGAATAAGGCTATTGCCACATATATGTACATGTACTTCAGCATTGCTGGTACTATCTTATAACAGTATCTGTTTGGTGCAAAGACCACTGCTCTACAGGATATGAGTAATTCCTCTCTGTGATTATTTGACCTCATTGCATTGGGCTGCCCTTTCCTCTTGACATTCATGTTATTCCAAAACTTGCAACCCTCTCTCTCTCTCTCTCTCTAAACAACAACAACATCAACAACAACAACAGCAGCAGCAGCAGCAGCAGCAGCAACAACAACAACAACAAATAAACTTTCACATGCAAAGACTGAAAACATCTGGAGGCAGATATGGTGCTATATCAGTTTCACCAAAAAAAAAAAAAAGGAAAAAAACAAAAACAAAGTATGGATGGATTAATTCTGCACTTTTTGTTGTTGCTTATATACCGAAATTCCACATCATATGCAAGAGTGCTTCAACGAATCTAGTGAAATCAGAGGAACATATTGGTACAGGTTCTATTAAAATTGGAACTAGAATAAAAGAGTCATGGCATTTTAAGTTTCCATGCTGTGATACAAGCAGGATTCACACTGACGCAAATTGAATAGCAGGATACACATCTAGAGCTTTATATTGCTATCCAAATGTAGAGATTTTGCCTGTGTGGACATAAAAATCCCACTAAATAGTGCAATCGGTATTGTGATCCAAATCCCCAAAAATCTAGAGGTTTTTTTTTTTGAATTATTGTGATAATTTAAGAAATAGTGCAATAATTCACATGGCAGCATGTGTGTGAATGCTGGAGCAAAAAAATCTTGAGAACAAGATATGTGATGAAAATGATTTTACTCTATTTCAATTTGAACATGGCATAGAATTGCACTTTAAGTGAGAATTATTCTATTGCCAAGTCATGGAAACAAGGAAATATAGATGCACCTCTTGCTTCCTGCTATGAAGAGAAACAAGTTTTGCTTCAAGATATTTTTCACAGATCACTCACACCAAGGGATACATAAAACTATAGATGGAGAGTAAATGTCCCCAAGATTTGTAAGTATAGACACTTAACATCAAAGTAGTATAGGAAACTGAAATCACATTTTGTTTTGCTTTATTTTCCCACGATGGTGATATTTAATGTATGTACTTCCTTGTCTTGCACTCTTGCACTGCTTCAGTTGTAGCAGGTACAACAAGGTACAGTGGGATCAAGGCATTCTTAATTAAGTCAGTTAATGAATTTCTTATTTGAGGAGCCAAGCTAATTTGATATGTAATTACTTGAGTTTAGAGGTCTATGCTGATGGGATGACAAGGGGCTTAGGAGGTGAATTTTTCATGTATAACCATGCGCTTACAAATTATGATTAAATGCCTGAATTACTTGCCTGACAACTAATGCTCACCGTGTATGACATCTCACTGAAAGAACCTGTAGCCCAAACAGGTTATAGCTCTAGTGTATGAATTACATAGTATCTAGTATTCATATTTGGGTGAACTCAGCAAAATGATAAAGTTTACTGAAAATTTACACAGGTTTTGGTGATAATGTTCATCAAGCGAAAACAAGAATTAATGAATTGTGTGAGCAAGTTCTTTGAACCAAATTAATTCCTAAAACTGGTGAATGTAATTTGAATTGTACATAATTAATAGCATAGAACTAAGAAGGGAAACATATTTTTGAATAGAATGTCCATATCAATTCAAGTATGTATAACAATCATACAGTTTTACATGCATGGCTTCTACTATGAAATAGCAGGCAATATGTGAGCTTTTTTGGACAACCAAGACTGAAATTTGCAGACTCTAATGTTCATTCCAGATTATGCTATGAAATTATGCCTTGATGAGACCATAGCAGTGTAAAATGTTCAATCCAGTAAGTGTAACACTCCACTGAATTGTGAGTCACCAATTTTTTGAAGGGAGTCTGGTTCATATTCCTGGGTATCGTTAGTCAGGTATCTAATTTCGGCAGAAAGTGGTGAACAAGGGAAATCCTGGACACATGATATCTCGTGCAGCTGACTGGCCTGGGATGGGATTACTAAATGGCGACCCAGTCTGCTTCTGGCTTTGGGCTAGTTTGGCTTTATGTCATGTCTTCTTTTGGGACATTCAATGAATACGGAAAAAGACAAAAACTCTGATTTAAAAAGAAAGGAAGAAAGAAAACTGCCTTTGACTGTGGGACAGAATTACTGAGATCAACCCACTGATTTCAATGGAAAGATTTTATTTCTGCACCATACTATACTATTCCTATTGTGAATGTGGCATGCACTGTCTAATATTTGTCTTAGCACTGACTGTATTTAGTACTATGTCCATTACAGATATACAGTTTATGTTAACTTTATGTTAACAACAGACCAACAGGTACATGTTTTTAGAAAAAATACAACAGGTGATTCACGATACAATGTTGAAATCAGAATGCACCTCATCCTGCATGCAATGTGCCAGATGCTTAAATCATGGACCTACTGCACATGGAAATTCATCGCTCGTTAATCAATTTGTGCACCTGTTTCTGTCAAAAGCATCACAAAAGCATTTTGAACATGCTTTTCTCCTTTGATCCAGTGTTGTCCACTGACAGCCGGTTTAGATAAAAACAAGACGGCGCTTTGAGAAATCTAAAAACTACATGCACAGAAGATAATAACTCTCTTAAATCAAGAAAATTGCATACATTTATGTGCAGTTGGAGTGTGTATTACGAAATCACCGCTAAAGCCATTTCAATTGCGAAATACAAGTACTTTACAAGAAAAAGCAAATAATTAGGCAGGTTGACTGTGCTTTGTAATCTATTTTTTCCCCATCTGTTGCACATTGTTTCAGAGTAAACATGGACAATAACAGTAAATGACATGCTTGTCTTGCCATTCAGGGGTGTTACATTCGTGGCCGCAAGTGTCCGCTTCAGTAATTACCAATTTTGCGACAAAAAATTTGTCCTTGCTCCCTATCATTGGTGTCTATACAAAGGCAGTTGAGTCTGAAAAAAGCCCCTTAGCCAAATAGGACCGAAATGAGGGAAACGGTTCTTTTGTCAGTGATGATGCGTGATTACACAATCGTCATTGTCCAAACGTCTGAATGTACTCATTAAGATGCACATAATCAGGTGGCAGTGGTGAACATTGGATCAAAGAAAGAACTCTGTTCATAGTCCATATCTGTAGTAGGTCCATGCTTAAATGTATATTATATCCGATACATGAAATCACTGCTTTTTTTTTTTTTTAAAGACATTCATCCATATTGAGCTTCATTCATGCAGATTGTTTGAGCATATCAATCTATTCAAATCAAGGGATTAAAAAATCAAAACACGTTGATTTAGCCATTTGCATTGAATATTTCATTTACAAAATGCGTTTCAGAAGTGTACACATGTGGATGTAAAAACTCAACGATTTAACTGAAAATCCTACAACATACTTGAGATACATATAAGTATACCCATATTGGGGTAATCAGTAGGTTTCAGTAACGCCATATCAGTACATCATCCTATGTGTCATCAAACAGAAACCTCTGCTGGGTGTATTAGACAGAAATGTATGCTATTTGATCTCAAAACACTGTTTTTGATTTTGTCTCATTGTTACTATAAAAGATATTACCTGGTACTTCTTTTAAGTCTGATGACTATTATGTGCTATATTTTGAATGGAATGATATTCATTGATAACATGATACTTGATTTTTGAGGATGCAACTATAGATATGGCTTTATACAATTATTTCAAGCTTTTATTTTTCATGTCATGCAATATTTTGTACACATGTGGGCAGAAAGCACACACTCTTATCATGAGTTATGTCACAGTCAGATGAATGACATCATATTGTCAGCTTCTCATTTTTCTGAAACTTGCGGATTAATTGCAGTTGAAGTATTAGAGATTCCTTTCAATCATTTGCCCCGTTTGCAAAATAGCTTTTCAGGACTGATGCCTTAACTCACCATGCCTCCACTGAAATTAATTGGTCTTGCTGAAAGATCTTGGGGACACTCACCCTTTAAAGTCAGAGTGCCTTGCCTGAATCCCATTAAGGCCTTCCCAGTAATCTTACATGCACTATGCCAGCAGTATAATTTGATACAGACAGCCCCTGTATGTCTGCAGGGATTTATCATGGTCCATTACAGTATACAGTACACCCTACATGAGTTTCATTAATTTCACATGGGATTGGGTTCTACTCAGCTTCAAAGAGATAAAGAGGATAACATATTCCCTAATAAGATACAGAAATATACCCATTATCCAGTTTTGTCTTTAGTGGAGGAATAATTAAATACCTTAAGTATGCCAGACAAGAATACAACATAGATTTAACACTCATAATACATACATGTAGTATACAAAAAGGTAAAGCCTTGCAATTTTCTATGCAGTAGCAATACACAACACTTACTCTGACAATAACAATAATTGCATTAATGTCACTTTTAAATTACACAAGACTTTTTGATCTATTTCTAAGCCCCAAAACAGTTTCAATGTATAGCCAGTTTTTGTTTTTTTGCTTTGAGGAAAATCATTTCATTTTGTTCCAAACAGTTTGTTTTGCAAATTTCTGTATGTTTGGGATGATGCACACATGTACGAAAAAAAAAAATAACCTATCAATAATGCTAAAGGTAGTAGAGATGATGCTTACAAAGGTTATATTTTATACAAAAAACTAGAAATGTCGCTATGGCGACTGGTATGCCTCCGCCATAATGCATGATTCTCCTAATAGGTCTATAGTACATGTGGACAATGTGTGATTACATTTTCACAAAATTGGCAAAAATATTAAAATGACAAGTTTGTCACAAATGTGTTGAATGTTCACCTTCCTTGACCCAGGTTTAATTGGATGAATAGGAGAGCATGTATCACTTGGGGATTTAAGGACTTTAACTTGACTTTGACCCATTCATAAGTTTATGCACTGAGCAATTTTCCAGGTATGGAGAAAAAGTGCAATATCTGTATTGAATATTTATTTATTTATTTATTTATTTATTTCAACATATTTTGACACGATATCAAGATCAGCAAGTGAATGCTGTTTTACATCAAGGTCCTGTACAATCCAACTATATAAATATAAAAATCATGTTACATAAATATAAGCATAAAAACCACTACAAACAAGCAATCAGAGCTGAAAGGAGCAATACGTCCAATTGAAATCAGTAGTAACCAGATCTATGTATGATATAACGAAACAATATGATAAAAAAGGATATATTAAAACAGTGAATAAAATGATGCAAGATTATATACAAAATCAAACCATTTGGTGTACAAAAGGAATGTAAAAACTCTGCCAGAAAGGACTTGAATCAACAAGCCCACGATCATAAAAAGCAGATAGACATTCTATGTAAAAATCTACACTAATAAATAGATTACATGCAATCTGGCAGTCATGCCCATTTAACCTAAACAGTCGAATGCATGTGGGTAATTCAATGAAGTTGGGGCACAAAGTGTTACATTTTAGCATAACTCAATACTAATTATGCTATACATATATTGTTTATAGGCTTTACATTTGTATTGAGACCATACATTTTCCTGGAAATTTTGTGCCATTCAGACTCAATTTTGATGAAGTTATTAAAACAATATGTAACGGTGTCCTGTAGCATCGTGATAGTTAAAATCTGGTCCTAAAAGACAAATTAATGCAGTTAGCTTTTAAAAATTTGATATAATATGCATAATTACTAGATTAGTCAAATAGCTAAATATCTTAACTCTCCTTTCAAGTTTTACTTTTACAAGGAAATTACACAATGTGTCACTATGCTACGCGGTGTCCACCAAATGTAACAAAAAAGGACACCGCTTAGCATCGTGATACATTTTGTAATTTTCTTTTAAAATTAAAACTGTGTACAGGAAATTTGAGATATTTAGCTATCTCATTCATATCTTGTAAATGCATATTGCATCAAATTTTGGTCAAGCTAATTGCCATAATTTGTCTCTTAGGACCAAATTTTAAAATATCACGATGCTACATGGACACGTCACGATGCTACAGGACACTGTTACATATTGTTCAATACCTTCATCAAAATTGAGTCTGAATGGCACAAAATTTCCAGGAAAATGTGTGGCCTCAATGCAAATGTAAAGCCTACAAACAATAAATGTACAGCATAATTAATATTGAGTTATGCTGAAATGTATTTTTTTTAATATCACGATGCTACATGGACACTGCCCCAACTTTATGGAATTACCCATGTATACTCATAACACACATTCAAGGATTCACACACCCATAATTTGCACCAGGCAAGTTTGGGTAACACAGTGTGACAAAAAATAATATGGTACATATTATGTAAAAACAGGGCGTTTGATAAAATCAGTGAAAATACATTTTCTTATATAACAATTTAAAAGCTGATAATGACTTTGAATTCTTTAAAACATTTGGTAGTGAGTTCCATACCTTTCCTCCTGCATATCTAAAGCAGCTTTTAAAACACTCTACATTCGGTTTAGGTCGTACCACATTCAAAGAATCAACTGCTCTTGTATTAAAACCATGCCTGTCAAAAATCACCTCAATATTATTGCACATTCGGGTGGGGGCAAGTCCATGGATGCATTTATACATGAGCGTTGACAAAAAATAATTCCTTCTATTTTCAAATGCTTGTAAATTCAAAACCTTGATAATGTCATTCCCATTTGCAGTTTCGTAATCAAAATTTGATGTGATAATTCGTGCTGCCCTCTTTTGTAATCGATAAAGAATATTTCTATTTTTAACAGAGCAACTTCCCCAAACGGAGCATGAATAATCAATACACGGTTGAATAACTGCAGTATACAAAAGTTTAAGTGAATCTTTATCCAACCATTAGCTCATTTTGCGTAACATAAATAATTTCATAGAAATAGATTTGGCTAGATTTTGTACGTGTACATCCCACTGAAGATGGTCGTCTATTATAACACCCAAATACCGAAAATCATGAACCTGTTCAATCCTTTTTCCATCAAGAAAAATGTTCAAACTTTTGGAGCACGGTGGACTTAATAACATTACCTTAGTCTTATCTAAGTTAATACTTAATCTGTTTCTCTTGTACCATCTATATATTGAGTTCAGATCATTTTGCAACATTGATGTAACTCTATCAGTATCTTTATGTGAACAATAAATTACTACATCAACTGTGAATACATTACAGGAACATAAATATACAGATTCTGAAATATCATTAATAAATATGAGGAAAAGTATAGGCCCAAGTACACTCCCTTGTGGTACCCCTGTCATGATACTTTTGGATGTTGAGAGATGGCCATGGCAAAAAAACATTTTGACTCCTACCAGTTAAATAATCAGAAAACCATTCTAATTGTTTGCCCTTGATGCCATAACATTCCAGCTTATGCAATAATAACGTATGATCAATTGAATCAAAACACTTAGAAATATCTAGAAAACATGCAGCAACTACTTCATGATCGTTAAAGACTCCAACCAATCATCAACAGCTCGATGGAGATAAGTATTAGTTGAGTGATGGGGCAAGAATGCGGCTTGATCTATGTTAATCAAATCATTTTGCTGAAGATATGCCAATAACTGATCTTTAATCTGCTTTTCAAAGATTTTTGATACATGACAAGCGACAGAAATTGGTCTATGATTTGAAGGATCATTTTTACTTCCTTTGCCCTTGTATATAGGCATCGTTTTAGCCCTTTTCCAATCAGTGGGAACAATGCCATCAGTCAAACTCTTATTATATATAATATAAAGTGTTTCAGAAATGATAGGAGCAGCTATACATAACAACTTAGAATCAAAATTCAGAATGTCAAGGTTGCTATCTTTACCAAGATTTATGAGAGAATTACGAATGCTATCAACAGAAACACAATCAAAAATAAACTCATACATTCAGAATGATTCCATTGAAAAGTACTTTTACCACCTTCTACTATTTGTTTACCGACATTAACAAAATATTCATTCAATTTATCAGCAGTCAATTCCATCGGAACGTTATCTTCTTTACGTTTTCTACCCGTGACTCTATTCAGTTTTCTCCACACTCTCTTACTGTCATTTTTACATTTATCTAACATAACATTCATATACTTCTTTTTACTAAACTGCGTCTAAGTTTTGTAACACTGTTTCTGACTCTTTGATATTCCTTCTTAAAAAGAGGTTGAGATTCACATTTTTTCTTTAAATAATCTCTTTTATAAATCAGCTTTACAATATCTTTTGTGATCCATGGACAACATCTCTGTTTAACTCTTACATTTTTTAAAGGGGCGTGCTTATCACATACTTATAACTAGATATATCGCTACGGCTACTGATATGCCTCCGCCATAATGCATGGTTCTCCTAATAGGTCTATAGTACAATGTCTTGACAATGTGTGATGACAGTTTCACACAATTGGCAAAATATTAAAATGACAGGTTTGACACAAATGTGCTGAATGTTCACTTTCCTAGAACTAGGTTCAATTGGATGAATGATTAAAATGTCAGAGTGCAGATATTTGGGGAACTGATGATTTTTACTTGACTTTTGACCCTTTTATAAGTTTATGCATTGAGTAATTTTCAAGGTATTGAGAAGAAGTATAATTTCAGTATCAAATGGGAAAATAGCATTATCTAAACCTGGCCTTTGACCTTTGACCTCACAGTTCCAAAGAGAATCACTGTTAGGTTGAACATGCATAAATATGTAAGTTTCATGATGATACCTTGAGTTACTTTCGAGATATGGAGGAAAAAGTGCAATTCAGCACTTTCACTTGACCTTTGACCTTTTGGCAAGAAACTTCCCCAAAAATATATATTGGGTAATACATGCCATATATCAAGTTAAAAAAAAAAAAACCTTCAGGCATATTGCATTTTAAGGAAAGTAGTGATATTTTGAGGAGTTGACCTTGACCTTTGACCCCCTGACCATTGACCCATGACCCCCAACTTCCCTAGATAATCACTGCCCATCGGTACAAGCATATATACTAAGTTCCATGAAGATACCTTGAACCATTTGCGAGATATGGAGAAAAACATGAAATTTCAATTTTTTTTTCACAAAATAACCTGTGACCTTTGACCTTTGACCCTGTGACCCTAAAATCCACACAAAGTATTATCCCCCAAGGATATACCCTCATACCAAGTTTGATGTAAAACCACCACACGGTTCTTGAGATATCAACAAAAACAAAACGGGACGGACGGACGGACGGACGGACGGACGACCCGAAAACATAATGCCTCCAGCCACTTCGTTGCGGAGGCATAAAAATATAGTTTTCTATTTTATCCATTTTTCATTTACTCCTTCCGCCTCATCCGTGAAATCATTCATTGAAAAAACTCTCTTAAGATCATCCAAAGAGCTAATCTCATCAAACGCTTTAAAATCACGGAAGACAATTTCTTTATGTTTCCTATTAGTACTTATCCTCATGTCAACATATATATAAGATAATGATCGCTGATTGAAATCTTAGCTACATAACAGACAGTATGTTTACGAGGGAAACTGGTAAGTATATGATCTAAACACTTTGATGATTTATCTGTTTAACCCTCGTCGGCTTGTGAACAATTTGTGTTAAACAAAAACAGATTTTCAGGATTTTCAATCAAATTGATAGGATCATTACACAAATTTTCATCAAACTTATAGTCATAATTCAAATCTCCCAAAATCACATTCTCTTTATTTTCATCTGTTATTTTCTCAAGAATATCCAAAAAACAATAAAAATACAACCAACCTATCTGCATTAGGTGGTCTATATATACAACCAACGATTAAATTTTCCATCCTAGTTTGTAACAATTCGATCCATACAGCTTCCAGAGAATCTGAAAAAAGGTCCTGCCTTATAATAAAAGATAGCGTTTTATGAATGTCTAAACTCCTCCACCACGCCTTTTTTCTACTCTATCTTTGCGTACAAGTACATAATCATCAATTGATATCAAATCATCACTAATCAATTCGTGAAGCCATGTTTCATATTTATAAACATAATAAATCAAAGTGAATCCTGTTCAGTAATAATCGAATTTCATCAATCTTATCAACAAGACTCCTGACATTAAGATGAGCGATTTTGAAACCTTTAACACAAGATAATATAGAAGAACATTTCGAATACTCATTTCTTGGCAAAACATTAGTAGGAGGGTTTACTGAGCTTACTTCTGTGTCTTTGGCACACTCTTTGTGGCCAGCTACCTAATAGGGGCAAACTTTTGCTTTGTGACCGTATTGAGAGCAACGTCTGCATTGAAGTTGGATACCATGATGGCATGATCGCGCCCGATGATTAGGCTCACCACACAGGTCGCAGACGTTGGGATAGGGGGACATAGCATTATAATTTGTTCCGCGAACTACTGAAGCAAAGGATGGACGTAACATGGGTTGAGGCGTGATGGTGGGGGGTATTCCATAGTGTGAAGGATGAGTGAACTGGGTATATCGGCACAGGCACATGAACCTATGGTTTTATTTACATGTTTGGGCTTCGGATGGGTCAAAGTTGCGGTATGGAAAGTTTGAAGAAAATGACATGGACTTCACATTAACTGAGGAACGTCCATAAGTGAATAGAGCAAAAACAGTAGAATACATCAATGAAAGTTTGAGTAAAATCCAACAATCTGTTCAAAAGTTATGAATTTTTAAAGTTTCTGGGCAGTCAATGCTGGATGAGAAGACTACTACAGAGAGTGATGTCACGTGCATAATGATATAAAGGAAGTAGTCTTGTATGAAGAGAATACCATAAAATTTCATTTTTTGAAGAAAGTGCACATTTCCTGGACTTGTCACTGTCTTTGAATATGCTAAGAGTGGTATTATTCCCACTGCTTTCTGAAAGAGGTAACTCAAGTGCTCTTCTATTATGCAAGAAAAGTGAAAATATGTGAATTTTTTTTTCCCGACATGTTTGTTAATTTACAGATCAGCAGTTGCGATCTTAACAAATTTTCATTTGTAGAGGGAGACAAACTGAAGAAACTCAAACCTGAGCCTATGTGAAACTTCTTCATATTTTCTTTAACTCTTTCTACATATGACATCATAAATTGTAGAAGTCTTGCTATCCAGCAATAGCGGCACTGAAACTTCAAAAATGTATTGTCTGATTGATGTGGTCTACTACTGTACTAGTGCTGCATTCACTGAAGGTGAACTTGTCCTTTTTAATGTTCAATAATGTTTGGTACTGTAATCAAAGAGAGAGAGAAAAAAAAGACAACAAAACATCAGGGCCATAGGGGTAAGAATCATACATTTTCTTGGTAACCCAAGGTACAGTGCTAAAGAAGAAGAAGAAGAAAAAAAAACAAAACACACCATATAATTCAATATAATGGTGAAATGTTTGGTTGGTAACCCATAACACCAAATACTGTATCACATACTCAAGATTTTATCTCAGTATGAGGCAGCTGTACTGTAGTGTGTTGAAAAAGATATTACATATGACTCATCAGGACTATGGTAGAATGCTGTAAGAGGCAGAAATGGAAATAGAGACACAGCACCAGGAAGTCATCATCCCATCAGAGTCACAAACTCAAAGGTAAGCAGGCTTCCATGATGTACACGCAGGATATTGGGACCCGGCCAAGAAGCATTGTCGTCAAACTCGGTCACAGTGTGCGAACCGGAGTTTGTACCTGGGAAAGCCAGGCAGGTCTTTGTAAAACACAATGGGGGCACTTTTCTGTGAATTGAGAGTGACAGGTAAAGGTCTGCTGCAAAGTCCACACAGTGCCAGTAGAGCACATGCAGACTTCCTGCTACACAAGTAGGGACTCCCCACGGGTTTGCCTAGATTTATTGAATGCACAGAAAAGTCTACAGAGGTTGCACTTCCTGGTTTAGTTGGAGTATAGAAGTATGATATACTATCTCAGAAACAAACACAGAAACAACTCAAGACAGCTAAAGTTAGGTTTGGTTTGCAAATATAAATTATCAGTTGAATACCTTGCAGCAAACACTACACTACTGAGCATTTTACATAAAGCAAGATTCATCTGATAAACTGGCACAAATGAAAGAAGTGATGTCATACAGGAAAGACACGCAATTTCACATCATACATTGTATTCACATTGAAATTAATACAGTCAAATCAGAAAAACAGAATGGCTGAAGTTTCATTTACATCAGGAAGTAATTGAGCTTAAAGGTTCACAAGATATCTTGGAGAGAGTGATATTACACACAGGTGATGCTTTGAACTCAAATCTCTTCTAATCTTTTGTTCACCCAAACATAAACATCATATCTACAGTAAAGAAAAAGCAAACAAACTAAAAAAAAAAAAAAAAAAAAATGGCAACTAACAACCCTTACCACTAAAAATTTACCATTTGTACATTATTGTAGCTCAACTAAATTTAAATGTGGAGCATAAAAGTTATTGTGTATGACTTTAAGTCAAAAACAAAAATTTAGATAGGGTAGGTCAATAGCAGATTTATGTGGCCATGAGATCATCACCATTTTTGTTGCGTGGTTGCTGCTAATATCACTTCTTTTTTTTCTTTACACATGTATAAAATCTTACACTGCCATAACTTTCATATTAGTGGCCTGATTTCAATGAAATCTCAACCACTCTAGACTTCAACTCATACTGGATATACTGAAGTCAATTTGAACATGGTATGGAACTGCACTTAAATGGAAATATGGAGTTCTATACAAAAGGCTTTGAACAAAGGTCATTTTAAAAACAGAATCAGCTGTACAAATACACACATTCAAAATTAAAAGGCATTAATAGTGCATGCTCTATCATGCACTATACTGGATTATAAAACAGGCCGAGGTGAAATAGAACTGCACGAGGGATAATTTAGTATTTGGAGTTCTAGATATAGTCCAGCACTGGTGCATCAATAGAACATGCATAGTAAATATCAAGACCCTTTGATCTATTGATGCATTTGCCGTAGGTCTATAAAGATCTAGACTCTACTACTGATTTTGTGCACACAGAGTATTAACGATATTTAATCGTACACATTGTAGTGCTGGCTGAGCAGACTTACATATAAACTGCATACTTTCTACATTCTGTGCTCTATTCATGCACACATATACCCCCCCCCCCCCCCCCCCCCCGCATAGAAAATTAAAGCACAGACACACTGTAAGTGTTTCAGTAGGCACAACCATGCACTATACTAAAATTTTTGCACATCCTTAAAATATCTATGAAAAAAATCTTGGATTGAGTTTGTACTTCTACATCATCTTCTTTTGTATCATTAAAAAAAAAATAATAATAATCCCCGAGGTTCAACAATTGTTTGATTGCCACCCTACAAATAATCTAACAAACTTACTCCATTTAATGTCATGAAAACCTACAGAATTTTGTCCACAGTAAATTGTCAGCTCGCCCTCCTATGTTCATCGGCTTCTTACCTGACTGAGAGAGTGAAGTCCCCTGGATTGCTCTTGCTGGGGCGGCAAAGGAAACAGCCATCAAAACCATTGTCAAGCAGGAGTCTTTCTGCGTCTATGCCTGAGATGTTGGGATGAAACCATCTGGGCAGGAGATATGAAGAAAAAGATTATTGATCATAGACAATCCACACAGACAAGAGCCCCCAGCTCAAAACTTGCATAGAATAGAACAACATATGCAAATAGCAACTATGTAATATTGTTGCTTTCATCATCACACTTGAGTTTTGCTGACAATGCTGTTGTTATAAAGTGTAAAGATACTTGCAAGTGATGAAAACACTGTGATAAATTGTACTTCTGTGATCATCTCATACACCTTTGTACGTGTACACACCAGACAAACGATTTCAAACATTCCATCTACAAAGGGCCCAATATCTGAATACAACCACAGTATAGTTTGAAATACAGCTTATAAAGATACGAACAAATGACACACTTTCAACCATAGTGCACTTTAACTTTAGGGGAGAACTGAGATTAGCATACATGTACATTTGACATGCATATTTAATTTCAATGATAGAAATAAGAAGGAATAGTGTGTATTTGAATCTATGATTTTTACCTCATTACAACAACAAAAACAAAAGAAATTATCAATACATGAGTACATCCATACTTATACTAACTGAAAGCCAGGTCATCTATTTCTTCCCCTTTATAATTCATCCAGGCCAAAGTAGGCCCTTAGAAATGCAGAAATTGGGTTTCAATATCAGTGACATGTTGCAGTTGTATATTCAAAAGCTTTACATCATGGTCAACAATCCCAAGATTAGCCTTACCTTTAGCACCATTTAATACTTAATCTAGCACCATTTCACTCCTTTAAAACCAATGACCTTACAAAGTTTTCTTGATTTCCTTGTACTGGTATACATGTATCTCTTCATCCATAACTACTACCTCCCAAGCGTATGAACGGCAGAAAGATAACATACAGCTTTTGCTATTTGTATGCACAACAACCAGTTACAGCAGCGAGCCTGCATGAGAAGGAAATGTCTACTGATTATGGCAAAACATGTTCCATAGTCTAGAGAAAAATGCCTTGAGCCTGACACTGACACCAAACAATGGATTCATGTTATCTAAACCTTCTGGTGTCAAAGTCACTGTGATTTCAGATTACAGTAGTTTTGTACATCAGGCAAGAACTGACCTGTACTAAAAAGCAGTTGCTCATGTGAAGATTCTTACTTTGATCAACAAAGCAGTCTGTGTGTCGGAACATGTGTTCAGTGCAAACATGATAGGCTTTGTTATCAATCATTCAAATTTAAAGCATTAATAATATTTTGATTTCATTGTACAATATATGTAATCTCTCTTTGTTGTGATGACATACATAGTCATCCTGAATCCTACAATCACAGTCAGTTAACACTATAACTACATTGAGAAATTCTATGCCTTAAAAAAAAAATACAGAAATTGATATCAGAACACATTTTTTAATATCTTATTTTATGGGGGGCACCAAATCCTCAGAACTCTGCCTTAACCCTATTCCCATGGGGGGGGGGGGCCATTTTGGCCCCCCTCGACGTTTCGCGTGATTATTCCGCAACGCATGATGTTCTCCCCGCAACATTTTATGAATTTTTTCTTTCAAGTATCGCACAACTTTTGAGACCAAAATTGTCGCTCCTGGGCACACCGTTTTGAAGCCACGCCCCTTTGAAAAAAATTTGTCGACCCAAAAATTGCTCAAAAACATGATTTTGTGTACAAATCCAACGTAAATTGTGTTTTTGCAATTAATTCATATAAAAATAAATATTTTTGCTTTCAATGGCTGATAATGATTTATTTTAGCCTGATTATGCTTTAAAAAGTTTCTGCGACAAATTTTGATGAAAAACAACAAAAACAAATGTAAAAAAACAAAGAAATACATAAGAAATTCAATAAACAATAAAATACATAAGAAATAATTATGAAGTCGAATTTTTGCTTCAATATTATTGTTGAGGATATTGAAAAGAATATGTTCACCAAAAATTAGAAGTTTTGGAGCTTCATTTTTTGATTTACAGGAAAAAAAAAATTATTTACATACATTAGCATAAATTAATTAATACAAAATGCATGAATTGAAATTTGAAAAATCTAACTATACAGTCTTGTAGATTACATTGGTCTCCACCTTAGTGCAAATTTTCGCGAAGATCGCGCGATCCACGACCGAGATCTGAAGGGGGGCCCAAAAAGGCCCCCCCCATTTCAAGTCCCTCAAAAAACACGGTGGGATTAGGGTTAAGTGATGCAAATTCAAAAAGTTATGTCTCAGACTAATTCTACTGTTCTCTACCATCATGTGCCAATACATACAAAATTTGTTTGTGTGACGCAGAAATATGCATGCAAACCTGGTACACTAACATTTAGATACTAACATGTTACTCAGTATATAATTACAGTCATTTGCTCTATCTTCTAGGGCAGACAAAATACATCCCTGCACTTATGTTATAGGTGGAACCACATATAAACAAACAAACAAAATGTTATAGGTGGAACCAAGGCTGACTGAAGTTGGTTGAGTTGGAATGCCAGTTTTCTCATGGCAATATAATAGGTGAATGCCTCAGCCATAAAGCGTATGAATCACATACATGGTCCGATACTATTACCAACTGGCTGATTGCCGCAACATGATTTACACTCACTTTGGAATTGACACAGGTACATTGATTGATTCAAGGTTACAGTGGGATACGTGTCAACATAATTCAATCAGAGAGAGAGAGAGAGAAAAAAAAAAGAAGAAGAATTTAGTGACATACATACAGTACACTGTAGCTCTACATTTGTAGGTGACATCAAACTGAATACAGCACATGTATACTGCCCCATGAAATGAGAAACTGAGGCTAATAGTAACTATGAAATCCAACAATTATTTGGCCCAACCTAAGCTTATAGGGATGGGACAGTTTTGTTTGAGATGGGGCTTCAGGTTTCCAACTGTTTTGTGAGATAATGAAAAACCTCTTATGAAATGTCAAAGAGCAAGCAATTCTACAAGGGATTCATTTGATGAAAATTTGTTCTGAAATGGCTGGGATATCCAAGACAAAGGGATCCCAATAAAAGGTGGGACCCATCTTTTATTAGGATTGCTTTGTTTTACTTTGTTTTTGGAAATCTCAACATTTCAAAAACAATTTCACCAAATAAACTTTGGATTCCTGTTAGAATTGCATGCTCTGTAACATTATTAGTGGTTTCCTAGTATCTCACAAAAAGTTAAAAGCTCAATCCTCCTCTCAATCAACTATACCATCCCTTTAAAGGGGATGGCTAGTAACTGATCAGTGGGAATCAGTGGGAATGCTGGAGGATGATTGTTCCAATCCTTGTGGGATTCATTTAAGAGTACATTATATATCTATTGTTGTGTGAAAATTATTTGCTTCAGAATGGTCTCATATTCAAGTAATGTGCAGTTTAATGTTTTCAGGTTAGCGTGCCTGGTCAGTGACGGGGCATTAATCTGCACATTACTTGAATATGAGACCGTTCTGAAGCAAATAATTTTCACACAACAGTAGATATATAATGTACTCTTAAATGAATCCCACAAGGATTGAAACAATCATCCCTCAGCATTCCCACTGATTCCCACTGATCGGTTACTAGCCATCCCCTTTAAAGAAATACTTTTAGGTAGCAATCTCAGGGTGCATTTATGAACTCACTTCTGGAGCAGAATTACGGTTTCTAAACACCTTTCAGGGAGATTAGGGCAGATGATAAACACAAAGCTGTTCTGATCAGTGGGATACAAACACCTATTTCAAATGCTGAAAAAAAGTGTGATCTTGAATACGTGTTTGAGCCAGAAATGTGTTTCTGTAGAGACAATAAATGCAATGAATAAATGCAAAGTACAATAATTTTGAAATGCACAAAGCTTGGACCTACCCATGGCAACTACATGTACATGACCTCTGTTCCTTGGCTTAAATAGCGCAATGGAGCTGCCTTCCTCTTGATTCATGATAAAGATGATAAATGCAACAACTTGATAAATGCAATCTGAAGCCCCTTTGCAGTGGTTATGCATTTTGATAGTGGGTAATGAAATGTGTTTCAAACATGAAAAAGATAATAATGCAGCCTTTACTAGACACATGCTTTTTGCCTTTTGTTGTACTTCAGAAGGGTTTACTCCAATTGCCACATCAGCTCATTCACACCCCTTTTTTATGGTAACTGGAAGATAACTTAAATGTTCAAGGAAAAAACATTCAGTATTAAAACAAGAAAAATCTGCTCTTTACCGCTGAATCTGAGTTGTTTTTTGTTGTTTTTTGTTTGTTTGTTTTTTGACACCAAATTATGTGTGAGTATGAGGCCTTCTTCTAGTATGATAACATTCCTGAAAATGTAGTGGTTTTTTTTTGTTTTATTTTTGTTTTTGTTTTTTGCTTTGTTTATTTTGTTGTTGTTCTTGTTGCTGCTGCTGCTGTTTTTTGCAGTAAATATTGGCTGGGCGATTCCATGGTAACTCGCGTTACAAATAATGCGTACATTTATGGGATAATGCGCCATTATCTTTGTAATTGTTAGGATCTACAAGTTACTTTTTTCATCATGGGTTAAGTAGACATACACCAACTGAAGGAATCCAAAAATAAAAATAAAGGACAAACATGTTGGGATTCTTGAATCATTTAATTTTGGTAACTCGCGTTACACAAAAAGGACATGGTCAATTCTATAAAGGCCTCTTTTTGGAAAGTCTCCTCATACTAGACAATCTTCATAAAAGCTTTCCTACCTTGAATTGATAATGGGTTATGACTCATAAATTAACACAATCAAAGTTGAGTATCAAAGACCTGGTAAAATGTAGGGAGCCTTTATATCGGTAACTCGCGTTACGGTAACTCGCGTTACATTATGTCCACTAACATAGCATGACACAAACTGATGACATACAACTGTTCTGATGGCACTGCATCTTGTGTTGGATATCTTGAGAGATGCTTATTTTTGTAGATAGTAAAATGAATAAATGTTAAACAAATATTTTACTAATAAACCCAACTGATAGAGAAGAATGTGTTTAAGAGCTTCACTCCTCATATAGACCTTGAATATGTTTGAATATACAGTATACCCAGATGGTTTACGTGTAGTACATTGTAATTTTCAGAGTGTAAGATGAAAAATGTTGAACGTCTTTAACAAAACATAAAGATCAAACCCTATCAACAAGTGTACAAACAAGCTTACAATCTTTCAAAAATCAAAATCCTATCTTTGTGAGTAGTGAAAACAAGTACATTTCTTTGCAACTGATTGACAAATAGACCAGTTTGTAATTCAACTTTGCGCATGAGCAGAAAAAGGTAATTTGTACCAACAGGCATTTTGGTTTGTAAATTCACTGAGATTTTAAGCATCTGTGATTCCATGATTATTCATGTGATCCTTATCTACACATGTAAATGGTGCTTGCCAGCACATCCACCTGACAGCAAGAATGGTACTTCGCAATATAAAAGGAAATAGGCTGTTACTGCATTCAATACAAAACAATGAAATGGATGCCTGCTAAATTATAAACTGATGGAGTATGCTGATCATTTGATCTAAACGCAAGTTCATTTTTTTGTTTGAACATGAATTCCATAAATTGTTATGTTGGGCAAGCTTATGCATTATGCCAGTGTGAAAACGAGTGAAGTGCTGAACCAACTGAGAAAAAAGAAATGTAATTTTGACCAATGTGTACATGAGTTAATTACGAACTGGCTTATTTCACTACATCGACGTAAATAAGCACTGAATTGATCAGTGTTTTAGTAGTACAGTCAGTCTGCAGCACGTAGGCTAATGAGCCGATCCGGCAAGATTTATTCAGCACTCTCGTTGACGATCTTTGCGTTTGAAAGGTGTCTTGTCGTGCGAGATTTTGCGAGACTTTGATAGGGCTATGGTTATCACAGTGTAGCGACTTGTACATACATCTGTCATGGCTACAAGTCATGGTAAACTGTTCTCCAGACTTTGATCTTTATTTTGATACTAAATTTGCATATAACATCAGATCTTATCATGACTATATAATCAGTTGAATTTGCATAAATTTTACCTGCTTTTCACAGAAGATTTTGTCGTCTAAAGTTCTTTTTTGGTTCCTGACTGGATTAAGAAACTGCTGTTTCTGATTTTGGCTTTTTCGTAGAGAGGAAACTTAGATGCTCATCATATATTGGAGTCACGGAGACGCAAGCATGATTTATACTTGTTTTTCCGTTTTGAAATGTCTGTAAAATTCACTCCTAAGCCGGAAGTATGCTCCACACAAAGTGTACAGTGGCGCGAAAGAGCTCTCTCATTGGACAGTGCTTGCATTCAGCGCTTGAACTACATGCGTGCCAAGAAACCGCAAGTGGCATGAAACCGTTATGTAGTAGCGTAATGACGTAATGCAAGCGCTGAATGCAAGCGCTGTCCAATGAGATAGCTTACTCTTGAGATTACACGGTTTCAAGCTGATCAGCACTGACATCGATGTATATTTTACTGGTTCCTGACCGGATTAAGCAACAAATTGTCAAGATATTTACATGGATACAAAGATTAGGAGATGGACTACCAAATAAAGCATTTTCATTGAGACGCAAGGTGAATTTAATATTTTTTTGATGTTTTGAACGTGTACTGCATGAATTACTTTTTTCATCATTTTTCAAGCTCAAATTACGCTATGATATTTTTCATTTACAATAATTAACATGTGACGATAGTTTACATATTTTCCTTGAATTTGATACCAAATTTGTGAACATAAGGTGTATTTTTGTTGCCGAAAGCCCAAGGACAAAATCCCCTTACGCAGCTCATTACGTATGCAAGCCTAGAGCGGGCTTGCATACGAGTTGAATAAATACGAGCGAATTATCTGGTGCTGCGGACTGACTGAGTAGCCATGATAAAAAGGTCACGGGCGTACAACCTCGAGCACGAATCGAACCTAAGACCTCCTGATCTCTGGACAGGCATCATCTCCACTAGACCACCGAACTTCCACCAGACAGCAAGTGTTGGTTCTAATCCTTATAGCATGCAGCGGGTACTGCGTAATTATTCAAATTCACGAAATTCTTCCATTGAGATGTTTTCATTGCAACTGATTGAGAAATTGCCCTACATCAACGTAAATAAGCACTGAATTGATCAGTGTTTTAGTAGTAGCCATGATAACAAATCGTGAGCGTACATACTCGAGCAGGATTTGAACCTACAATGTACAACCTCCTGATCTCCGGACAGGCATCATCTCCACTAGACCACCGAATATGGATTAAAACCAACACTTGCTGCTTTACAGCATTCTGTAATAAAAATTCTGTAATACTGATGCAGGAAATTCAGAAGATGAATTTTATGTTCTTATTCACTGCTGAATGTACAAGTACACATGCAGTGAAAGCCTGGCTAGACTCTTTAATTAAGTGGCCTTGATGCTAGTATTATACAATCACAGTTTATTAGGCTGCCCTCCTTTGTTTCAGTCCAGCATAGTGTGTATAACACTGCATTTGATTGTTTTCACCACAATCTAGCTCAAAAAGTATTAAAATTTGCTTACGTTGGTGGAAACTTGTGTTTATAGTCGGTAACTCCGCGTTACATGCTGGTAACTCGCGTTATACTTTTCATTGACATTTTTTAATGTGATGACAGCATTTATTCAAGTCAACATCCTGTGTACAGTATCAGGGTGTGATGAATTTAGAAAATTATGATTCCCAACAAATTACCTCCACTGCTTCCTTCAGAATGAAAAATATTTCTTGTTTTGGTAACTCGCGTTACATTACTCAAGGGCTGAACTTTCATGTGGTGATTAAAATTTTTTGAAGGTGGTATAGAAACTTCCTCTTGGGAGACTGGAGTAGAACCAATTTGCTTCTTTAAAATGAATTAATTGAAGTGCTAGCAGAATTTTTCTATTGAAAAAATGCATATGAAGTTAATCATGCATTTTAGCAATTTGAATGACTGAAAAATTGTCTTTAACATTTGTAGCCGTTTCTCTGGAAATATTTGACTGATTGATATAATTCTTCGAGTTTCTGTAACTTCAATATATAGGTAATACATAATGAGTAATTCTTTTGCAATATGATAAACTTGAAATTTGAGTGCGATGTCCACATTCCCATGGAATAGCCCGGCATCACTTTAAATAACTGAACAAACCTCTATTCCTTTGGGCAGCACTTCTGGTTTCTGGATGTATAATTATTTACATGGAAAACTCCCTGTCCTGCTATAAACTAGTCGACATCTTTTGCGTAGTGCCTAGGAACATGCACTGTACTCCATGCCATGAAATTACCTGCAGATCTGATCAAGTCAGCTACAACATGTAGGCCTAAATCTTGATTTTATTTCATTATAGCTTGATCTCTTCATAGCAATGGTACTTTCCCAAACTAGGATACAATATCCCTTTAAGGAGATCTTGAACTTCATTAACTTATGAAGTTCAGATTTAGGAAATAATGGAGAGCATAGAGTTACTTATACATCTTTAAAATTCACATGATTCCTATGGAGCTTGATAGGCCAAATTCGTCAGCATACGTTCTTGTATCTTATTTCCACATGTGCAAGCTTGCAAGCATTCATAGCACATGCATGTACTTAAGCACATAATGCAAACCAAATTATCTAAGTAAAAATGAAGGTTCACAGGGGAGATACAGTATATGAGGAAACCTTCCCATTAGTCAATTACCTTCTAAGGAGGTCAGGTGACCTGCTGTTTCATAAGGAATGGAAGACAACACTGAAGGGGATTTCCCCTTTTGTAAATCATGTGACTATTTGTCCTAAAAGCTCGGGGTCAACCACTGAGTGATATCGCCCTGGGGTGCACAGTACACTGCCTCTGCATGAATTATTGTAATGTTCAATCAATGAGCAAGTGCCTTTCTCAAATTCATACTGGGCGGAGCTGCAATGTATCCCTACCACAATGGGAATCTGCCTGTTTTTACATGTAGCGAGGTCTCTCTGAGTGTTAATGCAGAAGACAAGTGTTTGAGCATTTGTGACCCGCGACAACGGTTTCAGGCAAAAGTCGGGAATTTTGAAAATTCATTTTTTCACTGAATCACATTGCCCATTTCCTAAGCTTTGCATTGATATAAAACACTCGTATACTTCGGCACCATAAGTGGGCATAGGAAGAGAAATAAAATGCACTTTTTAACTTGTTAGCCTGACAAAATTGCGAGAAAACAGGCTTTGAAGATTCACCTCTTTCTCAAAGACAATGTCCGAGCGGCGATGCGAGGGGAGAGTCACCCATCCGTACGATGGTGCCAATCGATGTTAAGCTCCGCCTTTAGCAACCACATCGCCTTCTGATTGGCTCACTGAGAGAGTCAAATTTCCCGGGCACCTTCCTCGGAGCTCAGCATATGGAGCCGAAAAACAATGCGTTTCGCTCGGGTTTGTTTGCAGTACGTCTTTCAAAATGGCGAATACGATAATTGCACGTATGGTTTACATGTACTCATGTGTATGGCGCACGCATTACGCAATGGCATCCACACGCCATGACCGTGAGCATGTAACAGGAGCGGTGGCGAATCCACACATTTACAAATCGCGTTTTCATTGTGGTTGATTTGTTTTTATCATTGGCGACCCTTTTGAAGGCAGAAACTTGCTAGTGCTGGCAAGGGTCACGCTTCCAGTTTGTTTTGCTTTTACACGACATGCGTAATGCATTATGTTGCTTTGTTGGGTGGTGCTAATTAAATTTAAACAAACAAACAAACAAACAAACAAACACGACTCGTTAGTTTGGTGCGATCTTGACATGTAGTATTTAAATATAATTAGTCACATGTGACCGCTCCTTTCCTCTCATCTACCTTCCATTGAGTCAGTCTGCTGTCATAATTTTTACTACATGTACAAGTAGACAAATTTGAGAGTATCTACAGTTGTAGTTTTCTTTTCACACGATTATGTCATGCTACATGATTTTTGTTTCACTTCCGTTGTCGAACATTGTGGTAGAATAGTTTGGATAGAAAGCAAAACGAAGAGCACGCACTACAGAGCGAGCGTATATAAACCACGATAGCAAGAACAATGGAGCATGTAATCGTGCACGCGTGGACAAAGCATTCCCCCGAACGCTGCAACCGGTGTCTCCGAAAGCCGACTTATGTAAATGAATGCGACGCACCAGCCAATCGCATGCGAGACCCTGCGCCGTAGCAACACTGGGGATATTGGCGCGGCGTTCGAAAGAAGCTCGAAACTGACGAGTGCGATCCAACATAGGGTGCTTAAAATTCCATTTTCGATAGGAAAAACTTAGTCCTATGCTATGGAATTTAGTGTAGATGTAGAAAACATATCAAAGATTCGATTTCTGCAAAAAACCTAAATCGACAACAATAATGGTCAAAATCTTTGTACCCCGCCTAGGAGGGAATTTGCTCTTGCGACTTTTGCCTGAAACCGTTGTCGCGGGTCACATTTGGTTTACATAAACATTTGCCCTGAAATTCTTGCACTTACACCCCTGCCAATCTTAACTGGAATCTTGGGATAAAACTCTTTATCTCTAAACAGAGAACCCATAGTGTCCTCTTCTTCATCCTCAACCCTTGAAGACTAGTCCTAAATATACTCCGGCAGATTTCTATGGAAAATATGTGTTTAGAGAACCCTTTACCTAAAAGTTGGAGTAATTTTACTGCCATGCAGCCAGTTGGGATGCCTCAGCTTCTTACGCAGTCACAACATGTGATATTCATGAACATAACCTTTCACTGACAGTTTGATGAAACTCAATAGGCATGTCTTCATCAGCCCGAAGTTTCAAAATAGCGCGCTATCTTGCGGTTACCAAACTAGTCCGATGTCAAGATAGCGCGCTACCTGTGTAGTGAAGACGCAAATAGCGCGCTATTTGATCGGGAAAATTTCCCCCGAAATCTTGGTCTAGTTCGTGAACTAGAGCGCTAATTCGTGAAATAGCGCGCTATTTCGGGTGCGTCTCCATCAGCCCGAAATTTTCTCGATCCCTCCACGCTTCTGGTTAGCCAGCTGGCTATTGACAGCGCATGTACAAGCTATAGTGATTGTGTATAGTGCATACACTCACGGCGTATTAAAGGATCACATGTGTGTACTAGGCCTACTGTTGTTGACATCTTTAAAACCAGGGAGGTGATTCCGTGCATGCTAGCTGTTTTTTGTAAACTTCTTCTTCTGGTCCACTCTACCTTAGCTAAAGATTCTTGCAGATTGTGTGTATTTTGGGTTTGTTTAAACATTGCAATTCGTTCATTTCGTATAAGATGTGTCACTGGACAGAAGAGTAGCGTTACTAATATCCCTTTGGAGAGAATTTGCTGTACTGCTCACCACCCTGGTTGTAGTATCGTATATACGGTGTTGTAGGAGATTTTGAGCGGGAAATCCACTTTCGAACAGCGAGCTAGGCAGAGTAATGATGCAAAGTGCGCATGCGTCAATTTTCGGACTAATTTCCCGAAGTAGGCTGTTCGAGCTGATGAAGACGCACATTCGCTCTATCGGGCTATTTTCTAAGACTGCAAAATGTCCCGCTAGTTTGAACTTCGGGCTGATGAAGACACGCCTATTGACTGATCAAATTCTCTGCTGCCCAAGGATTGACCTTTAACCCTCTCCACACAAGGAAGATTTTGATGGCCTTTGACCACAACCGCTGATCTTTCACCCCTGTTATGCTAGGAAACCTATTGTTATAAATCCACAAGATCTAAACTTCTTGGCCCGAATTCACGAAGGTGGTACAAATGAAACCATGGTTTAAACCAAGGACAAAAACCATGGAGCGCCAAGTGTCGCACGGAATATTTTGTTACGAAATTGGTCATTTCGTCGACAAAATGACCGTTTCGTTAACGAAATTATCATTTTGTGCACGAAATGTTCATTTAGTTACAAAATATTGTCATTTCGTTACAAAATAATCATTTCATCGACGAAATGACGGATTTCTTAACAAAATATTCCATGCGACACTTGGTGCTCCATGGTTTTTGTCCATGGTTTAAACCATGGTTTCATTTGTACCACCTTCGTGAATTCGGGCCCTTATGTTACAATATCACCGTAGACATTCCTAGCAGACATTATGGTTTGAAAATAGCATTTTTATTTTATATTTTATTCTTGCTATCACATTATATAATTGTAAAAACTTTAATGGAAGTAGCACTTTAAATTACCGTAACAATGAGTCAACAACGCTGTGCTGGTGTGCAGTGCAAGCTCTACAGCATTTAGGCCTAATACAAGAAAAACATCAAGCACTATCTCTATCCCGAAACTACAATTAGCTTTGTAGATTTCCTTAGCAATTGTTACGTGTTGGGAAAAGAAATTTCAACTGTAAACTCTGAAAATGCCTATTTATTGTGAAGTGATAGTGTTTCAGCCATGATAGAAAGGGGAAAATTAGATGTGATGCTCCGCCCATACATGCTGCATAGTAACTCCGCATTATTGCAAGCGCACAAGTGAACCCCGAAAGTGTGAGCCCACCTGACCTCCATATGTTGCATGCGGGTGCCAAAGATTACCTCATTCATTCGATTTGCAAATAGTGTATGGCCAGCTACCAACCTGACTGCTAGCGACTAAATGTTTACATTTATATACGATAGGGAGAACTGTAATGCACAGCGACCTTGGCATTTTACTATTTCCCAACTATTATATTCATGCAAATAATTACATGTATAAATTCAATTCTACCTTTTTCTTTAATTTGCATCAAAACTGGATATTCCTAGCTGAAGCTATGGGATTTTGCTGGAAAGAAGGGATTTCCAAATGATATCCCAAATGTCTCTGGTACCCTTCTGGACAGAGGCATTAAAAGGTCAAACTAACTGTAAGAGTGGGAATTTTTGCAGCGTGGAAATAATTGCACATTTCACGCAACCAGAAGCTAGCACGAAAATAAAAGCATGCGAATATTATGGCATGTCATATGTTCCAGTAGCTAATGTCCTGATTCCGCAGAATTAAAAACACGCAAAATTCATCTTACTCGGGCAAGTGCAAAAAATTGGTCGTGTGAAAATACCCACTTTTACAGTACCTCGTAATTAAGAAAAAAGTAGAATAGCATGGCTTTGGAGGCAGTTGAGCCTGATTAGACAGTAAAGGTGTGAAAATAAGCCATCATATGAGCATAAAGTAGCTTCACAAGATTGGTCAAAAGGAAAGGAACACAAACTTCATATTTGATGACATAAATGGTATCCTGGGGTACCAAACAAAAATCAGCCATTTTGTTGAATTATTATTTTTTTTTTTAAAAGGTTGTACCCTGGGTGCCAAAAAGAGGAAATTATTTTGGTGCTGGAGCTAGCGCGCGCTAGCTACTGCACTGCATTGCACTAAAGCACACGCTAGTGGTATCGCAGCTTCCATGCACGCATATGCAGTGGCATGGGAATGACTATGTACACGCACACACAGTGCATGCATTTTTCTCTGGCTGTCCTCGAGTGGACGTGAGGTGGCACTACACAACGCGGTTACCCGGGGTACTACGGTACCCCGGGGTAACGCGTGATGCATCATTTAAAGAAGCTGTACATCACAGACAGAACCAGTCGCAGCGGATGACTATAATTAACTCCCCCGAAACCCACAAAACGTTTTGAATTTTCAACCATCATCGAGGCAGTGCGCATCAAGCGTCCTCATTTTCACCAAAATTTCACCTTCTCATATCTCTGCTATACATTGACCAAAATCGCTCAAACTTTCAGTATCAATGCAAAATGATGATTTCTATCTACATATGAAAAATCACGAGAAACGATTAAGTACTTTTTAAGTTATTCAACATTTCATGTTTCGCTGTCTTGGAAAACTACCCTCCGATTATTTCCAGACACATCTGGTCGCACCACTAAATATTCATGAAACTTAACATACATATTTATAAGACATGGGCGGACGTTAGCTACGTGTTGTTCGATTTGCCGAAGACCTATTTTTGAAGTTACAAGTGAAAATAAATGAGGTGTTTTGTCAGAAATCTCACATTGTGCGGGAGCAGCAAACGAGAATAATGACGTCATATTCTAAAAAAAAACTGATTTGCGCTTGCGCAATGAATGGACTTTCCCATGCTGCTTCGATCCAGCGAGCTGACTGGTCGATGCGTACTGTGCGATGCGAGGTGGCTGCTGCGAATGCCCAGTACACTGTACATACAGTACATGCATGAGAGTGGGCCGCGGGGTGTCTATAGCAGCATGTGTTGCAGCAGGCCTCGAATTACCCGGGCAGCAAAAGGCAATTTGCCGCAATGCCTCTCTCAAAATTACCATGCTTACGGCAACTTGTTGCTGTCCCCTCTTTTTGGTTTGCCGTGATACCCTTTCATCCGAAACACAGCTTGATGATGAGCTATGCGCGAGAGAAAAATTTGTATTTGTTCCGAAAATGTCCTTAAAAAGTACAAATTCACAGTGGGAAAAAATAATGGGTAAAAAATGAGCACTGAGCAGAAAAGTGTGGGCACACGCAAATCGCTGCTTGCGTACTGTATACACCGAACTGAACTTCGCGCATGTGAATCCCTGCCGCCTACGGACCCTAGGATGTTTACATCGATCGCCGTGATATCGCCACGTGTGGGCGGCTGGGGAGGAGCACGAGTACACACTGTAGCCAGTTTCCAGCCATTTAACCGGTACTGTAAAAGTGGAAATTTTCGCGGTGTTGAAATTTTCGCGCATTTCGCGCAACCAGAAACTAGCGTGAAAATAAAAACACGCGAATATTTTTGCTTGCCATACGTTCCTGTGCGTGATGTCTTGATTCCGCGGAATTAAAAACACGCGAAACTCTTCTGACCCGGCCTAGCGCGAAAAATTAGTTGCGCGAAAATATCCACTTTTACAGTACCCTATCGTTTTGAGGAGGGGTAGAAGGCGTTCCGTTGTACAATGTCTCCTTCTTTTTCTCTTCTCCATCCACTTTTCCCTTGCCTCCGAAGTACGAAATGACTTTCAGAGAGTTGTGTGTTTTTTTTAACGTTATTGCATCATTTTTCTGCAAGTAAGAGGTGAGTTTCCATTCAAGTTTTGATGTGCACTGCAGCACCAGTATAGTGCAGGTGAAAAGCGTTCAAACTTTCTTTCCTGTGACTCGATATATTTCTAGGCCTATTAAAGGAGATCTCATATGACAGAATGCTTATAACAAACTATTTTCCAGTCCAAATGAATTAATTTCCTTTGTTTTGTATCGTTTATTGACTGCTGATCCCAAGGATCTCGTTGCAATACCGAGTTTCTACAGTGCATTTATTTTCTCGTAGTCGTAGCTTTCGATGCTGCAAACTTCTGCTAGGGCCTACTGATCATTTTATTTCTGTCATTTATCATGCCTCGTTTGGTACGATTTCTTCCGTTTAATATCACTTTACCCGTTCCCTTTATACTTTGAAGTATTTCAACGTAATTCTTTCAAGTGTCTCACACTGTACATGCATTTTCGTAACAGTGATTTCTCTGCTTTGCTGCAATATTTCGAAGCGAGTTTGATCCCAGCCACTTCAGTGTGCTGTGTCAGTGTGTGTTATCTTTTGTAATGTTTGTGTTGTTGTCGGGAGGTTGTCGATACTTTGTATTTGTGATTTATTTTCCTAGGCGTTTATCTCGAGTGATGATGGTGATCGTGTTTTTAAATGTTGATAGGAAAAGGACAAAATGATCGGAGTGATGCCTGATTGTGATGATAATTAATGATGCTGGTGTAAAAGACGGCTTGCTGTGAATGCTGAGCGTACTTGCCTTCGTTTTATTTTATTTTCCCTTGTACTCTTGTTTCCTCTCCCAAGAATGATAAAAAAAGAAAATACATACACCTCACAACAAAAAGAACCATGTGCTAGCAACCTTCGTAAAGTGAAATCTAAATGTTCATTACCAGCAAAGAATAGGGGAAAACACGAATGACAGTAATTAGAAGCGAAGAGATTGTGTATGCAGTCTCTTCAGCTCAAAGAAACTTGACACCCCACCCCTCTCCCCTTGTGGAAATTTCCACAAAAGCAGGTGCCAGACCCAGGTGCCAGATGAAAGAATGCGCGCACTGGAATAAACAGCGTGTAAATATCCTGGAAATATCGATCGAAGAACTAGCTCATGAGTTGAATTAAAGGAATCATCGCAAAGATATCACGATTCTATAGCCTTTCTTTTCGCACATGCATAGTGGGAAACATCGAACAGTCAATTATAGTGTACTTGATTGAATATCTTATATGTTCCCTAAACAATAAAAACCGCAACAAAAGGATTGATTAATCATTCGATTAAAAATGCAATCACAGAAATACATGAAAGGTCTCGTATGCCTAGACAAATTCTTTATGAGTAGGTCCTATGAGATGCAGCCATCACCCGATTAGACAGCAAAATCATGACAATTAATTTCAAGTTCATCAAAACTGCTTATTACTTTTCAAAGTTTTGGCTGTCAACATTCGTTTGTGGGTGTTTTTTTTTTTGTTTTGGTTTGTTTGTGTGTTTTTTTCCTTGTGAAAGACGTAATGATTTCTTCATATCGAATGTAAAGTGTTTACTGTAACCAAGCCATTAAGCTCAGCTATGGCGCATTCGATCCATCGAACTTTCAGTAATCTCTAGGGCAGGAGCACATGGCGCATTTCCTTTGAACTTGAAAGTGAAACCACGTGTTTTGCACATCGACACATATCTACACACAGCGCGGCATTTAGCGATCATCGTTATGGCAGACTTTCCGATTCCAGTCAGGGGGAAAGAAATTGGAATACAGTTGAACCTCTCGTATCCGGACAAGTCGGGACCGGGGCTCATCCGGATAAGGGATTTGGCCGGATACGGGAGACTCAATGCTTTATACATATGTACATATACAAGTACATAGGTCCTACACATGTACTGATGTAGCCCATTGTAGTACCACATGTAGTAATGTGTATACTGCAACCTTTTCATTGTTACATTTGGGGATGTTTGGGGATGTTGAAATGTCTGGAGGTATGCAATTTGAAAGGAAATTTGATGTAATGTATGTTAATCATGTTAGAAGTAATACGTAATTCATGTGTGTTTGGGTAGGAGTTGTCAAGGAGTTGGGAATCCCCCTTTCCTCCCGTAATTATTTTAAAAAAATCACGGTGAGATTGCGTCCATATAATAGAGAGATCCGGATAAAGGGAGGCCGGATAAGAGAGGTTCAACTGTACTTCGGAAAATGACGATGTTTAAAATCCAATAAAATGAAAAAGCCTGAAAACGACGCATGATTTTGTTTTATAGTATACAATAATTGAAAACACCCAACAGAGTTCTGCATTTGCTCACACAAAAGCTCTCTAGAGAAGATGAAAGCATTTCTCCTCCCCTGCTAGGTAGTGGAAGTTTCCATAACCAGCCCAGCAAGTTTTTGGAGGTAAATACATGCACGAGTACACATTCTTTGCGAGAGAGTAAGCAATCAATCAACACTGAACATTGCGTAGTTTGGAATCTACTTCAGCATGTGTCGTAATGTTATGTTTCGAGCCTGTAGGCCTCATAAGTCGGCGAGTTTATTTCAAAATAGCAAATAGAGGGAGACTGAAAAATATACGAATTCTGAAGGAAAAATACGAATTTTGGAGCTGCTGAGTACTAATTTGTGCTTCCAAAGGTTGGCACCTCTGTAAAAATAAATGATCTTCCAGGTTTGATCTCAACCAGTGTTTTCTCTCCACCAACTGAACAGCTGCGCTTCAGTCGGAGTCCACAGGGCCCCATTTCATAAAAAGGTTGATACGAAGACAACTCTTGCTGGAATGACAATTGTCATGGTAACGACAAGAATCCAACTTCCTGATTGGCTGTTGCTATTGGAAATTGCCATTCCAGCAAGAGTTGCCATCCTAACATCTTTTATGAAACAGGGCCCAGCTGGACATGTACCTGTGAATGAATATGGTATTTCTCTCTCCTGTAAATGGACCATTTTTATCATATTTCTTTTCTTTCTTGAAAGACGTAAAATTATGTTGTGGTCTACACTAATTAAACTCAAACTGAGGTGAGCCCTTATCATGTAAAGTACACCAATGAATGATTGGAAATAATGTTCGCTAATGCGAAAGTTTGGAAGCCATTTCATATATATCTTTATATATATAGTGTATATATTGGTTTTGCCTTGGTGCCCTTTCAAATTTTGGGGTTTTGCCTCGGTGCCCCTCTGATTTGCCTTGTTGTCCTTAAAAAACATATTGAGAGAAAGTGCCCCCAAAACCAAAAATTGCCTGCCCCTAAAACTGATGAAATTCAAGGCCTGCTGCAGGGGACTCCGTCACCTCATAAACAAGCACTCACTTTATCAAAACTGGCCTATTAAAAAGAAAGAAGCAAAAATGTGAATATCTACCAGCTATGATACCACTTGTAAATTCATGACATTGGATTATTCGGACTTCACGCAGATTTTACAGCACTAGTAAGTAACAATACCTACGGATTCCTGGTACGAGTTAATACAATCAGAGTACAGGTGATGTGAGCGCCACAAAGATGTGGGTATGTGGGGCTGTACCCTGTCTTCCTGTGTGAGAATGACTATGAAATTTCGTGCTCCGAACGAAGGTAGAAAGTGCACCTCTTCCGATTATTTCCAGACATATCCGGAAGCATGACTTCTCGAATGTGATATTTTAGAGTTCCATAAAGAAATACATACTTAGTAACATACTTGAAAGTTTTTTGTTGTTCACGAAGTAAAAATGTTCAATTTTAGCAACGATTTCTGACAATTATTTTCCGTTTTGAGAGTGAAGTTCTGCTCTATTTTGGAATATTTTATCCTCGTTATTTAAACAAGGTAACATAATGGCAGGTTAAAATTGGGTTTTTACTTTTCATAACTGTTTGGATTATCAAAAAATATGAATTTATAGTAAAATTACAGCGGTTTTGTTGCGACACTTTCCTAGCAGTTTTCATGCGAACTGTGTTCACTCAAGAGGAAAGCGAGGTCACGTCAAAATGAAAACAGCGAGTTAATTGCATCCGTCCGCTGCGACTGGAACTCCTTAGCTGAGGAAGTTCCCATATTTTTGTGGCATGGGAATGCCTGCACTATATTCATGTCAAGGGGCAGTCCCACCTTGTGACACCAAATCTAATACAAATTGTACTTCCATTCCCCTAGAAACTATTTGAACAGCAAACAGGGGCTGTCCCCATAATGTTTGAAAACTTATGATAAAGTATGCATCTGGTTGTTGTTTTATTCACCTTTAGTAGGACATGTAATACTCCCCTAGCTACCTGTATGTAGGCAGGGGAAGTAAGAGCAAGTTTGTCCTCTACGGATTATTCAGGGGGCATTTCATGGAGCCTTATGTCAGATATTTCAGGGCTGCCAACTCTCACGCATTTTGACCAAATTTCACACTCTCACACTTGCACAGACAAAAAAAAAAAAAAAAAAAAAAAAAAATAATGGACGTTTTGATACATTAACCATGTGTGTACAACCCCACCTCCGCATCGATCTTCAACACAGTCAAGTTCATTTCCCCCTGTATCGATATCGTATACTTTACTTTTAAACTGGTTTACCACACAATCAAAGGCTGCTTTTATCATCTTTCCCCACTTTGAGATGGCTTTCCATACCCACTATCAAAAGTCGTTTCCAAAGCCCTTGACAAACGGCTTCCAAAATAAGTTGCGTTTATCAACTCTTTGCCAACATGAAGCTCGCCTTGTCACTGGTGCAACGGCATTGCCTCGTTTGACCCGAGGAGAAAGGGTCATATACGGCGCGAGCTTTGTACCCGCAATACAAAGTCATTACAAAACAGCTTTGCGTTTATCTTGCTTCTAGAAACACGTTTCTGGCTGAAACCCGTTTCAGAAAGCACAAATTTGCAGTTTAATTTTTAGATACCTTTTATGACCCCTACAGTATGACATTGTTCAAGCTTTCAAAAATCAATTAGGATGTCTAGACAAAAACTAGATATTGTATGGTTAAAATGAGCTCCAACACACCTTCCTTTCCCCTACATTTTTCTCTACAAGACAGTTCAAAGCCCGTAATTCACAAAATAAAAAGAAAACCAAACAAACTTATTGAATAGTCACTTCACTCTGGTGAGTCTGAATTTACTCTTTATACATGGCAATTAGAGGATGTGACTCTGGCTTCCTTCTAAACTCTACTGAGAAAATTCTTGTAAAGAGTTTATCACAGAGGAGGTTTCCAGGCTGTCCTAATTTAGTTGACAGAACTAAAAAATAGTACCTCCTTGCTTAAAGACTATCACAGCATTTTTTAAAAGTTACAAACAGCCAAATTCTATGTCATATTGTACATTAACTTTTCCTCCTCCCATCTCTTTTTAAAAAAATTCCAGAAAAAAAAATACAGCTGTATCTGGAAAAATTTTACAAAACAACAGAAGGCCTGTTCCTGCACATCTAAAATCAATGGTTTTTACAAATTTATTTTTCAACATGTTGTGAAAATCAATGACTTACATGTAGTGGGGACACACAAAAAATCACTATCATAATCCATAGGTTTCATTACAATTGATGCAAAACGTGGTCCATCTTAATTATTTCCAGAAAACTCAGTTTTTTAATCCTACGATACAAGTCATCACACTAGGTACAGCCTGCAGAATGATAGTGCCCTGAATTGTGCTCTGGCTCAAAGTTATGGGGGGGGGGGCATATGTAACAGCAGCAAATAGAATCAATTGTTGCATTGCAATCTAAATACTATTAAAGGGAAGGTAAACCCAAAGAGCAATGTGGATTGAGTGAAAGCAGCAACATTAGTAGAACACATCAGTGAAAGTTTGAGAAAAATCGGACAATCGATGCAAAAGTTATGAATTTTTAAAGTTTTGGTGTTGGAACCGCTGGATGAGGAGACTACTAGAGGATATGACGTATGAGTGGACAACAATACAAAGAAAATATAAAGGATATTCAATAAAAATTCACTTTTCTAGAATTATGAAAGAGCAGTGGACAAACCGCTTTCAGAAAGCAGGGGGAATAATTGCTACCCTTAACATATGTCAATATCAAGTTGATGGAATTTGTAATTTTCATGAAAAATGAATTTTTGTAGTATTTTCTTTATATTTTCTTGATATTGTAGTCCACTCAAACGTCATAACCTCTAGTAGTCTCCTCATCCAGCGGTTCCAACACCAAAACTTTAAAAATTCATAACTTTTGCATCGATTGTCCGATTTTCTTCAAACTTTCACTGATGTGTTCTACTAATGTTGCTGCTTTCACTCAATCCACATTGTTCTTGGGGTTTATCTTCCCTTTAACGCTTTGTGCATGAATGGGCTATGTAAATGGGAATGTACTATGAGAAATGCCAACAATTGCTTCACTCCTTAGAATGTATGCTTTCAACTTTCATTATTTGGCGAGTTTATGATTTTTACTGTACCCCCTCCATTATTCAATTCAATTACATGTAGTTCTGAGTTTGCATTGTATATTACAATGTCACTGCAAAACACAGCAGTTCTTCAAAAGTGACTCCAAACTAGAGCTCATCTTAAATCTGATAATTACTATGCCCTGTCTGCTTGAATTGTAAGATTTGAAATATACATCCACAATCTGTGTTAAAAAGCAAGATAACATTGCCTGTGAACCCAGGCCTTACAGTCTTGAAACAGAACACGTGCCTTCAAAAAATGAAATCAGCTTGACATCCTTTTTCCTTGTTGATCTAGAAGTGTTTAAGTCAATGAGAGATCATGAGTCACACTACCCATGATTTTACTTTCTGCAGGTACAATGTAATATCCAGTGTATCAACACACAATGCATACAAGCCTGTACGTGTATCGTGTATTAATAATTTATGGGTCTCTTCACAAAGTTGGGAAACCCTTTGTGACATTTTATCATAACTTTTGAAATAAGGCTGATCTACATTTGGACATTTGATGTGATATTTGTGTTACCTTCATGAAGCATTTAAAGAACACAAGACCTTCTGTTTTGTGGCACTTTTCAAATTATATTAGAAATTGTAGAAAAATTGGGTTTGCGGATGTAATGCAGATATGGTGTCCATGTTACATCTACAAACTGTTTATTTTTTGGTTTTACAGCACATCAGTAATACCAATCATGATAAGTACTGGTGTGATTACTTTGGGGTACTTGGCTGATGCAATGCAACAAAAATTGGGATAAACGAATACTCTAGATTCTCTGACTTTTGATCATTGGTTGCAGATGTAACAGTGTCCAAATGTGTGACAAGTTTTCACACACTTTGGACACCATGGCATCACTGTCATGATATGAAGAATACCATTGAACATAATTGTGTTTATCTAGCATAATGAAAGAGTACAGTGAAACCCCGTTATAAGGAGTTTGGTTATAACGAGGAACCGCTTATAACGAGGTGATCGCGTTGGTCCCGTTTTTCCTTTGCGTGTAAACCTATGGCAGAACGAATCCGTTATAACGAGTTCGGTTATAACGAGGACATTTTTGGCGCATCATGATAAAGAAAAACATAAGCAATTTGATTGGATATAACGAGGTTCTATTTCTTGACCTGCCGCTTTCAAACATGCGACGAACGAAACATTGAAAAGCGAATTCACGCTATCCCGTTGTACATTAGTCTGTGTAGAACGCAGTAACACACTGCACAAGTGCCCGTCCCGTCTCAATCTCTACATAGTCATGTACTATCTGAAGCGGGAAGACTCGGAAACAAATGTGTTTCAGTCCCGCCTTTATCATTCTTTACCGCCCATTATCAGTGACAAATAACGGAGTACCGTTCCTTCCATGTTTCTTCTAAACCACATTTAACATAATCATAATCATTCCATTTTCTTTTTCGCGAAGTTCCATTTCTTGACTTGGTGCTTTCAAACACGTGACAAACGGAACATTTAAAACCAAATTCACGCTATCCATGTCTCTCCCGTTTTGCAGAGTAGTTCATGTTTTCTTCTAAACCACGCGATAAGACACAGAAATAGGCCCTACCTTCCGATGTTCCTAAGTTATTGAATAAAATCATTCGATATTGTTTTTCGCGAGATACGCGTGCGTGATATAAGGTCAGACCACAGCGCAAGGAGAGAGAAAAAAAAATAACGCATTCAAGAACTTTTCATGTAGCGACACTCATGGCCAAAATGGATGGAATGTGTGTGCAACTCATCATTATATCCTTTCCATTTTTAGTTCCGACTTCCAGTTGTTTTGCTGGCTAGTAACTATGAGTGTTGATGATTTAAGCCGAAATAAGTAATGAAATCATAGCGATCCCGCCGGGTGACAGTAGCGTAAAAATAGCTGAGTAACGCATGTTAATCTCCTTGAATCGGTGTTAAGAAAAAGAAACAAACGCATTTAACAGTTTGAATAGATCTGGGATTGTTCATTATCATGTAACAAATCATAATATAAATATGAGTGTGCATGATTAAAGCCGAAATAATTAATGAAATCATCGCGATCCCGTCGGATGACAGTAGCGTGTAAAAATAATTGAAAAGCGCATGTTAATCGACTTAAATGAGTTGGTGTTCAGAGAAAGAAATAAACGCATTTAACAGTTTGAATAGATCTGGGTTTATTCATTATCATTTACCACTGCATTTCACAATGAAGATTTTTCTTTCTTTCAGAATGGTCTACGAGGTATACACAGATTTGCGTAAAAAGGATCACAACCTTCCAAATTCAACATTGTCGTATATTTTTCAAGAACGGGTGTACAAACAGAGAAGAGATTTTTGGAAGAAAATAAAGAACGCATTCTGTAATCCCTTTGGGCGCAACAATCATACATTGTATAGGATTACAGCCGAAATGATTCATGAAATCATCCTATTCCCGCTGGGCACCAACAGCGTAACATACCTTGCAAGTTACGATAAACAACGCATGTATGTTACTCTACTTGCGCTGGTGTTTAAAAAAATTTAACAAGCGCATTTTATATACAATCTGATTTTGTTCATTGTCAGTTTACACTGTACACTGTATTTCACAAACGAAAAAACACTCTTGTGGAATGGTTCGATACAAGAGGAAGAGATAGGTGTAGAAAAATTCACGAATATGATCCTGCCGAGTAGACCTACTTCTCAAGAACATAATGTGCAACTATTATGCGAAGAGATTTTTGGAAGAGAAATAAAGAATTCACGCATTTCAACACCAACTTTTTTCCGTCTTTTTTATGTATCAATTCACAAATAATTTCCCTTTATTGTCTCAATAATAACAATCCATAATTGTGTAATAACAACGCAAAGGATGTTCTTGAGTGTGATTGACGGGTATGATGTCGTGCTGATGTTTTTCTTTGTTTTTGATGCGTATGGTTATAGCGAGGTACCGGTTATAACGAGGTAATATCGCCAGTCCCACGGACCTCGTTATAACGGGGTTTCACTGTACTTGATTTTACCTCTTTCAGATAGCAGGGGGAATGATATCATCCTCAACACACACTTCAGCAACAAGCTAAGAGACTGGGTACTTCACTTTTCATAAAAAAATAAAAAATTGTGGAATTCTCTTTATATTTTCTTTACATCACTGTCCTACAAGTACCAGGGTACACTTTGTACAGTGACATTCCAAACTGTTGTAGTCTTCTCATCCCCCTATGGAGGTATCCAAACTCTAAAAATGTCAAACTTTTGAAGAGATAGTCAGATTTTCCTCAAACTTCATTGATGTCTTCTACCAATATTGTACTGCATTCACTCAATCCACATAATTTGTGTACCACAATATCAGTAACAAGGGACCCAGGGGTCTTACGCTCACCCGAGTATTGCAAGTTCACCTTCCATGCATTCTTGCAGACTCTCACATAAGAACATTGCAAACTTGGAGGTGGGGAGGCGGGCAGCTTTGAGAGCTAGGGGCATGGTGTCCATTTGCATATTTCCATCACACTGGTAAAAATACCTGCCAAGTACACTGTACTTAAGAAGTTTGACCATGCAGTTTGGAAAAAAAAAAACAAAACTTAAAGCTCTATCACTTTGAACAAATTGAGATCTATCCTCCTAGGAATGCTACCTGCCAGGTTTGATGAAAATCCATTACTGTAAAACAAGGAATTTTCGCGTGCATTTTAATTTCGCCAGCGCCAAGATTCGCGAAATTCAAATGCATGCGAAAGTTCTTGTCTACACTATATGCATTGAATACCAGTGGCAGTTTGCCAAAATTTCATGCCGCAAAAAAGGCCGTCGGCTCCAATTCACGAAAAATTCATGCTGCAAATATATCACGTTTTACAGTATGTTGTCTCCAAGAAGATGCTGAAAATGTACAAGTTACTGTCGGTGTGCATTTGGATCCGACCCCCCCCCTCCCCCCCCTGCCTACACCCCTGGATCTGCAATGAACAAACTTAAAACTACAGTCATTAATGTACTCCTGTAAAAGTGGATATTTTCGCGTGACTAATTTTTCTCGCTTTGGCCAGGTAAGAAGGGTTTTGCGCGTTTATAATTTTGCAGAATCAACACATCACGCACAGCAACATATGGCAAGCAAAAATGTTTGCATGCTTTTATTTTCGCGGTACTTCTGGTTGCGCGAAATGTGTGAAAATTTCAACACCGTGAAAATTTTCACTTTTACAGGAACTCATAGAATTAACTTTGTTTTATCACTTCTGGTTCTATAATTAAGAAGATTTGTATTCCTTGCTTTGGGGGGTTTAGGCCCCCCAGTGGCTCCCAAGGGGGAGCATAGTGGCAAGTCAAACAATTTGAGAACCCTACTCCCTAGGCATGATACCTGCCCAGTTTGTTGAAAATCCATTAAGGGGTTTTCAAGAAGAAGATGAACATGTACAATTTATGTGTACATGTAAGTCCCCACATGGACACCCTCCCCGACAACAAGGTTGGGGGGGGGGGGGGCAGGCGGTCATCCCTGATTTCGCCATGAACAAACTTGAAACAACAGTAATCAATGTACTAATTCAGAGTATTAACTTTAGCTCTATCACTTCTGGTTCTAGAGAAGATTTTTAAAGATTCCTTCAATGGGGGGGGGGGGGGGGGGTGGACTCCCAGGGCCCCAAGGTGTGGCATGGTACCCATTTGAACGAATTCAGATCCTATTTTATCCTCAAAATGCTGAATTTTCACATCAAAATCGACCGTACATGTTCTCATACAATACAGTTGATAATTGGATCTGAATGTAAAGTAGCGATCACTCAGCGATCACATCAAGTTTTTGTATGGTATCTTTAAAAAGATATATACTTGTTTTTTCCCTTCCCTCAGCTTGGACCAAGTCTTGTGGTATAATATTGGTTGTTTACAAAGCAGTTGATTGAGGTTTGTTGTTGTTCTGTGTTGCATGTGAGTGTGTGTATGTGAGTGTGTGTATGTGTGTGTGTGTGTGTGTGTGTGTTCGAATGAAATAAGAATGATCATGGCAAATAGTAAATTACGTTTGTATGGCCAAAGAGAAAGAGAGGGGAGACAGGAGAAAAAATAAAGATAAATTAAAAACTAAAGAAATAAGAGAATTGTATTGTACGAAAAAGGAAAGAAAAAAATACTAAAAAGTACTGTAAAAGTGGATAGTTTTGCATGACTAATTTTTTGCGCTTGGCCGGGCAAGAAGAAGTTTGTGTGTTTTTAATTCCGCGGAATCAAGACATCAACTACTGGAACATGTACGGTAAGCAAAAATATTTGCGTGTTTTTACTTTTGCGCTAGTTTCAGGTTGCGCAAAATGTGTGAAAACACCACAAAAATTTCCATCTTTACAGTAATAGTGATAGGACCTGGTGAGAAGAAATAATATATTAGAGAGGAAATAAACTAAATGTATATAAAGGTAGGTGAAAGGAAAGATGAAAGGAAAGGAACAAAGAACAAATACTCACGAGAAGAAAATAACATCAAAAAGGAAATAAAGAAAAGGTGGGAGGAAAGAGAAGAGTCTAAAAATAGGAAGGAAAGAGAAAGATAACATGCACTTCAAAAATGAAAGATAAAAAATAGAATTAGAAAGAAAGACACAAGAATGCACACACACACACACACACACACACAAACATCACATTTGACAACAAACCTCAAGGCACAACTGCTCTGGAGGTCTTTATGCTGATAATATAACCACCAGCACTATACAGCAAGACTTGGTACAGGCAAGGTACAAGCTGATGGAAAAAGAAAACAGAATTATCTCCTTCAATATTAAAGAAAACCAAAACCCAAAGAGAAATGTGGATTGAGTAAAAGCAGCAACATTAGTAGAACACATCAGTGAAAGTTTGAGGAAAATCGGACAATCCATGCAAAAGTTGAGAATATTTAAAATTTTGGTGTTGGAACTGCTAGATGAGGAGACTACTAGAGGTTATGTCATGTGTGGACAACATAAAGAAAATATAAAGGAAATTCCACAAAAATTCACTTTTCTAACAGAATGAAAGTGCATTTGACTAACGGCTTTCAGAAAGCAGGGCCGGGGAATAATAAACTACCGTATATGTCAGTATCAAGTTGATGGAATGTGTAATTTTCGTGAAAAATGAATTTAACAAAGAACAATTAGGATAGCGTTCGTCATTCAGCACTAGATGGCGCTCTCGCGCATGTACATCGTTTTCTACACACACAGTGTGCTCAATTTCTGAGCCCATTTGCGATGATCGCTAGCTGTAGCAGTTATGACGGGGTGCATTGATATCATTCTTTTCAAAAGTAATACGGCCGTACTGCAAACAACATGTTCGAATCACAAACCTGAACTACTTTTGCCATCATGTACGTGGGTTTGCGTCTGCTACCTACAGCTAGTAGCGCGAGAAGGACGATCTGTTCGGCACGGTAAGTCGAAATTTCTCACTTATTTGTCGTGACCTTTGGTGTATTTTGTACTTAATCCACATTGCGCAAAATATGGCAGTATCGAAACTTTACTTTTTTCAAAATTGAAATGTTTTCTGATTTTTTGAAAGGAAAATTTATTGAGCGCATGTTAGCGCATGTGGCAAGAACGGTACACGAAATGGACCTTGCGATGCCTGTTTCAGTGAAATTGGCTGCCCGATCGGAGCCCGTGAAGAGCTTCGCGGTTGCTGCCGCGGGAGTCACTATGGGTGCTGTGGGATTTACGACTGCCCGCGGACGCCGCACGCTGGCTCAGCTCTCTGCTTACGATGATTGGCGAATCGAAGCCGCAAGGGCCGCTAGCGGCCGCTAGCTACTACAACGGGAAAAACGTAAACGCGAAAAGTTATTAAAATGCAAGATTTTTACAAGAAAATGAAAAAATCGGCTGATTTCAACACTTTTCATGCATATAATATGTATCAATCTACGGATAATTGATCTCATTGCATGGCTTGGTGTACATCTGATTTTTATACGAAAAATGCTATAATTAGGGAGAAAGTAGATTCTACAGTTAAATAGGACATTGAGAAAGTTTGACAAGCAGAAAACCACAAAGAAATGATTTACAGGAAGGAAAGGGAAAGTTAGGTAGGCCTATTTACCTGAAAATGAAAGAAGAAAAGATAGAAAAGAAAGAGAAAGACGTAGTGGTAGCATACACTCGCGCACATGCCTAACCGCTTTAAAGCTGCAACCGCTATCAAATGCAAGACTTGGCCGAGGAAAAGAGAAAAACAAATTTTAGGTGCTCAACAACATCTTACAGTCATTCATAGAAAAAGCCACTGACAATCACTGTGTCGCTAATGTTGTACATGATCGACCCTTTAAATTCTAACATGCCCTGAACGTATTCATACTGTGCTTGTGTACAGAGGAGCATTTCAAGTGATCAAGATTTTCGAACGATTTTCTGACACAATAATAAAACTAAAAGGGTTAAAACTTGATATCGTTTCTGTTCGACTTTGGAGACTCAGATGCAAGTAGGCCTACTGAACTTGTCTGAAGTAAACTTTAGACAAATCTAGGCCCTATACCCTTACTTACTTACTACCCTATATACTTACTTACTTACTTATACCCTATAGAATCTAGTAGGGCCTCTGTTTTGTTACTGAATAACATTACAAGGCCATCAAGGGTGAGTTTGTGCATGTTTGGAGATCATTTGACAAACAGGTACAAAAAGTACACTAGTGCCTACAATGTAGTGACCCCTACTGTACATCTAACATTCATGTAGGCATAGACTCTAGATTCTAATCAAAGCATAAATTCATCAAATGAATGTGCCGGTTATCATAACCCGAATGTGCAGATTTTCTACACACTTTGTGCCCATGGTGCACTGCACCGTGGCCCTGTGCTGTGGTGTGGCTGTGCTGTGGGTTATTTTACAACAGGGACTTTCACTTACCTTCGAGACGCCATAGTCTAGTTATCTTGGTGTAAATTCTGAATATTTCCTGATATACAACTCACTGACCGACCAGGAGCTTGCTTTTACTTCTCGCACGTTAGATGAAAAATAAACTTTGGAGCAAGCACACACAAACGATCAAAATGTCGGTGCTTGCCCACTGTCTTGATATTTCGAAGAGCGTCACTCTAGTCTTCAGCGATGAGTTATGTGTACAGGCAATACGAATGACATACAAAACTCGCTGCTAATATGCTACTACTACTAGTAGAGGCGATGGGTTTAGTACGGTAAGAGAGCGATGCAGCAGGATCTAGGAAAGGGCATATTGCCAGCCAGCGCAGCAGCCAGACGAGCGCGGTGTGATTCTAACTACACTCGTACCCGGTTGTCGGTGGTCGTACGCGAAAACTAGGTGGCGCGGTTGGGTTGCCCTCGCGGAAGCGAGTTTAGTTGTGCGTTATTATCAGGAGCTGAGAAAGCCCAATACAACGCCCAAGTATAGGATCTGGCACAGATACTAAAGCGCGATATTCAAGCATGTTGTAATATCTTCGGCTGGTCTAGTTTCATCCTGCATGAAGAAAAGGCAATAACTAAAATGGTCAGAATACTAGTAGTACTAGTACTAGTAAAGTACACTTTACTAGTACTAGTAGTACTAGTAAAGTGTCAGAATACAGTTTCTGTAATTGTAATTGACCTTATGTGTCAGTAATCATATTTCATAACCAATATTTGGTCGTATTTTGTTGTTGTTTTTAATACGTGTTCAATGTTCAGTCTAACTACACTCGGCAGTCTTCTTCTTACCACCTGCCATCCATTAGAACCAATTTTTTGCTTTCGCTGGACCAAAATATTGGAATTCTTTAGACTATTCTCTTCAACAAACCATAAGCCTCAAAACATTCAAATACAAATTAAAACTAAGTCTTTTGAGTATTAAAATATGTTACGATGTAACCGTTTTTTTTTAAATAATTCTATACCAAATATCTGGACACTTATACCCAATAAGGTAATCTTATATCATTTTTATATGGTATATCATTCATGTGGTATTCCTATTCATTCTAATTCCATTGTTTATTTTCTCTTTCTTTTTTCTTCCTCCTCTCTCCCCCTTTGGTTCTCACTTTATTTCCTCTATTTCTCTCGTTCTCTCCCTCTCTTTCTCTTTCATTTTTACTATCTGTAAGATGTATATATGTATAAGTTATGTAAATATGTTTCAGGAGTCTCTATATATGTTATATTCTCAATCACTCTGTACATAATTCTGAATATTACTCGTTGAATGGTGATCTACAAATTTTACAAGCTATGCTTTTAGTTGGGTCACCCCATTTCCGTTTTGTATAGTAACTCTATATTTCTGTTAATTCATGTTGTTATATTACTGTAATATTATGTGTCAACATGTAATCATCAATGCAATGCAATGTAAATGAAAATGCAAATACAATGTAAATGCAATGTAAATGCAATGTAAATGTAAGTGAAATGAATAAATTCAAATTCAATTCAAATAAACTAGAGTAAGAGTAGAGTTCATGCTCGATGCCTGGGAATCAAAGAATATAGAGCGCACGCAGTGCGCTAAGAGGGAACACTCTCCCGATTTTACACGTAAATGGGCGTAGTACGCAATGGAGCCCAACGGCGGCCATTTTAGGATGCAATCGTCCGGATCGTTCGGAGCGTATATCACGTGGCCGTATAGAGAAAATTCTGCCTCCCTTTCATTTTCTTCTTTTTACGGGGCATGCAAGGTTTCAGATGTATGTAGGACCTTGTTATATCATACAGAAGCATAATCTCTACTGAAGTATGATGTAAAATTGAAAAAATGCCTTTTTTGTTCCAAATTGTTGTCCCTCAAATTTCGAGCTAACTAATGAAAGTATGTGCAGGCCTAACTAAAACGTACTCACAAAGCGCTTCTTAAGTCTCCCTCCCTCTCTCTCTCTCTCTCTCTTACCGGGCCCTAGGTTGGCTGTAGACCCTATGTAATATCATTCGAATGGTATGAATATCGATTATTCATATTTTTAGGTCGTTTTTTTGATAATGTATAGATAGGATATTATGTTATATACCATTGGTATATACCATATTCTCTCCGAGACTCTTAAGGAACGCAATTTCCTGAATATAACAAACTGAATTTTCCTTATCATATTTTAGTCATAGGAAAGAGTTATTTTCATATTTATGTCTCATGGTCAATCTGCACACATAGTAAAGTGGTGTTGATCGTTTGGGTGATGCCTCTCTCCCGGCGCTCCCCCTACCCCCCCCCCCCCCTAAAAAAAGAAATGTTTCGGCAGCCTTTCTTACAAAGGCTGCAATGATAGAAAAGATATGACCTGTATTGATTATCATAGGGATGAGGGTTTAAGGGGTGACCCCTCCCCCCTTTGGCGAGCAGGGTCCGCTTGAACAAGGAAAGGAAAATAAAAGTAAAAAACCTCAAAAAACAACAACAAAAACAACACCAAAATCTCCAAATGCAACAGAAGAGTTAATGTTTGAAAATTATGTAAACCACACACACACACACACACAAATCCAGTCTCTACTACTGTCACAGGTTGATTCCCCGGGTACCCCCCCCCCCCCGTTTCCCCCTTCATAGGCGTTATAGCTGAAAATCTTGACTCCAAAACGGCTGAGAGAGATAGTTTCTTGGGAGCGAGTCAGGTAGCAACCATGGACGTCTCATTTACTTGCGGGAGGACTGGTCTGGACTCTGGAAGGGTTTTCAAATCCTTTTTTTTTTCCCAAGAATCAGATGATGGATTTTAAGATGATTTTGATCAGTAAAAAGCCGTGAAACAATTACTAGATTATGTTATACCCTTCTTTTTACTGGTTGCATTTCTCGTGATCCTATTGTGAGAATATTATACCTCTGAGATCGTAATATCTATATATCACCATCAACATACTCCATTCAAACTGCTGGTTTTAAAATTACCAGTGACTGCTTACATCCACCCCATATAGACTCACATGGTGAAGACGCATAAAAAGAGGTGACAGATGTACAATGATTTACCTCTTCATATTTTTATCAACATAATAATTTTTCTCATTTTTTATTGAAAATATTTGAGTGTGTGTTTCGAAAATGTTCCATGAAAAGTGTGTATACCCAGATTTGAATTTCATTAACAAAATAATGCAAAAGCTTTCATGTGTTGGAGGGGGTATCCCCATCCCACAACTTCTGACTGTCTCGACTCATTGTGTGCATGATCAAGATTTTCAAATAAATTTTGATCTGTAGATGAGAAAATCACCGAACAATTACAGACTTCAGTTTATTCTGGGCTCTTATTCTTCTTACTATAGACAACCGACAAAAAAAGGTGCTATACTAATTTCATTTCAAAATTTCCATATCATTTCACCAAGAGTACATCCTAAAAGACATATTCCGCAACACAAATCCAAGAAGGATGATGCTGAACTTGATAAATATAGGTTAGAGCAAGTCAGTTGCATAGGCACAAGGAATATAAAAGACAACACTTTCGCATGTTGATGGCTGATAAATAGGTCAACTTGGCAAAAATACATTGATTTTGATTGATTCATTTTCCATCTGAGAAGATGGCTGGATAGCCCATAGTATATTCAGCTACGTTAAGCTGGTCTTCCATGGGGTCCAGTTGGGTGTGAGGTGGGACCACTTCACCGGGTTAAACACCCTGCTCTTTGCGATGAATGAATGAAGCGGGATCTTTTACGTGCATGAGTTGTTACTCTCTCATACACGAGACCTCGATTTTATGTCCTATCCGTGGGATAGAGTGTTTTGCCTCTTGCTAGAGGGGACGGTATGCTTACACACAACATTGCTCAGTCCATTAGACTCGTTTTCGAACCCGGGCCCTTAGGATCGTGAGGCAGACGCGCTACCGACTGAGCCAATTCACTGCCAACTGAAAAAAAAGAGAGAGAAGGGAGGTCAGAGGGAGAGAGAGAGAGAGAGAGGGGGGGGGGGGGAGGGGGAGGGATAGAAAGTGCCCTTGATACTAAGCACTATGCTTGGCTTAGGACACAAGTAGGCTTACATACGGTCATAAATTAGCCGGCGAACATTGGTGGATTATAGATTGGAAAGCTAAAAACATTATTCTTCAATTTTATTTCATAATTAGGCAGGAATTCTACTTCTATATGCCATAATATGGTCCTGAATTCATCTTTTATCCTGTATGCCCCAGAAATGAAACGGAGGCAGAAATACGCCCTCTATCGATCACCCGGCGGTTTGCATCCTAAAATGGCGATCGAACCCGTTCTTCGTACGTTTTGCGTACTACGCAAAATGGGGAGAGTGTTCCCTCTTGGCGCACTGCGTGCGCTTCTATACTCTTTGCTGGGAATATAGAATAGGGAATACGGAAGTAGACTACTAGTACTCACAGGGAATGCACACGCTACATACACATTTTGGACATGCTACAATCCAAATCAATATCCTGTAGGGCCTTACAGTATACTCCGCCTCTTCACTTCGGCCGGGGTGGGTGCAACGTGTGTTTACGTCTCCGTCACCGACCTCCTCTCCCGATCCCAGCTTCTCCGGCTGGCTACGTGTAATGTATTGTTGTTGGTAAGGAACCAGGAACTGTCTAGATAATTTATGTCTACCTACGGCATACTAATTTATAGCAGAGGCCAGAGCTGGTGATCAAGCTCAGATTGATCACCACACCAGTTCTGCCAGTGAAGACAGTACCGGCGGCCGGCCGGCATACTGGGTACGGTACTTTAACTTACTACTGGACCTAGAGCTGAGTTCGGGAAACCCACTCACAAGGGGGGCCCCTCCTTATAAGTAACCCGTCCCCCTTATAAGTAACCCCGTCCCCCTTATAAGTAACCCCCGGGGCACCCCTTATAAGGAGTCTCCACGCTTTTTTGCAATGCAACGCGAAAATGAAAGGACTGCGGCAATTCGCTTGATTATGTCCATAAAGCTTCACAAGTTTCCTAGTTACTCACGAAATTTGAGCAAAATCGGTTTGAGGCATCATATCTAAAATCATGGATTTAAATGCGATGTCAAACGACCCATGCGAACGCTGAAATGCGAGCGATTACTGGCGTGAGTGTCGCCAGGCGCGGCGGCGCGGCAATGCTTGAGTGCAGACGTGGCGACTGAGTACGTACTCAGTCGCCACGTCTGCACTCGAGCATTGCCGCGCCGCCGCGCCTGGCGACACTCACGCCAGTAATCGCTCGCATATGGGTCGTTTGACATCGCATTTAAATCCATGATTTTAGATATGATGCCTCAAACCGATTTTGCTCTAATTTCGTGAGTAACTAGGAAACTTGTGAAGCTTTATGGACATAATCAAGCGAATTGCCGCAGTCCTTTCATTTTCGCGTTGCATTGCAAAAAAGCGTGGAGACTCCTTATAAGGGGTGCCCCGGGGGTTACTTATAAGGGGGACGGGGTTACTTATAAGGGGGACGGGTTACTTATAAGGAGGGGCCCCCCTTGTGAGTGGGTTTCCCGAACTGACTCTGTGTGCCCTCGACACTATGGCTTGACCATTTTGACAGTCGATCAAATGTACTTTACGACTGACGTTACGAGCTATGCTAGATTTAGGCTCCAGTTGTTTACAGTCGATTCCACTTGCACAACTTAAAAGCAGGCTGCAGATATCGTACCTACGTACTTTATGAGTTCACAGAAGTTCATTGATGAATTTTATAGTCATGTTTAGAATTACATTATTACTCACTAACGTTAGGCCTACTCAGCTTTTCAATACAGCTTAAAATTTATCTTAAATATAGACCTAGGTCTAAGGTCTAGTCATCATAGGTAGATACTCATAAATTTAACACTACCGCTCAGACAGTGTGTTGTGGAATTGACTGGAGTGGAAGTGGAGTGTTTGTGATTATTCCTGAATCCTTGACTTTGCTGATGCTGACATCTGTCATCAGTGACAGTGCAATGTCAGCCAGATGATCAAGGGACAGGTTTAGTAATACTAATAACCCCGAGGTGCTCCTTCACACAGTTACTGTATATGCCAAATATTTTGGCGAGGTTTTTATTTTCACGAATTTCATGAGTCGGATGCTATTTGTGAAATGTAAGACATGCAAAAATATTGACTCTGATTCCGATGTGAATGTGACGTATGCATATACATTTCTCCCTTCACTGCTTCAGTCCAGGACCACAATCACGAATTTAACCACTCACAAAATCATTGGAATTCCCGATTCGCGAAAATTAAGACTCGCGAAATATCTGGCATAAATACAGTATGTGTTGTGATAAAAATGTTAGAGGTAAAAATATCGGGTAAAAATGTGTGGTAAAAATGTTGGAGGTATAGATGTCAGAGGTGGAAATGTCGGGTAAAAATGTCTGAGATCTTTGGTGAGTTTAGAAGTGAAAATGTTGGGTAATAATGCCAGACTCGGGGGGTATATTGTATATTAAAACGGCAGAGGTAAATAATGTGACAATTGTAAGCACTGCTGTGGGCAGTACACTAGTTTCAAATTCATGAAGTTCTTTTTTTCTAAATTGCAACTGATTGACAAATTGCCCTATATCAATGCCAATAAGCACTGAATGGATGAGTGATTTTAGTAGTAGGACCTAGCCATGACAATTTGAATAATTACTCAGTACCATACCATCTGCATGCTATAGTATAAGGTCAAGGATCAGAACCAGCACTGGCTGTCGCGTGGAAGCTCGGTGGTAGTACTATACCTAACAGTGGATATAAAAACACCTGTCCGGAGATACGGACGTGTTAGGTTCAAATGCTGCTTGAGTAGTTCATCAATGCTGATGATTTCTTTTGACATGGCTACTGCTAAAATCACTGATCAATTCGGCACTCATTTGGGGAGATGTCAGGCAATTTGTCAATCAGTTGCAACAAACCATGTGTTTCAAAATCATTAAAAATGACTGGAGGATCAGTCTTCCAGAGGAAGTCGTGGCAGCTTCAACCCTTGACACGTTTACATGTATGTCAAGGGTCAACAAATAACCAACATTTTTTAAACATAAGGTAAAAGAAAACAAATTACAGTGTAAATAGCAGTACAGTACAGTAGGTCAACGCAGATCAGGACAGGTCAAGCTTTATCTATGTCCCTAGTGCCATCAACCTATTGATTGTGGGCATCTTTGGCAAGACAAGACACAGTTGGACGGCACAGTGTAGATATCTATTTTACTAGTGCACACTTGCTCAATCAGGCAGAAACATATAATTTATTATTGTGATGACATAACCTAGATCTACCCCTTGAACATAGAAAGTGGGTTGAGTTCCTAATTGGATTCACATTTGTTTGTTTGTTTTCAGATTTGGCTCTGGCTCTTACGGTTTGAGCTGAGAATTCTATTGCATTGCATTAGATGTTACTCAGAAATTAGAATTTAGAGACTTTAATAGTAAGTTGCTTGATTGAGAAAATGAGATTGACTTTGTCTCATTCGTTCAAATGAGTGTAGGCGTGCTTACCTTATAAGGTGAGCAATACACCGTTGTATTAGGTTCTGATTCTGGGCTTTACCACAGGGTTAACATTTCATTGATTTGTATGAAATGCTCCATTCAAGATGAGGCACATCCAGTAATGTAGTGCCTTCTCAAATTATAGTAATTAGTATTGTTCATTATGGTAGTTTCAAATCCATGAAAAGACAACCTTATTGCCATGAAAAACTTTGAATTCCACAAAATACAGATGTTTTATATTTCATATGTTCCTTTACTGTGTTTAGAGAGGAGGTGAGTGGTCAAGACCACATGGATGAGCTCATGTGCTTCTATGCATGAATGATGTTTAAATCCCAGTCGTACCCAGGTACCCTTTGGCAAGGAACTCTATCCTCATTGCCAAGTCTTTCAGATGAGACTTCAAGTTAAAAGCCACTAGTCATGTGGTTAGGGGGAATTATACCATATGCATGTAAAAGAATCCACTTCTCTTGTATAGAGCAGGGTGAAATCCCAGTGAAATGGTCACCCCCCCCCCCAGCACACAGAAGGAAAAAAAATCTGATACCTGCCATAATCTGCAGGATTAAAGGAGGCAGATTACCAGAAGAAGAAGAAAAAGAGGAGGAGGAGGAGGAGCATAGGCACACTGTAGAATATAAGAACTATGTGTTTTCTGCAAAATTACATTGTGTACTAGTGCTCTATCCATGTACATTTGCTGAATATGATATCTATGCAAATTCTGTCACGCTTGGAACTGTACCCAGTACCTGTAGACTTCTAACAGTGAAGTCCTTTTCACCTTTCTGTTGTGCAGCCAGACTTGGAAAACTAACCATGACAGACCTGAAATCAGACTTGCAGTCATACCTGTCAACGTCCTCAAAGTCCAGCTCCCAGTCCAGTAGCTCGTTTTCCTCTGGAGCCCAGAATACGCTGAACTCAGTGACTGCATGGTTTTCTGGTACAAAGGAGAGCAATGGACACAGTGATGAAGCAAGTGGAAATTTGCTAACAGGAGCACCAAAGGAAGGAAATAATGGGGAGACCAATGGATGGTTCAGTCAAGCTGAAAAGGATCCATTGTGCCCTTCACTGGTAAGGTGAAATTTTTTTTTTTTTACCAGTGGCAGTAGAGTGGACATCACTAAATATGACTTCTTATGGAAAGGGGTAATACTGAGAAAGTAATGGAATTGACAGTGTATCATGTTTTTGCAAAACAGTAATCATAGCAGCAACAATGTTTAGACAGAAAACTGGATGATAATGTCATGCCCCCAAAAGTCATCTATTGACCTACTTACAAATTGTCACTACTTTTTCTGTTTTCTTTTTTTTTTTTACAAAAAAGATCTTGTCTTACATATCACTTTTATGTGTGTGTGTGTGTGTGTGTGTGTGTGTGTGTGTGTGTATGTGATGTGCAGAATCTTGGGATTTTAGTTTCTAAATCATAAACCAAAAGCATGTTCTTTTGTGGGGGGGGGGGGGGGGGTTGTGTGTTTTTTTGTGTTTTTTGTTATGAGATGTACAAATCAGGTTGTGGGTTGATGTCATCATGACACCTGAGCTAAGATGCACATTCAATCATAAAATTCAAGATGAACTCAAAAAAACATAATTTTGTAATTCCATAAATATTATTGTAGGTCAGATATTGACATAGATTTTAAGTTTTCTGTTCATCCAATTTCAGTCTTAACAACTGTAAGGAAGGAATCGTCCAAAGCTGTTTGTGTGTACATGTACTTTGTGATTCAGGCTATGTTACAGTGTTGCAATGACCACATACAATGGCACCACCAAGATTATACAGTTTGGGGGGGAGGGGAGGTTGGGAAGGAGGGCTTAAGCTTTGAAAATCTAACAATAGCTAATAACAGTAGCTAATTTCATGCAGTGACATAACAAAGCATTATCTGTTGAATCATCTTTTTTTCTTCTTTTGTAAGGCCCCCAGTTATGACTGACATACTTTTACAGTGTTTTAAAACAAAATACGTCTATACAGAGTAACACAAGTTGAAGGAGCAATAGTATTGCTCATCACTCCTTTTCAACAACAATCAGAAATCCCCTTTCATTATTTTTTAAATGTGTAATAGCTGTATTTCATTTTTATTTTCATTTCCATTTATGTATCCCGCAGAGTCGACAGCAAAGAATCATGGGATTCGTCGGTTGCCTTCTTGCTGGTATTTTCTGTTTTGCTTTGGCATGGACATTTGCACCTATGATTGTCCTCAAGCCAAGGAAGTTTGCTCTACTCTATACGCTGGGTAGCCTTTTCTCAGTTTGCAGGTAATATGAAAATGCTGTAAAAGTGGATATTTTTGTACGAGTAATTTTTTATGCTCTGCCAGGTAAGATGAATTTCACATGTTTTTAATTCTGCGGAATCAAGACATTACATAGTAGTACAAAGCAAGTAAAAATGTATCGGTGCTTTTATATTGGTGCCAGTTTCTGGTCACGCAAAATGTGCACAGATTTTCACTTTTACATTAATGACAAAGGGGAATTTGCAATGATGATATACGATACTCGTGCAGTTCACCTTGCCTATATCAACTTAATCAACTTTGCATTAGTCATATCATGATAAAAGAAGATTTCAATTTGCATTAGTCATGTCATGATAAAAGAAGATTTCACTTTATGTGCAGAAGATAGTTTTAAGTCAACTCACACAAAAGTCAAAATTGAAGTGAATAAATGTTCTCTGCTGCAAAGGGATTCACCTCATTTGAAGTGTGTTTTGCAGTCTTGCATAATTTTGAAACAGCTGTGATCTGGCATGATCCTTTAGCCAGCTGACTAACATCTTCGTGTGACCACTCCAAATTGTTTTGCCCAGAAAATATAACCCTTCTACCTTTCAAAGAGAAAAAATTAATTCTTAATTTTTCAGTCATTAACATCATCTCTAGGTGACTGTATATGCCATTCAGGTAGCTCAAGTTATCTGAATCCTAGGTTTGAATCATATCAGTAATACAAATATTTATGTAAATACTCTTAGAACAGCAGTACTTCCACAATAAAAACTAATGGTTTATTGACACTGATAGAAATGACAAGTAACATTTTTGCTGCTGTCATTTGACAAAAGTATCAGCAAAGCAGAACTACAATTGTAGAAATTCCTGAGTGCAGAATCAGCAATGTACAGCAATGTACTGGTATTGTGAGTCCATTTTAAAGAGAAGATTTCATTACTAGAGCTAGGTGCCCAATGGAGTCGGCATTGGTGCTTGCACTTCTGTTTTTCTTTTAAAGGCATAATTTACCATTTGCAGATGAAACAAAAACCCAGCATAAGTGCTTTAAAATAGTTTTAAAATATGAGTTAGGGAGAGAAACAACCACTGTAAAAAAATTGAATCAGTGAAATTGATGTTAAGTATTGTTAAATATACAAAATATGAACAATAGTTATAATCAAAATGTTTCCAGACTAAACCATATACAGTTACGGTTTATTGAGAAAAATACTGATATCTCCCTATATTTTAGGCTTTATTACGAAAATTTTATATGGTAGGATGTTTTGTAGGACGACAAACCTACGCATATGCATCAAATGTGATATCTTGAACATTTTTAAAACCACTTCTCCCAAAGGTAAGCTGTTCCTTTAATTTGGATACACAGATTTTCTTGGTCAGCAAAGTCTGAATCAGTATACAATGTACCTGGTACAATGTGTTCTTGTAATACAGAAAACACTGGTATTCAATGGTCTCATGTGAAGTGGTGCTTATGTCCAGTCAGATATGCATTTTCTTCATGGCAATTTTTTTCTCTCATTGTCATTGCTTTGTGGAAGTGAATTCAGCACATTTTTGTAACAGATACATACCACTCTCTCCATAACAGTTTCTCTCTTCTATGGGGTCCTATGAATCACCTACGACACCTCTGTTCAAAAGACCGAATGCCGTTTACGGCTACCTACTTTGGCACCATGTTTGCCACTTTGTACTTCTCAATGATAGTGAGTATGAAGCTAAGTGGATAATATCTACTGCACTAGTCTTTCTGTGCATCATTTTTGCATGTTTTATCATCTTCATATCTCATTTTCTGTGCTACATGTCGTCACATGTCCAATATATTTTCATGTAGTCCATCTGTTCATTCTGTAGTTGTATTTTGCAATGTACTGTATACACCACATATTTAGCGAGTCTAAATTTTCGTGACTCGGGACTTCCCAACGATTTTACAAGTGTTTAAATTCGCGATCGTGGAGTACTGAACTTAACGGAGAACTGTATACTAGTACATGTACGTCACATTCATATCGAGATCAGAGTCAAATTTTTCGCGTGTCTTTAATTTCGCGAATAGCATGTGACTCATGAAATTTGTGAAAATAAAAACCCCACGAAATATTCGTCACATCTCAAAGTTGTTATCTTAAAAAAAAGAACAACCACAGATCTAAATGCGTATTGTATTTCCAGTGATGCAAAGTCATATCTGTGATAGATCTCTAGCTGAGAAATACAAATTCAAGCGATAGACTGCATACATTGTTTGACTTGTCGCCCTCTTCATCTCTCTCTGTCTCCCTCCATCACTCGCCACTAAGCCCAGCTGTGCATAATCTTTGCTAACCCCAGAACTTAACAGACAGGGCATTAGGGGGACAGTGAATGGCATAACATCGGAGCTCAGTGGGACTATATAGCCGTGGTCACACTGGCAAAACTTTTGAAGTTCAACCCGTTGAGGACGGACTAATTTTGCTACAACACGCATTTCCCATAGACCCCTGCCTAAGAATACTCGAGACTCGTCCTCAGTGAGTTAAGTTCTCATATTTTTGCCGATGTGACTTTAAACTTCTCAAAAACATCTCGCAAAATTTCCTACTAAAACTAGGAAAATTTCCCAAACCTCCACAAATCTTCTTGAAGTTTGTGCAGTCTGAATTTTTGTCCCCGCCGAACGAGTTCGAGCAGGGGACTATGAAACGGGCTCCGTACTTGTGTGTGTCCGTCCGTCTGTCCGTCCGTCCGTCTGTGCGTCCGTGTGTGATCAAAATGTTCAATTTGCTACTTCTCTGTCATTTATGAGCCAATTTTGATTCTGCTTACTTTATATGATAGCACCATATGGGAGCTTTGAAACTTCTACACAGAATTTCAGTTGTGACCTTTGACCTTGACCTTTGACCTATATTGTACATTTTGTTTCAAAATGCTACTCCTTCGCCATTTCTAACCCGATTTCGATTCCTTTTGCTTTATGTGATGGCACTAGGTGAGGGCTTCAAAACTTCTACACAGAATTTTGACCTTTGACTTCTTTGACCTTTGACCTTGATTTTTGACCTATATTGTACATTGGCTACAAAATGCTACTCCTTCGCCATTTCTAACCTGATTTCGATTCCGTTTGCTTTATGTGATGGCACTAGGTGAGGGCTTCAAAACTTCTACACAGAATTTTGACCTTTGACTTCTTTGACCTTTGACCTTGATTTTTGACCTGCATTGTACATTTTGCTACAAAATGCTACTCCTTTGCCATTTCTAACCCAATTTCACTTCCATTTGCTTTATGTGATGGCACTAGGTGAGGGCTTCAAAACTTTTACACAGACTTTTGACCCATGACTTCTTTAACCTTTGACCTTGATTTTTGACCTATATTGTACATTTTGCTACAAAATGCTACTCCTTTGCCATTTCTAACCCGATTTCGATTCCGTTTTCTTTAGTGATGGCACTAGGTGAGGGCTTCAAAACTTCTACACAGAATTTTGACCCTTGACTTCTTTGACCTTTGACCTTGATTTTTGACCTATATTGTACATTGGCTACAAAATGCTACTCCTTTGCCATTTCTAACCCGATTTCGATTCCGTTTTCTTTATGTGATGGCACTAGGTGAGGGCTTCAAAACTTCTACACAGAATTTTGACCTTTGACTTCTTTGACCTTTGACCTTGATTTTTGACCTATATTGTACATTGGCTACAAGATGCTACTCCTTCGCCATTTCTAACCTGATTTTGATTCCATTTGCTTTTTGTGATGGCACTAGGTGAGGGCTTCAAAACTTCTACACAGAATTTTGACCTTTGACTTCTTTGACCTTTGACCTTGAATTTTTACCAATATTGTACATTTTGCTACTAAATGCTACTTCCGGCGGGGACAAATTTTACGCACCGCGTAATTTCTACTTTTCCTTGTTGTAGCTGAAACTTTACAAAGTTTGTCCCATGACCAGTCCACCACCTGTTTGCAAGTAGTGCCTTTGAAGCGAGTGCTCATTGAGAAGGACATTGGTGCATTGTTCACATAACAATCATTAGCTTTCAGATGAAACACGCTTTCTTCTTTGTTACACATATGCACCATTGACCAAAACTTTGAGAACTTCAGCTTTGATAAGTTTGGCCACCACTGTGAATGGAAGGGCAAACAATGTGAAGTGTTCTTGATGTTAAACTTTTCGTATTTTAGTCTGCAAAAGATCGCCAAACAAACGTGAGGGTTCGGAAGCATCGTCAATTGTTCGCGAATGTCGTTTTACTTCGGTGAGAATTTCAAAAAATTTTGAAATTTGCTCTTGATTTGTTCTCAAAAGTGTCTTTAAAGCCTCGTCATATGCGCAAGACCTTTGCAAGACACGCGCCATGTTCGCAAAATGTTCGTGAAACCCCAAACAGACCCTGAAACTTTGGAGAATATTTCGCGTATGTTTCGCGAAATCTGCAAAGTTTTTCCGATCATTTTATGACGTAACCGCAAACTGTTCGCATATCTTTTGAGACATTCTCACGAACGTTTAGTGCATGTTTTGGGGATGTATGACCTACGTTTCTACAGATCAAAATCATAGCATACATCCAAACATCAAACAATTAACAACTATATAGTAAAAAAAGAAATTAAAGACTAGCAAAGAGAAAGAAATGTTTGATGTACAAAAAATCGCAGAATACACTTAGAATGAATCTAGAGTATGCCAAAATTACATTTGAAACTGGAGATTATGTGTTGGAGAAACTGCAAAAAAAATCAAATGCTTTTTTAGTGGAGATATATTTCCTAAGAAAAAAACTCTAGCACGTACACAACACAGAAGTGAGAGAAAAGAAAGGAGAAATACAGGAAAGAAAAAAAAAATTCAACTCAAGACAGCTCCCACCTCTCATTTTCTCCCATGATTATTGAAAAATTTGCGTTCGCATTTCCGTCGCCTGTTCTTCGTGTACGTAACATGCTGTACTTTAGCAATGATACACACGACATTCGCACGTACGTCGCGAGAACTTCACACAAATTGCGCAAGAATGGTTTTCGGCTTCATTGTCGGAACACGTTCAGAGAAAAACTTTTCCGAATGTTGGATTTTGTCATTCGCGTCCTTCGCAAATCGTTCGCGTGCTCCATGAAATCACACCTTTATGTGCTTTTAGCTGCGTGTAGATTCCAAGTCTGCATATCTTCATGCCTGCTTTTGGCAGCTTGTTCATTTCACATTTGTTTGTTGCCTGCTTTATATAGTAGCAAAGTGATGATGTCATAGTCTTTTGTTATAGCTTGGTTGGAACCAGGTGCAAGCATGGATAGCGATAATAGTGTGCACAAACTGGGCCAGGTGAAGTTGTTTATAACCAGTTTCCATGGGGATGAATGGCTATGTCATCACACTTTGGTACTCTTTGGACATGGGTTGAAGTGTGTAAGGCTCTTTTCACTTTCTGGGCCCCATTTTATCAAAAGATATAACTGATTATAAATTCCCTTTAACACACAGGCTGCCATAAACTTATGATAGAAATCAACAATATGTGACCCGCTGCAACAAAAGGATCCGAAAGTCGGGGGAGTACATATTTCTGAAAATGACATGACATAATTCCCTTACTCTTCTACTTTAATTTCATATATAACACACCTCATAAAAGTACTCGGTTGCGAAGATGTAGATGATTTTACAGTGAAACCCCGTTATAATGAGGTCCGTGGGACCGGCGATATTACCTCGTTATAACCGGTACCTCGTTATAACCGTACTCATAAAAAACAAAGAAAAACATATACACGACGTCATATACCCATCAATGAAACTTTAGAACATCATTTGCGTTGTTATTACACAATTATGGATCATTATCATTGAGAGAATAAAGGGAAATTATTTGTGAATTAGACGAAAAAGTAGGGGTTGAAATGAGTTAATTCTTTATTTTATTTTTCTTCCGAAAATCTCTTCGCATAATACTTGCACAATATGTTCTTGAGAAGTATAGGCCTTTATTATTTTCGTGATTCTTTCTACACCGATCTCCTCCTCCTGTATTGAACCATTTTGAAAGAATATTTTTTTTCGTTTGTTAAATACAGTGTAAAATGATAATGAACAATATCAGTTTGTATAAGATGCGTTTGTTAAGTTTTTGTAAACACCAACGCAAATAGAGCAACATACATGCATTGTTTACCGTAACTTGCGAGTATCTTTACCCTGTTGGTGCCCAGCGGGAATGCGATGATTTCATGAATCATTTCGGCTGTACTCTTATACAAAGTATGATCGTTGCGTCCGAAGGGATTAAAAATATGTTCTTTATTTTCTTCCGAAAATCTCTTCGCGTTTTGTACGTCCGTTCTTGAAAAATATGCGACAGGATTGAATTTGGAAGGTTGTGATCCTTTTTACGCAAATCCGTACCTGGTAGACCATTCTGAAAGAAAGAAAAATCTTCATTGTGAAATGCAGTGTTAAAATTGTGATAATGAACAAATCCAGATCTATTCAAACTAATAAATGCATTTGTTTCTTTTTCTGATTTAGGTTAACATGCGTTATTCAACTATTTTTACGCTATGTCACCTGGCGAGATCGCGATGATTTCAGAGTAACATACATGCGTTGTTTACCGATAACTTGCGAGGTATTTTACGCTGTTGGTGCCCAGCAGGAATTTGATGATTTCATGAATCATTTCGGCTGTAATCTTATACAATGTATGATCGTTGCGTCCGAAGGGATTAAAAATGCGTTCTTTATTTTCTTCCGAAAATCTCTTTGTGTTTTGTACATCCGTTCTTGAACTGTTAAATGCATTTGTTTCTTTTTCTGAACACCAATTAAGTAGGTTAACATGCGTTATTCAACTATTTTTACGCTACTGTCACCCGGCGAGATCGCGATGATTTCATTAATTATTTCGGCTTTAATCATCCACACCCATATTTGCTAACCAGCAAAAGAACTGGAAGTCGGAACTAATAATGGAAAAGATATATTGAGGTGCACACGCATTCCAATTGTCCATTTTTGGCCACAAGTGTCGCTACATGAAAAGTTTTTGAATGCATTATCTTTTTTTTTTTTTTTCGTTGCGCTGTGGTCTGACCTAATATCACGCACGCGTATCGCGAGAAAAAGAAAATCGAATGATTATGTTCAGTAATTCAGTAGGAACATCAGAAGGCATTCCTGTGTCTTATCGCGTGGTTTAGAAGAAAACATGGAAGGAACGGTTCCCTGCAAAATGGGAAAAAGACATGGATAGCGTGAATTTGGTTTTCAATGTTTCGTTTGTCTTGTGTTTGAAAGCGGCAATTTAGTCAAGATATGGAACCTCGTTATATCCGATCAAATAGCTTGTTTTTCTTTATCATGATGCACCGAAATTGTCCTCGTTATAACCGGAATCTGGTTATAACCGAACTCGTTATAACCGATTCGTTCTGCCATAGGTTTACATGCAAAGGAAAACGGGACAGACGCGATCACCTCGTTATAAGCGGTTCCTCGTTATAACCGAACTCGTTATAATGGGGTTTCACTGTATTAGCACATGTAAAGTGGTTGAGGAAATCAGAGTTTCGAGAAAAACGGCTTCAAAGTTTTTCTTCCGTCGCTTTCATGATCAAGGGGAGGCGAGGCAGTTTTCACTGCTTGACAATAGAAGGTATGCTCCTAGCGACCTCCGTGATGTTCATTCAAGCTTGGCGCCAGCGGTCTACGCACGACCAATTGGTAACCAGGATGCCACGCACTGACCAATAAGATCACTCCCTCGTTGCTAGGGGCGGAGTCTAGCTGCAGCGCTAAATTCAAATCTTCAGACATGTTTCTGTTACGTTGAAAGTCGGAAAATCATGGCCCAGAAAAATGCTGATTTCTCGCCTTTCCTTTGATTATTTAGCTTCGAAATTTCGGCAGATGATAGACAAAGCATTACACTACAAAATTATGCCAAAAACAGAAATCCGATTGTTTTGACTGATTTTGATGAAGTGACTTCAGACTCGATTTTATTGGCTCAGCCGTCAGCGACTTTAGGATCCTTTTGTTGGAGCGGGTCACATATAATCAATTATAACTCTTCATAAAACAGGGACCTGCTGATGTGGTATTTGTTACTCTAGGGTACTGACTAGAAATTCTCCATCTTGTTGAATTATTTGTTGTTTTTTAGTGTAATCATTCCAAGGAGAACAACATTAAAAAACAAATTATCATGTAATACTGTACCCTGTAAGCTCTTTCTTTCTTTTTTTTTTTTTAATTACAATCAATGATACTGCAGAAAAAGATCAGAAATTATGCATCACTCCTTGAACAGATCAAATGAGCTGGCCCAAATGTTTTCTCTTTTTATTTTCATACTACTCCCTTTTACTCACTCTGTGCACACTTTCTATCTGTGAATTGTAGCATTTACTGCATCAAGCCACCCAAGAGTCAAGTTTGTAATGTCAATACTGTTCTCTCTTTCACAGAAACATGTCACCTTGATGACAATCGTTTGTGCAATTCTGCAAATGTGTGCCTTAGTTTGGTAAGTTGAAACAAAAGGATTTCAACTTGAACATTGAGTTTGATATATATTTCCAGAGTAGAGCTTAGTAGAATATGTATTTGTATGTGTATAAATATGAATTCTAAGTACAACTGGGCATGCGATATTAAATGGTGTGTGTGAAATACATCTTGTGAGTTTAAAACATTAAAATAAGAATAAAACAGGGACTCAACAGCCAGAGATAGGAGTAGTTCTCATTATATGCAAGAACAATTCCATGCTGACAATAAATAAGAATTTACTGCTATTTTCAATGACAACAAAAAAAGAAGAATCAACTGTATATTTATAAATTGATAGCAGTATTATATTATATGAGACTTCGCTTTTTCAACTTGCCTTAAGAGTAACATTATTAGGAAATGACTTCCATATTCTCCTCACAATCATGAAACAATTGATAGCCTCATACTGAAGCCAGATGTAGAATTTGTATCAGTTTCATTTATTCATTATGCTAATACCAGGGTATGCTTTTGAGATTCTGGGACCTCTTTGAATAAGTAGATTTTAAAAAATAGTTTAACTTATTTATAATGGTATTGGTGGTTAAATGTACCATCAACATAATTATTTTCATAACTGATTGTTACATAAAGCCTGGCAATTGAATTTTGCAAAGTCATTTAAAACTCTTCAAGACGACTGTTAGCTCTGACCTGATTCTATCATCAATGACAGACTAAATGATTGAGTTTCTTAGTTTCATTTGGTTCACTTTTTGTTAGTATATCACTCTAATATACTTAATTTTGTAACTTTTGCCTAGGTATGTCATGAGCTACATCCCAGGAGGACAGACTGGACTCAAGTTCTTCACAAAAGTGTTCACATCAGTAGCAGGGAAGGCTGTGTCTAAGTCCTTGCCGGTCTGATAGAAGGAGCCTCTGTTGAACATGCTTGTCAACGTCATGCATGTATGCCTGAGCTAGACTTCTGTATTCAGGCACACTGTTGCTATCCATGGAACAACAGAGACTGTAGCTGTAACATGAAAAGCCAACTAGCAACTTGCAGAATGAGTATATATGACATCCTTCATGAAATTAATGGGAACAGACCTGAAGCGAACTTGCATTCTCATGAAGTCTGTTAAAATGAGATTTACTATTATGGATGAAGCTACAAATATAATTATGTATTCAGAGAGAACCTATATTGTCCCCTTCGTTTTGTAACATGGAGTATAATTCATAGTGAGAAATGAAATTCTATGCCCATTGATGGGAGTGTCTGAAAACCTTTTTAAAGCTCTGCATACAAATCAGAACTAAATTATTTTTTTGCATTAGTTTAGATGGGTCACCTGTTTCTCCTTCATTGTCTTTTGTTAAACACAGCTGAAACAAATGAAGAAGTCTTTGGCTTTGTTGTATCTTACATTCAATGACAATGTCATTTGCAATATATTGTGATGATTATGAATTAATTTTTTATATACCAGTTTGTCAGCCAGCCATATATCAAAGCAAGAATGTTCTTCTCAAGTGACCTTAGAAAGTCAGCCAGTAGGAATGCTATTCAGTCTGATGAACAAGTTAGGGTACATCAGATGAACCCAAGCTGATGCTGTACCCAAACCATCATCTACAAAGCAAGTGATCTCACATGTTCCTAATGTGTACTGCTATGAGTTAGCCTGTATCCTTGGTCAGGAACATTTAATAATCCACGTTCAGGTTGTGACCAGCGTGCGTGTGACCTCACCTTTGGGCTTCATAGCTCACACTTTGTTTGAGGCATTGCCTCTGATGAGATTATTGCTATCTTTAACTGTTGAGATCGAGACTTGCATTTCTTGTCAAGTTATTTCAATAGTGTTTCCAGCAAGGGGATTGATATCTCTTTTTAGTTCTTCAAGCCTCCTGCAACATTGATGAATATCGTCTAATGTCTTATGTTACCCTAATGGTCCTGATGTATGTAAACTAGCTTGCTAGTCGATAAAACGATAAAACATAGTTCACAAAAGGGCTCAAAATTCATCTTCTACCATTTCAAATTTGCTTGCAATATATCAAAAGGGTCTATCAAGAACCTTGTTTGGCTGACAGGATTTGCCAGGATAATGAGTTGCTTTGGAGTATTTTGAGATCAAAAGTGTAAAATAATTTCTGTCATGTCCACAACTTTTTATCCTATTGCATGATGATAATAATAATGATGATCAATCATGCCTTTGCAGTACAGTGCACTCCCGTTATAAGGTACATGGTTATAACAAAATTCCGGTTACAACGAAGTAAAAATTCATGTTTTTTAATTCTTTATTTGTTCATTTATTTAAGTTAAATTTATATATTGTGAAAGAAAACTGCCGGACCCGAGGACTTCGTTATAACGTGAGTCCACTGTAGTATTTCCCAACAAGTGGAATGTGATTCACTCTCATGAGAAAGATTGATGGATACTTCTGTGGCCCGATTTGAAATCGATTCTTGTAGAATGTTACGTAGCAGCCATGATCGCTTATACTCTGAGATTGCAATACTTTCAGTGTACCTTTTTGGCCATTATTTTGCATTTTTGGCATTGCCCAACTGAAATTGTGTTATCACAGCATTTTATTTCACACATTCCTTATACATGTGTGTCCATTTTAGAGCAAAAACTTGACAGTTTCTGCAGGCATATGGAAACTATGTTTTACCTTTGAATGTACATATTACATGATATGCAAACGTAAACCGGTATTTGTTTGTATGTGTCTCATGTTCTTGGTTATGTGTTGCATGGTTACAACTGTTACCTGATACTGACTTCTCTGAAGCCAAAGTCACACTGAAGTGGTAGGGCAGTTCCTCAAATTTATCTTGTTCTTTTCTGGAATACTAGCAACAGTGATAGACATATTTTATAACAAGCAATTGTTGACCAGGAGAGAGCTTATAAAGTCAAGCAAGTCAAGCCTGTCTATATAGTGGCCACCAAAGGGAGACTAAAAAAAAAGAGTAGATGTTAAAAACAAGTGGCCACTTTACACTATAGAGTCTTTCACATGGCTTTTCCCTCAGGGGTATTCTTTTTTTTTTTGTGGCCACATAGGGCATATGACCTCTATAGACAGGCGGCTGCTAAGGCAGGTTTGACTGCATGTGATTGAAATGACTTGATTGTGTGTTAATAGATTGGGGACTTTGGAATGGGCTTCAATGCAGGTGATCATGACGTTTAGGGCCATCAATTAACTGATTCACTTTCAAGACTTGTGGCTGAACTTGCCTATCAGTTTATTTTGAAGGCCTTCATTATTGAGTAAAGAGGAAAAAGTTCAAAGAACATTAAACAACATCAACAGTTAACATTTTATTATCCTGCAATTGTCATATGTGTCAGAGGGGACTGAAGATACCACTGTGTGTGAAAGAGTGCACATTGATACTGGTACTTTCATATCATAACAGAGTTTATACAGTCCTGTGCATATATATATATATATATATATATATATATATATATACAGTTCGACCTTGATTATCCGGCCGTGTCCAGACCGGCGCTCATCCGGATAAGCGAATTGGCCGGATATGGGAGACACAATGTTAATGTATATAGCAGCCGTCCAAGCTGCTGTCCCAGTGCCCTGGCAGCTAGGCAGGTAACGTACCCCGCAACGGTGGGGTAATCTATGCTAGCCTGCGCAAAATTATAGTCCCTTCTTCACAAAAATAAAGTATATCTTTATGTGAAAATCATACATGTTTTACCTCATTAGATATTGAGAAACCTATCATGCACATCTTATGAAATTAGTGAAATAGATCCATGAAAGTCACTGTTTTTTTCTCAATTTTTGGATGAAAAAAAAAAAGTCCTTCACTGCGTGAACGCGTCCGGATAATAGAGATTTCCGGATAAAAGGAGGCCGGATAATCGAGGTCGAACTGTATATATATATACATTGTATATATATATATATAGCAAAAACTTTGAGCAAAGAAAATGGGTTTTCATTGGGATTCGAACCCGAGACCTCCGGATTACTAGACCGGTGCTCTACCGACTGAGCTATTGAAAGCCCTAGATCGGTGTTCGTCCCAAACCCTTAACTCTCTTTGCTCGTGTGGTCAGAAGCTATAGTGTGTGTATGTGTGCCACACACACACACACATTAACCTGACATAAACCCAAATGATGTAAATCAACTTTGGAATTAATGTGAAGGATCGCCGAAGCGATGCAGCTTTTTGCAATATATTTTGAAACAAGGAAGGAAAAACTGACCAGAAACAATTGTAATAATAAATAGCGAAAACTTTGAGCAAAGAAAATGGGTTTTCATCGGGATTCGAACCCGAGACCTCCGAATTACTAGACCGGTGCTCTACCGACTGAGCTATTGAAAGCCCTAGATCGGTGTTCGTCCCAAACCCTTAACTCTCTTTGCTCGTGTGGTCAGAAGCTATAGTGTGCGTATGTGTGGCACACACACACACATTAACCTGACATAAACCCAAATGATGTAAATCAACTTTGGAATAAATGTGAGGGATCGCCGATGAAAACCCATTTTCTTTGCTCAAAGTTTTCGCTATTTATTATTACAATTGTTTCTGGTCAGTTTTTCCTTCCTTGTTTCAAAAAAAAAAAAATATATATATATATGCACAGTAATCATGACCATGACCAAAGTCAGTTTACATATATATATATATACTTGTACACACACACACGTGCACGCACAGATAATGCTACATGTTTGAAACATTGTACCAAAATTTTTCTTAAATTGTTGTGAAGATTTGTGGGACCATACAGGAAAATTCAAGAATATGTTTTGTGTCACATTTTTGGTCTTACTTGTCCCTGGAATGTAGCTTTAACATGACTTTCATATAAATTATGGTGATACCACTGCATGTTGTGGGAATTTAATAGACTCCCAAAAGAGAGCTACTGTCTGTACAAGGCGATGAGTGGTGCTAATATGACCCCTAAAATGGACTAGATTAATCATGGGCAAGTCTAAACACGTGTAGCTCATTTACATTGACTTGACAGTTTTGGGATTTTTTTTTTTTTTTTTTTCTAATGAAAGTATTTGTTAAAACAGTCGTGATGCATTCACTGTGCCAGATCAGTGTCATATATGCATATATTGGAATAGGAATGCACATTTTCAGATGTAAGTCATGCTATGTTATTTTTTGGGTATATTGTGCAAATACACGTACTGCACATGAATTTCATGGCTATTCAAGTGCTTTTGAGGTTACA